>NC_052162.1:5797144-6397144 GCF_902713615.1 Scyliorhinus canicula | reverse complement strand
GGAAATATGACAGACTTGCTGTTCTGCTTTTGCAGAGAGACAACACACGCGTACTATGGGCCGAATGGCCATCTTCTGTGCTGTAATCATTCTATGATACTGTTATATTCTGATTCTGTAAAATGGTAGACAGACAACATCGAATTGGAGGATCCAGGACAAGGGGCACAATCAGGAGTGTTGAAATCGCTCTGCAAAAAAGGTAGCAGACATTTGGACCTGCCCCTCAAAGAGCCGCAGACAGTGGGCAGGATTCTCTCTTTGGGAGACTTTTTTAAAAATACATTTCGAGCACCCAATTCATTTTTTCCAATTAAGGGGCAATTTAGCGTGGCCAATCTACCTACCCTGCACACCTTTGGGTTGTGGGGGCGAAACCCACCCAAGCACGGGGAGAATGTGCAAACTCCACACAGACAGTGACCCAGAGCCAGGATCGAACCTGGGACCTTGGCGCCGTGAGACAGCAGTGCTAACCACTGTGCCACTGTGCTGCTACCCGTTCAACTCGCGTTCTTGTTGAGGAGCTATTCAGAAAGCGAGTCAGGACATGCAAATTGAGCAGCAGTCCGCGGCACGAATTCAGAGCCGTTCCCGGTCCCAGTGGTCAGAAGGCGTTTGGGCTAAAGAGCCTGACAGCTGGAGCTGCTTTTAATGCGCCACTTATCACACACTCACTGCAGCCACCAAGATGGCTCAGGGAAGACCCCACCCCGCCCAGCTTCATGACAGTGAGGACACACCCTTCCCCAGGGTAGGCCGCAGACACAAGCCTGCCGCCCTGAACGCTGCCTGGGAGGTGCTGGCAGAGGCAAGCAGCATAGCCAATTTCATCAGTTGAAGACAGCTGGTGATCCGGAGGGGTGGGGGGGGGGGGGGTCACAGGTGATGCCTCTGCCCTGAGAGGGGCTGAGAACCAGGGAGGCTCCAATGGCCATGTTGCAGGTATCCTTTGGTTGGGTTGAGCTCTGCTGACCCCTTGCTTCCTCTGCAATGGGGCTGCGCCTCTGAGGAGTGCCAACATCTGGGGGGCCCTGATTGAGTTTGACCACCCCCATCCCCTTGATGAAATAGCTGGGGGTATAAGGGTATCCAGAGAGGCGGACTGGGTGAGCGCCCAGATGACCACGGGCTTCCTGAGCATTCACAGGACACAGGCAGCTCTCAGCAGTGCAGCCAGGAGCCTGTATATCGCACTCGAAGGCAGGTCTGAGTCAGGCCACCATGATTCCCAGGGGGACACCCCAACTGCATGGACCTGGTATCAAGTCGCTCCTTGTCCCTGCCCCCAGCCCGGGCAGCCACCACCCCAGCACACCAGGCAGGATTTGATGATTTATCACAGGTAATTAACCCTCTCACTACCCCCCCCCCCCCCCCCCCCCCCTGCAGCAACCATGGCGCCCAGGCTCCGTTTGCCAATCCTTGCACTAATTCACGCCTGCGAGACCTCTGCCTGAAACGGGCAGAGCATCACGGAAGGCTGGAGAATATTGTGCCCATGCCGCTAATGAGATTTAAATCCATGCAAATGACAGTTTTGCAGAATTGGATTGGATTGGATTGGATTTGTTTATTGTCACGAGTACCGAGGTACAGTGAAAAGTACTTTTCTGCAAGCAGCTCAACAGATCATTCAGTACATGGGAAGAAAAGGGAATTAAACAAAATTCAAGAAAATACATGAGAATACAAAATAGGGCAACACATTCTATACAATGTAACTACATAAGCATTGGCATTGGATGAAGCAGACATGGGTGTAGTGTTAATGAGGACAGTCCATAAAAGGGTCATTTAGGAGTCTGGTGACAGTGGGGAAGAAGCTGTTTTTGAGTCTGTTCGTCCGTGTTCTCAGACTTCTGAATCTCCTGCCCGATGGAAGAAGTTGGAAAAGTGAGTAATCCGGGTGGGAGGGATCCTTGATTATGCTGCCTGCTTTCCCCCGGCAGCGGGAGGTGTAGATGGAATCAATGGATGGGAGGCAGGTTCGTGTGATGGACTGGGCGGTATTCACGACTCACTGAAGTTCCTTACGTGGCCTGGGGCGCAACTTCAGTATCGCTGCCAGCGGGGGGCTGGACCATGGCGTGGGAATCGACACCGGGCGCAAACCTCAATTTTTCAAATTTGCGCGATTCTCTGCCTTATCGCGATTCGTATTTCCGGTGTTACGAAACGGAGAGTTCGACCCACCTTGTTTTCCAATCTCCAGCAGTAACTACCATCCAAAATATACTTCACTGGCTGTGGAACACTTCAGGATTTTCTGTAGTTGTGAAAGTTGCTAAATTCTCCCCGTGTCTGGGTTGGTTTCCTCCGGGTGCTCCGGTTTCCTCCCACAGTCCAAAGATGTGCAGGTTAGGTAGATTGGCTGTGCTAAATTGCCCCTTATAAGACTATAAGACCATTAGACCTCGGAACTGAATTAGGCCACTTGGCTCATGAGCCTGCTCTGCCATTCAATCATGGCGGATATTTTTCTCATCCCCATTCTCCTGCCTTCTCCTCATAACCCCTGATCCCCTTATTAATCAAGAACCTATCTATCTCTGTCTTTTTAAAAATAAATTTAGAGTACCCAATTCATTTTTTCCAATTAAGGGGCAATTTAGCGTGGCCAATCCACCTAACATGCACACCTTTGAGTTACGGGGGTGAAACCCACACAAACACAGGGAGAATGTGCAAACTCCACACGGACTGTGATCCAGCGCCGGGATCGAACCTGGGACCTCAGCGCGTGAGGCAGCTGTGCTAACCACTGCGCCACCGTGCTGCCCCCTCTATCTCTGTCTTAAAGACACTCAGTGATTTGGCCTCCACAACCTTCTGCGGCAAAGAGTTCCACAGGTTCACCACCCTCTGGCTGAAGTAATTCCTCCTCATCCCTGTTTTAAAGGATTGTCTCTTTAGTCTGAGGCCGAACCCACTGTTTCTAGTTTTTCCAACAAGTGGAAAGATCCTCTCCACGTCCACTCTATCCAGGCCTCGCGGTATCCTGTAAGTTTAAGTAAGATCCCCCCTCATACTTCCAAACCAACGACTACATACCCAGAGTCCTCAACCTTATTGTCCAGGAATGGGGTTATGGGGTTTCAGAGGATTGAGTGGGGGAATGGGCCGTCATCGGGTGCTCTTTCAGGGGGGTCAGTGCAGAGCTGATGGGCCAAATGGCCTCCTTCTGCACTGAAGGGATTCTGCAATTTCTATGATCAACCATGATCTTGGGACTGTGGGACAGGCTCGACGGCCTGAATGGCCTCCTCTGGATACATCTAACGTCATGAAAATGGAATTCAAAATAATTTAGTCATTATAAGCCAGAGCCATTCATTTGCAATTATTAAGGGAAACAGAGATGTACAGGCTAAATAATGGCATGTGTTGTGCCAGTATTTGGGTGCAGGCTGCAGAGGAAGCAGATCCGTTTAGCAATGAGGCAGTCTGCGTTAAATCTGGAGGCGTGCTAATCTAAATCTGAAATTGGACACTGGACAGACATGTGAATTAACTATTAGACCTTTATCTATGTTAATGAGGCATCTAACCCACCGTTAAAAACCACATTTAGCAGATTAGTAATCGGGAAGTGCTGAATCTTCGCCTCGTCAAAGGGTCCAGGATAATTATATGTGCTCAGCTCTCAGAGCATCGATGGACAATGATGTAATGAAAATCTAAAGTTGCAGAAAAGCTTTTTTTTAATTCCTCGCGTTGTCAAGTATGTTAAATATGTGTGGCTATTGCTTTAAGCCTTTAGGCCGAATCTCTTGGCATGCATAAGTAGTGCAGCATCTTATTAAAGTACCCAGGGTTGTCTTTGAACTTCAAGGATGGTACATCCTTTTGAACAATGCTCCAGACATCTTGGCAACAGTTTTGAGCAGAATAATCATCAATTTGTCTTTGTCTCGGACAAGTGCTCAGAATTTGCATCCAAATAGCAGCGATAGGTTGGAGGATGCCTTGAGGTGGTTTCCTACTGTAGCCCCCCCCCCCCCCCCTCCCCCGCCCCCATTAGTTGACAAAAAAAGATATTGGGAAGAGCCCTGTCGATTTTTGCCATCAGCTACTGTTTGCTCATGACCTAAATTAACCTTCGGCCACAAAAAAACATTTAACCCTTTCTAGGTTGAGTGAGTTCCGAGCAATTGGTACGGTGGCTATTTTCCAGGCACGCTGTGCAATACCGTAGCTCAGTGGTAGCAATAATAATGCTGTTCATAGCATTATACTGTTGAACGACACGGTGGCGCACTGGTTAGCATTGCTGCCTCACAGTGTCAGGGTCCCAGGTTCAATTTTGGGTCACTGTCCGTGTGGAGTTTGCAAATTCTCGCCGTGTTTGAATGGGTTTCGCCCCCACAACCCAAAGATGTGCAGGGTCACTAAATTGCCTCTTAATTGTAAAAAAAAATTGGATACTTTATACTTATTTTTAAAAAATAGTATTATACTGTTAATAGGAACAATGCTGCTATTACTGTGGGTCAGTTGTAGCACTCTGACCTCTGAGATTGAAGATTATGAAGTCAAATCCAATTTGAGGGAATTGAGCACGTAGTCTGCGGCTGTTTACACTTCTGTCACAGTACTGAGGGAGTGCTGCACTGCCCGATCACGAATCACAGAATGTTTACAGTGCAGAAGGAGACCATTTGACTTGTCGAGTCTGCACTGGATACTGAAAGAGCGTTCTACCCGGGCCCTATCCCGTAACCTTCTTTCTTTTCACTTAGCAATCCAATTCCCTTTAGAGTACCTCGAACGAACCCTGCCTCCACCACCACCCTCGCAGGAAGTTTGCCGCAGACTCCAAACACCCTCTGGGTGAAAAGATGATTCCTCACATCACACAATTTTTCGGGAGAAATGTTAAACCGAGGCCCTGCGTGTCCAGTCAGGTGGATTTGAAAACCCCATGGCATTATTTTGATAAGGAGATGGGAGCACTCAATATTTGTATCCCTCAGCCAACATCACTACCCTACGCTATCCGGTGATTATCACACACGTGTGTGGGATCCTGCTGTGCAAAAACTGCCTGTGTTAATCAGTGAATACAAATGGACCTTAGTGGAGTTAACTGTATCCCCATGTGCTCTGGTGTACTTTAATTTCCCTCAGGATGTCCAGATTAATTCCAAAGCCTGATGTCTCCCGGGTCTCACCAGAGTCCATATTTTCCCAGCAGTATTGTGTTCACGATGGAGTTCCGGGCGTAAGTCATATTGCCACATTTGTATTCATCAAATGTTTCTTCCTTTCTTATTATTATAATTATTACTGTCACAAGTAGGCTTACATTAAAACTGCAATGACATTACTGTGAAAATCCCCTAGTCGCCACATTACGGCGCCTGTTCGGGTATACGGAGGGAGAATTCAGAATGTCCAATTCACCTATTAGAACGTCTTTCGGGGCTTGTGGGAGGAAACAGAGCTTCCGAAGGAAACCCACGCAGACACAGGGAGAATGGGCCAGCACTGTAGCACAGTCGTTAGCACTATTGCTTCACGGCACCATGATCCCAGGTTCAATTCCCGGCTTGGGTCACTGTCTGTGCAGAGTCTGCACGTTCGCCTCGTGTCTGCTTGGGTTTCCTCCGGGTGCTCTGGGTTCCTCTTTGTCAAAAGAGTGAAGTTCAGTTGGAAGTGAAGAGTTCTACATCTGTTTCTGATTGGCCTTTACTGTTTGAGGGTAAGCAGTAGGTTAGAGCGACAGAGCAGCATTGAAACATGGGATTCAAATTTGTGAAGTGCAAGAGCTTGACCAATAATTCAGCAAATGTTTCTGAAGGGTTTGTGAAGGCTGGTGTAGAGTTCGGACAATTAGAACAATTACAATTCAGGAAGGTAAGGGCAGCAAATTTAATTGATGAACTTTTAACTTTGACACCCTCCTGCCAGCTGTTTTACCTTTGCATTGCATTTATTTTAAACAGGTCAACAGCTTCACTACAATTTTGGAGGGAGGTGTGGCATATGAGCCCAATAAAAATAAGCCACTACTATCACTACAAATTATTCCCAGGGGAAAGAAATGCAGAGAGAAAAGACAGGTTAACATATCAGCTATTGGTCATCAGCCCTGACAGTGGGTTAGCAGAAGCTTACTGCACAGAATAATAATCTTTATTGTCACTGGTAGGTTTCCATTAACACTGCAAAGAAGTTACTGTGAAGAGCTAGTTGCCACATTCCGGCGCCTGTTCGGATACACATAGGGAGAATTCAGAATGTCCAATTCACCTAACAGCACGACTTTCGGGACTGTGGGAGGAAGCCGGAGCACCCGGAGGAAACCCACGCAGACACGGGGACAACATGCAGACTCCGCACAGACAGTGACCCAAGCCGGGAATTGAACCCGGGTCCCTGCCGCTGTGAAGCAACAGCGCTAACCACTGTGCTACCGTGGTGACCATTCATCCCATTGTACCTGAACTAGATCCGGCCCTTCCTCCATGCCCTGCAAATGCTGTTTTTCAAATACTTACACAATTCCATTTTGAAAATGATTGGCAGCACACTTCAGATCACGACAACTCACTGAGTAAAAATATATTTCCTTAATTCCTTCTGGTTCTTTTGCCAATTATCTTAAATCTGTGTCCTCTGCTGACCCGCCATCCCCACCCCCTCTCCCCACTGGAAAGTTTCTCTTTTAACAAAACCATTCACAAATACAACAGTCATTCATTGATAACTTTCCATTTTCTTTTTTTTAAAAACCTTCTGCTTCAACAGCCTTGTGGATTTCTGACTGTCAGCTAAGCCTTATTATATATTCTCGGCTGAGAGCCCAAACATCCATTCGACTACTAAAACACCTGCACCCCAGAGAAAACATTAATTGATTAATCTCTTCAATTAATTTTACAATGTTTATTTACGCAAGATAAAGATGTCCCAAGAGCTTTCAGTTTCTGCTATTGAAATTTTACAGGTTCTAGATGAGTAGGCGGTATTAAAAACTAATTTTATGAGTGACTGGCTTCTTTTAAAACTTTTTTAAAACACTGCCTCACTACAGGGTTCCTTGTTTCTGCACAGTATATAATAGATGACTGGAAATTAAAGTGTCATAACTTGGCATAGTGGGCTTGAGTGGCCATAGGGGGGTGTTCATCGGGACATACCTGGATTTGATAGGCCATGGGAGTGGCTGCGGGCCATCAGGCTGCATGGATGGGTTAGGGGGTTGTGTGGGAGGTGACAGGTGAAGGCTGGAGGGGCATTCTGTTTATATTTCAACTGGGATAAAGTTCCACCTCAATGCAGGCCCTTTAACCACCCAGCCTTCATACCTGACAGCCTCTGAACCCTTTCCAAGGACAGATAACCTAATTGCAGCATCCCCATACCCCACGATTCACCCCTCCCCTGCCCAAACCCCCCCCCCCCCCCTCGCCCCCTCCCCCCCACCCTGACCCCACCACCAAGAAAATCCATCCGTGCAGGCTCTTGCTCCCGGGTTAGGCAGGCTGAGATTCCCAATTCCCCCATCCACCCCGGAGATGGAAATTTAGGCCTATAATTCCTTGACCATCGGTGGACATGCCTTCATTTCCCTGGGCCCTCATCTCTGGAATTTCCTCCCTAAGCCTCTCTGCCTCGCTATCTTACTTTTCACCTTTAAGACACTCACTTTAAAACTAAACTTTTGGAGCAAACATTGGTTTATCTATTTGTCTACATTTGTGTTCCAATTTGTTGCCAATCCCCAATTGGCCGTTATCATCAGACTGGGAAAATATATAAGACGTGCATTTATATGGCACTTTTCAAAACTACTGGATGGTGAACAGCCAATGAAGTACTCTGAAGTGGAATCACCGGCGTAATATAGGAAACGCAGCAGCCAAATTGGGTACAGCAAGATCCCGCCAACAGCAAAGTGTTAATGATCAGACAACCTGTTACATGATCTAATTGAGGAATAACTATTGTCCTGTGCCACGGGATCCTGTCCATCCACCAGCAAGCAGGACCTCAATTTAAGAGCTCCTCCGAAAGACTGCAGTCACAGCAGTGCAGTACTCCCTCAGCACTGGAGTATCAGCCTCAAATCCAGTGCTCAATCCCTGGAGGAGAACTTGAATGCAGAACTTCGTGCCTCCGAGACAAGAGTGCTGCCAACCGAGGCACCGCCTGCCAAGAGAGGTTCCATTTTCTGACAGACGTCACTTGGATTTTTGGGGTCAATCCACATTATCTGACATCATATTTCACTAAATTTAAGTTCTCTTTTTGCCATGGTAGATTATCAAAAAAAAAAAAATGATTTCATTTATATATCACCTTTCTTGACCCAGGATGTCCCCAATCACTTTAATGCCAGTGAAGCACATTTTAATAGTTACCGTGGTAATGAACTCGCCTCCGAAACACTTGTGCCCAATGATTCCATCTAATTTAACGTTAGTGATGGAATACGTGAAGTGGATGAAATGTTTTGCAGTCACAGAATGGGGCTCGAACGTATGAATTAGGCAAGAGGAGGCCACTCGGCCCCTCAAGCCTGCCCTATTATTCAGTAAGATTGCTCTGGTTGTAACCTCAACGCCACATTTCTGCCGACCCCCGATAATCCCACACCCCTTGTTGATCAGGAATCTATCTAGCTCTGCTTTAAAAATATTCAAAGGTTCTGCTTCCACTGCCTTCTGAGGATGAGAGTTCCAGAGACTCACGACCCACAGAGAGAAAAGATTCTCCTCATCTCTGTCATAATTGAACGACTCCTTGGGCTGGATTCTCCGCCGTCGGGATGCTCCATTTTGCCAGCAGCCCCGGGGTTTCCCGATGGTGTGGGGCTGCCCCACAATGGGAAACCCCATTGACCAGCCAGCGAAACGGAGCATCCCGCCGGCGGGCTGAACCAGAAATGTGGCGCGGCAGAGCAGAGAATCCAGCCCCTTATTTTTAAACAGTGGCCCCTCGTTCTAGATTCTCCCACAAGAGGAAACATCCTCTCCACATCCACCCTGGCAATAGCCCCCATGATCAATCAAGTTGCCTCCTATTCTCCTCAACTCCAGTAGATATAATCCTAACCTCTCCAACCATTCCTCATAAAACAACCTGTCCATTCCTGGTATTAGTCCAGTAAACCGTCTCTGAAGTGTTTCTGATGCAGTACACAATACTCTGGGTGTAGTCTCCCCAATGCACTGCACAAGTGAAGCGTGACCTCTCTACTTTTGGTTAATTGGACAGGTCTCTCAAAGTGCTGACACTCTCAGACACATGGACCAAATGGCTTCAATTCAGTTGTGAATGCTTCTATGAATCATTGTCACCAAACAGATTATTAACTCCGGTGGATAGCGTGCAACAGACAGGTGAGAAAGGTAATCTGGAATAAGAACAGGAAATGCTGGGAATACTCCACAGGTCTGGAGAGAGAAACAGATGCTGAAACTTTCCGACCATTCCCGCCGGTAGGAACGTCTGGTCCCGCCGATGCCGCACTCCTGGCGGCGAGGGTTGCGTTCAACGGGAAACCCAACGGCATGGCCAGGAGATCCCACTTTCAGCCAATGGTGGGCTGCCTCTTGCACAGAAAATCCTGTCCTAATGATCCAGTTAATTGATGCAGTTCGATTCACCAGAAGTAGGAAAGGTTAGAACGCTCGTTGGTTGATAAAAGGTTTCCCCTCATGTCTCATTTTTTTTTTTCTAATCACCTTAAGTTTGTGTCCACTGCTTATCCATCCTTCTGCTATTGGAGCTACTTCACCTTGATTTGCTGCAGCTAAATCCTTCACGATTTCTCCACTTTGATTTTAGGGCGACACGGTAGCACAGTGGTTAGCACTGCGGCCTCCCAGTGCCAGGGACCCAGGTTCAATTCTGGCCTTGAGTGACTTTCTTTTTTTTTTATAAATTTAGATTACCCAATTATTTTTTCCAATTAAGGGGCAATTTAGCGTGTCCAATCCACCTACTCTGCACATTTTTGGGTTGTGGGGGTGAAACCCACACAGACACGGGGAGAATGTGCAAGCTCCACACGGACAGTGACCCAGAGCCGGGATCGAACCTGGGACCTCAGCGCCGTGAGGCGGTTGTGCTAACCACTAGGCCACCGTGATGCCCTTTGAGTGACTTTCTGTGTGGAGTTTGCTCGCTCTCCCTTGCCTGCGTGGGTTTCCTCCGGGTGCTCCGGTTTCCTCCCACAGTCCAAAGGTGTGCAGGTTAGGTGGATTGGCCGTGATAAATTGTCCCTCAGTGTCCTAAGGTGTGCAGGTTAGGTAGGGTTATGTGTTTGCAGGTACATGACTGGGGGGGTGGGCCTGGGTAGGGTGCTCTTCCAGAGGGTCTGTGCAGACTTGATGGGCCGAATGGTCTCCTTCTGCGCTGTAGGGATTCTATTCTATGGTTCTATTTGGTGAACATGGTCTGCTCCAGTGAAAACAAACCCAGTTTCCTCCGCAGAGCTGAAGTCCTACAACCCTGGTAACAGCATATTCCCTCTGCACCCGCTCTAAAACCTTGATATGCTCCCCAAATTGTGGTATCCAGAATGGGTCACAATGCTCGAGCTAATTGGGAAAGTTTTAGTGTAACCTCCTTACTTTTGTACCCTGAAAAGCCAGCTTCTCCTGACACCTTCAGTTGTTGATGTTTCTATCCCCAGTAGGTCCCTCTGTTCCCCAGTTAAGTTTGAAATTGTACCCTTTGCTAGATTATTGCGGGTTCCTCCTTTTGCTGGGTCTATCAGTTGGTTACCGCGGAAAAAGACGTCTCAATGTGAATCTAGTTAACGGAGTTACTGAACATGGATTTTCACTGAGGAAAAAGCTGGAAGGTGGTGCTTCTTGTGTTACGATAGTCCCCACGTTGGAGCGCTCCAGCTTTGTGAGGTCTCGTTGCTACAGAGAGAGTTCATTAGGTAAAGCTCCAGCCTAATCCAGTGCAGCTTTATATTAAATCCCAAGATTTTCTTCTTTGTACCGTGAGTTTTGAACATGCGTAATTGGATCAAGATGCTCAGCCTCCAAAGGAATAAATGCATATGTTACAAATTCTGCGCCTGATCCTTTTTTAAAAAAAAGCCTTCCAATTTCATCTGGACCAGTGGAGGTCGTTATTGAAGGGGACCACCCCCCCCCCCCCCCCCCCCCCCCCCCCCCCCCCCCCGCCCCCACCCCCACCCCATCATTCAGCTTATTGAATGCATTTAAGCAAACATCTGTGAAGGGCATGGGCAAACAAGGTTACATTTAATTCAATTTAAGGAATCACCGCCCATTCATCCATGTTGTTTCAGAGACTCACAATAGATGGCGAGAGCCGGAACATTTTGTGACATGAACGATTGGACCTGATGTCGACTTGCGATCCCATCCCCTCCACAAGCTTCGGGCCTGTTGGGGCCTTTCAAGCTGTCCATTAATAATCCATTCGTTTTTCTTTATTAATTGGACACTCGACGTTGCGCGCAGGACCGATCCTCTGTTGCAGCATCTGACTAAATATTATTCCAGAATGTTCCAACGTACGCAAGGTTATTTCCCTCCTGCACCCCCTGCCCCAGAATAGACAAGTTTCCACTTTGTTTCATGTTTAATTAATAATTATGCCAGACTGGTTTGAGTTTAAAGTAAACAGTCCCAAAGCAGGCTCTGAAATAATAAGAACAAGATAAATACACAGAAAATTAAGAAGGCAAAGAAGTCAGTGGAGACATCAAGGATAAGAGTCTAAATGACTCGGACTGATGGCCTTTGGGTTAATTCAGAAATGGCTAAGTTTGACCTAAATTAGACTATTTTAAATTTAGATGCACCCATCTCAATATTTTACCCATTCCAGTCTTCTGACTTTACCCCCCTCGTCTTCTAAAGACACCGCTTCGAGCTGGTTCTATCGGCAATGCCAGCTCTGGCATGCGTTAGCCAAGTACGCGATGGCGCACCTTAATTAACCTGGATGTGGGCGAATGTTAATAGATTGTTTGGCCAGGGGGCCCGTGGAATCGCAGTCGATTATAATCCACCTTTTGCTCGGCAATCCCCTGTAAAAGTCAGCTCATCGAGAAAGAAATTGCATTGCTGTATTTCCATAGCAATTCCCATGACCTCAGCACATCGCCAACCACTGCGCAGCCAATGAGGTACGTTTAAAGTGTTGTACTGTAAGGAACGTGGCAGCCAATTTGCATGCAGCAAGATCCCAGAGTATTTTGAAAATGACCAGACAATCTGTTTTTGTGTTGTTTATTAAGGGCTGAGGATTGGGCGGTGTAACTCACCTGCTCTCCACTTAACATCTGATGGAACTGAAGGCACCAATTCTACTGCACCACTCCTTCAGTGCTGTATGGGAGTGCCCGGAGGAAACCCACTCAGACACGGGGAGAACATGCAGGGTGGAAATGCCAGAGCTTAGCCGGGACACATGAATACAGCATGGTAGCACAAGTGGTTAGCACTGTGGCTTCACAGCGTCAGGGTCCCAGGTTCGATTCCCCGCTGGGTCACTGTCTGTGAGGAGCCTGCTCATTCTCCCACTGTCTGCGTGGGTTTCCTCCGGGTGCTCCAGTTTTCTCCCACAGTCCAAAAACGAGCAGGTCAGGTGGATTGGCCATGATAAATTGCCTTTAGTGCCCAAAAACGTTAGATGGGGTTATTGGGTTACGGGGATAGAGTGGAAGTGAGGGCTTAAGGGGTCGGTGCAGACTCGATGGGCCGAATGGCCTCCATCTGCACTGTATGTTCTAAGTTCTAAGACACGGCCACCAATGATGGAATGATTAACATGATGTGGAGATGCCGGCGTTGGACTGGGGTGAGCACAGTAAGAAGTCTTACAGCACCAGGTTAAAGTCCAACAGGTTTGTTTCAAACACGAGCTTTCGGAGCACTGCTCCTTCCTCAGGTGAATGAAGAGATATATC
This sequence comes from Scyliorhinus canicula, assembly GCF_902713615.1. Lineage (NCBI taxonomy): Eukaryota > Metazoa > Chordata > Chondrichthyes > Carcharhiniformes > Scyliorhinidae > Scyliorhinus > Scyliorhinus canicula. Next base: position 6,384,234 of record NC_052162.1, on the reverse strand, counting down.
ACAAACCTGTTGGACTTTAACCTGGTGTTGTAAGACTTCTTACTGGGAATGATTAAAATTCGGGATGCTGGCACAGTGGCGCAGTGGGTTGGCACTGCTGCCTCACGGCGCTGAGGTCCCAGGTTCGATGCCGGCTCTGGGTCACTGTCCGTGTGGAGTTTGTACATTCTCCCCGTGTTTGCGTGGGTTTTGCCCCCACAGCCCAAAGATGTGCAGGCTAGGCGGATTGGCTATGCTAAATTGCCCCTTAATTGGAAAAATGAATTGGGTACTCCAAATTTATTTTAAAAAAATCCGGGATGCTCCATAATTGGAGGAAGGCAAATGTCTTGGAGTGCAGAGGAGACTGGTGGAAGTGACTGTAGTAGGGTTGGTTGAGGCTATGCTGGTGGCGGTGTGGGGGGGAGGGGGGAGTGGATTAGAGAACCAGGAGGAGTGTTTTAAAATGCTGGGCATTGCCGAACTGGGAGCCAATGTACCTTAGTGAACACGGCTGGCTGAGCGACACGAGGTGTGAGTTAGGAGACAGGCATCAGGGTTTCGGATATTCTCATGTTTATGGAGAGTGCAAGGTGGGAGAGAGCCAGGGGAGAAGTAGCACAGTTACCTCAGCTGAGCTGAGCTAACACAGCACAGAGCTGGCATCAAAGAGCCTTTCCCAGTCTGCATGGCTCAGTTCCAAACCGTCCGGCAAGTCTCTCACTGAAGGAACAGGGGGAGCTGCCCTTCTGATTTGTGACGGTCAATTATCAGGTGCGTGCCTGATGCTTGTAGCCTGGTGGTGGGTCTCTGTCCTGCAGTCCGACAGGGGAATGTGTGTGATCACAGGCGCACTGAGGAAAATTCAAGCTGTATTAAAAACCTGAGCCCTAATCCACTCTGAATCCGCAGGAAGCAATGGGTGGAATTCTCTGGTCGGCGGGATTCACCGTTGCTGCTGGCAGCTCACCCCATCGGCAAGCGGTGGGCGGAATAACGCGTGGCCGAGAAACTCGCGGCTTTGCAACGGAGAATCCCCTTCACTGTGTCATGTTATCACATATTGGTGTCGCTTTATTAAATAATGTAGGGCGGTCAGATATTATGTTGAGTTAATGTCAGCAGCGTTACACCACCTCATCAAAAAATAATTATTGTACTGCCTTGGCGTGGCGGATGGTAACTTGTGCTGTCCCCTTAACACCATCGATTGTTAAGAGACGATTTTAACCTGGGGTGGAAGGGGACAATTCAGGGTGGGGTTGGGGGGGTGGCCAAAATAAGCACTGAACCTTCAGCCTCGTACCTACCCGACACACACCCCTGCCAGAGCATGAGGACAGCAGATTTAACTGAATCCGGGTAGAACGTGCAGACTCCGCACAGACAGCGACCGAAGCTGGGAATCGAACCTGGCACAGTAGCACAGCGGTTAGCTCCAGGGTCCCGGGTTCCAGAGTTTGGAGCCAAGGGAACTGAAGACATGAACCCGCTATTTTTTTATTTTTTTTTAAATAAATTTAGATTACCCAATTATTTTTTCCAATTAAGGGGCAATTTAGCGTGGCCAATCCACCTACTCTGCACATTTTTGGGTTGTGGGGGCGAAACCCACGCAGACACGGGGAGAATATGCAAACTCCGCACGGACAGTGACCCAGAGCCGGGATCGAACCTGGGACCTCAGCGCCGTGAGGCGGTTGTGCTAACCACTAGGCCACCGTGCTGCCCTGGGAACTGAAGACATGGGGTAGGATTCTCCAACCCCCTGCCGGGTCGGAGAATACCTGGGGGTGCAGTGCGAATCCCGCCCTGCCGCCGGCTGCCATTCTTCGGGCGGGGGCGGGACTCACGCCACGCTGGTCGCGGTGATTCTCCGGGCCCCGCCGGCATGGGTTACGCATGGCCTCACATGGCGGGGCCTGGCAGGTACGTTGGCGTGGATGGTCCTCGGGGGGGGGGGGCGTGGGGTATCCGACCCCGGGGGGGACCCCCAAGGTGGCCTGGCCCACAATCGGGGCCCACCGATCTGCGGGTGGGCCTGTTCCATGGGGGAACTTCTTCCTCCCGTGCCGGCCCCTGTAGGGCTCCACCATGGCCGGCGCGGTGAGGACAACCCCCTGTGTATGCACCAAAATACGACGGCCGGTCTGCGCATGCGCGGCATCATGGCGGCGGTTCCACGAGATCACGTTGTCCGTTCCGCGCATGTGTGAACTCGCGCAGTCCCTTCGGCACCAGCTGGAGCGTCACCAACAACTCCGGCCTCCACCGAGCCCCCGAGACAGGTGAGAAATCTTCAACGAAAGAGACAATGCTGGAAAATCTCAGCAAGTCTGGCAGCATCTGTAGGGAGAGAAAAGAGCTAACGTTTCGAGTCCGATGACTCTTTGTCAAAGCTAGAATTCCTCACCTTGGCGGCCCGTTGACACCGGAGTCGTTGGCGTCGGTTTTCCAGCCAGCGTGAGCAAGGGAGAATCCCGGCTAGGGTGACCAATGGCAGAATAATTAAAATCAGCGATGCTCATGTGGCCAGAATTAGAGAAAAATAGATATCTTGAAGGATTGTGAGGGTGACGGAGATTCTATAGATAGGGAGGGTGGGATAGAATGAGGCCAAGGAGGTATTTGCAAAGAGGATGAGAATTTTAATACCGAGGTGTGCCTTTGCGTGAAGGCAGTGTTAGTCAGCGGGTAATGGGTGAATGGGGCTCAGTGCAAGTTCAGACACAGGCAGTAGAGTTTTGAATTACCTCAAGTCTACAGCGGAGGGAATATGGGAGACCAGCTGGGGGTGTTTTGGAATAATCAAGTCCAGAGGTACCAAAAACACAGATGAGGATTTCAGCTGCTGATGAGCTGAGGCAAGGACAGATTCAGGCGATGTTACAAAGCTGTCAAGGGGCCAGTCTTAGTGCTGGTGAAGGTGAATGGTCAGATGCTCGTCCGAAAGTGAAATATGACAGCAAGGCTGCAAAGGGTTTGCTTTGTCAAGGAATCACCCAGAAACGAAACGTCAGCTCCCTTCTCTCTCTGCAGATGCTTCCAGACCTGCTGAGATTGTCCAGCATTTTCTGTTCTTGTTGCAAAGGGTTTGGTCCAGCCTCAGAATGTTGCCAGGGAGAAGGATGGAGTCAGGGGCTAAGGAATGGGGTTTATGACAGGGACCCACCACAATGGCTCCATCCCCCAAATAGTTAACTGGAGGACATTCCTGTGCACTCATCACTGAATGTTGAATAATCAGTCTGATAATTTGGGGATTGTGGAGGGATTAGGGGAGGTGATGGTGAGGTGAAGCTGGGTGTTGTTGGTGTATACTTCCTGTCGGATGGTGTCCCTGAGGGGCAGAATAGAAATGGGAAGCAGGAGGGACAAGTCAATAGAAAGAAGGGGCCTGGATATTCCGGCAGTATTTATTGTCAATTAAATATTTTTGAAATATAGTTGCTGTTATAGTGTAAGGAATCGGCAGCAATTCATAGACAGCAAGATATCAAAAAGAATGATTAAATATATGACCAGATCATGTGTTCCAACAATGTTGGTTAAGAGGTAATTATTGGCCAAGACAATGCCTCTGACTCCATCACTCTAACTCCTCTGTTCTCATTGGAACAGTGTCTATGAGATCGTTGTAATCATAATTATATTTTTATTTAGAGTACTCAATTATTTTTTTTTCCAATTAAGGGACAATTTAGCGTGGCCAATCCAACTAACCTGCACATCTTTGGGTTGTGGGGGTGAAACCCACGCAGACATGGGGAGAATGTGCAAACTCCACACGGACAGTGACCCAGAGGCAGGATCGAACTTGGGTCCTCAGCGCAGTAGCCAGCAGTGCTAACCACTGTGCCATGTGCCGCCCGTCTTTATAATGAAAATCTTTATTAGTGTCACAAGTAGGCTTACATTAACACTGCAATGAAATTACTGTGAAAAGCCCCTAGTCGCCACACTCCGGCGCCTGTTCAGGTAAACAGAGGTATAATTCAGAATGTCCAATTCACCTAACAAGCACGTCTTTCGGGACTTGAAGGAGGAAACCGGAGCACTCAAGAGGAAACCCACACAGACACAGGGAGAACGTGCAGATTCCACACAGACAGTGTCTCAAGCTGGGAATTGCACCAGAGTCCCTGGCGCTGCGAAGCAAAAATGCTAACCACTGTGCTACCGTGCCGCCTGGTGCTGTAATAGCCACTTGAGAGACTAGACGGAGCCTTGGTTTAAAGATCCGAACAAAAGTACATGTTTCTATACTTTCATCAGCACCATTTTTTTATATCACAAAAGCATTATCTTATCAGATCAATTTTTACCATCTGACTTCCATTGGCTTCCGAGGATTGAGAGGCATCAGCTGTATGTAAAGACTGAAGAAGCTGTTTTCTTTGGAGCAGAGAAGGCCAGATTTAATACAGGCTTTCTAAATTATGGAAGGTTTTAATAAACAAGGAGAAACTATTTCCATTGATCAGCGGAAACAAATTTAAGGTCATTGTAAAAGAGGGACAAGGAGGAGCTATCATGTTACACAGTGGGTTGCTGTGATGTGGGAGGTGCTGTCTGAAAGGGTAGTGGAAGCAGATTCAATAATAAGTTTCAATAGGGAATGGGATACATAATTGAAGCAGAAAAAAATTCAGGGTTAAGGGGAAAGGGTGGGGGGGGTCTAATTGGATACTCCCTTGAAAGAGCTGACACAAGAATGATGGGTCAAATGGCCTCCTTCTGTGCTGTACCATTCTCGGATTTTATAATCCCTTTGTTAAACTCTGCTCTGGTTCTTGAACATGTTCATCCCGAACCTTGCTCTCATCTCACAAACCTGGCTCCAGCCTGGTTATCTCGGCTTTAATCTCTGACCGACCTCTCAGCCAGACATTAAAGATCCCACAGCTACGGTTTCAATGTAAACCAGGAGGGAGTTCTCCCTAGTGCCCAATAATAATTGCTCAACTGACCCCAACAGAAAATAGAAAATTGATTTATTTTCACATTGCTGTTACTGGGAGCCCGCTGTGCACAAATTGCCTGTCACATTTCCCTACATTACAACAGTAACTCCATTACCACAAGTACTTTATTGGCTGTAAAACAATTTTGGAAAGTCCCGGGTTAGAATGCACTATGCAAATGCAAGTTGAGCAGGGAGAACAGGTGGATGTGGTTTATTCAGACTTTCAGAAGTCTTTTGTCAAGGTCTCACATAGCAGGTTACTATATAAAATTGAAGCGCATTGGATACCAGGGAGTGTCTTCAGATAGATAGAAGGCTGGTTAGCAGACAGTAAGCAAAAGGATGGACTAAATGGCTCTTTTTACGATTGGCAGACAGTGACAATTGGTATAATGCAGATATCTGTGCCAAAACCTCTGTTCACATTATATATTAATGATTTGGGTGAGGGAACTAAATGTATTGGGCGCGATTCTCCGCAAATGCGGAAAGTCGTAAAGGCTGCCGTGAAACCGGCCGTGTTTCACGGCAGCCTCCGCACCCCCTCCCGGGACCCGATTCACCCCCCCGGTCGGGGCTAGCATTGCGGCCCCGGGAAGAACGGCAGCGCGGGCTTAGCGAACGTTCACTAAACCTGGCCGCCAAGACTCACGGCGGCTGACGCACACGATGACGTCATCGCGCATATGCGTCAAACCCGCGCATGCGCGGTCCGTCATGCCCCTCAGCCGCCCCGCGGACTGATCCTGCGGGGCGGCGGAGGGACAAAGAGTGCACAGGAATCGGACCCGCTGCCCACAATCGGTGCCCACCGATCGCGGGCCCATGCCACCCTTGGCACGGCCATGCCAATCGGTGGCATGGTTGCGCGGAACGGCACTTTGCGGCCGTTTTCACGAAATGTGATAGCAGGTGTGTTTAAATTCGTGAAAACGGCCGTAAAGGCCTGGGAAATAGGCCCATCGGATAGGGGAGAATCGCTGCTCGCCGTAAAAAAACGGCGAGCAGCGATTCGTGTCGTGGGGCGGCCGTGGGGGGGGGGGGGGGGTGAATAGCGGGAGGTCGGGAAAAATGTCGGGAAGGCCCTCCCGCTATTCTCCGACCCGTCGTGGGGGGCGGAGAATCGCGCCCATTATCTACAAATTTGGACATGATACAAAGTTGGTTGGGAGGGTGAGCTGTGAGGAGGATGCAGAGATGCTTCAGCAGGATTTGGACAGGCTGAGTGAGCGGGCACATGCATGGCAGATGCAGTATAATGTGGATAAATGTGAGGTTATCCCTTCGGTAGCAAAAATAGGACGCAGATTATTATTTGAATGCATGTAAATTGAGAGAGGTGAATACTTGACGAGACCTTGGTGTCCTCATGAGTCAGTCGCTGAAACTATGCGCGTTGGTAGAGCAGGAAGTAAAGGAGGCAAATGGTATGTTGGCCTTCATAGCGAGAGGATTTGAGTATTGGAATAGGGATGTTTTACTGAGGACGGCACGGTGGCCCAGTGAGTTAGCACTGCTGCCTCACGGGGCCGATGTCCCAGGTTCGATCCCGGCTCTGGGTCACTGTCCATCAGGAGTTTGCACATTTTCCCTGTGTCTGTGTGGGTCTCACCCCCACAACCCAAAAGATGTGCAGGGTAGGTGGATTGACCATGCTAATTTGCCCCTTAATTGGAAAAAAAATAATTTGGTACTCTAAATTTATTTTTTAAAAAGGAATGTTTTACTACAATTGTATAGGGCATTGGTGAGACCACACCTGGAGTATTGTTTGCAGTTTTGGTGTCCTGATCAGAGGAAGGATATTCTTGCTCTGGAGGAAGTGCAGTGAAGGTTTACCAGGCTGAGACGACAACGGCTGCGAAAACCGCCCGGGAGAAGCAAGCGACAACACCAACACCAGATCCATTCACGTATTGCCCTCTGTAATTGTTTCTCCGGCACCCAAATGTATACGTACCTCCCCAGTCTCCACCCCCCCCCCCCCCCCCCCTCCACTCCCCACCAACACACACACAAACAGATGCCTCCTTATGTGCTAAAAATAATATTACCAATTGTACAGAATTGCTGTTGTTGAGCTGGTGCACAAACCCTACCAGTTATTTATTCTAACTTTTTTTGTATTATATAAATATTTATATATATATATATATATATATTTTATTCTGTGTACATAATGGTAAATATACCTTGTTCAAAAACCCATTAAAATCACTTATTAAAAAAAGGTTTACCAGGCTGATTGCTGGGATGGTGGGACTGTCAAATGAGGAGAGACTGAGTCGGTTAGGATTATATTCATTGGAGTTTCGAAGAGTGAGAGGAGATCTCATAGAAACATATAAAAGTCTAAAAGGCTTAAACAGGGTAGATTCAGAAAGAATTTTCCTGATGGTAAGGGAGTCCAGAACTAGTGGACATAATTTGTGGATAAGAGGTAAACCTTTTAGGACTGAGGTGAGGAGAAATTTCTTCACCCAGAGAGAGTGGTGAATCTGTCAAATTCGCTACCACAGAAAGTATTTGAGGCCAAAGCTTTCTGTAATTTCAAAAAGGGATTAGACATAGCTCTTGGGGCTAAAGGGATCAAGGGATATGGGGGGAAGCCGGGATCAAGCTATTGAATTTGATGATCAGCCATGATCATAATGAATGATGGAGCAGGCTCGAAGGGCCGATTGGCCCCTTCTGCTTCTAAATTGTATGTATTTCTTGTTTAATAGACTGCAAAGCCAGTAACTGAAGTGGAAAGTATATACTGCCTGTCCAAAGACTGCCAGCACTTGCACACAAAACTAATTTTGCCGTGTGTAAATCTGTATAGTATATTTGTACAGTATAAACCTGGCCCTATTTCCAATTCTCACCAGCTTTGAGAAAGAGTCACCCAGACGAGAAACATTAGCTCCCTTCTCTCTCCACAGATGCTGTGATTGTCCAGCGTTTTCTGTTTTTGTTTCAGATTCCAGCGTCCGCAGTAATTTGCATTAAATTTTGCCGTGAATAAACTATTTTGCAAATACTTCTGATTCATTGGCAGAAGCAGCACTGCGGTCCAGCAATTCTCATGTGGTACGGCACAATAGGTGAAATCAGCAGCTCATATCGTGTGACCAGGCAAGTTCACAAAAGCGAATGAATGGAGTTTAAAATGTAAATGAAGGTAAATTTAAGTTTTTCTATCTGAACTCAACAGGTGAGATGTTTTGAATTGTAACAGACCTTTCTGAGGAACTTGATGAACAACAAACTCTGCCGCTTCCAACTGACAGCAACACTTAACAAAATCTGTTCACTTCATGTAAAGACTTAAATGTAGCTGCTTGTCTTTTCTGTCAGGTACAGATGGATGTTAGGGCGGCACGGTGCGCAGTGGTTAGCATTACTGGCTCACGGCACAGAGAACCTGGGTTCGATCCCGTGTGGAATTTGCACATTCTCCCCTTGTTGGAACATAGAACTTTCAGTGCAAAAGGAGGCCATTCGGCCCATCGAGTCTGCACCAGCTCTTGGAAAGATTTAAACCCATGCCTCCACCTGGACACTCAGGGCAACTTCGCATGGCCAATCCACCTAATCTGCACATCTTTCGACTGTGGGAGGAAACCGGAGCACCCGGAGGAAGCACAGGCAATGTGCAGATTCCGCACACAGAGTGACCCAAGCTGGGAATTGAATCTGGGACCCTGGAGCTGTGAAGCAACAGTGCTAATCACTGTGCTACCGTGCCGGCCAGTGGGTCTCACCCCCACAACCCAAAGATGTGCAGGTTAGGTGGATTGGCCATGCTAAATTGCCCCTCAATTGGAAAAAAATAATTGGATACTCTAAATTAAAAGAAAAGGTACAGAGTGGCAGCATGTGACGCAGTGGTTAGCACTAGGACTGCAGCACTGAGAACCCGGGTACAAATCCCGACCTCGGGGTACTGCCCGTATGGAGTTTGCACATTCTCCCTGTGTCTGTGTAGGTTAGGTGGATTGGCCACGATAAATTGCCCCTTAATTGGAAAAAAATGATTGGGTACTCTAAGTTTATTTTTTAAAAAGAAAGGATACTGAGAAATGTTAACAGTAGAACATAGAACATAGAACAGTACAGCACAGAACAGGCCCTTCGGCCCTCAATGTTGTGCTGAGCCATGATCACCCTACTCAAACCCACGTATCCACCCTATACCCGTAACCCAACAACCCCCCCCCCTTAACCTTACTTTTATTAGGACACTACGGGCAATTTAGCATGGCCAATCCACCTAACCCGCACATCTTTGGACTGTGGGAGGAAACCGGAGCACCCGGAGGAAACCCATGCACACAGGGGGAGGACGTGCAGACTCCACACAGAGTAAGAAGTCTTACAACACCAGGTTAAAGTCTAACAGGTTTGTTTCAAAGACTAGCTTTCGGAGCACTGCTCCTTCCTCAGGTGAATGGAGAGGTATGTTCCAGAAACATTTATATAGACAAAGTCAAAGATGCCAGACAATGCTTGGAATGCGAGCATTTGTGGGTAATCAAATTGTTACAGATCCAGAGAACCATGATCAAGAGAACCAGAGAATCCAGAGACCCATGCTCGCATTCCATGCATTGTCTGGCATCTTTGACTTTGTCTATATAAATGTTTCTGGAACATACCTCTCCATTCACCTGAGGAAGGAGCAGTGCTCCGAAAGCTAGTGTTTGAAACGAACCTGTTGGACTTTAACCTGGTGTTGTAAGACTTCTTACTGTGCTCACCCCAGTCCAACACTGGCATCTCCACATCAGACAAATGTTAACACAACGACCTAATCCAGCATATAATGGTTTACAAATTAAGTGCACAAGATGGGATTCATGCATCATTAAAAGTTGCAAATCACCTGAACAAATGCATGACAAAGGTGGGGTTCAGTCTCTGGTGTACATAATAGAAAGGCAAACAAAAAAGCATCATTCTGTGAATGCTGGAAAGGTGAAATAAAAATAGAAATTATTGGAAATACGTAGCAGGTCTGACAGCATCTGTGGATGCCAGAGATTCAGCAAAACCTGCTTCCTATTTCCAACGTTTTCTGCTCTTCATCGAAAGCAAAGGAACTTTGCTGTGAGCAAATAGCCCTGAAAACTTGTGCTCCAGAACTTGCCGCACCCCTAGCCAAGCTGTTCCAGTACAGCTACAACACTAACATCTACCCGGCAATGTGTAAAATTTACCAGATGTGTGCTGTCCACAAAAAGAAAAAAATCCAGTCCGACTAATTACTGCCCCACCAGTCCACTCTCCATCATCGGTAAAGTGACAGAAAGTGTTGTTGACAGTGCTATCAAGCAGCACTTACTCAGCAATAATCTACTCACAGTCGCTCAGTTTGGGTTCCGTCAGGGCCACGGAGCCCCTGGTATCCTTGCTCCAAACATGGACAAAAGAGTTGAACTCAACAGTTGAACTGGCAGCAAATGCCCTTGCCATCAAGGCGACATTTGGCAAAATGTGACATAAGGGAAGTCAATGAGTAAAACATTTGAGCAACAGGTGATGCCAGCTGCTCCACACTGAAGCAGCAGCACAAGTGGTATTCACCACTAACAGGATGCGGCCGTCAAACCAAAAAAACATCTAGAACATAGAACATAGAACAGTACAGCACAGAACAGGCCCTTCGGCCCTCGATGTTGTGCCGAGCAATGATCACCCTACTCAAACCCACGTATCCACCCTATACCCGTAACCCAACAACCCCCCCCCCCTAACCTTACTTTTTAAGGACACTACGGGCAATTTAGCATGGCCAATCCACCTAACCCGCACATCTTTGGACAGTGGGAGGAAACCGGTAATATCATCTTTATTAGTATCACAAGTAGGCTTCCATTAACACTGCAGCAAATTCACAACTATAAAGAACGATTGGGAAACGTGATTAAATAATAATAATCTTTATTATTGTCACAATTAGGCTTATATTAACACTGCAGCGAAGTTACTGTGAAAAGCCCCTAGTCGCCACATTCCGGCTCCTGTTCGGGTACACAGAGGGAGAACTCAGAGTGTCCAATTCAGCAAACAGCTCGTCTTTCGGGACTTGTGGCAGGAAACCCATGTAGACACCTGGAGGAAACTCATGTAGACACGGGGAGAATGTGCAGACTCTGCACAGACAGTGACCCAAGGCAGGAATCCAACCCGGGTCCCTGGTGCTGTGAAGTAAAAGTGTTAACCAGTGTGCTACCGTGCCGCCCTTTCTGCCTATTATGCCAAACTGAGATGAGGAGAAATTTCTTCAGCCAGAGGGTGGTGAATCTGTGGAACTCTTTGCCGCAGAAGGCAGTGGAGGACAAATCACTGAGTGTCTTTAACACAGAGATAGATAAGTTCTTGATCAATAAGGGGATCAGGGGTTATGGGGAAAAGGCAGGAGAATGTGGATGAGAAAAATATCTGCCATGATTGAATGGGGGTGCAGACCTGATGGGCAGAGTGGCTGAATTCTGCTGCTTTGTCTTATGGTCTTAATGAGTAATGTGGTAAAGGAATTTCTGTTTGCAATGAGCAAGGCAGTGTCCCTATTCAATTAGCCCATTCTGTGCATTGTGTTAATTGTGAAGATTTAAACTCTCCGCTACCAAAGCTATTTTTTAATTTGCTTTGAAGTAAGTACCTGCATCAAGTACTGGAATTGAACGTTAGGGTGAGCTGCAGGACCAAGCCTGTCCTCCTGAACAGCACCTGGGAGGATGTGGCAGAAGCAGTCAGTGGTTTCAGCATCACCAGGAGGAGCGATCCACTTTTTACTTAACTTACAGTCGTTCTAATCTTTTAAAATTTAATTCTAAGACTAACACTATTACTAACCTCTCTCTTTTATTTTTTCTTGCAGGCTTGAACATCCTCCGAGGTCCGTGGAGACCCGACCTGACCTCCATGACCTGGAAGCGGATCGGGCCCAAACCGGAAGTGAAGCCCCAACCTCGATTTGGAACCGACATGGACCTCGGAGAGCCCGACCCGGCCGAACAACCGACGCTAGCCCCCGGACCGCCCGACCCAGCCCCCAGAGCTCGCAACCTGACCCCCGACGATGATACTCGGCCCAACCCGACCCGGAGAGGCACCGACCAGCGACCCGACAGGGAGAGGCCCCACCCAGCAACCCGGAGAGGCCACGCCCAGCGACCCGACCCAGAGAGACCCCGCCCAGCGTCCCGATCCGGAGAGACCCCGCCCAGCAACCCGACCCGGAGAGACCCCGCCCAGCAACCTGACCCGGAGAGACCCCGCCCAGCAACCCGACCCGGAGAGACCCCACCCAGCAACCCGACCCGGAGAGACCCCACCCAGCAACCCGACCCGGAGAGACCCCACCCAGCAACCCGACCCGGAGAGACCCCACCCAGCAACCCGACCCGGAGAGACCCCACCCAGCAACCCGACCCGGAGAGACCCCGCCCAGCAACCCGACCCGGAGAGGCCCCGCCCAGTGATACAGAGAGACCCCACCCAGCAACCCGACCCGGAGACGCCCCACCCAGCAACCGGACCCGGAGAGGCCCCACCCAGCAACCCGACCCGGAGAGCCCCCGCCCAGTGACCCGACCCGGAGAGGCCCCACCCAGCAACCCGACCCGGAGAGGCCCCACCCAGCAACCCGACCCGGAGAGCCCCCGCCCAGTGACCCGACCCGGAGAGGCCCCACCCAGCAACCCGACCCGGAGAGGCCCCGCCCAGCAACCCGACCCGGAGAGGCCCCGCCCAGCGACACAGAGAGACCCCACCCAGCGACCCGACCCGGAGAGGCCCCGCCCCAGCAACCCGACCCGGAGAGGCCCCGCCCAGCGACACAGAGAGACCCCACCCAGCAACCCGACCCGGAGAGGCCCACCCAGCAACCCGACCCGGAGAGACCCCGCCCAGTGACCCAACACAGAGAGACCCCGCCCAGCAACCCGACCCGGAGAGACCCCGCCCAGCAACCCGACCCGGAGAGGCCCCGCCCAGCAACCCGACCCGGAGAGACCCCGCCCAGCAACCCGACCCGGAGAGACCCCTCCCAGCAACCCGACCCGGAGAGACCCCACCCAGCAACCCGACCCGGAGCGACCCCGCCCAGCAACCGGACCCGGAGAGACCCCACCCAGCAACCCGACCCGGAGAGACCCCGCCCAGCGACCTGACCCGGAGAGGCCCCGCCCAGTGATACAGAGAGACCCCACCCAGCAACCCGACCCGGAGAGGCCCACCCAGCAACCCGACCCGGAGAGACCCCGCCCAGTGACCCAACACAGAGAGACCCCGCCCAGTGACCCGACCCGGAGAGGCCCACCCAGCAACCCGACCCGGAGAGCCCCCGCCCAGCGACCCGACCCGGAGAGGCCCCACCCAGCAACCTGACCCAGAGAGACCCCGCCCAGCAACCCGACCCGGAGAGCCCCCGCCCAGCGTCCCGGAGAGGCCCCGCCCAGTGACACAGAGAGACCCCACCCAGCAACCCAACCCGGAGAGGCCCCGCCCAGTGACCCAACACAGAGAGGCCCCGCCCAGCCACCTGACCCTGGGAGGCCCCGCCCAGCGACCCGACCCAGAGAGGCCCCGCCCAGCGACCCGACCCGGAGAGGCCCCGCCCAGCGCCCTGACCCGGAGAGGCCCCACCCAGCAACCCGACCCGGAGAGGCCCCGCCCAGCAACCCGACCCGGAGAGGCCCCGCCCAGCGACCCGACCCGGAGAGGCCCCGCCCAGCAACCCGACCCAGAGACGCCCCACCCAGCAACCCGACCCGGAGAGGCCCCGCCCAGCAACCCGACCCGGAGACGCCCCACCCAGCAACCCGACCCGGAGAGGCCCCGCCCAGCAACCCGACCCGGAGAGGCCCCGCCCAGCAACCCGACCCGGAGACGCCCCACCCAGTGACACAGAGAGATCCCACCCAGCGACCCGACCCGGATAGACCCCACCCAGCAACCCGACCCGGAGAGACCCCGCCCAGCGACCCGACCCGGAGAGGCCCCGCCCAGCGACCTGACCCGGAGAGGCCCCGCCCAGCGACCCGACCCGGAGAGGCCCCGCCCAGCGACCTGACCCGGAGAGGCCCCGCCCAGCGACCTGACCCGGAGAGGCCCCGCCCAGTAATACAGAGAGACCCCACCCAGCAACCCGACCCGGAGAGGCCCCGCCCAGTGACACAGAGAGATCCCACCCAGCAACCCGACCCGGAGAGACCCCACCTAGCGACCCGGAGAGGCCCCACCCAGTGACCCGACCCAGAGACGCCCTGCCCAGCGACCCGACGCAGAGTGGCCCCACCCAGCGACCCAACCCGGAGAGGCCCTGCCCAGCGACCTGGAAAGGCCCTGCCAAGCGACCCGGAAAGGCCCTGCCCAGCGACCCGGAAAGGCCCTGCCCAGCTACCCGACCCAGAGAGGCCTCGCCCAGCGACCGGACCCGGAAAGGCTCCGCCCAGCGATCCGACCCAGATAGGCCCCGCCCAGCGATCCGACCCAGACAGGCCCCGCCCAGCGACCCGGAAATGCCCCGCCCAGCAATCCGACCTAGAGGCCCCGCCCAGCGATCCGACCCAGAGAGGCCTCGCCCAGCGACCCGGAAAGGCCCTGCCCAGCGATCCGAGCTAGAGGCCCCGCCCAGCGATCCGACCTAGAGAGGCCTCGCCCAGCGACCCGGAAATGCCCCGCCCAGCGATCCGACCTAGAGGCCCCGCCCAGCGATCCGACCCAGAGAGGCCTCGCCCAGCGACCCGGAAAGGCCCTGCCCAGCGATCCGACCTAGAGCCCCCGCCCAGCGATCCGACCCAGAGAGGCCTCGCCCAGCGACCCGGAAAGGCCCCGCCCAGCGACCCGACCCGGAGAGGCCCCGCCCAGCAATCCAACCCGGAGAGGCCTCGCCCAGCGACCCGGAAAGGCCCCGCCCAGCGACCCGACCCGGAGAGGCCCCGCCCAGCAATCCAACCCGGAGAGGCTCTGCCCAACGACCCGACCTGGAAAAACCCCGCCCAGTGACCCGACCTAGAGGCCCCGCCCAGCGACCCAGAAAGGCCCCGCCCAGCGACCCGACCCGGAGAGGCCTCGCCCAGTGACCCGACCCGGAGAGGCCCCGCCCAGTGACCCAACCTAGAGGACCCGCCCAGCGACCCAACCCAGAGGGGCCTCGCCCAGCGACCCAACCTACCTGGAGATGGAAGACAGAAAAATCCACGTGGAGGCCCGACTGGTCAACCTCAAGACCCGACCCCAGGAGTGCCCTAGGAGGGAACAGACCACGGGATTCAGCCCAACCTGCCTCAGTAAGCCCCTGCCCATGTCCCAGGACCCCCGAAATAGCAGAGACCCCGCGTGAGGACCCGAGAGGTATTCACATGCCCACAGAACGCCGGGACCCATCCGGATCGCAAACATGCCCCCAGCAACCCCTCTACCTCAACCCACCCGGGACCCTGCCAGATGTGACCCCGGAAACATAACCAGCGCCCTGGTCCCCGCCAGCGCCCTGGACCCCAGCAGACACAACCACCTACCTTCCACAAGGTCAGACTTCTCCCATCAGATCTCAGGATCATCCAGCCGCAGCCGCCGACCGACGAAGCGAGGGAAATGCGGCGGTCTGCAGGTGAGGCTGCAGCAACGCGATTTCAAGACCCCTCTCCCCAGTATACTCCTGGCAAACGTTCAAGCGATCGAAAACAAGCTGGATGAACTTAACGCCAGACTTACCTCTCACAGAGAAGAGACTGCTGTGTGCTCTGTTTCACAGAGACATGGTTCAACCCCCGCCTCACCGGACTGTGCCATACAACCTGAAGGCTTCTCAATTCACCGGGCGGACCGCACGGCATCTTCAGGCAAAGCAAAGGGTGGAGGGGTGTGCCTCCTCATCAACTCCTCCTGGTGCTTGGATGTGACGACCCTGGTGACCTACTGCTCTCCGGACCCGGAATACCTGACCATGAAGTGCTGCCCATTCTATCTGGTGCTGGTTTAGCACAGTGTGCTAAAAGGCTGGCTTGTAAAGCTGCCGAAGGGCAGCAGGGCAGGTTCAATTCCCATAGCAGCCACCCCGAACAGGTGCCGGAATATGGCGACGAGGGGATTTTCACAATAACTTCATTTGAAGCCTACTTGTGACAAAAGCAATTTTCTTTCTTTCTGCTTTTTTCTTCCACATGAGTTCACTTCAGCCATTATCACAGCGGTCTACATCCCACCTCAGACAGAAGTGAGGAAGCTGTTGGATGAACTGTACACAGTTTAAACAACTAAGAAACAGAAAATTTGGAGGGCTTGTTCATTGCGAAGACCTCAACAAGGCCAACCTGAAGAGTGAACTGCCAAAATTCCACCAGCACATCTCCTGTCCCACCGGGGCAACACTCTTGACCACCGCTACTCAAAAATCAAGGGCGCCTACTGTTCCATCCCCCGACTGTACTTTGGGAAATCTGACCATAAGACTGTGCTCCTTCTCCCGGAATACAAACAGAAAACTCAAGTGGGAGAATCCAGCTAAGAAGGTCATGCAGTGCTGGTCCGAGGAAACAGAAGAGCTCCTACGTGATTGCTTAGAGAAAGTGGACATGTTTAAGAACTCAGCGGCCAACTTAAATGAGTGTTCCACAACTGTCACAGACTTCATCAGTAAATGTGTGGACGATTGCGTGCCAAAGAACGCAGTACGTACGCTCGCCAACCGGAAACCATGGCTCAACCGCAAGACTGACTCCCTACTGAAGGACAGGTCTGAGGCGTTCAAGTCAGGTGACCCTGACCTGTATAAGAAATCCATGTACGACCTCTGCAAAGCCATCCGAAATGCCAAGAGAGAATATCAGACCAAGCTAGAGTCAGAGACTAGCGTTACAGACTCTTGGCGGTTGTGGCAAGGCCTGAACAACACAACAGGCTACAAAGCGAAGCCAAACAGTATCTCGCACAGCAGGGCACCCCTCCCCGATGAACTCAATGCATTCTATGCTCGGTTCGAGCAGAAAACCAACGAGCCGCTGTTGAGTGCCCCAGCAGCACATAACACACCCATACCCACCATCACAGCTTCCGAAGTCAGATCGGCCTTCCTGAAAGTCAACCTTCGGAAGGCGACAGGCCTGGACGTTATCCCTGGTCGTGCACTAAGAACCTGCACGGACCTGCTGGCAGAGGTGTTCACGGACATCTGGAACCTGTCCCTACTCCACTCCGAGGTCCCCACGTGCTTCAAGAAGACCACCATCATACCGGTACCAAAGAAGAACCAGGCAACGTGCCTCAATAACTACCATCCGGTGGCCCTGACGTCAATCGTAATGAAGTGCTTCGAGAAGTTGGTCATGAAGCGTATCACCTCCATACTCCTAGAACGTCTTGATCCACTGCAATTCGCATACCGCTGCAACCGGCCCACAGCAGACGCCAGCTCCCTGGCCCTACACTCATCCCGAGAGCATCTCGACAAGTAGGACTCCTACATCAGACTCTTATTACTGACGACAGCTCCCCCTTCAAGACATTAATCCCAGCCAGGGGCGGCATGTGGCGCAGTGGTTAGCACAGGGACTGCGGCCCTGTGGGTCCTGGTTCGAATCCCGGCTCTGGGTCACTATCCGTGTGGAGTTTGCACATTCTCCCCATGTCTGCGTGGGTTTCACCCCCACAACCCAAAGATGTGCAGGTTAGGTGGATTGGCCATGCCAAATGGCCCCTTAATTGGAAAAAAAAAATAATTGGGGACACTAAATTTTTTAAAAAGACATTAATCCCAGCCAAGGTTAAATCAAAGCTCCAAAACCGAGGACTTGGCTCCTCACTCTGCAACTGGATCCTCGACTTTCTAACCCACA
Organism: Scyliorhinus canicula; assembly: GCF_902713615.1. Classification (NCBI taxonomy): domain Eukaryota; kingdom Metazoa; phylum Chordata; class Chondrichthyes; order Carcharhiniformes; family Scyliorhinidae; genus Scyliorhinus; species Scyliorhinus canicula. The sequence goes on along the minus strand of NC_052162.1, from coordinate 6,366,459 downwards.
GACCACAAGCGGTAAGAATAAACAACTCCTCCACAATAGTCCTCAATACCGGGGCCCCGCAAGGCTGCGTATTTAGCCCCCTACTCTACTCCCTGTACACACATGACTGTGTGGCAAAATTTGGTTCCAACTCCATCTACAAGTTTGCTGACGACACGACCATAGTGGGCCGGATCTCGAATAACGACGAGTCTGAATACAGTAGGGAGATAGAGAACCTAGTGGAGTGGTGCAGCGACAACAATCTCTCCCTCAATGCCAGCAAAACTAAAGAGCTGGTCATTGACTTCAGAAAGCAAAGTATCATACATACCCCTGTCAGCATCAATGGGGCCGAGGTGGAGATGGTTAGCAGTTTCAAATTCCGAGGGGTGCACATCTCCAAAAATCTGTCCTGGACCACCCACGTCGACGCGATCACCAAGAAAACACAACGGCACCTATACTTCCTCAGGAAACTAAGGAAATTTGCATGTCTACATTAACTCTCACCAACTTTTACAGATGCATTAAGAAAGCATTGTATCTGGCTGCATCACGGCCTGGTATGGCAACTGCTCGGCCCAAGACCGCAAGAAACTACAGAGAGTCGTGAACACAGCCCACTCCATCACACGAACCTGCCTCCCATCCATTGGCTCCATCTACACCTTCCGCTGCCTGGGGAAAGCGGGCAGCATAATCAAAGACCCCTCTACTTGGCATAATCACTCTTCCAACTTCCCCCATCGGGCAGGAAATACAAAAGTCTGAGAACACGCATGAACAGACTCCAAAACTGCTTCTTCCCCGCTGTTACCAGACTCCTAAATGGCGCTCTTATGGACAGACCTGATTAACACTACTCCCTGTATGCTTCACCCGATGCCGTTATTATGTAGTTACATTGTGTACCTTGTGTTGCCCTATTATGTATTTTCTTTTATTTCTTTTTCTTCCCATGTACTTAATGATCTGTTGAGCTGCTCGCTTGGCAGACGTGACAATAAACAAATCAATCCAATCCAATGCACACAATGCTGGAGGAATATGAATAACCTCCTTATATTGGGCAGCCTGGTGGACCTGGCCCAGATTGAGGATGATGCAGTCCGATGTCCCGGTGCATAGGGCATCTATCACAGCTCGGATGCACCTGTGTGCAGACATTTGCGAGATCCCACACAGGTCCCCGCTCGAACCCTGGAATGAGCCAAACGTATAAAAGTTCAGGACCAACATCACCTTGACAGCCACCAGGAGCAGGTGTCACCCTCCATACCCCCCGCAGTGCCAGGTGAGCCACGGGTGTGTGGGGGGTGCGGTCAATGTGTGCTGCCTGTCGCCTCGATGCTAAGAGGCTTGTCTACGGGCTGGTCCTACAGCTGGGGGTGAGCGAGGGAGGTACGCCTTAGGTGGGTGCTCAGCTGCAGCGTGATGTGGGGTCTGGGTATAACACACAGGTTGTGACAGGGAGCTGGTCATCTTTCCTAGCTGTGTGCAGGAAGGATGGGAGCAAGGGCGCAATGGACAGGCAGCACTTGGAGACAGCTCATGAGCCTGATGAGTTCAGTTGGGTTCTGCCTGGGTCACTCAGCTCCTGACCTCATTACACCCTTGGTCCAAACATGGACAAAAGAGCTGAATGCCAGAGGGTAGGTGAGAGTGACTGCCCTTGACATCAAGGCAGCATTTGACAGAGTATGGCATCCAGGATCCCGAGCTAAATAAGAGTCAATGGGAATCAGGGGGAAACTCTCTGCTGGTTGGAGTCATACCCGGCACAAAAGAAGATGGTTGTAGTGATTGGAGGTCAATCTTCTCAGCTCCAGGACGTCACTGCAGGAGTTCCTCAGGGTAGTGTCCTAGGCCCAATCATCTTCAGCTGCTTCATCAATAGCCTCCCTTCCATCATAAGGTCAGAAATGTGGATGTTTGCAGATGTCCAATTGCAGCAAGACTTGGACAATATCCAGACTTGGGCTGACAAGTGGCAAGTTACATTTGCACCACGCAAATGCCAGGCAATGACCATCTCCTCCAAGGGAGGAACTAATCATCATCCCTTGACATTCAATGGCATTACCATCGCTGAATCCCCCACAATCAACATCCTAAAACCAGTCCACCAGCTACAAGGCACAAGTCAGGAGTGCAATGGAATGGTCTCAACTTGCCTGGATGAGTGCAGCTCCAACAACACTCAAGAAGCTCGACTTGATTGCTCCCCCTTCCACAAACATTTAAACCCTCCACCACCGACGAACAGTGGCAGCCCTCAGTACCATCTGCATTTAAAAAAAATTTTGAGTACCCAATTCATATTTTCCAATTAAGGGGCAATTTAGAATGGCCAATCCACCTAACCTGCACATCTTTGGGTTGTGGGGGCGAAACCCACGCAAACACGGGGAGAATGTGCAAACTCCAGACGGACAGTGACCCAGAGCCGGGACCGAACCTGGGACCTCGCCGCTGTGAGGCAGCAGGGCTAACCCACTGCGCCACCGTGCTGCCCGTGAGTACCATCTGCATGATGTACTGCAGTAACTCACCAAGATTCCTGAGACAGCACCTTCCAAACCCATGACCACTACCATCTAGAAGGACAAGAGCAGCAGAAACCTGGGAACCCCACCACCTGGAGGTTCCCCACCAAGTCACTCACCACCCTGACTGGGAAATATATAGGCCGTTCCTTCACTGTTGCTGGGACAACACCCTGGGACTCCCTCTCTTTTTTTTAAATTCCCCAATTTTTTATTATTTTTTAATTCCAATTAAGAGACAATTTAGCGTGGCCAATCCACCTAACCTGCACATCTTTGGGTTGTGGGGGTGAAACCCAGGCAGACACGGGGAGAATGTGCAAACTCCACATGGACAGTGACCCAGGGCTGGGATTCGAACCCGGGTCCTCAGCACCGCAGTCCCAGTGCTAACCACTGTGCCACATGCCGCTCTGGAACTCCCTCACTAACAGCACGGTGGGTGTACCTGCACCTCAAGGACTGCAGCGGTTTAAGAAAGCAACTCGCCACCACCCTCTGTAAGGCAACTAAGCACGGGCAATAAATGATGGCCTAACCAGCGACGGCCACATCACGTCAATTAATTTTTCAAAAACTTTATAGAGTTTTTTTTTCTTTCAATAAATTTAGACTGTCTAATTATTTTTTTTGTCCAATTAAGGGGAAGTTTAACATGGCCGATCCACCTACCCTGCACATCTTCGGGGCTGTGGGGGTGAGACCCACGCAGACAAGGGTAGAATGTGCAAACTGCACACGGACAGCAACCCAGGGCTGGGATCGAACTTGGGACCTCGGCGCTGTGAGGCAGTAGTGCTAATCAGTGTGCCACTGTGCCGCCAAGAGAGTTTTCCTACCTTCTCGCTTTCCCTCAATGGCCACAACGCTCAGGACCTGCTTGTAAATACTTGCAACAATTCATGCCCACATTGTCTCTTTCCGTGTGGTGTCTGCGTGGGTCTCACCCCCACAACCCAAATATGTGCAGGTTAGGTGGATTGGCCATGCTAAATTGCCCCTTAATTGGAAAAAATGAATTGGGTACTATAAATTTATTTTAAAAAAAGAAATCACAGTCCACTTGCCAACCAATTAGAACCCTGTTCCCATACAGTACTAAGTCTTGCGATTGTGCTGATGGCTGCACTGCAAAAGGCTTTGACAAAGTGTGGTATTCCGGCAATGGTCAAGCCCCGAGTGACCAAATGACTATTTGTCAATACAAATCAAAACTGGGCAACTTATTTTTTTCCTGGAACTGCTGCGAGCTGGTTTGGGTACCCCACAGGGTAGTTAGGGAGGATGTTCCAGAATTTCAACCCAGTGGGAAAAGCATTCCAAGTCAGGGAGGTGTGTGGTTTGGAGGGGAACTTGGAGGGTGCTGGTGTTCCCAGCCATCTACTGCAACAAAGAGTTCAGACCAACTGAGGACAAAGGACAAACAAGACCAGCCTCTCCCAACCAAAACCGAATGTTCACCCTTCCCCACATTGTGGAACACCAGGTTGCTCTGCATTTGGACGTCACAGCACAACTGAAGACTCTATTGGGAGCCGATAGTGTCGTGGTATTGCCACTGGACTAGTAAACCAGAGACCCAGAGTAATGTTCTGGGGACCCAATTTCAAATTCCGCCACTGCAGATTTTGAATTCAATAAAAATCTGGAATGAAAAGTCTAACGATGGCATTGAAACCATTGTCCATTGTCGTAAAAACCCATCTGGTTCACTAATGTCCTTCGGGGAAGGAAATCTGCCGGCCTTACCTGGTCTGGCCTACATGTGACTCCAGGCCCACAGCAATGTGGTTGACCCCTAACTACCCCCTCAAGGGCAATTAGGGATAGGCAATAAGTGCTGGCACAGCCTGCGATGCTCACGTCCCACGCACAAATTAAAAACGCAAGAAACCACCATCTTCGGTAACAAAGGGAAACACACAGTGTCAGCCCTGCCTTTGACCTTCTGATTGAACGAAGCTGCACGTCACGGTGGTTTAGTGGAACTGGAATTTTCCTGGCAATATTGGCCATGCTAAATTGCTCCCCTTCGTGTCCAATACGTTAAGTGGAGTTGCTGGATTATGGGGATAGGATGGAGGCATGGGTTTAGGTAGGGCGATCCAGATGACCTCTTTCTGCACTGTAAATTCCATGATTCTATGATTCTATAATATTATCGATGCTATCAGCTATGCGTGAGTCAGGTGTCGGCAGCTGGGAGCACATTATGTAATTAACCCAACGTACCCGCTTCCTGATCAGACAACGTAGTATAGCATAGATTTTGGCAATGGATCCCAGAGGAGTTCGATCCTGCATGGCTCAGGTAAGCACATTGAATCATCAAGAGGTTAATAATGACCATCTGAATTTACTTTTTAATTGCATCCAGAAACAATACTGAACTACATCCAGCTTTTTTCCCCTCTGCCAATAGTGTTCATTTCTCCATTGTTGTGCTTCTTTCTGAAGAGCTCTCTGGCCTTGGCAGAGTGAAAGCGTTTCTCAAATGCATTTCAACAGACAGCAGCTCCATTGTCTCCTCCATCGGTTTTCTCTTGGCTGGTTCAAGGCCTGGGGATTGGGGTTCATTTCTGCAGCTCCACAAAAGCAGGAAGACGACATTAAGTTTGCGAAAAAAACCTTGGCTCGGCCACGCTTGAAATGTTGTTCACAGTCCCGTTCTTCACACTGCAGAAAGGATAAAGGATTAGCAGGGGAAGAGTAGGAATGATTCGCAAGCGGCGTAGCCGAATTGAAAGCATGTTAACTCTCAGGGAAGGACTAAACGGGTCTGGGGTGTGTTTCTCTGGGAAGGAGAGGAATGAGAGGAGACTCAATGGAGAATTTTAAAATCATGAGGGGACGTCTATGAGGTAAAGATCAGAAACCTTTTCCATTATGGATGAGTCCAGAGCAACGGGTAGAAATATATAAATCCACTATCAGAGTAAGTAAAGAATTTAGGATAAATACTTACACTGAGTGGAATGAATGTGGTACTCACTGTCATGTAGCATGGTTAAAGCAGGGAGCATTCATCTATTTGATTAGATGAATCTGTTGGATCCAGACATGGGGAAGAGATGGGAGAGAGATATGGGGGGAGCAAGTGGGGAGAGGTAGTTCAAGTGGGAGGAGGCAGATGTGGATTATCAATGCTAGCATGGACTAGTGAGGATCATAGAAATCATAGAATTTACAGTGAAGAAGGCTATTCGGCCCATCGAGTCTGCACCTGTCCTTGGAAAGAGCACCCTACCTAAGCCAACACCTCTACCCCATCCCGGTAACCCAGTAACCCCACCCAATCTTTTTGGAAACTAAGGGCAGTTTAGCATGGCCAATCCACCTAACCTGCACATCTTTGGACTATGGGAGGAAACCGGAGCACCCGTAGGAAACCCACGCACAGACGGGGAGAACTCCGCACAGACAGTGACCCAAGCCGGGAATCGAACCCGGGACCCTGTACTCTGGAGCTGTGAAACAACTGTGCTAACCACTGTGCTACTGATCTGATCATCATGGATCAAATGGTCCATGCTGCAAACTGTATGTAAGGTATTGAAGCTGAGAGCAAGGAAGAGCCAACCTAACGATCTGAACACACGACATCATAAAGCTGCTGACAGAAAACAAAAAACGTGTTGCTTGCTGAGTTATAGAGAAGCAACAAACCTTCTTTGCTGGACATCATGAAGTGTCCCTTCTGTAAGTGACCAGGTGTGAACTGCAATTGAGAATGGGGCGGAATGACGAAATAGTGAGCACACAATCATTGTTCCGCAGTCAGTCGGTGAAGAAAATGGCCACTTGGGTCAGACACCAATGAGGGACATGGCGCCTGTGGAACGATCACCCAGGAATCAGACAATGTCTTCAGCGGGGAGAACATGAGTCAGAGCAAATAACCTGAAATAAGGGCAGCAAGGTGGCGCAGTGGGTTAGCCCTGTTGCCTCATGGCGCCGAGGTTCGATCCCGGCCCCGGGTCACTGTCCATGTGGAGTTTGCACAGTCTCCCTGTGTCTGCGTGGGTTTCACCCCCACAACCCAAGGATGTGCAGGATAGGTGGATTGGCCACACTAAATTGTCCCTTAATTGGAAAAAATGAATTGGGTACTCTAAATAAAATTAAAAAAAACCTAAAATAATGATTGATTGACTGACTGACTGATACATAGATGTATTAGGAAAATTAGGAGCACAAAGTGTTTCAAGTTTAGAGGAATCCACTGCTGCCTCACGGCGCCGAGGACTCCGGTTCGATCCTGGCCCCGGCTCACTGTCCGTGTGGAGTTTGCACATTCTCCCCGTGTCTGCGTGGGTCTCACCTCCACAACCCAAAGATGTGTCGGGTACGTGGATTGGCCACGCTAAATTGTCCCAAAATTGGTTTTTCTTTTGAACGTTTAGAGGAATCACAGGATTGTTACAGTGGAGAAGGAGGCCATTCAGTCCATTGTGTCTACTCTGACTCTCCAATCGAGCAACATGACTTGGTGCCATTCCCCTGCCTTTACCCAATACCCCATCACATATTTTCTATTCAGAGAATCATCTAATGCCCTCTTGACTGCCTCGATTGAACCTACTTCTGCCATATTTCCAGGCATTACATTGGTTACCATTAATAAAACAAGCACTGAAATATCATGGTTCCATAGAAACATACGGAGAAAATAGAAGCAAGAGGAGGCCATTCAGCCCTTTGAGCCTGGTCCGCCATTCATTTCTCTTTTATAAATTTAGAGTACCCAATTATTTTTTCCAATTAAGGGGCAGTTTAGTGTGGCCAATCCACCTACCCTGCACTTCTTTGGGTTGTGGGGGGTGAAACCCATGCGGACATGGGGAGAATGTGCAAACGCCACACGGACAGTGACCCAGGGCTGGGATTCGAACCCGGGTCCTCAGCGCCGTAGGCAGCAATGTTAACCACTGTGCCACCGTGCTGCCCCCTGTTCCGCCATTCATTTTTTTTTTTTTTTTTTTTAAATTTAGAGTACCCAATTATTTTTTCCAATTAAGGGGCAATTTAGCATAGCCAATCCACCTATCCTGCACATCTTTGGGTTGTGGGGGTGAAACCCACGCAGACACAGGGAGAATGTGCAAACTCCTCACGGACAGTGAACCAGGGCTGGGATTCGAACCCGGGTCCTCAGCGCCGTAGGCAGCAATGCTAACCACTGTGCCACCGTGCCGCCCTTGTTCCGCCATTCATTACGATTATGGCTGATCATTCAACTCATAAACGTAATGAATGGCAGAACAGAGGGCAGCACGGTGGCACAGTGGTTAACATTGCTGCCTACGGCGCTGAGGACCCGGGTTCGAATCCCAGCCCTGGGTCACTGTCTGTGTGGAGTTTGCACATAAATAAATGGAAAAAATAAATGGGTACTCTAAATTTATAAAAGAGAAATGAATGACGGAGCAGGCTTGAAGGGCTGAATGGCCTCCTCTTGCTTCTATTTTCTATGTTTCTTTAGCCCCAAGAGCTGTATCTTTTTTTTTATAAATTTAGATTAGCCAATTATTTTTTCCAATTAAGGGGCAATTTAGCGTGGCCAATCCACCTACTCTGCACATTTTTGGGTTGTGAGGGCGAAACCCACGCAGACACGGGGAGAATATGCAAACTCCACACAGACAGTGACCCAGAGCCGGGATCGAACCTGGGACCTCAGCGCCGTGAGGCGGTTGTGCTAACCACTAGGCCACCGTGCTGCCCTTCAAGAGCTGTATCTAATTCCTTCTTTAAATCACACAACGTTTTGACGTCAACTACTTTTTGTGGTAGTGAATTCCACATATTCACCAGAAGAAATGTCTCCTCACCTCAGTGCTGAAAGGTTTAACCCTTATCCTTAAACTATGACTGCACTTCTGCACTCCCCCATCAGCGGGAACATTCTTTCTGAATCTACCCTGTCTAATCCTGTTAGAATTTTGCACGTTTCTGTGAGATCCCCTCTCACTCTTCTAAACTCCGATGAATATAATCCTAACCGACTTAGTCTCTCCTCATATGACAGTCCCACCATCCCAGGAATCAGCCTGGTAAACCCTCGCTGCACTCCCTCCATAGCAACAACATCCTTGTTCAGATAAGGGCACCAAAACTGCTCACAATACTCCAGGTGTGGCCTCACCAATGCCCTATATAATTGACATGAAATGAAAATCGCTTATTGTCAAAAGTAGGCTTCAAGTTAAGTTACTGTGAAAAGCCCATAGTCGCCACATTCCAGCACCTGTTCGGGGAGGCTGATACGGGAATTGAACTGCGCTGCTGACCTGCCTTGGTCTGCTTTCAAAGCCAGTGATTTAGCCCAGTGAGCTAAACAGCCTCTTGCAATAAAGCATCTTTATTTAGATTTAGAACAGTACAGCACAGAACAGGCCCTTCTGCCCTCAATGTTGTGCCGAGCAATGATCACCCTACTCAAGCCTAACGTATCCACCCTATACCAGTAACCCCCCCTCCCCCATTAACCTTACTTTGACACTAAGGGCAATTTGTCATGGCCAATCCACCTAACCCGCACATCTTTGGACTGTGGGAGGAAACCGGAGCACCCGGAGGAAACCCACGCACACACGGGGAGGACGTGCAGACTCCGCACAGACAGTGACCTTATTATCTATTATTATTATCTATATATTCAAATTCTCTCGCTATGAAGGCCAACATACCATTTGCCTTCTTTACTGCCTGCTGTACCTGCGCGTTTACTTTCAGCGACTGATACACAAGGACACCAAGGTCACCTTCCTATTTTTCCTACCGAAGTGGGTAACCTCATATGTATCCACATGGTACTGTACCTGCCATGAATGACTGATGCCGACTAGGGGATTTTCACAGTAACTTCATTGTAGTTAATGTAAGCCTACTTGTGAGATTAATAAATAATCTTTATTGTTGTCATTATATGCAGACATGCACATTGAGATACAGACAGGCAGCAAATGAACACAGAGAACAGGACATAACCAATCAGCAGGCAGAATACTTGGGGCTAGTTCCCACTATAAAGGCACGAGGCACTCACACTCCGCCTCTTTCCACTGGGGACATCTGCAGAGTGAGTCAGGGTGTATATATCACATCACCCCTCCAGCACGTGGCTATGAGCTAGTCTGGTTCAGTCAGAGTAATCATACATAGGTTAGCAGAAAGTTGAACTCACAGAGAACTGAGCTAACTGTGTGACAGGTTCAAATTGAACTAACTTCAAGGTCTGGAGTCTCTTTCAGTTATAGCTGCATCCAGTTGCAGCCCGTGTAACATAACATGGTACCAGGAGACTGCTATCCCTAGGTGGTTTACCTCAATCTGTTCCGTGACGACCAGCTAATGTATCCCGGCACCCTGGAGAAGATCCAGGCACCTCAACTGCTGCGGACCTCCGGCAATCTCAGTGCCAACTGGCGGACTTTCAAGCAAAGGTTTTTGCTGTACATCGAAGCCTCAGACCTCGAGGGTGCGTCTGATACAAGGGAGATTGCGTTTCTCCTCTCAACTGCGGGGTATCAAGCCATCCAACTCTTCAACTCGTTTAACTTCACTGAAGACCAGGACAAGACATAGTTTCAGACCATCCTGGACAAGTTTGATAGTCACTGTGAAGTGACACCAATGAAATCTTAGTGCGCTATATATTCAAACAACGCCTACAAGGTAAAGATGAATCTTTCAACTCCTTCTTAACTAATCTCCGTCTACTAGCGATGTCCTGCAACTTTGGTGATATTGCTTGTCATAATATACACGTAAGTATATGATGGTGCAGGACACACACTGACTGACACACTGCAAGACCAATCAACACACACAACACAGCAGCCAATCACCAGTTAGGGCACGGTCACTATAAAGCCAGAGGGCACTAGTTTTCCCGTTCATTCGGGATGCAGCCTCTGAGACAGACAGAGCCCGCAGTCAGTAGCACAAACATCCACCATGTGCTGGCAGTATAGGCTGGTCAGGTTAGGCATAGGTCAAGGGCAGCACGGTGGCCTAGTGGTTAGCACAACCGCCTCATGGCGCTGAGGTCCCAGGTTCGATCCCGGCTCTGGGTCACTGTCCGTGTGGGGTTTGCACGTTCTCCCCGTGTCTGCGTGGGTTTCGCCCCCACAACCCAAAAATGTGCAGAGTAGGTGGATTGGCCACGCTAAATTGCCCCTTAATTGGAAAAAATAATTGGCTAATCTAAATTTAAAAAAAAGGTTAGGCATAGGTCTTCAGTCAATCTAACATAGTGTCGACCCACAGTGCAAGTATGTTTAACAGCTCACAGTTAAATAAAATAGAGTTGTACTTTTACAAGTGTTGGTAACCTGTCTATGTTACTGCTAAGGTAAACACATTCTCCACAGACCCAGAGTACCCAACACATCATTGCTGATTCCATGATCAGAGACCAAATCGTTTTTGGAGTTCACTCTGATCCTCTGAGAGGGCAACTTTTAAAAATCAAGCAGATAATTCTGTTAGTTGCGATTGTAACATATACAGTGCCTGAGCGCGCCAAAAATGTGTATTCCCAATATAAATCGGCTGAAAATGAGAAACTTGCCTCCCACGAGGCAGAGCGTGTGCAGGCCATTGCCTGGATGCAGCGCCTCAGCATTGATGAAAGCGGCCATTTCGCGTGCTCTTCCCGGAGGCCCACGCATGCGCGATGCGAATGGGATAAAGAAGAGGCCGATCACCACTCTGTGCAGGTGCGAACGTCTGCCGACGTCACTGCACATGTGCAATGACGCACGGAGCGTAATGATGTCATGACGTGCCTGAACTGCGTCACCCCCACTTTAAGAAACACTGTCCTGCAAGAGGCAGACGATGTTTAAATTGCGGAAAGCCTGGACACTATGCAGCCTGTCATAATATACACCAGTATATCATGGTGCAGACACACACTGATGGACGCAAACAGGAACCAATCAACATGTATAAACACTGCAGCCAATCACCAGTTAGCATACACACACTATAAAGGCAGAGGGCATCGCGGTTCCCGCTCACTCTGGGTGCTGCCTCTGAGTGTAACAAGAACTCATCCAGCCCAGCACAGACTCACAACACGTGCTGAGAGAATCACTGGTTCGGACAAGGCTTAGGTCTCTAGTTTAAGTTAGCATCAATTAGACCCACAGTCATCGTGTGTTAGTTAGTTAGAAATAGTTAATAAAATTGAGTTGAACCTTCATCAGTGTTGGAAGTGTCTGTTCACCTCTCAAGTCTATACTAGCCAACACTTCATGTACCAGGAGTTGAAGGATGCTCGCACTTCTGAGACCTACCTTTCAGTGATCTGCCTTCCACCAGTCTCGCGCCATCCTACAGAATGGACTCCGTTCGCCCACCGCCGCCTCTCCGCATTGCAGGGAATCTGGGCTCGAACTGGAAACTTTTCAGACAGCACTTCCAGCTGTACCTCGAAGCCAGGGACCTGGAAGCTGCCTTGGACGCACGGAAGATTGCTCTCTTCCTCTTCACAGCCGGTGACCACGCTCTGCACATTTACAACTCGCTCACCTTTGATGAGGGGGAGGACAAATCGAAGTTCAAGACCATAATTCTCAAGTTCGACAGCCACTGCGCGGACGAGGTCAATGAGAGCTTCGAGGGATACATGTTCCAGCAGCGAACTCAGGGTAAGGACGAGCCTTTCCAGTCCTTTATTACCCACCTCCGCGACCTTGCGCAGTCCTGCAACTACGGGTCCACCTCTGACTCCATACTCAGTGACCCAGATTGTTTTTGGTTTCAATCTGAGCCCCTGCACCAGCAGCTACTAAAAATAAAGCAGCTCACTCTCTCCCTGGCCATTGAGACCTGTGTACTTCATGAACATGCCTCCACACGCTACTCCTGCATCCAGGCTGCTGAAACGGGTGGCAAGCCCCCTATGAGGCAGAATGGATCCAAATGATTAAATCTTTTCAGGCTCTGGATCTGAACGATGGCGGCCATTTCGCGCACTTTTCGCGGAGTCCCGCGCTTACACGCAGCGATTGTGCTGACGTCACCGACCGCTTCGCGCAGGTGCGCACTACGCTGGATTGCCCCGTGCATGCACGGTGGCGTGACGAACGTCCCGAAGCTGCGGTGTGCAGCAACTGCGGCTCCGCCCACTTAAAGCAGCAATGTCCCGCGAAGTCCCGGCGCTGCCTGCAGTGTGGCAAACGAGGCCACTACGCTGCAATGTGCAGATCTTCCATGCCTGCTGTGTTTAGGAGGTCCACCCAGCCCCACAGAGACGTCAGGGCTATCCAGCCTGCCATCAATGAACCCACTCTAGACCTTGATTCCGATTGTGCCTGCGATGACCCACAGGTCCCGTTCCAAATCGGCATCGTTACTACGAACAGGATGTCCCCCAAGCGTGACACTGAACCCGTCCATGCCCACAGCGCCAGCCAGGATGATGAATGGTGTGCCACCCTTATGGTCAACAGGTCCCCTGTCAGGTTCCTCCTGGAAACTGACGCTTCTGCCAATCTCATCGCGTCGTCTGATTTTCGCAAGCTCTGCGTACAGCCTGCTGTCCTGCCATCTGCGTGTAAATTGCTGGACTACAATGGCAATGCCATCGCCGCCAGCGGCTCCTGCCACCTTGAGGTGACACATCGTGCTCACACAGTCATTCTCCTGTTCGAGATTGTTGCTGCCTCATAAGCCTCCTTGCTTGGTGCCCAGGCATGCAAGCTGCTCCACTTAGTGCAGAGAGTACACTCTCTATCTTCAAGCGATGTGTCTGCATCCTCTGACACAGACTTCAGGGCGCAACTCGACTCCATCATCCAGCAATACCATGATGTCTTCTAAGGCATGGGCACGCTCCCGTATACGTATAAAATCTTACTCAAGCCCAACGCCACGCCTGTCATTCAAGCACCTCGCAGAATCCCAGCGCCCCTCAAGGACCGCCTCAAGCAACAGCTCCAGGACCTCCAGGACCAAGGAGTCATTTCTAGAGTCACGGAACCCACAGACTGGGTAAGCTCCATGGTCTGCGTCAAGAAGCCGTCTGGCGAGCTGCGGATCTGTATTGATCCTAAAGACCTGAATCAGAATATCATGCGGGAGCACTACCCAATTCCGAAACATGAGGAGCTCAAGTCCGAGATGGCCCACGCCAAACTATTCTCAAAACTGGATGCCTCGAAGGGTTTCTGGCAGATCCAACTAGATGAGTCAAGCAGGAAGCTGTGTACATTCAACACACCCTTTGACAGGTTCTGCTACAACCGGATGCCATTCGGCATCATCTCTGCATCCGAAGTTTTCCACCGGATCATGGAGCAGATGATGGAGGGGATCGACGGTGTCCGGGTATATGCCGACGATATTATTATCTGGTCAACCGCCCCGCAGGAACACATTGCCCGCCTTAAGCGTGTTTTCAGGCGCATCCACGAACACGGCCTCCGCCTCAATAGGGCCAAATGCCCCTTCGGCCAGTCGAGTATCAAGTTTCTGGGGGATCACATCTCCGACCAGGGGGTGCGTCCGGACGAGGACAAGATTGCAACAATCACGTCCTTGAAGACACCCGAGGACAAGAAAGCGGTCCGTCAGTTCCTGGGTATGGTGAATTTCCTCGGGAAGTTCATTCCAAATCTTGCCTCACACACCACGGCCCTCAGACTTGATTCGCAAAACCACAGATTTCCGATGGCTCCCTGCTCACGAGCGTGAATGGCAGGAGCTGAAGGCCAAGCTTTCCACGGCCCCAGTGTTGGCCTTTTTCGAACCGACCAAAGAGACCAAAATCTCGACTGATGCCAGTCAGTCGGGGATTGGTGCCGTGCTCCTGCAACGAGACGAGGCCTCGTTATGGGCCCCCGTTGCGTATGCGTCGCGGGCGATGACTCCCACAGAGCAGCGCTATGCGCAAATTGAGAAAGAGTGTCTCGGCCTTTTCACTGGAGTCGTGAAGTTCCACGACTACGTCTATGGTCCTCCGCAGTTCACGGTTGAAACTGATCATCGCTCCCTTGTAAATATTATCAAAAAGGACCTAAATGGCATGACGCCTCGCCTCCATCGTATCCTACTCAAACTGCGCAGGTACGACTTTCAACTGATCTATACCTCTGGCAAGGACCTTGCCGTTGCCAAAGCTCTCTCAAGGTCGATCACAACTCCGTGTGATCATGACGGCTTTATTTACCAAATGGACGCCAGGGGCTGGTTTAGCTCACTGGGCTAAATCACTGGCTTTTAAAGCAGACCAAGCAGGCCAGCAGCACGGTTCGATTCCCATACCAGCCTCCCCGGACAGGCGCCGGAATGTGGCGACTAGGGGCTTTTCACAGTAACTTCATTGAAGCCTACTCGTGACAATAAGCGATTTTCATTTCATTTCATTTTCATTTCATTTCATTTCAGTTTGCAGCCTCCCATTTGCCAGCTTCAGATGCACGACTGATGCAAATTCTCCTCGAGACAGTGGCTGATTCAGTTCTGCAGCGGGTGATGCGCCTAATGTCAGACTGGTGGCTTAAGGGCTAATGCCCGCAATTTTACAACGTCCGTGATGGCCTCGCGGTTGTCGACGGGGTGCTCCTGATATTGGATTGCATCGTCGTCCCACAAAGCATGTGCCAGCAGGGCAGCACGGTGGCGCAGTGGGTTAGCCCTGCTGCCTCACGGCGCCGAGGTCCCAGGTTCGATCCCGGCTCTGGGTCACTGTCCGTGTGGAGTTTGCACATTCTCCCCGTGTTTGCGTGGGTTTCGCCCCCACAACCCAAAGATGTGCTGGGTAGGTGAATTGGCCACACTAAATTGCCCCTTAATTGGACAAAATGAATTGGGTACACTAAATTGTTTTTAAAAAAAGCATGCGCCAGCTAGTGGAGCAAATTCATGTAGGAATCGAGAAATGCCGCCGCAGGGCCAGAGAAGCCGTCTACTGGCCGGGCATCAATGATGACATCGCCAATGTGGTGCTCAACTGCTCTACCGGCCAGCGTTTGCAACCCGCCCAACCACGGGAGACCCTGATGCCCCAGGAGCTCGTCACATCGCCTTGGACCAAAGTGGGCATCGACTTGTTCCATGCATTGGGCAGGGACTATGTCATCACCATCGACTACTTCTCCAGTCACCCGGAGGTCATCAGGCTGCATGATCTCACATCCTCGGCTGTGATCAGGGCGTATAAGGGGACATTTGCCCGACATGGCATTCCGCTGATGGTCATATTTGACAATGGCCCCTGTTTCGCGAGCCAGGAATGGGCCGGCTTCGCCCGATGCTACAACTTCGAGAACGTTACATCCAATCCTCTATACACCCAACCCAATGGGAAGGCGGAAAAGGGGGTCCATATCGTTAAGCGGCTCCTCAGCAAGGCCGTCAATGCCGGCTCAGATTTCCATCTTGCTCTGCTAGCCTATCGCTCCGCCCCGCTCTCCACCGGCCTGTCGCCTGCTCAGCTGCTAATGAACCGTACCCTCAGAACGACAGTGCCATCAATTCTCACTCCCAACCTCGATTTTGTCCCCGTGCTCCACCGCATGCACATGTACGGGCAGCACGGTAGCATTGTGGATAGCACAATCGCTTCACTGCTCCAGGGTCCCAGGTTCGATTCCGGCTTGGGTCACTGTCTGTGCGGAGTCTGCACATCCTTCCCGTGTGTGCGTGGGTTTCCTCTGGGTGCTCCGGTTTCCTCCCACAGTCCAAAGATGTGCAGGTTAGGTGGATTGGCCATGATAAATTGCCCTTAGTGTCCAAAATTGCCCTTAGTGTTGGGTGGGGCTACTGGGTTATGGGGATAGGGTGGAGGTGTTAACCTTGGGTAGGATGCTCTTTCCAGGAGCCGGTGCAGACTCGATGGGCCGAATGGCCTCCTTCTGCACTGTAAATTCTATGTATGTCTCAACTGCAGCAGAAAACCTCCTACAACTTACGGGCTGCTGACCTTCCCGACATCCATCCACGCGACAAGGTTCGCATCCACCTCCCGGACGGTGGCTGGTCTGCGTCTGCTGTCGTTCTAAGGAAGGTGGCCCCCCCGCTCCTTCTTGGTCCGCGTACCGGATGGATCCATTCGACTCCGCAACAGGCGTGCTCTTTGCCTGGTTCCAGGGTCGTCACAGGATCCTCCGACCAGCTCTCCTACTGATCCCGCCGTGGACTGTGTGGCACTTCCGGTCACTCTGCCTGCTCCTCACAGTGCTGCAGCCCTCCCGGCTCCTGAGCCGCCAGCCATTGCCCCACCCTTGAGGCGGTCAACCAGAGTTCGTCGCCCACCTCAGAGACTGAACTTATGAACTCTGCATACATGTGGACTCTCTGAAAATTTTTTTTCCCTATATCCTTTATTGTTGCATTCGTTATCCAGTGATTTGTAAATAGATTCGTTGGTTGTTCCAGTTCATGGTAGTCATCTGCACCAGGCACCTTCCTCTGTAAATAGTCTTGCTCCCTGTATATAGCTTTGTACATATGTCTTCGCACCTCACAAGTAGCTAGGTACATTCTCCACACACCCACACTATTTATCACATGCCTACATCAAAATTTTTTTATAAAAGGGGGGATGTCATAATATACACCAGTATATCATGGTGCAGACACACACTGATGGACACACACAGGGACCAATCAACATGTACAAACACCGCAGCCAATCACCAGTTAGAATACACACACTATAAAGGCAGAGGGCACCACGGTTTCTGCTCATTCTGGGTGCTGCCTCTCAGTGTAACAGGAACTCATCCAGCCCAGCACAGACTTACACCACGTGCTGAGAGAATCAACTGGTTCGGACAAGGCTCAGGTCTCTAGTTTAAGTTAGCATCATTTAGACCCACAGTCATCGTGTGTTAGTTAGTTAGAAGTTAGTTAATAAAATTGAATTGAACCTTCATCAGTGTTGGAAGTGTCTGTTCATCTCTCAAGTCTACACTAGCCAACACTTCACAGCCTTGTGCAGGTCTGCACCACCAGTCAAGGGCCAGCACTCCCAATTCCAACGCAGGCACGATCGGAGTGCCCAACAAGGTTTACAGGATTCTGTGACACAGTGGTTAGCACTGCTGCACACGGCGCTGAGGACTCGGGTTCGAATCCCAGCCCTGGGTCACTGTCTGTGTGGAGTTTGCACATTCTCCCCGTGTCTGCATGGGTTTTACCCCCACAACCCAAAGATGTGCAGGTTAGGTGGATTGGCCACGTTAAATTGCCCCTTAATTGGAAAAAACTAATTGTATATTCTAAATTTTTTTTAAAAAGGTTTACAGGATTCTGAGGGCAGCATGGTGGCATAGTGGTTAGCAGTGCTGCCTCACGGCGCTGCGGTCCCAGGTTCGATCCCGGCTCTGGGTCACTGTTCGTGTGGAGTTTGCACATTCTCCCCGTGTCTGCGTGGGTTTCGCAACCCAAAGATGTGCAGCGTAGGGGGATTGGCCACGCTAAATTGCCCCTTCATTGGAAAAAATTAATTTGGTACTCTAAATGTATTTTAAAAATAAAAAAAATGTTTTTAAAAAAGGTTTACATGATTCCGATCCTGGCAGTACAATGGATCCAGAGGACGATTGCCTGGAGTCCCCCTACCATGTGGGCATCATTGCCACACGTCAACATGTCTCACCGACATCATCACGGAGCCCGACCATCCTCACTGTGGATTCTGTGGACGAATGGCGTGCGATGATGCAAGTAACTCAATGCTCCATCCAGTTCAAGCTGGATGCTGCTGCCAATCTCCTTTCACTGGCAGATTTCAACCGCATCAAGAAGCCACCCAAGCTCCATCCAGCGGAAGATCAGAGATCTTCCATAGAATCATGGAGCAGATGATGGAGGGCATTGAAGGGGTTCGTGGGTATGTGGACGACGTTAGCACATGGTCCACAACCCCCGAAGAGCATACCTCTCGTCTCCAGCAGGTATTCCACCGTGTCCATGCCAATGGCCTCAAGCTGAACAGGGCCAAGTGTTGCTTTGGCATGTCGACACTTAAGTTCTTAGGTGACCAGATATCTCAGCAGGGTGTGCGCCCGGACACAGACAAGGTCAAGGCCATCGAAGCCATGAAGACCCCTGAATACAAGAAGGTGGTACTGCGCTTCCCAGGCATGGTAAACATTTTGGGCAAGTTTATCCCAAACCTGGCCTCACACGCCACGGCCCTCAGACACCTGGTGAAAAAGTCTACTGCCTTTGAGTAGCAGGCAGCTCATCAGATCTTGGTTGGAGCTGAAAGCCAAGCTCACTACTGCACCTGTATTGGCATTTTTTGACCCTGACAGGGAAACGAAAATCTCGACAGATGCGAGCCAGGATGGCATCGGCGCGGTGTTGCTCCAGTGCAATGGCACCTCATCCTAGGCTCCGGTTGCCTACGCATCACGGGCGATGACACCCACCGAGCAGCGGTACGCCCAAATTGAAAAGGAATGCCTGGGCCTGCTTACTGGAATTCTCAAGTTCCACGATTATATCTCCGGCCTGCCGACGTTCACCGTCAAGATGGACCAAGGCCTCTGGTCCACATTATCCACAAGGACCTGAACAACATGACGTCCCGGCTGCAGCACATTCTCCTCAGACTCCGGAGGTATGACTTTGAACTCGTGTACACTCCTGGCAAGGAGCTCATTATTGTGGATGCCTTGTCCCGCTCCGTAACCTTGCCTGCTGACCCGCTGGCATTCGTCCAACAGATCGAATCACAGGTGCCACTGTGGGCCAGCAACCTCCTGGCATCGGATGAAAAGGTGATTCGCATTCGCGACTAGACAGCCAAAGACCCTCTTCTGCAGCGTGTCACACGCCACCTCGCCATGGCTGGCATAAAGGGCAGTGCCCTCAGTTCTTCAATGTGAAGGACAACCTGACGTTGGTTGATGGTATCCTCCTCAGGCTGGACCGCTTTGTCATTCCACTCAGCCTCCAGAGCTTGGTGCTCCGGCAAATCCACGAGGGACACCTGGGTGTTGAGAAGTGCAGGCGCAGAGCCAGGCAAGCTGTCTACTGGCCTGGGATTAGTCAGGACATTTCAAATATGGTCCTCAACTGTCCATCCTGTCAGCGCTTCCAGCCAGCACAGAGCAAGGAGACGCTTCAGCGGCATGAAATCGTGACCTCCCCGTGGTCCAAGGTGGGCATCGACCTCTTTCACGCCAATGGTCGTGATTATGTGCTAATCATTGATTATTTTTTCAACTACCCAGAAGTTGTGAAGCTCTCGGACCAGGGGCGAGATTCTCCCCTACCCGGCGGGGCTGGGGGTCCCGGCGTAGGGGAGTGGCACCTTTGGGGGCTAGGCCCGCGCCGGAGCGGTTGGCACCACGTCGACTGGCATGAAAACCGGCACCAGCAGCCTTTCAGGCCCGCCGCCCAGCGCCGGGGCTGGCCGATAGGCCTTCGCCGGTTCGCTCATGCGCGCTGGGGGATTCTCTTCTGCCTCCGCATGGCGGAGGCCGTGGTGGCGGCAGAAGAGAAAGAGTGCCCCCACAGCACTGGCCCGACTACCGATCAGTGGGCCCCGATCGCGGGCCTGGCCACCGTGGGGGCACCCCCCGGGGTCCGATCGCCCCGCGCTCCCCCCCCCCCCCCCCCAGGACCCCGGGGGCCCGCTCCCGCCGCTGACCCCGCCGCCACCAGAGGTGGTTCAAACCTCGGCGGCGGGAGAGGCCTCCCAGCGGCGGGACTTCGGCCCATTGCGGGTCGGAGAATCGCCGCAGTGGGCTCGCCGCTCGACGTGGCGCGATTCCCACCCCCGCCAATTCCCGGGTGCCGGAGAATTTCTTTCACGGCGGGGGCGGGTTTTTCGGCGGCCCCGGGCGACGGGGTCGGAGAATTTCGCCCAACACATCCAAGACTGTCATCAAGGCCTGTAAGGAGACGTTCTCCAGGCATGGTATTCCACTCACCGTCATGGGTGACAGCGGTCCTTGGTTCAGCAGCCAAGAGTGGTCAAGATTTGCCCAGTTATATCAGTTTCATCACGTCACCTCCAGCCCACATTACCTGCAGTCAATGGGAAGGTTGAGAAAGGGGTGCACATAGTGAAGCAGCCCATCTGGGCCGCGGATTCTGCTTCTGACGTCATCCTAGCACTGCTTGCGTACAGGGCAACCCCACTGTCCACTGGCATGTCACCAACTCAACTCCTAATGAACAGGGATCTGCGAACGACTCTTCCAGCCACACACTTGCCTGACCTGGATCACCTCCCGGTGCTGCAGAAGGTGCAGAAACTCAGGGACCGGCAAAAGCAGGGCTATGATGCTCATGCCACCGATTTGCCTGTGCTATCCCCGGCGGATTCTGTTCAGACCAATGTACCTGATGGAGACTGGTCAGCTCCAGCTGGTGTTGTTCAACAGGCTGCTCCTCGATCGTATGTTGTGTGTATGGCTGATGGCTCTGTTGTGTGGCGAAACAGACGGGTACTGTACACAATTGCCCGCCCGCAACCACATTCTTCGTTGTTTCCACCTGTTATTGTGCCACCTCCTGATACCTCGAACCACAAGGCCACCAGTCCGGCTTCTATCCCGCCTGTCAAGGTGCCATCGTCCCCACCATCACCTCTCCGGCGGTTGACCAGGATCAGACGCAAGCCCCAGAGACTGGACTTGTGAACAGAGCTGCAGAGCTGGGCTGAGAGGTGGCAAATGGAGTTTAATGTAGAGAAGTGTGAGGTGATTCACTTTGGAAAGAAAAACAGGAATGCGGAATATTTGGCTAATGGTAAAATTCTTGGCAGTGTGGATGAGCAGAGGGATCTCGGTGTCCATGTACGTAGATCCCTGAAAGTTGCCACCCAGGTTGAAAGGGTTGTGAAAAAGGCCTATGGTGTGTTGGCCTTTATCGGTAGCGGGATTGAGTTCCGGAGCCATGAGGTCATGTTGCAGCTGTACAAAACTGGTACGGCCGCATTTGGAGTATTGCGTACAGTTCTGGTCGCCTCATTATAGGAAGGACGTGGAAGCTTTGGAACGGATGCAGAGGAGATTTACCAGGATGTTGCCTGGTATGGAGGGAAAATCTTATGAGGAAAGGCTGATGGATTTGAGGTTGTTCTCGTTAGAGAGAAGAAGGTTAAGAGGTTAGGAGTCTGCACGTCCTCCCTGTGTGTGCGTGGGTTTCCTCCGGGTGCTCCGGTTTCCTCCCACAGTCCAAAGATGTGCGGGTTAGGTGGATTGGCCATGCTAAATTGCCCGTAGTGTAAGGTTAATGGGGGGATTGTTGGGTTACGGGTATGTGGGTTTAAGTAGGGTGATCATTGCTCGGCACAACATCGAGGGCCGAAGGGCCTGTTCTGTGCTGTACTGTTCTATGTCTAGGTGACTTAATAGAGGCATACAAAATGATCAGAGGGTTAGATAGGGTGGACAGTGAGAGCCTTCTCCCGCGGATGGAGGTGGCTAGCACGAGGGGACATAGCCTTAAATTGAGGGGTAATAGATATTGGACAGAGGTCAGAGGTGGGTTTTTTACGCAAAGAGTGGTGAGGCCGTGGAATGCCCTACCTGCAACAGTAGTGAACTCGCCAACATTGAGGGCATTTAAAGGTTTATTGGATAAGCATATGGATGATAATGGCATAGTGTAGGTTAGATGGCCTTTAGTTTTTGACTTCCCATGTCGGTGTAACATCGTGGGCCGAAGGGCCTGTACTGTGCTGTATCATTCTATGTTCTATGTTCTGTTTGTTTTGTTTGTTATGTCCTGTTTTTGCACATTAGACACCTGTTTTCGCATATACATATGTTCCTATCTGCCATTGTGTGTAAATAAATTAGTTTTTTGGCCTACACATGTAAATACTTTCACATATGTTACAGATAAACATTTCAAAAGGGGAGATGTCATGATGTAAAGACATGCACATAATGAGATACAGACAGACAGCTAATGAACACAGAGAACGGGACATAACCAATCAGCAGGCAGAACACTTGGGGATGGTTCCCACTATAAAAGGCACGAGGCACTCACACTCCGCCTCTTTCCACTGGGGACATCTACAGAGTGAGTCAGGGTGTATATTGCTTCACAATTGCTTCACGGCTCCAGGGTTCCAGGTTCGATTCCCCGTTGGGTCACTGTCTGTGCGGAGTCTGCACGTTCTCCCCGTGTGGCGCTTTGAAGCAACAGTGCTAACCACTGTGCTATCGCGCCGCCTGTTCCCTATAACCGTTCTTACCTTTTAAATCTTAATTCTAACACTAATATAATCACTTGTCATGTTCTTTGATATTTACTTCCAGGTCTGGAGATTCTTCGACTTCCAAGGACCGACCCACATGACCCGGCGCGAATCAACCCGGCAGGACTCAACCGGCGACCCAACCCCTTCTGGAAGCAGAAGAGGCTTAACGAGGAGGCCCGACCGTGCCTGAAACCTACACCTCCCGCTGCCTTGGGAAAGCGGGCAGCATAATCAAAGACTCCCCCCACCCGGGTTATTCTCTCTTTCAACCTCTTCTATCCGGCAGAAGATACAAAAGTTTGAGAAAACGCACAAACAGATTCAAAAACAACTTCTTTCCCGCTGTTACCAGACTCCTGAATGACCCTCTTATGGACTGAATTGATCTCTCCATACATCTTCTCTACTGAGCAATACTGCACTCCGTATGCTTCACCCGGTGCCTGTGTCTATGTATTTACATTGTGTATTTATCGTATGTTCTGTTTTCATGTATGGAGCTA
Source organism: Scyliorhinus canicula (assembly GCF_902713615.1). Lineage (NCBI taxonomy): Eukaryota > Metazoa > Chordata > Chondrichthyes > Carcharhiniformes > Scyliorhinidae > Scyliorhinus > Scyliorhinus canicula. Next base: position 6,343,237 of record NC_052162.1, on the reverse strand, counting down.
TCTGCCTGGTCACGACGCAGAACAATACTTTTCTTTAAAATGGTTTGTTGAAATTTAGAGTACCCAATTCTTTCTTTTCCGATTAAGGGGCAATTTAGCGTGATCAATTCACCTACCCTGCACATCTTTGGATTGTGGGGGTGAGACCCATGCAGTCATGGGGAGAATGTGCAAACTCCACACCGACAGTGACAGCGCTGTGAGGCAGCAGTGCTAATCAAAAAACGGGAACCAATGTAGGTCAGCATGCACAAGAATGATGGCTGAACAGGACGAGCTTAGTTAGGATATGGGCAGGCAGCAGTGTTTTGGATGACCTCGAGTTAATGGAGGGTGGAAATCTTGTGACCAGCCAGGAGGGTATTGGCATAGTCGAGTCCAGTGGTGTAAATGATTGGATGAGGGGTTCAGCAACAATTGGGCTGAGGCAGCTGGTGTTAGGGAGATGGAGGTAGACGGTCTCGATGATTGGGGAGACTCGGGGTTGGTAGCTCAACTGAAGCTGTGAAAGTGCATCATGGTTGTGAAGAGTCTGGATCAGCATTGGACAGTTGGCGAGGTGGAGTCGGTAGCTGGGGAACAGAGTTTGTGATGGGGCCAAAGGCATTGGTTTCCGTTTTCCCAAAATTCGACTGAATTAAATATTTGTTCCTTTAATTCTGGATCTCAGACGAGCAGTGCGACAAATCCGAGTTAGTGAAGGAGTCAGGACAGGTTAGGGTGAGTGAGATGCAGCATTGGAAACATCAAGTCTGGAGGTAATAGCTAAGAACAAAATTGGCAAGTAAGATCAAAGCTGGAAGCTGCCCCGAGATTCAGCTGGTAGCAACCCCCCCCCCCCCCCCCCCCCCCCCCCCCCCCGCCCCACCGACACTGATGGAGGAAATATCCAGGGGTCTGATCAGGTATTCTGAAATTCCTTTGCATGTGCATATTGGCAGCAAGCTTTCCAATTGTTGCCATAACAACTCTAATCAAATCACAGCAAGGTCGTATAGATTCATTTGAATGGGAAGTCCTGCTAATTTACTTTACAGAAAGAGGCTATTCAACAAAAATTCAGAGAGATTTGGAAATGACAAAGAGAGAGGAATTGGAAGGCAAATGAAAATGCAGAGAAGTTAAAGAAATAGCTAGACTGCGGAGGTGGAACAGAGACACAGTTACAAGACTTGCCAGATATTATTGTGTTCTTTCATGGGTTGTGGGCATTGTTGGAAAGGTCAGTGTTTATTGCCAATGCGAAACGACCTTGAGACGGTAACGGTGAGGCACCTTGTTGAATCACTTCACTGCGGTCTGCTTGGTGTCGGCACGCCCACCATGTTGTTGGGTGGCAGTAAAGCAGTGACACTCGCCACTGACCTCGAAGAAAACAGCAAAAAAGATCGAGTGATCTCGGGGAGGTGGAGTTCTCTTTCCCCAATGGGGGGGATGATGGCATTTGGGTGATGTCACTGGAGTGGTAATCCAGCGATCCAGAGTAATGCTCTGGGGTCCTGGATTTGAATCCCACCAGAATACAGGAGGGAGATAGAGAACCTAGTGGAGTGGTGTAACGACAACAATCTCTCCCACAATGCCATCAAAACGAAAGAGCTGTTCATTGACTTTAGGGAGCAAAGTACCGTACACACCCCTGTCAGCATCAACGGGGCTGAGGTGGAGATGTTTAGCAGTTTCAAATTCCTCGGGGTGCACATCTCCAAAAATCTGTCCTGGTCCACTCATGTCGACGCTATCACCAAGAAAGCACAACAGCACATATACTTCCTCAGGAAACTAAGGAAATTTGGCATGTCCACATTAACCCTGACCAACTTTTACAGATGCACCATAGAAAGCATCCTATCGGGCTGCATCACAGCCTGGTATGGCAACTGCTCGGCCCAGGACCGCAAGAAACTTCAGAGAGGCGTGAACACAGCCCAGTCCATCACACGAACCTGCCTCCCATCCATTGACTCTATCTACACCTCCCGCTGCCTGGGGAAAGCGGGCAGCATAATCAAAGATCCCTCCCACCCGGCTTACTCACTCTTCCAACTTCTTCCATCGGGCAGGAGATACAGAAGTCTGAGAACATTTTTTTTTCATTTGTTTTTCAAAAACAGCTTCTTCCCCGCTGTTACCAGACTCCTAAATGACCCTCTTATGGACTGACCTCATTAACACTACACCCCTGTATGCTTCATCCGATGCCAGTGTTTATGTAGTTACTTTGTATACCGTGTGTTGTCCTATTATGTATTTTATTTTATTCCATTTTCTTTCCATGTACTGAATGATCTGTTGAGCTGCTCGCAGAAAAATACTTCTCACTGTACCTCGGTACACGTGACAATAAACAAATCCAATCAAATCCACGGTCGATGGTGGAATTTAAATTCAATAAAATATCTGGAAGTAAAAGTCTAAGAATGACCATCTGGTTCACGAATGTCCTTTAGGGAAGGAAATCTACTTTCTTACCTGGTCTGGCCTACATGTGACTCCAGACCCACAGAAATGCCGTTGACTCTGAACTGCCTCTGGAATTGACCTGAGCAAGTTACTTGGTTGTAGCAAAACACTGCAGAAAATTGGTCAAAGAATGAAACTGGACAGACCACCTGGCATTGACCCAGGCAGTGGAAATGACAATAGCAAACCCAGCCTTGAAGACCCGGCCAAGCCCTCCTTACTGACATCTGGGAGTTTGTGGCAAAATTGGGAGAGCTGTCTCACAGACAAGTCAAGCAACTGCTCATACAGTCAAACTCACCGCATCGTACCTTACAGATAATGTCTCAAATACCACCATCACCATGTCCTGTCCCACCGACAGGACAGACCCAGCAGAGGTGGCGACACAGTGGGATTAAAGAGGGAGTGAGTTACCCAGCGGGAGTGAGTTACCCAGCAGTCCACAGCATCGCCTCTGGACCCCATGAAATCTCATGAATCAGTTCAAACATGGACAAGGAAACCTCCTGCTGATTACCACAAGCATCTCTGTCACTCCCCCCCCCCCCCCCCCCCCCGCATCCTGCCCCCACTCCCCTCAGCTGATAAATCAGTACTCCTCTGTGTTGAACACCACTTGGAGGATGCACTGAGGATGGCAAAGACAGAGAATGTACACTGGGTGGGGGACCTCAATGTCCATCCACCAAGCCTGTCTTGGAGGCACCTCTACTGACCAAGCTGATCAGGCCCTAAAGGACAAAGCTTCCAGACTGTGGCAGGTGGTGAGGGAACCAACAAGAGGGAAAAACATAGTTGACCTCAGCCTCACCAACCTGCCTGCATTTGTTTTTCTTAAATAAATTTAGAGTACACAAGTAAATTTTTCCAATTAAGCATGGCCAATTCACCTACTCTGCACATTTGTTGGTTGTGGGGGCGAAACCCCGCAAACACGGGGAGAAGGTGCAAACTCCACATGGACAGTGACCCAGAGCCAGGATCGAACATGGGCTAACCCACTGCGCCACCGCGCTGCCCCACAAATGCATTTGTTGATAACAGTATGAGTAGGAGTGACCATTGCAGAGTCCTTGTGGAGACAAAGTCGTGTCTTCACATTGAGGATACCCTCCATTGTGCAGTGTGGCACTACCACTGTGCTAGATGGGATTGATTGTGAACAGATCTAGAAACTCAAGACTGGGCATCCATGAGATGCTGTGGGCCATCAGCAGCAGCAGAATTGTATTCAACTACAATCTGTAACCTCATGGCCTGGCATATCGCCCAATCATTACCACCAAGCCAGGAGATCAACCCTGGTTCAATGAAGAGTGCAGGAGAGCATGCCAGGAACAATGCCAAGCATACCCCAAAAATGAGGTGTCAACCTTGTGAAGCTACAACACAGGACTACTTGTGTGCCAAACAGCATAAACAGCAAGTGACAGACAGAGCTAAGCTAATCCACAATCGATGGGTCAGATCTGCCACAGCCAGTCATGAATGGTCGTGGACGATTAAAAATCTCACTTGAGTGGGAATCAGTCCAGCCTCCCAGAACAGGTGCTGGAATGTGGTGACTCGGGGATTTTCACAGTCACTTCATTGAAGCCTACTTGTGACAATAAGCGATTATTATTATTATTGTTATAAATATCCAACACCTTCCCCACCCCTGGTTCAACCTCCGACGGAAGCGGCACGGTAGCACAGTGGTTAGCACTTTTGCTTCACAGCGCCAGGGTCCCAGGTTCGATTCCCGGCTTGGGTCACTGTCTGTGCGGAGCCTGCATGTTCTCTCCATGTCTGCGTGGGTTTCCCCCGGGTGCTCCGGTTTCCTCCCACAAGCCCAGAAAGACGTGCTGTTAGGTAATTTGGACATTCTGAATTCTCCCTCCGTGTACCCAAACAGGTGCCGGAGTGTGGCAACTAGGGGATTTTCACAGTAACTTCACTGCAGTGTTAATGTAAGCCTACTTGTGACAATAATAAAGGTTGTTATCTTGCAGCACTGGAAGCAGCAGCTCGGGAAGGATTGTGTCCTTCTCCTCAGGAAATCACAAACCTGCAGATACCGAAAACCTTGGGCAACTCAGACAAATCCGCCAACTCCTCCAGCCCCGCAACTTTTCTCCCTATAAACAAGCCCCTGAAGTACTCAATCTCCACCTGCCACCACCCACAGAACCTCACATCCAACCTCACCGGCAGAAACCTGAGGGGCTGGATTCTCCCCTCCCTGGTGGGGCGGGCTGTACCGGCGCTGAGGAGTGGGACCAACCACTCCGGCTTCGGGCCGCCCGGAAGGTTCGGAATCCTCTGCACCTTCAGGGGCTAGGCCGGCGCCGGCGGGTTGGCGTCATGCCAGCCGGCAGCGAAGGGCTTGGCGCCACGCCAACTGACACCGAAGGGCCTCTGCCGGCTGGCGCGAGTTGCCACTTGCACGCGAGTGCCAGCATGTACTGCCGTGATCCCAGCGTATGCGCAGGGGGGAAGTTGACAGCAGCCGGAGCGGAGCACAGGCCCACCCACGGATCGATGGACCCCGATCACGGGCCAGGCCACCATGGGGGCACCCCCCAGGGCCAGATCCCTTCATGTCCCCCCCGATACGGACCTGTTTTGATTTACCGGCGGAACCGGTCGAAAACGGGCAGCCGCTTGACCCATCGTGGGCCGGAGAATCGCCGGGGGGGTGGTGGTGCTCTGCCAGCGACTGCCGACCGGCGCGATGCGATTCCCAACCCGGCCAAAACCCCGGCTCCGGAGAATTCAGCAGCCGGCGTCGGGGCAGGATTCACGGGATTCAATGGGGGGGTCGGAGTTTTCCCAAATAGGCGTCCACAACGACACACCCTCGAACTCCAAGTGCAGCCAATCCTGCCCCACATCCTCAAAGCTGGCACCACCACAGTGTTCACAGAGTAGCTGTCTGCCAAGAACGGCAAAGACACCAACAACAAAGCCCTCAAACTCGTTTCTCTACACGATACCGCTTCCACCTCTCTCCAAACCGACCTCTCCTCCACGGCCCATTTCCTCACCATCGCAATGTTTGCAACCCAATTATAATTTATCAAATTCGGCGACGCCAGCAACACCCCCTCCTCACAGTCCATTCCAAAACCCCAGGATCAACCAATTGACTTTCCTGAAAAATGACTTCAGGATAAAGATGGGGCGAATCAGATATACGAACAGAAACCTAGGCCGGAGGAGGGGTTGTTGAAGGAGAAACAGAGGCCGTAGATAGATTTTGGGTGAATGTGAGTTTGGGGAAGGCAGTGGACTGATGCTGAGGGCCAGGGGGCCAGGGGGAGAAGGAGAGTAGGATGCTGCCCATCAGTTAAGAAAGCAGGCAGCAGGGCAGCACGGTGGCCTAGTGGTTAGCACAACCGCCTCACGGCGCTGAGGTCCCAGGTTCGATCCCGGCTCTGGGTCACTGTCCGTGTGGAGTTTGCACATTCTCCCCGTGTCTGCGTGGGTTTCGCCCCCACAACCCAAAAATGTGCAGAATAGGTGGATTGGCCACGCTAAATTGCCCATTAATAGAAAAAATAATTGGCTAATCTAAATTTAAAAAAAAAAAAGAAAGCAGGCAGCAAGCAGCGTGGTGGTGCCATGCAGAGTTTGCACATTCTCCCGTGTCTGTGTGGGTTTTGCCCCCACAACCCAAAGATGTATAGGGTAGGTGGATTGGCCATGCTAAATTTCCCCCTAATTTGAAAACATGAATCGGGTACTCTTAATTTAAATTTAAAAATCCAACCCCCATAATCAACTGCTGCGTACCTAAATCCGGAATCCCCCCCAACAACCATCTCATAAAATCCACATCATCCCAATTGGTAGCATAAACATTCACCAGGACCACCGGCATGTCCTCCTGCTTCCCGCTAACCACCACGTACCTACACTCCGGATCAGCAACAACGCTGCCTCCCCTGCCGATCGCCATCCCCCTTCTTGGGCCAGCCCCCGGCCTGCATCACGCACCCCTCCAGGTCCACTTCAGATGTCCACCGCCATCTCTCTCTTCCCAATTGCACCACACCAACCACACCCGTGGGAGCAACCCTTCCCCCCTCCACCCCTCCGCCTCCATCACTCCACCTCCAAACAAAGAACCAATCCCATCCCCCCCGCGCCTTCCGCCTGATGACCCCCCCCCCTTCACTTCCGTTAATTCGCCCGCCCAGCTAGCACGGTGGCTCCCACCTTGCAAACCACCAACAAACAAAGAAGAACAAAAGGCATACAGACCATCGCCACTCCCCCGTAGAAACCCACCCGAACTACCCACACCACACTCTCTACCATAAACACTAAGCTCCTCTCCAAAGTTCAGTGTCCTCATACTGCTCCAAGTCCATGGTCTCTCATAGAGTCCATCACCTCCTCCAGCAAGTCAAAATAAAACTCCTGCTTCTGGTGAGACACCCATAAGTGGGCAGGGTACAGCACCCCAAACTTCACTCCCTGTGTATGTGTGCGTGACTATATACAGAATGTGCTAAAATGAACTTACATACATATGAAGGTGTCGCTAGTGCAGATATAGGGCAGATGAAATGGTAAATACGCTATTTACAGAGGTCAAAACGATGAGGTAACAAAATTGTGCATAAGTTCAGTCTATAAGTTTAGTCTTTGTGGCGGTCGACACCCCAAGGGTGGATCAGGGGCCGTCTGCACTTGGGTAGGCGGGACCGCCGCCAATGCGGTGGTCACAGAGATCGGCAGGAATGCTGGCAGATCGGTGGAAGAATAGTTGGTCTGACACGAATGGTGTCGAGATCGGATTTCGAGATGAAGTTCGCCAATGCGCCAGTGTCCAGTTTGAACCAGATGCAAGCCTTGTTGACTGTGAGGACAGCACACCACTCCTCGTCGGGATCCACGCTGAGGATCGGGAGGTGCTTCACTATCTTGGAGAAAGGCAGCGCATGCTTCATAATGATGCCCACCCAGTATGGGGATTTGAGGCACTCAGCATCAGGATCTGTTGGGCTGTCGGGGTCGGAATCTGGCATGGCCTGCTGTATTGAACGGACGCTTCTGCGCCGTGGCTGGGATCGCTGGATGATGGGCAGTGGAGCTGATCTGCAAAGGGCTGCATAGCGGCCACGCTTGCCGTTTCTGCCGCCCTGATGTGGGAGTACGGATTGTTACCATGTTCGCGGAGAACGCACGTTTCGATGGCGATGGTGAGGGTGAGCTGCTTGACTTTCAGGAGCTGCTGGCGAAGGGAATCGGAGTGGACCCCGAAACCGATCTGATCCCTGATCATGGAATCTGTTGTCGAGTCATAGTTACATGATTGCGCAAGGATGCAGAGATGGGTCAAAAATGATTGGAAAGGTCCTTACCCTGAAGCCTCTGCTGGAAAAAGTTCCGTTCAAAGCTCTCATTCACCTCAATGTCGCAGTGGCTGTCGAACTTCAGAAGGACTGTTTTCAATTTCGTCTTGTCTTCGCCTTCAGCGAATGTAAGGGAGTTGGAGATGAGGATGGCGTGGTCCCCAGCTGTGGAAAGGAATAGTGCGATCTTCCTGGTGTCTGATGCGGCCTCGAGGTCGGTGGCTTCAAGATAGAGCTGGAACTTTAGTTTGAAGATCTTGCAATTTGAACCGAGGTTACCGGCGATGCGGAGCTGCGGAGGAGGGCGGACGTTTTCCATGTCACCGGATGGCTATTTGCTGGTCAACGCTCATTCACTCAAGGTAGGTCCATCAATTTCAGCATCACTCACTGGTACCATGATGTGTTGGGCAGGCTGGGTCTATCAGGACTGCTTTTGGTGCAGTGTAGCGAGAGACAGACTTCCAACACTTGATAAGATGCAACACGATTTTATCCAACGTCTCAACTATTAAACATGTTCAACTGTGGGTTGACACTATGCTGACCTGACTGGAGACCTGATACTAGCCTGACCAGACTTACTAGAATCATAGAATTTACAGTGCAGAAGGAGGCCATTCGGCCCACCGAGCCTGCACCAGCTCTTGGAAAGAGCTCCCGATCTAAGGCCCACATCTCCACCCCACAACCCAGTCACCCCACCCAACACGAAGGGCAATTTTAGACACTAAGGGCAATTTATCAAGGCCAATCCACCTAACCTGCACAACTTTGGACTGTGGGAGAAACCGGAGCACCCGGAGGAAACCCACGCAGACACAGGGAGAACATGCAGACTCCGCACAGACAGTGACCCAAGCCGGGAATCGAACCTGGGACCCTGGAGCTGTGAAGCAATTGTGCTAACCACAATGCTACAGTGCTGCCCTACTTGCTACCACATGGTGTTTGCACTTGCTAGCTCACGAGCTCTGACTGTCTCAGAGGCTGGGTCCCGAGAGAGCTGGAAAACCGGTGCCCTCTGGCTTTATAGTGGTTCTGTCCTGTCTGGTGATTGTCTGCTGTGTTCTGTGTGCTTACTGGTCATCCTGTGTGTCAATCACTGCCTGTCTGCACTCCATTATATACCTGGATGTATATTATGACAGCCTCCTCCTCAGTACCCGATGCACCTGATCCACCTCGAGCAGACGATCAAAGGAATCCTCCCCCATCAGCTGTTCCAGCATCCTTGCTACATACCTGGCACAGTCTGCTCCCTTAATACCCTTGGGACAACCCGACAATCCTCAGATTCTGTCGCCTGGAGCAATTTTGCAGGTCCTCCAACTTCCCTCTCATCCACTTCTGGCTGCCCACCACCATCAGCAACTCAGTCATCAGCGAAGCTATCTGCTCCTCATGCTCCCTCACTGCCTCCTCTACCTTCTGTATCGCCAGACCCTGAGCCTCCAGCCTCTGCCCCACTCTCTCAATCCCTGCTCTGAGCGGCTCCACCACCTTGGCCAGGTCCTCCGGAACCTCCTTCCTCTGCTGCTGCAATTTATTATGTAAGGACTCCACCAGCTGCTCCGTTGACCACTGGGCGGGCAGCTCTGCCCCTTTGCCCTCCTCCATCTTAACCTGTTGCGCACCACAAAAGCTTACCTGCTCCAGCTGCTCTCTCTTTCTCGTGGCACTTCCCATCCTCTGATCCATGCACCAATTTGACCAGAGGAGTATTACCTTCCCTGAGCACTCACACACCTTTTGCCCTGAACAAAACCCCCCCATATAGGTGGGGAGAACCAACAAACTGTAACCATCTCAGATGGCCATCTGCAAAGGACCATGGGAATTATGGCCAGCCCAGGACTCAGACAGACTCAGAGCTTGTGTGTGTATTTGCAACCCAGATAGCTGGACGCGATCAAAATCCCCGCTCGTTTGCATTCTAATGGCCCATTTCCGCAGAACAAAAGGACTGTACTCAGATCACCGATACAGATGCAGACTAACCGGCGCAACTTCCTTTGCTAAGAAAGCCCAAACAGCCAAGGTCAATGACCGCTCAGGACACACCCAGCCATCAAGGCACCCGCCCCTTTATTGGCCAAAATCAAAGGTAGTGATTGAAGCCTGCCGAATTATTGGGTCCAAAGCTAAGGACCCCCCCAAAGAGCGCAAAATCCCAGAGGGATAAAAAGAGACACAACCATGTGCCCGGTCTCTCTTGGCTCCGGCCTACGCCTAAAACCAAGTGTAGCATTACACGATCGCTACCAGATGGATGAGCCCAGCAGAAACAGAGCCACTTCTTCCACCCAGCCACGCAAGATCAGGGCAAAGGACTTGTCCATCTGCATAGAGCCGTTTGCCCTGAAGTTAAGTATAGGTTATTGTAGTTGTTAGGTGTAGTTTAACTTGTAGTGTTTTGTGTTGCATGTCAAAGTAATCCTTGTGTGTAAATAAACCATCTTTGAACTTGAACTGACTAACTGGTTGTGCGGTCCTTTGATCGATATCCGGTAAAGCCTTGTTGTAGTATCATATCATACCTGGCAACTCTAAAGAGCATTATTATTAATTGGCAACATTATTGACGACTCCGGTGCCGGTTGCCAACAAAACTCACCTTGAGCGGGAGCCAACAAATGTACGACCACTCACTCCATGACCGCCACCGGAAGTCAAAGACGCCAAATCCAACTCGACCAATTACCTATCCTATCAGCCTACTTTCAGTCATTAGTAAAGTGATGGAAGGGGTCATCAACAGTGCTAGCAAGCAGCACTTACTCAGCAATACCTTGCTCACGGACCCACAGGTTTGGCTACACCAGCATCACTGAGCTCCTGATCTCATTACAGCCTTGGTTCAACATGAACAAAAGAGCTGAATGCCAGAGGTGAGATGAGAATGCCCTTGACATCAAGGCAGCATTTGACCGAGTATGGCATCAAGGAGGATAGTAAATCTGGAGTCAATGGGAATCGGGGGTAAATCTGTCCACCCGGTTGGAGTCATACCTGGCACAAAGGAAGATGGTTGCGAGGGAAGCATGGTTCTGCAGTGGTTAGCATTGCTGCCTCATGGCGCTGAAGTCCCAGGTTCGATCCCGGCTCTGGGTCACTGTCCGTGTGGAGTTTGCACATTCTCCCCGTGTTTGCTTGGGGTTTGCCCCCACAACCCAAAAATGTGTAGGGTAGGTGGATTGGCCACGCTAAAAATTGCCCGTTAATTGGAAAAAATGAATTGGGTACTCTAAGTTAAACAAAAAAGGAAGATGGTTGTGGCTTTTGGAGGTTAATAATCTAAATTCCAGGACATCACTGCAGAAGTCGTTAGGGTAGTGTCCATGGCCCAATCATCTTCAGCTGCATCATCAATGACTGTCCTTCCATCATAAGACCAGGTGTGGGGATTTTCTCTGATGATTGCACAATTTTCAGCACCATTTCCAACTCCTCAGATAATGAAACAGTCCAGGTCCAAATGCAGCAAGACCTGAACAATATCCAGGCTTGGGCTGACAAGCGGCAAGTTACATTTGTGCCACACAAGTCTGATGGGCCAGGGTTTAGAAAACACCAAAGTAAATTATGAAGTTCACCTGACTTATAATTGTTTATTGATTTTGGTACCGATGAGCACAAGAGCCTGCCTTTCAGATGTTATTCAACAGAGTTCTTAGGAGCTTTTAACAAAAAAAAACAGCTTTATTCTAAGAATTTAGTTATCATATAAACCCACACAGCTAGAATTTTAATCAAATGCAACCATAAAAACCCCACACAGCTATAGTAATCTATGTATAACCCTTAACAAATTCCCCCTTAACTGTTCCAATTCAATACCAAAATCCAAGTAAAACCAGAAACCCTTTTTCAAAGGTGCTGCACAGAATTCTCACTGGTGTAAGACTTGTTTGTCTTATACTATTCTGATATTCTGTTCCCCTTCTCAAACAGCAGATTTGAATTCCTTCCAGAAAGCAATTATCTCTTTTAAGTTATCAAGCAGTCTGGAAACAGCTTTTAAAATGAAGATACAGAAAAACTTCTTTCAACCTGGGCAGTTCAAGACCAGTCCAAACTCAAAGCAAAAGTAAAACCCAGATGCCACAGCCCAGCTCCACCCACACAATGACATCACTGAAGCCATGTGATAAGACAAACATTTGTTGAAGGACACAAGTGCCAGACAATGACCAGCTCCAACAAAAGAGCGTCTAAACATTGCTCCTTGACATTCAATGGCATTACCATCACTGAATCCCTCACAATCAACATCCTGGTGTTTATCATTGACCAGAAACTGAATATCGACTAGCCATATATATGCTGTGACGAGGTAGACATGTCAGAGGTCCGGAATCTTGCAGCAAGTAACTCACCACCTGACACCCCAAAGGCTTTGCACCATCTACAGGGCACAAGTCGGAAATGTAATGGAATGCTCTCCACTTACCTGGATGCGTGCAGCTCCAACAATAGTCAGGAATCTTGACACCATCCAGGACAAAGCAGCCCACTTGATTGACACCACATCCATAAAGAATCGCTTGCTCCACTACCGACATACAGCAGCAGCCATGAGTGCTGTCAACAAGATGCACTGCAGGAACGCACCAAGGCTCTTTTAGCATCATCTTCCAAACTCATGACCTCTGCCACACAGATAGAACAAAGAACAAAGAACAAAGAAAATTACAGCACAGGAACAGGCCCTTCGGCCCTCCCAGCCTGCGCCGATCCAGATCCTTTATCTAAACCTGTCACCTATTTTCCAAGGATCTACTTCCCTCTGTTTCCTGCCCGTTCATATATGTGTCCAGATGCATCTTAAATTATGCTATTGTGCCCGCCTCTACCACCTCTGCTGGCAAAGCGTTCCAGGTACCCACCACCCTCTGCGTAATAAACGTTCCACGCACATCTCCCTTCAACTTTCCCACTCTCACCTTGAAATCGTGACCCCTTGTAATTGACACCCCCACTCTTGGAAAAAGATTGTTGCTATCCACCCTGTCCATACCTCTCATAATTGTGCAGATGGTCAAGGGCACATGAGAACACCACCACATGGAAGTTCCCCTCCAAGCCACTCACCATCCTGACTTGGAAATATATCAACGTTCCTTCAGTGTAGCTGGGTCAAAATGATGAACTCCCTCCCGAACAGCACTGTGAATGTACCTAGAAAGCAAGACTGCAGCGGTTCAAGAAGGCTGCTCACTATCGCCTTCTCAAAGGCAATTAGGGATGGGCAATAAATGTTGGCCTAGCCAACAATGCCCACATCCCTTGAATTAATAAAAAAGCAAGTGATTATCTGGCTAGTGTAGGACACCTCCTGACGTCCAGCAACAGTTATATCAACAAACTGGTAAGCAGCAGATCACAGTGAAATATTCTTGCAGACAGCAAGCCAGGATGTTAATAGCACTTAATAACCCTTCACTTTCAATGGAAAGTGTTTTCAGGGTGACTGAGTCGAGTTTAGCAGTATATAAAACAAAGATACCTCGTGCACCTTGTACCTTGTGTTGCCCTATTATGTATTCTCTTTTGTTTCCTTTTCTTTTCATGTACTTAATGACCTGTTGAGCTGCTCACAGAAAAATACTTTTCGCTGTACCTCGGTACATGGGACAATAAACAAATCCAATCCAATCCAATTCAACAAGGCATAGCTTTTTAAGAAGGTTCACAGTGAGACTGACAGCACGAGATTTTTCTTCACAAATATTTTCATTAGCTTTTTCGACATTTAAATTGCATTACACATATTTAACTGACATTTAACAATCCCTTCCTCAACCCGAAAACAATTAATTAAATAACTAACTACCGCCCTCCCGGTTTATCTGCTGACTCAGGTTAATTCCTTAAAGTGAGGTATGAACGGACAACATCTTTTATGAAAACCTCCCCATTCCCTCATAAACTAAACTTAACCTTCTCTGGGCTGAGAAACTCCATTCAACCTCCCAGCCATATTGAGGCTTAGGGTGGAGAAACTGACCTCCAACCCAATAGGATCTACCTGCGAGGGAAAGGCTGAGACATCTGCACCACATCTCCCCCCCCCACCCCCCCCTGTCTGAAGCTCCGGTGACAGCACAAGATTGAAAGTCATCATCAATTACATTGATTGCGTTGAGGACCCGGGTTCGATCCTGCCCCAGGTCACTGTCCGTGTAGACTTTGCAGAGACTCGCCATGTCTGCATGGGTCTCACCCCAACAACCCAAAAATGTGACGGGTAGGTGAATTGGTCACACTAGAAAATGGCCCTTAATTTGAACAAAAAAAAGAATTGGGTGCTCTAAATTTAAAAAAAATCAACTACATTGATTATAGTCCGGGGTGCCTCAACAGCACACCCTTTTGGTGAGGCATAGAATAACTGGCAGTAATTTCTTCAACTCTGTGTTACTCTGTGCTAATGGGGTATCCCGAAGCTTCTGCTAGTTTCGGAAGAGTAACGACGGCGAGTGTTGACAATTTCACCTTTTCTTTCCATTTATAGAGAATGGAGTAGGTGGGCAGCATGGTGGCACAGTGGTTAGCACTGGTGCCTCAAGGCTTCGAGGGCCCGGATTCGATCCCGGCTCTGGGTCACTGTCCGTGTGGAGTTTGCACATTCCCCCCCGTGTATGCGTGGGTTTCACTCCCACAACCCAAAGATGTGCAGGCTAGGTGGATTGGCCACGCTAAGTTGCCCCTTAATTGGAAAAAAAAGAATTGGGTTCTCTAAATTCGTATTAAAAATAAACATTTCTATAAATGTTTCCGCCTTTGCAAAGGGTCCTTGGGTATTTGTTATTTTGAAGATATATACCAGCCGCATTTTGGACTGGTTGGCAACACTCTCATGTCTGACTCAGGTTCCAGGTTCCAGGTACGATTCCTGCTCGAGGGTTTGAATGTCCTCAGTATTGCAATCTCCACCAATCCTAATGAGCCCAGTCACTTCCCTGGGACAAATAACATAGAACATAGAACAGTACAGCACAGAACAGGCCCTTCGGCCCTCGATGTTGTGCCGAGCAATGATCACCCTACTCAAACCCACGTATCCACCCTATACCCGTAACCCAACAACACTTTTTTTTTAGGACACTACGGGCAATTTAGCATGACCAATCCACCTAACCCGCACATCTTTGGACTGTGGGAGGAAACCGGAGCACCCGGAGGAAACCCACGCACACACGGGGAGGACGTGCAGACTTCGCACAGACAGTGACCCAGCCGGGAATCGAACCTGGGACCCTGGAGCTGTGAAGCATTTATGCTAACCACCATGCTACCGTGCTGCACCATTTGCCAGTAGCATCTGTGTCAAAGGAGCTGCTAATATGGGCTTAGGTGTGCCAGCGATGTCAGGCAGTTTAGAGCAGCTATTTACTTTGTAATTAACTATTATTGAGTCTGTTTTTTTCAAGTGCTTTAAAAACATTTTTAAAAATAATTTTTGTTTTGATTGGCGAGAGTGGCGATGAGGAGTACACATTCTATCCAGTGTGTTGTTATCTGGAATGTTCTGCCTGAAAGGGCTGTGGAAACTGATTCAATCAATAGTTCCAAATGGGAACTGAGTTAAATAATTGAAGGTGAGCAAATTGCAGCGCGATGAAGGGCGGCACGGTGGTGCAATGGGTTAGCACTGCTGCCTCACGACGCCGAGGGGCTGGTTTAGCTCACTGGGCTAAATCGCTGGCTTTTAAAGCAGACCAAGCAGGCCAGCAGCACGGTTCGATTCACGTACCAGCCTCCCCGGACAGGCGCCGGAATGTGGTGACTAGGGGCTTTTCACAGTAACTTCATTGAAGCCTACTCGTGACAATAAGCGATTTTCATTTTCATTTCATTTTCAAGGTCCCAGGTTCGATCCCGGCTCTGGGTCACTGTCCACGTGGAGTTTGCACATTCTCCCCGTGTTAGCATGGGTTTCACTCCCACAACCCAAAGATGTGCAAGGTAGGTGGATTGAACACGCTAAATTGCCCCTTAATTGGAAAAAATGAATTGGGCACTCTAAATTTATTTTTAAAAGAAAAAAGAAAATTGCAGCGCAATGGGGAAAAGCAGAGGAAAGGGACGATAAGATCATTTTTCCAAAGAACTGGCACAGATATGATGGGCCAAATGGTTTCCTTCCAGGAACAAAGGAACAAGAATAGACCATTCAACCCGTCAAGTCTGCTCTGCTATTCAACCAAATCAAGGTTGATCATCTACCTCAACACCATTTTCCTGCACTGTTCGCATATTAGACATAGAACAGTACAGCACAGAACAGGCCCTTCAGCCCTCGATGTTGTGCCGAGAAATGATCACCCTACTTAAACCCACGTAACCAGTATACCCATAACCCAACAATCCCCCCATTAACCTTACACTACGGGCAATTTAGCATGGCCAATCCACCTAACCCGCACATCTTTGGACTGTGGGAGGAAACCGGAGCACCCGGAGGAAACCCACGCACACACGGGGAGGATGTGCAGACTCCACACAGACAGTGACCCAGCCAGGAATCGAACCTGGGACCCTGGAGCTGTGAAGCATTGATGCTAACCACCACTATTGTCATTGTATTGTGAAAGTACCTTTAAGAAATGGATGTTTAAGCAATGTACCTTTAAGAAATGGAGCAGCTCATATTACTGAGGTGATGTAGGAGGGTGGGGGGAGCTGAGCTCACTTCTGTTTTTAGTTTCAGTTTGAGAGAGAGCAGCTGAAAAGTGCCTGGCTGGTTTGCTGTGAGCTGTTTGAAAGGAGAAAGCCAGGTTTTGAGAAAAAGAGCTTGGGTGTGTCTGTGTTTGCAGTGAGCTGGGTCTGCTGTGATCTCTGCCATGAAAGACTATCTCTGAATTATTTGGGTGATTTAAACTCATAATAGTAATGTCTTTAACCTGATGTGTTTCTGTTTAAAGGTATTAAGTCGCTTGGATGTTTAAAGAAACAACTGAAGGATTATTTAGTGTTGTATTATTTTTGGGTTATCTTTGAAGTAAGGGGTGTTAATTGATCCAATGTTTATTTAAAAGGTTAAGTTGAGTTCATGGAATAAACATTGGGCGCGATTCTCCGCCCCCCACGACGGGTCAGAGAATAGTGGGAGGGCCTTCCCGACATTTTTCCCGCCCTCCCGCTATTCTCCCCCCCCCCCCCGCCCAACACGAATCGCTGCCGCTGTTTTTTTACGGCCGGCAGCGATTCTCAGCTGATAGATGGGCCGAAGTCCCAGCCCTTTACGCTGTTTTTACGAACGGCAAACAGACCTGGTCTGGCCGTTCGTAAAAACGGCCGTAAAAACTCGCATTTTATAACCATGGCACCGATTGGCACGGCAGTACCATGGCCGTGCCAAGGGTGCCATGGGCCCGCGATCGGTGGGCACCGATCGCGGGCAGCGGGCCCGATGCCCGCGCACTATTTCTCCTTCCGCCGCCCCGCAGTATCCATTCGCGGGGCGGCTGAGGGGCATCCCGGCCCGCGCATGCGCGGGTTTCGCGCAAATACGCGATGATGTCATCCGCGCATGCGCGGGTTGGAGTCTTCCAATCCGCGCATGCGCGGCTGACGTCATATGACGCGTCAGCCGGCGCTAACTCCGGCAAGCGGGCTTAACGAAATTCGTTAAGCCCGTGATGCCGGAACTTACGGCGTCGGGCTGCTAGCCCCGGCCGGGGACCAGAATCGGTTCCCGGTCGGGAAGGGGGGCGCTGGCGTCAAACCCGCCCGGGTTTGACGCCAGCCTTACGATTTCTCCTGTTTTGGGAGAATCGCGCCCATTGTTTTTTGTTTAAAAACCCACGTGCCCATCATGGTAATACCACACCTGGAGACCAAGCCGTGTGCTTCAAAAGCAACAATACATTAAAGGGGGAGGTTGGTTGAACTCCATGATACATTTTGGGGTTCTGAAAACGCCTCTCCCATAACAATATCCTTTGATATCTTTACGTTTTAGAAGTCCAAAGATGTGCAGGCTAGGTGGATGGCCATGCAAAATTGCCTCTTAGTATCCAAAGGTGGGGTTACGTGTTATGGGGATAGGACAGGAGAGTGGGCCTAGGTAGGGTGCTCTTTCAGAGGGTCGGTGCAGACTCATTGGGCTGAATGGCCTCCTTCTACACTGTAGGGATTCCAAGATCCCACTCTATGAGTCTATAAAATCTATCAATCTTTGTCTTGAACAGGGTAGGTGGGTTGGCCATGCTAAATTGTGCAGTTCTGGTTGCCTCATCTTAGGAAAGATGTGGAAGCTTTGGAAAAGGTGCAAAGGAGATTTACCAGGATGTTTCCTGGAATGGAGAGTAGGTCTTATGAGGAAAGGTTGAGGGTGCTAGGCCTTTTCTCATTAGAACGGAGAAGGATGAGGGGCGACTTGATAGAGGTTTATAAGATGATCAGGGGAATAGATAGAGTAGACAGTCAGAGACTTTTTCCCCAGGTGGAACAAACCATTACAAGGGAACATAAATTTAAGGTGAATGGTGAAGATATAGGGGGGATGTCAGAGGTAGGTTCTTTACCCACAGAGTAGTGGGGGCATGGAATGCACTGCCTGTGGAAGTATTTGAGTGGGAAACATTAGGGACCTTCAAGCGGCTATTGGATAGGTACATGGATTGCGGTAGAATAATGGAGTGTAGATTAATTTGTTCTTAAGGGCAGCACGGTAGCATTGTGGATAGCACAATTGCTTCACAGCTCCAGGGTCCCAGGTTTGAT
Organism: Scyliorhinus canicula; assembly: GCF_902713615.1. NCBI lineage: Eukaryota > Metazoa > Chordata > Chondrichthyes > Carcharhiniformes > Scyliorhinidae > Scyliorhinus > Scyliorhinus canicula. The sequence continues at coordinate 6,324,692 of NC_052162.1, read as the reverse complement.
TCCGGCTTGGGTCACTGCACATCCTCCCTGTGTGGGCATGGGTTTCCTCCGGGTGCTCCGGTTTCCTCCCGCAGTCCAAAGATGTGCAGGTTAGGTGGATTGGCCATGATAAATTGCCCTTATTGTCCAAAATTGCCCTTAGTGTTGGGTGGGGTTACTGGGTTATGTGGATAGGGTGGAGGTGTTGACCTTGGGTAGGGTGCTCTTTCCATGAGCCGGTGCAGACTCGATGGGCCGAATGGCCTCCTTCTGCACTGTAAATTCTATGATAATCTATGATTAATCTAGGACAAAGGTTTGGTACAAAACCGTGGGCCAAAGGGCCTGTTCTGTGCTGTATTTTTCTATGTTCTATGTTCAATTCTAGCTGCCATGTTCACGCCCACGCATTATTTCTGTCCAAGTCTCCTTGAAGCCTTCTTGCACCGTCCACACAACTCACATTCCCATCTAGTTTTGTGTCATCCACAAAATTGGAAATGTTAAATTTGGTCTCCACATCCAAACCATTGATATTGACTATGAACAGCTGGAGTATTGATCTTTACGGTACCCCCAATAAACACCGTCTGCCAACCTGCGAATGACCCGTTTAATACTGCTCTCCAAGATTCTACGCTTCAATTTGTGTCCAACGGAAGTCATGTTAATTGCACACTGAGGAGCGGTGTTCCCATCCAACAAGCTACCAGTGCTCTTATGAAAGGGGAGTTTATTCGGAATGGAACAACTCATTACTATTTGTTTCAGTTTCAGGGCTTCCTTCTGTCAAGTCCCAGTCACAATTTAATCGCTTCTTAAACTGCATCAAATTTTTAATCTCAGCAAAATTGACAGTGTACTGACTAATGGCACAACCGCACTATTCACTTGAGAATGAATTTGAGATGTTTATTATAGAAGTGTAAGATGCTACAAATAGCTTAAGGCACAGAATGTATAATGTATTGAAAAGTGTCATCTTATCGTTTGTTGCCGTAATTTTTATTTTTTATTCTTTTACAGGATATGGGTGTGACTGGTTAGGCCAGCATTTATTGCCCGTCCCTAGTTGCCCTCCGGAAGGTGGTGGTGAACTGCCTTCTTGAACCGCTGCAGTTATTAGCGAGGCAATTCCAAGGTTTTGACCTGGCAACGGTGAATGAACAGCGATATATTTCCAAGTCAGGGTGGTGAGTGACTTGGAGGGGAACCTCCAGGTGGTGGGGTTCCCAGGTGTCTGCTGCCCTTGTCCTTCTTGATGGCATGGTCATGGTTTTGGAAGGTGCTGCCTTGAGTTCCTGCAGTGCATCTTGCAGATGGTACACACGGTTGCCACTGTTCGTCAATAATGGCGGGATGGGATTTTTGTGGAAGGAGGAGCAATCAAGCAGGGTTGCTTTCTCCTGGATGGTATCGAGCTTCTTGGGAGCTGTTGGAGCTGCACTCATCCAGGCAAGTAGAGAGTATTCCATTACACTCCTGACTTGTGCCTTGTAGATGGTGGACAGTCTTTTGGGGGGGAGGGGGGGGGATGAATGTTTACACACTCATCCCGTGTCTACATGGGTCTCACCTCCACAACACAAAGGTGTGCAGGGTAGGTGGATTGGCCACACTAAATTGTTCCTTAATTGGACAAAAATATTTGGGTGCTCTAAAAAAAAAAATTTTAATCGTTTTGAGAGGATGCGGTATAAATTCACATCTTAGTTTTTATAAGTTAGTATCTAAGTTCTTGTCTTCACCTTTATCTAGAAGCAAACCCATTTCTGCATCTGATCCATTGTGACAAATTGCATTTTGATGACATGTTTATATCGAACAATGTCCCAAGGTGCTTCCCAGAGGCATGTATAAGTCAGAAACAAAGTGGATGTCAGCCCAAAGAAAGGGATATCAGGAGAGATGACATAAAGATTGGTCAAATAGGCAGCTCTTAAGGAGCATCTTACTGAATGAGAGGGAGGGGAAGAGGGACAATTCTGGACCTCAGGGCGAAATGGCTGAAGGCATGTCCATCAGTGATGAGATGAAGGGAGTGATGCACAAGAGGTTGCAGTCAGAGTATTTGGGTTTTTGAGGGAATCATAGCGCTTGAGGAGATTAACCCATTCACCTCTCAACCGACATCACTAAAACATACTACAGTATCTGGATGCTCTCATAGTGCTGTTTGTGGGAGCTTTCTGTGCACAGATTGGCATTCATATTTCCTACATTACAGTAACAATAACTTCAAAAGGTATTTCATTTGTGATATAGAGATTTTTGATGACCTGAGGTTGTGAAAGGTGCTATAGAAATGTAAGTTTTTTCCTTTTACTTATTATATTCTGTTATCTTCCCTGCACAACCACTTTTGTGAATCATATGTAGGGGCTTTTCACAGTAACTTCATTGAAGTCTACTTGTGACAATAAGTGATTGTTATTATTATTATTATTATGCCAATTCCCTCAATGGGTGAAGAAACTTCTCCTCATCTCTATCCTAAATGGTTAACCCGTATCCACAGACTGTGACCCCTGGTTCTGGACATCCCCAATATTGAGATCATCCATCTTACATCTACCCTGCCTAGTCCTGTTAGAATTGTATATGTTTCCATTAGATCCCGGCCCCCCATTCTTCTGAACTCCACCAAAAATAAAGCCCTGATAATTAAGTTATACAGATGTGAATAATTCCAACTGACTCAATCTCTCCTCATACGTCAGTCCTGTCATCCCGGGAACCAGTCTGGTAAATCTTCTCTGCACTCCCTCTGTGGCAAGAACATCCTTCCTCAGATAAGGAGAGAAAAACTGCACCCAATCTTCCAGGAATAACCTCACAAGATCCTGTATAATTGCAGCAAGACATCCCTGCTGGCTAGTCAAAGAAATATTACTGATCTTTCAATATGATTGTTACAAACGGTGCAAAGGTATTTAAGTTGTTTACCTTGACACAGCGCCGAGGGCTCGGGTCCGATCCTGGGTCACTGTCCGTGTGGAGTTTGCACATTCTCCCTGTGTTTGCGTGTGTCTCAACCCCACAACCCAAAGATGTGCAGGGCAGGTGGATTGACCCCTTAATTGGGGGGAAAAAAAACTACATTTATTTATTTTTGAATAAGTCGTCTACCTAGGTCACGTTGCACTCTGCGATTCTCACTACAATTATGACACGTTCATAGTAAGAGGGGATGCTCTACAATTCCCAGCCCTGAATCAGCCTCCCCGAACAGGCGCCGGATTGTGGCGACTAGGGGCTTTTCACAGTAACTTCATTGAAGCCTGCTCGTGACAATAAGCGATTTTAATTTTTCATTTCATTTCACTGTAGCTGAAAGATCTTAGACAGCGGCCTTCCCCCATCCACCTGGAGGCCCCTCTCACCATCATGACTTGGAAATATATCGTCATTCCTTCACTGCTGCCAGGTGAAAATCCTGGAATTCCCATCCTAGCAGCACTGTGGGTTTACCTACACCACCCAGACTGCAGCCGTTCAAGAAGGCAGCTCACCACCACCTTCCCAAGGACAATTAGTGATGGGCAATAAATGCTGGCCTAGCCCCACAACCTGTCAAATTTTTAAGAATCCCTTGTCCCTGAAACACTTCTCGTCATCTTTTCTGTACCCTTTTCAAGCATGTGCATTGTTTCTAAAGTGTGGTGCCCAGAATTAGGTGCTACACTCCAGTTGATGCCGAACTAGTGATTCATACAGGTGCATTGTAACTCCTTTGCTTTGTGTTCCATGCCTCTACTGATGAAGTCCTGGATCCCATATGCTTTAATCATTGCTCCACAAGTTCCGAAAGACGTGAAAGATGTGGCGACTCGGAGATTTTCACAGTAACTCATTGCAGTGTTAATGTAAGCCTACTTGTGACAATAAAGATTATTATTATTACATATCCTGCCACCCTCAAATATTTTTGTCCAAAGCTCCCAGGTCTCTCTGTTTTGCGCCCCCTTTAAAACAACTTCTTTAGCTGGTACTGTCTCTTCCCATTCTCCCGACACAAATGCAGCACCCCATTCTTTGCTGCATTGAAAATCATTTGTTAGGTTTCCGCCCATTCCACAAGCCTGTCTTCTTGAAGTCCGCTGCTGTTCTCGACAGTGTTTACCGCACCTCGAAGGATCATGTCATCCGCAAATTCCAAAATTGCTCCCCGTTTCCCACAAAGCAAGTCGTTAAAGCATATCAAAAACAGCAGGGGCCCCATAGCAGGGAACATAGGTGGGATTTTCACTCAGTAGCTCCCTCCAATCTGAAAGATAGTCTCATTCACAGAAAGCTGGGCAGGGTGGTATACTGCAAGCACATTACACATTCATACAGGTAGACCATAGCTCAGAAAACATTCCGCGGGATTTTCATGCGTTCCTCAGGTGGTCAGAGCACACATCTGGTTTTCATTCTGCAAATGCAGCCCTGCTAATGAAGTTATACAGATGTGAATCACGTTACAAGCCAAAGGAAACTAAAACCATAACTTCCGAGTGTAAGGATTTGCCTGGTGACATCTGTAATTATAATAAGGTTAAAATGGATGCTGTTTGAAGTTGCTTAAAAATAACATACACTTACAAGGTGACGTGATTTAAAACATGTGGATTCAGCTTTAAGGATTGTGAACTGGATTGGCCTCTGACCTGTCTGTGACCGGGAAGGGGCGGAGATGAAGAATCTAATTAGCATTATTGGTATGGTCAGAGGGATGCACAATGGAATTTGGCATGTAAGGTGCTGATCAACACGGTTGAAGCTTTTTCTTATACACTGCCAGCACAATAGAGTTCTGATTAAACCGAGTGGGGAGAGTTGGAGCTTTTTCCTGTGGTTTCCAAGGCAAACGTGAAGCTGCCAATAGCAAGGAAATGTTGAAAATAGTAATTGCTGAACGGCTCGAATGATACGAGTCATAAGAAAGGACTTGCTTTTCCGTATCACCTTTCACACCCTCAGGACATCCCCATGTGCACAACAGCTTTTTAAAAATTAATTTACGGGACGTGTGCGTCGCTGGTTAGGCCAGCATTTATTGCCCATCCCTAGTTGCCCCTCAGAAGATGGTGGTGAGTTGCCGTCTTGAACCGCTGCAGTCCCTGAGGTGTTGGTACACCCACTGTGCTATCAGGGAGAGAGTTCCAGGATGTTGCCCCAGCGACAGTGAAGGATATTTCCAAGTTAGGGTGGTGAGTGGCTTGGAGGGGAACCTCCAGGTGGTGGGGTTCCCAGGTAGCTGCGGCTCTTGTCCTTCTAGATGGTAGTGGTCGTGGGATTGGAAGGTGCTGTCTCAGGAACCTTGGCGATTTACTGCAGTGCATCTTGTAGATGGTACACACGGCTGCCACTGTTCATCGGTGGTGGAGGGATTGAATTGATGTGGAAGGGGGAGCAATCAAGCAGACTGCTTTGCCCTGGATGGTGTTGAGCTTCTTGAGTGTTGCTGGAGCTGCGTTCATCCTGGCAAGTGGAGAGCATTCCATTACCTTCCTGACTTTTAAAAAAATATTTATTTTTCAAATTAAGGGCATTTAAGCGTGGCCTATCCACCTATCCTGCACATCTTTAGGTTGTGGGGTGAGACCCACGCAGACATGGGGAGAATGTGCAAACTCCACATGGACCGTGACCGGGGCCGGGATCGAACCCAGGTCCTCGGCGCCGTGAAGCAGCAGTGCTAACCACTGTGCCACCATGCCGCCCTTACACTCCTGACTTTTGTCTTGTAGATGATGGACAGGTTTTGGGGGTTCAGGAGATGACTAACTCGACGTAGCATTCCTCGCTTTGACCTGCCCTGGTAGCCACAGTATTAATATGGCTGGTCCAGTTCCATTTCTGATCAATGGTAACCCCCAGGATGTTGATTGTGAGTGATGGTAATGCCATTGAATGTCTAATTAAGTATTTTTGAAATCTAGTCACTGTTGTAATGTAGGAAATGAAGCAGCCAATGTGTATATCGGAAACTCCCTCAAACAACAATCATTGTCACCAAATACTCTAGGATTTTTTTTATTGTTATGTTAGATGGGGGATAAATATTGTCAGAAGTCTTACAATACCAGGTTAAAGTCCAACAGGTTTGGTTCAAACATGAGCTTTCGGAGCACTGCTCTTTCCTCAGGTGAGGAAAGCTCGTGTTTGAAACAAACCTGTTGGACTTTAACCTGGTGTAAGACTTCTTACTGTGCTCACCCCAGTCCAACGCCGGCATCTCCACATCATGGATAAATATTGGCCAGAACACAGGAGAACTTCCCTGATGATCTTCACAATCGTGTTAAGGCATCTTTTATATCCACCTGTTAGGGGAGAGAGCACCTCTGACAGTGCAGCACCCCCTCAGCACCTCTGACAGTGCAGCACTCCCTCAGCACCTCTGACAGTGCAGCATCCCCTCAGCACCTCTGACAGCGCAGCACCCCCTCAGCACCTCTGACACTGCAGCATCCCCTCAGCACCTCTGACAGTGCAGCACCCCCTCAGCACCTCTGACAGTGCAGCACTCCCTCAGTCCTGACCCTCTGACAGTGCAGCACCCCCTCAGCACCTCTGACAGTGCAGCACCCCCTCAGCACCTCTGACAGTGCAGCACTCCCTCAGCACCTCTGACAGTGCAGCACCCCCTCAGCACCTCTGTCAGTGCAGCATCCCCTCAGCACCTCTGACAGTGCAGCACTCCCTCAGCACCTCTGACAGTGCAGCACTCCCTCAGCACCTCTGACAGTGCAGCACCCCCTCAGCACTTCTGTCAGTGCAGCACTCCCTCAGTACCTCTGACAGTGCAGCACTCCCTCAGCACCTCTGACAGTGCAGCACTCCCTCAGCACCTCTGACAGTGCAGCACCCCCTCAGCACCTCTGACAGTGCAGCATCCCCTCAGCACCTCTGACAGTGCAGCACCCCCTCAGCACCTCTGACAGTGCAGCACCCCCTCAGCACCTCTGACAGTGCAGCACCCCCTCAGCACCTCTGACAGTGCAGCACCCCCTCAGCACCTCTGACAGTGCAGCACTCCCTCAGCACCTCTGACAGTGCAGCACCCCCTCAGCACCTCTGTCAGTGCAGCACCCCCTCAGCACCTCTGACAGTGCAGCACACCCACAGTACTGTTGCATGAGTGTTGGCCAGGATGATGTGCCAAAGCCTCAAACCTTCAAACTCGTGATTGAGAGGCAAAGAAGGCTCCTCCCAACTCAGCTAGGGCTAACACTGGTAAGAATGAGGGGAAATTCAACAATCCCACACTCCAAATAATGTTCTTGAGTTGGAGGTGGGGCTACAATACTATCCCACAGAAACTCCAAGTGCAGCTCCTCACAGGGAGCATTGGATTATAAAACATTGTGAATTTATTATGAATGTTAGGAAGGAAATTCGATTGATTTCAGTGCAGGAATTGATGTTCAAAATCTAACCAAAGTCATTTAATGAGCATCTATTTATAAAAACACAGTATTTAATAATAATAAGAATAATCTTTATTATCACAAGTAGGCTTACATTAACACTGCAATGAAGTTACTGTGAAAATCCCCTCGTCGCCACATTCCGGCACCTGTTCGGGTACACAGAGGGAGAATTCAGAATGTCCAATTCACCGAACAGCACGTCTTTCAGGACTTATGGGAGGAAACAGGAGCGTCCGGAGGAAACCCACGCAGACACGGGGACAACGTGCAGACTCTGCACAGGCAGTGACCCAAGCCGTGAATCCAACCAGGGACCCTGGAGCTGTGAAGCAACAGTGCTAACCACTGTGCTACCGAGCCGCCATTAGTATTCACCACAATTCCATATTGTGTAAGTTTCACTTCTCTTCTGGGTTCCCTCACTGAATGGACATTTTTATACATCATTTCATTTCATTTAGTTGCGAATTCCTTCACCTCCTGAAGATTTATCATAGAATCATAGAATCTCTACCATGCAGAAGGAGGCCATTCGGTCCATCGAGTCTGCACTGACCCTCTGAAAGAGCGCCCCAACCAGGCCCTATCCCTGTAACCCAACCTATCCTTTTGGACACTAAGCGGCAAGTTAGCGTGGCATGGCTAATCCACATCTTTGGACTGTGGGAGGAAACCGGAGCACGCGGAGGAAACCCACACAGACACGGGGAGAATGTGCAGACTCCGCACAGACAGAGACCCAGAGCTGGGATTGAACCTGGGACCTCGGCGCCGGGAGGCGCCAATGGTAACCACTGTGCTAACCCATATTGGCGCTGCCCAGTTTTCTGTGAAGAATGGGAAGAACTGAAGTGAGCAGGAAAGGTACAAAGGAAAGAGACTTCTGTTTCGGCAGGGCCCAGTTAATAGAACCAGCTTTTATTTTTTTTAATAACGTTTAGAGTACCCAATTCATTTTTATCCAATTAAAGGGCAATTTTAGCGTGGCCAATCCACCGACCCTGCACATCTTTGGGTTGTGGGGGCAAAACCCACGCAGGCACGGGGAGAATGTGAAACCTCCACACGGACAGTGACCCAGAGCCGGGATTGAAACCGGGTCGTCGGCACCGTGAGGCAGCAGTGCTAACCGCTGTGCCACCGTGCTACCCTCCAACCAGTCTTCCTTTTGGCTCACTCATTATGATTCTCTGTAACCCCCACAGACCTCACAAACCTCCAAGATCTTTGCATTCCCTCCATCAGCTCTCGCTGCTTGTACATTGTTCACTCCCATCAGCTGCCTTAGGTCTTAACTCTGGAGTTTCCTCCCTACACCTCCCACTTTCTCCATATCTCTGACTTCAAAGCGCTCCTTAAAACCAAGCTTTTAACCACCTGCCCAATTACTTCCTGAAGTGCCTCGGTGTTAAATGGTGCCTGATAATGATGCTGTGGAATGGCTGGGGATGATTTGATACATTTAAGGTGACACGCAAATGCAAGTGGTGGTTGTTTTGGATTGTCGCCACTCTTTCCAAGCCAATCCTGTCCATCTCCCAAGAGAGGCAAACATTGTGGACTGAATCTCGTTGTTCGACATGGAAAATAAATCTGAATAAGGCAGCCATTTGCTGATGGTTGCTTAATGCCTGAGACGCAGGTGGGATGCAGAGTGAGTTTAGCCGAATGACAGAACGTGTTTGAGGGGCTGAATGGCCGTCCGCTGTTCCAGAGTGTGCGACCACTGAGAAAAACTGAAGCGCTTTTGTGCTTAAAAGATACATTTTCCGGTGAGTTTCTGTCTGCGTTGCAGGGAGAATTTTCTAAACGGTGGTAGATTCCTGAAGGATAAGTGCGTGTGCACCTTGCCAGTGAAGAGAGGAGGCTTGTCTAGCTGCCAAGATAGGAGACATTGCCCTGATGTTTATGACTTGCTGCAACATGTGTGTGGGTTTAAGATGCAGGGATTGTGCTTGAAGCCTGAAAAACTTCACTGAAAGTTGCAGCAACCTGCACTATCAGTTCTGAATAAGTAGCGAAGAATGTGCATATATATTTTGAGTACCATCATTTCATTTGTTTACACAGAATGGAATGATACATGCAGCTTCGGTTGTGAGGACAAACTATAGCATTGAATTCCTCAGTCCAGGTCATGACTGTCCTTCAGTGCGGTGGCGCAGTGGTTAGCACTGCTGCCTCACAGCGCCGAGGGCCCGGGTTCCTTCCTGGCCCCGGGTCACTGTCCGTGTGGGGTTTGCACATTCTCCCCGTGTCTGCGTGGGTCTCACCCCCACAACCCAAAGATGTGCAGACTAGGTGGATTGGCCACGTTAAATTGCCCTTTAATTGGAAAAAAAAGACTGTCAGTCACCTTGTCCAAATGACCAGTGCTCATGGGCAGCATGATAACATAAGAAACAAGAGCAGGGCATGGCCAGAAAACAACTACAGCCTGATCTGCAGTTTTGTCAGGTTATGACTGATCTTCCCTCTCGAGCAGCATTGTGGGTACACCTACAGCACGTGGGCTGCAGCGGTTCTGGAAGGCAGCTCACCACCACCTTCTCAAGGGGCAATTAGGGCAGCAAATGATGGCTTAGCCAGCGAAGCCCCCATCCTGGAATAAAAAAAGACCACTATTCCCTTCATCCTTGATTCCATTAATGCTCAAAAGTCTCAAATGTCAATGCCAGCCTTAAATGTATTTAAGCCTGCACAATAGAGCCTGCACAGCTCTCTAGGGGAGAAAATTCCGTCAGATTCACAACCAGCAAAGTTAAGAAATGTACTTTCTCTCATCCGAAATGTTCAACCCTTTATTCTCAGGCGATGACCCCCGAGCTCTTGACCCTATAGGAAATAGACTCCCTGCATGTATGTATCACAGTTTAGTACCCAACAGACACTCATACATGTAGGTCCAAATGGATTATAATCAGGAGAGAGAAACAAATCTCTCCTTCCTCCCCTCCTTGCACTCCGCTGACCACGTTCCCTCATCTGGAGTTACAATATTATGACAGTCGGCCAGAAACCTGAAGCTTGTGTCCTAACATCCCACTGTGGAATAACAATGAAATTAAATCCCATGGAATCTGCTGGTTAACCAAGGAAGTTCAGGATATTATTCAGCTGAAAGAAAAACAAACAATGTTTCAAAAATTAGTGGTAAACCAGAGGATTGGGAAGGTTTTAAAGAAGAAAAATACTTTGCGTCTGTCTTCATTGATTTGATTTGATTTGATTTATTATTGTCACATGTATTAGTGTACAGTGAAAAGTATTGTTTCTTGCATGCTGTACAGACAATGCATACCGTACATAGGGAAGGAAGGAGAGACTGCAGAATATAATGTTACAGTTATAACTAGGATGTAGAGAAAAGATCAACTTAATACATAGAACATACAGTGCAGAAGGAAGCCATTCGGCCCATCGAGTCTGCACCAACCCACCCAAGCCCTCACCTCCGCCCTATCCCAATAACCCCTCCTAACCTTCTTTTTGGACACTAAGGGCAATTTAGCACGGCTAATCCACCTAACCTGCATGTCTTTGGACTGTGGGAGGAAACCGGAGCATCCGGAGGAAACCCACGCAGACACGGGGAGAACGAGCAGACTCCGCACAGACAATGACCCAGCATGGAATCGAACCTGGGACCCTGGCGCTGTGAAGCAACAGTGCCAGCCATGTTTGCTACCATGCTGCCCACGAAGTAGGTCCATTCAAAAGTCTGATGGCAGTAGGGAAGAAGCTGTTCTTGAGTCGGTTGGTACGTGACCTCAAACGTTTGTGTCTTTTTCCTGACGGAAGAAGGTGGAAGAGAATATGTCCGGGGTGAGTGGGGTCCTTAATTATGCTGCTTGCCTTTCTGAGGCAGCGGGAATTATAGATAGAGTCAATGGATGGGAGGCTGGTTTGCGTGATGGACTGGGCTACATTCACAACCTTTTGTAGTTTCCTGTGGTCTTGGGCAGAGCAGGCTCCACACCAAGCTGTGATACAACCAGAAAGAATGCTTTCTATGGTGCATCTGTAGAAGTTGGTGAGAGTCGTAGCTGACATGCCAAATTTCCTTAGTCTTCTGAGAAAGTAGAGTCGTTGGTGGGCTTTCTTAACTATAATGTTGGCAGTGGGCAGCACGGTGGTGCAGTGGGTTAGCCCTGTTGCCTCACGACGCCGAGGTCCCAGGTTCGATCCCGGCTCTGGGTCACTGTCCGTGTGGAGTTTGCACATTCTCCCCGTGTTTGCGTGGGTTTCGCCCCCACAACCCAAGGATGTGCAGGGTAGGTGGATTGGCCATGCTAAATTGCCCTTTAATTGGAAAAAATTAATTGGGTACTCTAAATTTCTAAAAACAAACCTATAGTGTTTGCATGGGGGGACCAGAAAGGTTGTTGGTAATCTGGACACCTAAAAACATGAAGCTCTCGACCCATTCTACTTCATTCTCTTTGATGTAGACAGGGGCATGTTCTCCTCTAATCTTCTTGAAGTCGATGAAAATCTTCTTCATTTTGTTGACATTGAGGGAAAGATTATTGTCGTCTCACCAATTCACCAGATTCTCTATCTCATTCCTGTACTCTGTCTCGTCATTTTTTGAGGTCCGACCCACTACCGTGGTGTCATCAGCAAATTTGAGAATCGAGTTGGAAGGGAATTTAGCCACACAGTCATAGGTGTATAAGGAGTATAGAAGGGGGCTGAGGACACAGCTTTGAGGGGCACTGGTGTTGAGGATGATCGTGGAGGAGATGTTGTTGCCTATCCTTACTGAATGTGGTCTGTGGTAAGTTCAGGATCCAGTCACAGAGGGAGGAGTCCAGGCCCAGGCCACGGAGTTTGGAGATGAATTTCGTAGGAGTACTAGTGTTGAAGGCTGAGCTGTAGTCAATAATAGGAGTCTGACATAGGTGTCTTTGTTATCTAGGTGTTCCAGTGTTGAGTGCAGGGCCATGGAGATGGTGTCTGCTGTGGACCTGTTGCATCGGTAGGCGAACTGTAGTGGATCAAGGCAATCTGTGAGGCTCGAGCTGATTCGTGCCATGACTGGTATTCGAGGCAAGGTACTAACATGGATTGACGATTGGCTGTCAGAAAGAAGGCAGAGAGTTGGGATAAAAGGTTCTTTTTCGGAATGGCAACCGGTGACAAGTGGTGTCCCGCAGGGTTCAGTGTTGGGGCCACAGCTGTTCTCTTTATATATTAACGATCTAGATGACGGGACTGGGGGCATTCTGGCCAAGTTTGCCGATGATACAAAGATAGTTGGAGGGGCAGGTAGTATTGAGGAGGTGGGGAGGCTGCAGAAAGATTTAGACAGTTTAGGAGAATGGTCCAAGAAGTGGCTGATGAAATTCAACGTGGGCAAGTGCGAGGTCTTGCACTTTGGAAAAAAGAATAGAGGCATGGACTATTTTCTAAACGGTGACAAAATTCATAATGCTAAAGTGCAAAGGGACTTGGGAGTCCTAGTCCAGGATTCTCTAAAGGTAAACTTGCAGGTTGAGTCCGTAATTAAGAAAGCAAATGTAATGTTGTCATTTATCTCAAGAGGCTTGGAATATAAAAGCAGGGATGTACTTCTGAGGCTTTATAAAGCACTAGTTAGGCCCCATTTAGAATACTGTGAGCAATTTTGGGCCCCATACCTCAGGAAGGACATACTGGCACTGGAGCGGATCCAGCGGAGATTCACACGGATGATCCCAGGAATGGTAGGCCTAACATACGATGAACGTCTGAGGATCGTGGGATTATATTCATTGGAGTTTAGGAGGTTGAGGGGAGATCTAATAGAAACTTACAAGATAATGAATGACTTGGATAGGATGGACGTAGGGAAGTTGTTTCCATTAGCAGGGGAGACTAGGACACGGGGGCACAGCCTTAGAATAAAAGGGAGTCACTTTAGAACAGAGATGAGGAGAAATTTCTTCAGCCAGAGAGTGGTAGGTCTGTGGAATTCATTGCCACAGAGGGCGGTGGAGGCCGGGACGTTGAGTGTCTTTAAGACAGAAATTGATAAATTCTTGATTTCTCGAGGAATTAAGGGCTATGGGGAGAGAGCGGGTAAATGGAATTGAAATCAACCATGATTGAATGGTGGAGTGGACTCGATGGGCCGAATGGCCTTACTTCCGCTCCTATGTCTTATGGTCTTATGGTCTTATGACTAACCTTTCGAACCACTTCACAATAATGGATGTCAGAGCCACTGGACGATGGTCATTAAGGCACGCTGCCTGCCTTTTCTTTGGTACAGGGATGATGGTCGTCTTCTTGAAGCAGATAGGGACCTAAGATTTTTTAAGAGAGGTTGAAGATGTCTCCGAAAATCCCCGGCAGCTGATCCGCGGAATACCTTAGTACTCGTCCGGGAACCCCATCCGGGCCAGTGGCTTTCCGTGGGTTGACCTTCGAGAAGGCTGCTCTGACATCTGCATTGGTGATCTCAGATACAAGTTCATCCGAAGCTTCCACACTTTCATGGCAGATGATACAACACGCGAGATACTCTGCCCCCCCTCGGCATGTTTCACAGCGGCGGGAGGTAGCTCACCGCTAGCCAATGGCAGCATCTTTCGGTCCCGTCACTGTCAATGGGATTTTCCATTGAATCCTCCCCACAGCGCTGGGAAACCCGCGGTGGGGATGAACCGCCAGTGGGAACGGAATATCCCATCGGCATGAACAACTGGAAGAACTCGCCCTAATAGCATTCCAAAAATATAAAATTTAAGGGGGAAAGGGGCAGAAATAAATACAACAACTATTACTTGAGAAAAGGCACTCAGAAAAGTAATGGATCTAAAGGCCGAAAAGTCCCCTGGACCTGACTGGTGGAGACAGAAGAATCTGTTATGGTTCGGGTACAGATTATATAATTAAAGCGAGGAACCAGACTGGTCTTTAGTTTCAGTTTGCCACAGGATTTTAGTCTGACAAGAAGCGTCTTTTAATTTTCTCCTGAAAGGTTCTCGGGACAGAGGAACAGGAGTGGGCCATTCAACCCCTCGAGCCTAACTCAATGAGACCACGGCTGATTCGTGGCCTAACTCCATATGCAATGAAATGAAAATCGCTTACCTTAATATGTATGCTCACCAAAAATCTATCTTTCTCAAATGTAAAATCAGTGACTGTTCTAGCTTCAACTACAGTGTGTGGGAGAGTTTCAAATCTCGACCGCCCTTCGAGCCTCGAGACTGAGAAAGGAGAAATTATAATGGGAATAAGGAAACGGCAGAGACGCAAACAAATATTTCCCGTCTGCCTTCGCAGTAGAAAATTCAAATGTTATAGTGGAAATAATGAAAAACCAAGGGTTGTATGAGAATGGTGAGATAAATTTTTTTTAAATTTAGAGTACCCAATTCATTGTTCCAATTAAGGGACAATTTAGCATGGCCAATCCACCTAGACAGTGACCCAGAGCACCGTGCTGCCCATGGTGAGATTAATTAATATTGTTAGTCAAGATGCAGAGGAGGAAGGCAGCACGGTGGCGCAGTGGGTTAGCCCTGTTGCCTCACGGCACCGAGGTCCCAGGTTCGATCCCGGTGAATTACAACATAACCATGATATCGCCACAATTCGGACTGCACAAATATTGCAGTGCTGCCCTCCTCAGTATGCTGGGCTAAGGGGTCTCGCTCACAGGGAGGATGGTGTCAAATGGAAGACACCTCAAGGGTCTCCTCGGTGGAAGACCCAGGGCTGCACTGTGCTGATCCTCTTCCCTTTGGGTGCCCGAGGGCCCCTGGGTCCCTCCATGGGGTAGAGGGGCAGCCAGATTGATATCCCAAAGACCCGCTGTCCTCTGGTGCTGATTCTGGTGGATTCCCACTAACTCCTGCCTGCTCCCACCTGCGCCATGGAGCTCATGCCCTCAGCCATGGAGGTCATAAGCTAAACCATGGAGTGGACATCCCCCACCATGGAGTGCACCTCCTGCACCTCCAAGGCCTCCTCTGCGGACGCCACCCTTGCAATTTTGGCCTTATTGCGGTGGAGTGACGACACCATCTCCTCGGACATTGGAATTCCTCAGGTTGGCCTTGCAGTCCACGGAGGGATGCTATCATCCCTTATGGATGCTGACCATGAAGGTATGATGGGTGTGTGAAGAGGTGCAGCACTTTATTCAGGAGCAAGCTTACCCTGGCTGCGTGAGTTGGAACTCGATCTTGCAGCCCCTGCCTCCCAGGCTGGGGTGGTGGCCTTTGTTGATGGACATCTGTGGGAATGCAGGCAGAGGATGTCACGCCTCTGCTCCACGCCAACCAGGTGTTTGGTGAGGGCTACCCCCAAACATCTTGGTGTTGTTTGCCTGGCAGCTATCCTGTGACTGGACTTGGGAGGCATTTAAATGGATCAGCCCACTGATTGCAGAGATTAGGTTTTCCCTGAATCACATGCGTAAAATAAATTCAGCTGAAGAAGACCAACATTGGGTGAGTTCTCCCACTATTGGTGTTGGCTGATTTCTCATGGATTTTCTCACCAAAATCGACACTTCGAAAAACGATGGGAAAATTCGACCCAGTGTATTTGGTTTTTTGAAAGGTATTCGGCGAGATGCCACATGCAAGGCTGTTATGCAAGATAAGGGTCTGGATTCTCCGTTTCAGGGACCAAGTCCCCACGCTGTCGTGAAAACTGGGGTCTTTTATGCCAGGAAAACTGGCATCAAAAGGCCACAGATTCCCAGCCCTGCAGGGGGCTAGCAGCCTGCTGTCGTAGAGCTGGCAGCTTCAGCTGCCGATACAGCCCCCCGCAC
This sequence comes from Scyliorhinus canicula, assembly GCF_902713615.1. NCBI lineage: Eukaryota > Metazoa > Chordata > Chondrichthyes > Carcharhiniformes > Scyliorhinidae > Scyliorhinus > Scyliorhinus canicula. The sequence goes on along the minus strand of NC_052162.1, from coordinate 6,308,519 downwards.
TTCCAGGTCAAAGGCTACGCATGTGCACGGCGGCGGCCTCCAGCGGCTGCGCCGTACTCCATGGCGGACTCAGCCCGCGGACCTGGACCGCCAAAATATCGCCCCCGATCGGCCGCTCGACCGACCCAGACCGCCTGCACAAAAAAAACAGTCCCGAATGAGGTTCCCCCTGCCCGCCGATCGGCCCTCCCCCGACTGTGGTGGCTCTGGACTGAGTCCACAGGCCCCATCCGGGTATCACGGACGGTGGGACCATGAGTGGTCCACGCCTTCGGGAATTCGGCCGGTCAAGGATGAAGAAGAGCGGGGCGGGCCTCAGGCAATGGCGTGAGGCGGTGGATAATCGGCATGGAGTACGCCACTTTTTGGGAGGGGCGGAATGGAGCGGAACCGCCGCCGGTCTCGATTTCGGGCGGGAAGCCGGTTCCTCCGTCCCATCGGCAAATGCGATTTCGGCATTCGGGTGAGGAGAATCCAGTCCAAGGGCTCTTGGGGCTGGCGGTTATATAGTCGCATGGACAGATGGTTAGTTAAGAGGTAGAAAACAGAAAGCAGGAATAAATGGGTGAATTTCAGGTTGATAGTCTGTTTTTTGTGCAATCAATTCAGGGACCCGAACTATTTACAATCTATATTGGCCGGCAGAGTGGCACAGTGGCTAGAACTGCTGCCTCACAGTGCCAGGGACCCGGGTTCGATTCCGGCCTCGAGTGACGTTCTCCCCGTGTGTGCGTGGGTTTCCTCCGGGTGCTCCGGTTTCCTCCCACAGTCCAAAGATGTGCGGGTTAGGTGGATTGGCCATGATAAATTGCCCTGAGGTGGGGTTAGGGCAGTGTTCTTCAAAGTTTGGGGCGCGACCCGACGGGTGTCGGGAGGGTCATGGAGCCGTTGCCCATGGCACTCCCGATCGCGCAAATTCCCCCGCAGCAACCGGCTTTTCATAACGCCGGCTGCAAGCAGCCAGGGACATCTCAAAAACAATTCGGCAGCATTGCGCATGCACGCAACATGATCGGCGCACATGCGCATTCCGTGAAAATGTCCAAAAAATCGGCCGCAATGCGCATGTGGTGCGCGCGATGAATGGCGCAATGAATCGGGCCGCATGAGCAGTGCGACCACTATTTTTTTAAACAGTTGTAGCTTTTTATTTTACAAGTTCTGTAGTGGTTTATTCCTTTATTCATTTAGTTTATTCAATTAATTTTTTTTTTTTTCATTTATTTTATTCATTTCAGTTTTTTACAAGTTCGGGGGGGAGTTCTATTCATTTTTTCCATTTATTTTACTCAATTTATTTTTAAAGTTCGGGGTGGTTTATTTGATAAAATTTTACAGGAAAGAAATGCAGAACTTTGGACAGATGGAGACTCCATACTTTCCAACACGGGAAGGCTTCACCTTCATTCAACAGGTTCCATTGGAGGAGTGTGTACGAGGTCCAAAGGGACACAAAGCCATTTCCTCCATTTTTGTCAGCAGCAAACAAGGTAAGAGAAAATCGTGGGTCGCGCAGTTCGGCCGGCATGTGTCGCGACGGTCGGCAGGCGTGGGTCGCGAAGGTCGGCCGGCGTGGGCCACGAAGGTCGGCCGGCGTGGGTCGCGAAGGTCGGCCGGCATGGGTCGCGAAGGTCGGCCGGCGTGGGTCGCGAAGGTCGGCCGGCGTGGGTCGCGAAGGTCGGCCGGCGTGGGTCGCGAAGGTCGGCCGGCGTGGGTCGCGAAGGTCGGCCGGCGTGGGCCGCGAAGGTCGGCTGGATTGGGTCCCGAAGGTTGGCCGGTTGGTAAAAATGGGTCCCCGGAAAAAAAGTTTGAAGAACATTGATTGAGGGGAATAGGGCGGAGGGGAGTGGGCCTGGCTAGCGTGCTCTTTCGGAGGGGGGGTGGAGGCTCGATGGGCCGAATTGCCTCCTTCTGCACTGTAGGAACTCTATATGATTCCATATTAATGACGTAGCCAAAGGGACTGAGTTTAATGTCTCTCAGATTGCTGTCAATACAAAGCAAGGTGGGAACATTAGCCGTGGGAGGGACATAGAGTTTGTGAAAGGACGTGGACAGGTTAAATGAGCGGGCACCAAGGTGGCATACAGAGTATGGCTGGAATCTTCTGGTTGATGGTGAATTCTTGCAAAGTGCTTCCCAGAGGTGGGGTGCACATAGAACATCAAACCCCGCTGACAACCCACCACCGGCCCTGTCGGGCTGCCTCTGCCGCTACCAAACACACTACGTACGAAGAGCGGCGTGCAAAATCCCGCCCTTCATACAAGAAAGCTTGAGGTTGTTCATTTTAGAATGGAAACACTGAATATGTTTTAAATCGTGAGAAACTATTGCATGTTGTTGTTCAGAGGAATGTGCCTGTCTTTGTACATGAATAACAGAAAGCGAACATGCAGGTAGAACAAACAATTAGGAGGGCAAGTGGTATGTTGGCCTTTATTGCAAAGGGATTAAAACACAACAGGAAGGAACAATTGTACAAGGCTTTAGTGAGACTATACCTTGGAATACTGTGAACATGTTCCCACTCTGCAGATAAGGAAGGATATATTTCAATGCAACGAGTGCAACAAAAGGTCACTGGATGGATTAGTGAGATCAGAGGGTGCTCTGTGAGACTGAGTAGAATGAGCCTATATTCCACGGAATTTGGAAAAGTGAGAGGTGCTCTCTGAGAAACAGATTTCGAGAAGGATTCAGTGGGTCAATACTGAGTGGCTGTCCCACAGGCTGGACAATCTGGAACAAGGTGTCAGCCTTGGAATTTATTTTTCCATACAGAGGTTTGTGAATCTTTGGATTTCTCTACGTCAGAGAACCGTGGACGTCCAGTTGTGGGGTATATTGAGATAAAGATTGATAGATTTTTGGATACTGTGGTAATTGAGGAATATGGGGATAGAGCAGAAAAATGGAATTGACGTATAGGAGTCCTACTCTTACGTCTATTTCTTATGTTCTTATATTTTTTTTCCAATAATGGCTACACTTTAAATATACTTAATTGGCCGTAAAGTGTTTTGGGCACCCAGAGGTCGTGAAAGGTGCGATATAAATGCAAGTTTATTTATTTGTAACTGCACTGCAACCAAGATCTTACTAAATTGAAGCATGGTGTTGATCAATGTCCAATGCAGTTGCTGCAATACCAAATGAACCTACCCCGGTATCTGAAAAAGGTCTTCCATCCCCAGTAAGTTCAGCGGGGCAGCACAGTAGCACATTGGTTAGCACTGTTGCTTCACAGCGCCAGGATCCCAGGTTCGATTCCCGGCTTGGGTCACTGTCTGTGCGGAGTCTGCATGTTCTCCCCGTGTCTGCGGGGGTTTCCTCCGGGTGCTTCGGTTTCCTCCCACAAGTCCTGAAATATGTGCTGTTAGTTGAATTGGACATTCTGAATTCTCTCTCAGCGTACCCAAACAGGCGCCGGAATGTGGCAACTAGGGGCATTTCACAGTAACTTCATTGCAGTGTTAATGTAAGCCTACTTGTGACAATAATGATTATTATTAAAGTGCTTTGCATGAGAAGTAGTCCCTTTTCCATTGAGATTGTTTTGATTGGCTTCTCTTTCTGATCAGGCTAAAGCTCATTACATCATCCTCAGGATATCTTTTTTTAATTAAAACTTTTAAAAAAAAATTTAGAGTACCCAATTATTTTTTCCAATTAAGGGGCAATTTAGCGTGGCCATTCCACCTCCCCATGCACATCTTTGGGTTGTGGGGGTGAGACCCACGCAAACACGGGGAGAATGTGAAAACTCCAGGGAATTCATTATAACCAGGCCGACTGGTGTGGCAGATTATTGCTCACCAGTGTGGAGTGGAGCATAAATTCCAGCATAGATCAGTTGGGCTGAATGGCCCTTTTTGTTTTCATTTTGCTCCAGTTAGGGACATTAGGAGGTTTACTGGGAATCCGGAGGCCCACACTAACGCTCTGGCGATACGGCTCAAATCTCACCCCGGCAGCTGGTGGAATGTAAATTCAATTAATAAATCTGGAATTGAAAGCGAGTCTCAGTAATGGTGACCATGGCAACTATCATCGGTTGTTGTAAAAAGCCAACTCCCTCAGTAATGCCCTTTTGGAAAGGAAATTTTCTGTCCTTCCCTACTCCGGCCGACATGTGACTCCAGATAACCCAATTACCCCTCCTAACCTTTTTAGACACTAAGGGCAATTTATCTTGGCCAATCCACCTAACATGCACGTCTTTGGACTGTGGGAGAAAACCGGAGCACCCGGAGGAAACCCACGCAGACACGGGGAGAACGTGCAGACTCCACACAGACAGTGACCCAGCGGGGAATCGAACCCGGGACCCTGGAGCTGTGAAGCCACAGTGCTATCCACTTGTCCTGCCGTGCTGCCCACAGAAGAAGACCTTCTTCAGTTTTTGGGGTGGTTCAGCTCAGTAGCTGCCTTGTGAAATGCTCAGCAGGTCACAGAGTTCAAGGACAACTAGGATGGGCAACAAATGCTGGCCTTGCCAGAGATGCCCACATCCTATGAGAGACTTAAGATAATGTGGCCGCTGTAGTCAACCGCGTAAAGAGCGACATGGTCCCACAAGAGTGGGGACATGAGGTCCTCACCAGCAAGATCTCGTTTCCTGAGTTGCCACACCCCTTTGGTAACATTAAGATGTGCGATAGGGCGGCATGTGGCGCAGTGGTTCGCACCCGGACTGCGGCACTGAGGACCCGGATTTGAATCCCGGCCCTGGGTAACTATCCGTGTGGAGTTTGCACATTCTCCCCGTGGGTTTCACCCTCACAACCCAAAGATGTGCAGAGTAGGTGGATTGGCCACACTAAATTGCCCCTAAATTGGAAAAAAAATGATAATTGGGTACTCTAAATTTATTTTAAAAAAGAGGTGCGGGAACCTCATTTCAATATGTTTTAATAAATTTGAATTTCATTATAGGGCTTCCGCGTAATATATTCCCCTCTTGACCTCCGTCAATTCAGCAAAGTTTACAATAGCTTCTGCAAAACCTGCAGCTGTCAAGGGGAACACAGCCCTGACATGAGGGGTATTCCCCGGCCCTCTGGGGAGCTCCATTGGGAGATTCCCCTTAAGTATGGTAGGAGGGGAGGGTGGTGTGGGGGATGGGGGGAGGGGGGGGGGAGGGGGACACACGCCCTCATGCTTTTGGATGGGGCGCTCCGATGCCTGTGTGATGGGGGAGGGGACCCCGATGCCTCTGTGGTGGGTGGGGGCACCCCGATGCTTGTGTAATGGGGGAGAGGGGAGCAATGCTTGTGTGGTCGCAATGGGGGTGTGGTGCCCCCTGCTCCTGGGGGCTGAGAGGGCCACTTACATTTTAGCACAGATCGGGGCGCTCTTTCAAGATGGTTCCCCAATCATAGTGGAGCCAGCTTGCCAGCTCTGCCAGGAACTACTACACCAGAGTGACAGCAGAAACCATGTCCCCAATTACTCTGTGCACAGGGAATCTGGAGATAAAACTCTGCTGTGAAGCTGGAGAGCTACACGCTGGTTTTCTCACTGAGACTGACACTCTGACACTTTATGGGAAGAATTCCCCCAGTATTGTTCCCATATCATCACCCGCAGCAATGGATGTGGACATTGAGAATACCCTCAATGAATAGAGTTTGCCCTCCCTGTTTGCCCTGGAGTCTCCATTAATTGCTCAACAACCTGCAGGACTAGAAAAGTGAAGTTATGAGAACATAGACTAGACGTGTATTCCCTTAGGTGCAGAAGATCTGATTGAGGTAATAAGACAAAATGGAGTAGACAGCATCTTGGGTGTTGAGAGTGCAGTCGATAATGTAGCTCTGGCATTTACTTGGCATCTTAAACATGATAAAATGTCCGAAGGAACTTCACAGAAATGTGATCAAACAAAGTTTGCCTCTGAGCCACATAGGAGATATAAGGTCGGATGACTCAAATCTTGTTAAAATTATAGATGAACAGTCACTCTCACACACGACAGGAGTTTGTTTTGACCATCAGCCTCAGGAAGACCAATGGCATGGTCCAGATGTGACCATCCTGCCATCTATCAGCCATGATAATGTGATGCTGGAGGTGATGATAGCTTCTCATATTTAGACTACACAATCTGGCACTTGATGCTGAAATCAACACATACATCACAAAAGTTGCGCAAACCATAAGAAACTTCAGAGAGATGTGAACACAGCCCAGTCCATCACATGGAACCCAGCTCCCATCCATTGGCTCTGTCCACACCTCCCGCTGCCTTGGGAAAGTGGGCAGCATAACCAAAGACTCCTCCCACCCGGGTTATTCATTCTTCCAACTTCTTCCACCGGGCAGGAGATACAGAAGTCTGAGAATATGCACTAACAGGTTCAAAAACAGCTTCTTCCCCACTGTTACCAGACTCCTGAATGACCTTTGCCTGGACTGAACTGATCTCTCCATTCAACTTCTCTGCTGAGTAGCACTACACTCTGTATGCTTCACCGGATGTCTCTGTCTATGTATTTACATTGTGTATCTATCATATGTCCAATGTTTTTTGTGCATAGAACGGTCTGTGTGGGCTGTTGGCAGAACAATACATATCACTGTACCTCGGAACACGTGATAATAAATCAAATCAAATCAATGCTATGGTCAAGCTGAGTAAGAGATTGTGGAACAACAGCAACCTGGCTGAGAATACCAACAGTTCAGCATACACTTCTACAATGGTAAGATCCGAATAACAAGTGCGAGGCAAGGGAAAAGGCTGAAAAATTGCACCCTCCTCTACCTTAGACATCAGCATCTCTTGGCAGGGCAAGGTCACCAACTTTGAGGTCCTGTAGTGTCCTGTGCATTCTCTACTAAGTCAATGATGTTTGTGCTGGATCAGCTTCCTTTATTGGGTGAATGATAGCCGTATACCCAAAGAACTCTGTACGGTGAACTGGCCACTGGGTCAGGACCTCCTGGGCATCCATTACTCTGCCACAAGGACACCTGCAAGCAAGGTATTTTTTTATTTTTTTTATTTTTTATAAATTTAGATTACCCAATTATTTTTTCCAATTAAGGGGCAATTTAGCATGGCCAATCAACCTACTCTGCACATGTTTGGGTTGTGGGGGCGAAACCCACGCAGACACGGGGAGAATGTGCAAACTCCACACGGACAGTGACCCAGAGCCGGGATCGAACCTGGGACCTCAGCGCCGTGAGGCGGTTGTGCTAACCACTAGGCCACCGTGCTGCCTCCTGCAAGCAAGGTATGAATGTGACTATTATTGACAGTGACAATGAGGAGACAGTCACTGAAGGCACTGGATACACGCAGTAAAGCAAATCACTGCAGCTGATGGAATCTGAAACACTGGATACTGGCTCTTTTTAAGGGGATTGGAAGAGGCCAACAGGAATGGTAAGCTCAGCTGATGGAGAAAAGTCCTCAGAGAAAACAACAAATTGTGCACAATCTCAGCCCCCTGTCTTCCTCAGCAGCAACTGTGCCAAAGGCTGCCATGCTAGAGCAGGGCTCCTGATCCACACCACATTGTGTTTAACACAATGTCAACCACCACAGCAACAAACCACCATCTAACCAGATAGAAGGCTGACACAAGCTCTCTCCAAAGGAGGGTGGAGAGCATGGTGAACTCAGCCCAAAACATCACACAAGCGTGCCACCCCCACATTGATTCTGTCTACACCTCCCGCTGCCTCAGGAAGCATTATCAGAGACCCCTCCCACCCAGGCATTGCCTTCTTCCAAACCTTTCCATCAGGCAGAAGGTATAGAAGTCTGAAGATCCGCGCATCCAGACATAGGAACAGCTTCTTCCCCGCAGCTACAAGACTCTTCAATAACTCCCCGCTCGGACTGATCTTTTCCCTGTAAGAACACTATTCACGACACCCTATGCTGCTCTTGCTCATGTATTTGCTTTGTTTGGCCCCTTGTTCCACACTGTAATCACTGTTTGTCAATGTACTATTTGTCAATGTACTCTGTTGATTATTCTTTTTGTCTTCTATGTACATACTGTGTATGTACCCTCGGCCTCAGAAAAATACTTTTCACTGTACTTCGGTACATGTAACAATAAATCAAATCAAATCAGATGGAAATACGGAGAGGTTTGAGAAAGCGAGTTCAGGGCTCAGGCAGCTGAAGGCACAATGGCCAAAGGAAATCGGGCATGTTGAATCATTCACTAGAGAGAGGGATTTTGTTGCTCATAAGAACAAGAAGGGGCTGGTGTAGCACAGGGCTAAATCGCTGGCTTTGAGAGCAGACCAAGGCAGGCAAGCAGCACGGTTCGATTCCCGTACCAGCCTCCCCGAACAGGCGCCGGAATGTGGCGACTAGGGGCTTTTCACAGTAACTTCATTTGAAGCCTACTTGTGACAATAAGCGATTTTCATTTCATTTCATTTCAACAGTGTGAACCAGTTTAATAGACCCAAACAGGTTGCTATTAAGAAGGAGGAGGTGCTGCAAATTTTGAAAAGCATCAGGGTAGAAAAGTCCCCTGGGCCTTACGGGATATACCCAAGGTTACTATATGAAATGAGGGAGGAGATTTCTGCACCGTTGGCGATCTTTACGTCCTCACTTTCCACTGGAGTACTACCGAATGATTGAAGGGAGGTGAATGTTGTTCCCCTGTTCAAGAAAGAGAATAGAGAAATCCCTGGGAATTACGGACCCATCAGTCTTACTTCTGTGGTGAGCAAAATATTGGAAAGGATTCTGAGATGTAGGATTTATGATTATTTAGAAAAACATAGTTTGATTAAAGATAGTTAGCGTGGCTTTGTGAGGGGCAGATCATGCCTCACAAGCCTCATTGAATTCTTTGAGGATGTGACGAGACACATTGATGAAGGTCGAGCAGTGGATGTGGTGTATATGGATGTCAGTAAGGCATTTGATAAGGTTCCCCATGATAGGTTCATTCAGAAAGTTAGGGGGCATGGGATACAGGGAAATTTGGCAGTCTGGATACAGAATTGGCTGGCCGAAAGAAGACAGCGATTGGTAGTGGATGGAAAATATTCCGCCTGGATATATCCAGTGGTGTCCCGCAGGGATCTGTTCTGGGACCTCTGCTCTTTCTGGCTTTTATAAATGACTTGGATGAGGAAGTGGAAGGGTGGGTTAGTAAGTTTGCCGATGACACGAAGGTTGGGGGAGTTGTAGATAGTGTTGAGGGCTGTTGCAGGTTACAACAGGACATTGACAGGCTGCAGAGCTGGACTGAGAAGTGGCAGATGGAGTTCAACCTAGATAAATGTGAAGTGATTCATTTTGGAAGGTCGAATTTGAATGCTGAATACAGGGTTAAAGGCAGGATTCTTGGAAGTGTGGAGGAACAGAGGGATCTTGGGGTCCTCATACATAGATCCCTCAAAGTTGCCACCCAGGTAGATAGGGTTGTCAAGAAGGCATATGGTGGGCAGCATGGTGGCGCAGTGGGTTAGCCCTGCTGCCTCACGGCGCCGAGGTCCCAGGTTCGATCCTGGCTCTGGGTCACTGTCCGTGTGGAGTTTGCACATTCTCCCCATGTCTGTGTGGGTTTCGCCCCCACAACCCAAAGATGTGCAGGGTAGGTGGATTGGTCATGCTAAATTGCCCCTTAATTGGAAAAAAATTAATTGGGTGCTCTAAATTTATTTTTAAAAAGAAGGCGTAAGGTGTGTTGGCTTTCATTAATAAGGGATTGAGTTTAAGAGCCGTGAGGTTTTGCTGCAGCTTTATAAAACTCTAGTTCGGCCACACTTGGAATATTGTGCCCAGTTCTGGTCGCCTCATTATAGGAAGGATGTGGATGATTGGAGACGGTCCAGAGGAGATTTACCAGGATGCTGCCGAGAATGGAGAGCATGTCTTATGAAGAAAGATTGAGAGAGCTATGGCTTTTCTGACTGGAGTGAAGAAGGAAGAGAGGCAGCTTGATAGAGGTGTACAAGGTGATAAGAGGCATGGATAGAGTGAATAGCCAGAGACTTTTCCCCAGGGTGGAAATGTCTGTCATGACAGGACATAGTTTTACGCTGATTCGAGGAAGGTGTAGGGGAGATGTCAGAGGTAGGTTCTTTAGGCAGAGAGTGGTGGGTGTGTGGAATGCACTGCCAGCAGAGGTGGTGGAGTCAGAGTCATTACGGACATTTAAGTGACTCTTTGTCAGGCACATGGACAACAGTAAATTGATGGGGTGTAGGTTAGGTTGACCTTAGATTAGGATAAATGGTCGGCACAACATTGTGGGCCGAAGGGCTTGTACTGTGCTGTACTGTTCTATATTCTATGTTCTATGTGCGAGAAGTGAGATTTGGAAAACATTCAGAGAATTGGAGGGCAAGGGAAGTCTTTGAATGCCAGGCTGAGAATTTCAAAGTTGAGGCTGGGAACATTCTACAAAGAATGGCCCTGCAGGAAAAAAAAAACTATAAATCATAATTTCACTATATACCAAGAATATCTGGTACGTGAATAGCACACAACTCATTATTCAAATATGTTGATGTTCAATCGGTCAAGTTTATTTTTAATGGCAAATAATTATCGCTCTGGATAGCTACTCATCAAACATAAATGTGAATATATTGCAGATGCTTTGTTTACTCTTGAATTTAGCAAGAGAATAGATTAAGAACCGGTTTGCCCAGGTCTATAGGAACACAATGTTTCTTGGACCCCATGCTGCTGCAGGAGATTAAGACATTTCAATTGGTACGGGAATTTCAAATATTCAAGAGCATTTATCTTATTATTTATATATATATGCGCTCGTGTATCTGTGCAAATGGATGTTTTAAAATTACCCGTTTCAACACAATAAAAAGAAGCATTTGCAAGAAAATATTCCGACGCATGATTACAGGAAACAGGTTGTTTAGCTATCAGAGAGGTTCATGGTGACTGACTAAAGATTATCTTTCTTTCATATCCAGACTTATCCAAACATAGCCTAACATGACCTTTGTATTTTGCAGGGATGTTAATGCTCTCGAACAGTCTGTTACTTGTAATCCCCCATCAGAGTTAATGGTATGCAGCAGTCAGGAACATATGTTATAGCCGATAGTTCGCTGATAAGAGCAGGCGGATTTGTTGTTGGGGAGGAGGGGAAGCTTTTAATCCATCATGTTTGAAGTACTTGGTCTGCTTTCCGCAATTTTGTGGAGTTGCCATTTTCAGATTTTTGTGCGTAGGCTCGATCCATAGTCAGGCACATAACAGAATACGTCATTCTAATACATAGTAGGATAGCAGGGTCATGTGGTGCCTTGACGTGTGGTCGTTTCAGCCTGAGGCATTCCAGGTAAGGGTCCCATATTATAGAACATGGCCAATTTTTGGGGATGATGACAAAAGAATTCATACCTCAGAGGGCTTTGTTTACAGAGAACCCTTCAGGAAGAGTACTTGCGTTTACTTCAGACATTACTTTAAGCAGAATTCCAGGGGAGGGTTGGCAAGCAGGGTTGGTGTGATGTAAAATAGAATGCCATCCCATGGTCCTTCTTGCCAGTACCTCCCCTCTTCCCCTGCCCCAACTTTACCTGCTGCAGCGGAGGCCTGCCCACCCATGGCCAATTCAGACTCCTAAATAAAAGCAAATTACTGCGGGTGCTGGGATCTGAAATGAAAGGGAAAATGCTGGAAAATCTCAGCATGTCTGGCAGCATCTGTGGGGAGATAAAAGAGCTAACGTTTCGAGTCCGATGAGCTTTGACAAAGAGTCATCGGACTCGAAACGTTAGCTCTTTTCTCTCCCTACAGATGCTGCCAGACTTGCTGAGATTTTCCAGCATTTTCCCTTTCGTTTGAGACTCCTAAATGGTCACTTCAGAGCTCCTGCGGCCATTGACATTTGATTCATGGCAGGAAAGCCAAGTGTGTGGCCCAGTAGCTCTCACTGCTCTGGCAAGGCTGGGTGACTTCTGTGACCATTCGCAGCCTCCCACAAAGACCTGGTACCACCTCATTTCCCATCAAACCCGGACCTGTCCACCCAGCCCCTCACCCGCCTCGCCGGAGCCTGACAGGTTGGCTCTGGCAAGACCCCCCCCCCCCCCAGTACCCTCGCATCCAGCTTCACTGACGATCGCGTTGGGGATTGGATGCAGTCCCACTGCTGGGAGCAGAGAGCTACCGGCAAATCAGAGACAGAACTTTCTATCCAATTAACGGCCTGAAGGTGATTAAATGGCGGCTGGGTGAGTCAACCCAGCAAGGTCGGCCTCCTCCCATCGTTTACACCGAGATGCAGTGAGCCGTCCTCTGCATAAAATCCAGCTGAGGAAAGCAATGGAAAAATGCCTCAAATATTCTTTTGCCACATCCTAAAATCATAGAATCACAAAATTATAGAATGGTGACAGCACTGAGGGAGGCCAAGCAGCCGATATTGACTGTGCTGGCCCTCTGGAGAAGCAATCCACCTCGTGCCACGCCCCTGCCTTTTCCCCTTAGTCCTGGAAACGTTTGCTTTTTCAATCACATTCACATCCCTTTTTAAAAAATATATATTTAGAGTATCCAATTATTATTTGTTTCGGGGCAATTTAGCATGGCCAATCCACCTGCACAATTTTGGGTTGTGCAGGCAAAACCCACACAAATACAGGGAGAATGTGCAAACTCCACACGGACAATGACTCAGAGCCGGGATCGAACCTGGGATCTCAGCGCTGTGAGGCAGAAATGCTAACCACTGCACCACCGTGCTGCCCCCATTCTTGAAGGTCTCAGTTGACCCTGTCCTCACCACACTCTCAGGCAGGGCGTTCTGAATCCTAACACTCACAATCAAAAAATGTTTTCTCCTCATAGACATATAGTGCAGAAGGAGGCCATTCGACCCATCAAGTCTGCACCGACCCACTTAAGCCCTCACTTCCACCCTATCGCGGTAACCCAATAACCCCTCCTAACCTTTTTGGACACCCAGTAACCCCACCCAATCTTTTTGGAAACTAAGAAACATCTAACCTGCACATCTTTGGACTGTGGGAGGAAACCGGAGCACGCGGCGGAAACCCACGCAGACATGGGGAGGATGTGCAGACTCCGCACTGACAGTGACCCAAGCCGGGAATCGAACCTGGGACCCTGGCGCTGTGAAGCCACAGTACTACAGTGCTATCCACTTGTGCTACCGTGCTGCCCTCATGTTGCCATTGTCTCTTTGGCCAATTACCTTAAATCTGTACCCCCTGGTTTTTGAACCTTCTGCCAATAGGAACAGTTTCTCCCAATGTACTCTGTCCAGACCCCTCAAGAGTTTGAATATCTCTAGCAAATCTCTCAATCTTTTCTTTTCCAAAGAGAACAGTCCCAACTGCTCCAATCTTTCGATGTGTTGTTACCCACACGGGTCTCAAGTGATAAGGATGATTAACTACCGCGTGTATCTTGTAGAATACGAGCTCCCCGATAAGGAGGCGGGGGACCCTTGACAATACTTGGCTTTGTATGAACACATTTGGTCAAGAAGGCACCGATTAGAGATAACCCAGGAGGGAACTACTGGTGCTATATTATTGTGCAATAAAGTAAGTTTTTGTTTTGATCTACCCGGTGTGGACTTTCATTATCCTTACAAAATGATGTAACCAAAGTTCCCCTCGAAGTGTCCTTTCTGCACCTTCTGTAATGCCTTCACATTCATCCTTCCAAAAAGTTTCAACAGTTACAAGTTCCACAAACTCCTCACAGACAGTCGCCCAAGGCTGGAATTGAATCCTGGTGCTGTGAGGCAGCAGTGCTAACCACTCCCTCTTCTCCCCGAGTCTGCGTGGGTTTTCCTCCGGTTGCTCTGGTTTCCTCCCAGAGTCCAAAGATGTGCCGGTTAGTTAGATTGACCGTGCTAAATTGCCCCTTACTGTCGATAAGTTAGATGGAGTTCTGAGGATAAGGCGGGGGAGTGGCCAATGTTAGGGTACCCTTTCAGAGGGTTGGTGCAGACCCCATGGTCTCCTTCTGCACTGCATGGATTCTATTTTCCCGCTTTCTGTCTCCCTTCCTTTCTGAATATTTGCAATCTAATCAAACCGCCCTGAATCAAGTGAATTTTGAAATATTAAAACCAATGTAACAACTGTTTCACTAACACTGCCGAGGACTCAGGTTCGAATCCCGGCTCTGGGTCACTGTCCGTGTGGAGTTTGCACATTCTCCCCGTGTCTACGTGGGTTTTGCCCCCACAACCCAAAGATGTGCAGGGTAGGTGGATTGGCCACGCCAAATTGCCCCTTAATTGGGAAAAAATAAATAATTGGGTACTCAAAATTAACAAAAGAAAACATTTTCACTGACCACTTCTTTCAAGACCCGAGAAGAAGTTTATTTGGACCCAGGGGTTTGTCATCCCACAGCTCCAACAATTTGCTCAATACCACCTCCACAGTGATTGTAATTTCCCCAGGTTCCTCCCTTCCTTCCATTTCCTAAGTTGCGGCTTTTTCTGTCACCTATATTTTCTATAGTGAAGACCAACGTAAAATACCTGGTCAATTCATCAGCCAACTTCTTTCCTTCTATTATTAATTCTCCAGACTCGTTTTCTCTAGGATTTATGCTCACTTTGTTAACTCTTTTCTTATTAAAGTATCTTTGTTAACTCTTTCCTTATTTAAGTATCTGCAGTAACTCTTGCTATCTGTCTTCCTATTTCCTTGACATAGACCGATGAAAAGTATTCATCTAATACCTCACCTTCCATGAGTAAATCCTCTTTTGGCTACCTAATTGATTCACTCCTCCTTTTACCAGAATTCCATGCCGATAGAAGACTTTCAGAAACATTTCAGTGTTACCTACCGATCTCTTCTCATACCCCATCTTGGTTTCTCTTACTTGTATTCTGAATTCCCCTCTGAACCTTTTATCTTTGGCCTGGTCCTCAATTGAAATCCCCCCCGTGTTTGTGTGGGTTTCGCCTCCGCAACCCAAAGGTGTGCAGGGTAGGTGGATTGGCCATGCTAAATTGCCCCTTAATTGGAAAAAATGAATTGGGCACTCTAAATTTTTTTTTTTTAAATTCTCAGTCCTACCATCCCAGGAATCAGTCTGGTAAACCTTCGCTGCACTCCCACTCAAGCAAGGACATCCTTCCTCAGATAAGGAGACCAAAACCGCACACACTACTCCAGGGGCAGCAGGGTAGTAGGGGCAGCAGGGTAGCATGGTGGTTAGCATAAATGCTTCACAGCTCCAAGGTCCCAGGTTCGATTCCCGGCTGTGTCACTGTCTGTGTGGAGTCTGCACGTCCTCCCCCTGTGTGAGTGGGTTTCCTCCGGGTGCTCCGGTTTCCTCCCACAGTCCAAAGATGTGCGGGTTAGGTGGATTGGCCATGCTAAATTGCCCGTAGTGTCCTAATAAATGTAAGGTTAAGGGGGGGGTTGTTGGGTTAGGGGTATAGGGTGGATATGTGGGTTTGAGGAGGGTGATCATGGCTCGGCACAACATTGAGGGCCGAAGGGCCTGTTCTGTGCTGTACTGTTCTATGTTCTAGGTGTGGCCTCATTAAAGCCCTGTAGAATTCCAGTTCTTGTACCCACACAGCTATGCAACAAGACTCCAGAGGCACCAGACTGAG
Source organism: Scyliorhinus canicula (assembly GCF_902713615.1). Lineage (NCBI taxonomy): Eukaryota > Metazoa > Chordata > Chondrichthyes > Carcharhiniformes > Scyliorhinidae > Scyliorhinus > Scyliorhinus canicula. The sequence goes on along the minus strand of NC_052162.1, from coordinate 6,292,935 downwards.
CCAAAGCTTTGGTACAGTACTGAGTAAGCATCGCACGTTCGGAACAGAGTTTAGGCCGACAGTGCAGTTTTGGTCTCCTTATCTGAGGAAGGATGTCCTCGGATGGATGTAAAAGGTCCCATGGCTACTTCAACAAAGAACAAGGGACATCTCCCGATGTCCTAGTGATGCCTAAACAGATGATTCACTGCTGTTTGAGCTTTCCCATTTAACTACGTTACAATAGTGCCTACACTATCTGTCATAAGTGTTGTCTCGGATGGGAAAAGCAGAGAGCAGCCAGCCAACTCCTTGCCACGTTCCCCTTCCAAATCTTCAAGCACTTTGGGGAAAAAATTGGAAGGGGCGGGACCCACAACGCCATTCTGGCAGAGAGTCCTCTCCGTCAGTGCCAGGGCAGTGCAAAGGGCCAGTGCTGGGAGCAGTGCCAGGGTACTGACTAGGCATGACCCTCTCCCCTGGGGGCTGTATTTACCTGTGTGTTTCCGACGGGGACCATTTGCCAGGTTCCCATTTGTCAGGACCTGTTTGTGTAAACCATGCCGATGTGACATCACGCCAACAGGGGGATTATACAATGGGGAAGCACGCTAAATGATATTTAAATGTTGGTAATGACATTCCTGATCTTTCCTGACAGGAACCCCATTACATCATTGGCACGGAGTGGGAACAATCAAGCAGAGAGAGCCCTTTTGGGATTGCCCCCTGATTCTCTGCCCTATTAACATTCCCAGCCGCCGAAATGGGGGGTGTAAGGTCCCTGCATTGTTACGGATTCTTCTTAATCTCTATCTCTCATTATCCAGCGAGCTCTGGATTTGTTTGCCCAACCTTCCCCCTTCATGGGAATGTACCTTGACTGGGCTCAGAATCTTAGAAAAGTTCAAGTACAGAAGGAGGCCATTTGCCCCATCTAGTCCATGTAAGCCCGAGGGCACCCAGGTGCCCTTTCTCATTCCACCATCCTGCACCCTGCCACTAATCTTCACAGAATTGTATGCATTTTCTTTCAATTTGAGACCAAATTGAGCTATCCTTTCTTTAAAGACAGTGCATTCTTCAGGTACAGGACATTCTGAAGGCGGAGGAGGATAAATAGCCAGAAGTCATAGGCCTTGTCGGCACCAATGACATGGATGAGAAAAAGCCTACGGCGCTGAGGACCCGGGTTCGAATCCCGGCCCGGGTCACTCTCCGTGTGAAGTTTGCACATTCACCCCGTGTTTGCCTGGATTTCACCCCCACAACCCAAAGATGTAACTGACCACAGGGAGTATCAGTCACTGACCATAGGGAGTATCAGTAACTGACCAGAGGGGAATCAGTGACTTGCCATAGGGAGTTGTCAGTAACTGACCATAGGGAATCAGTAACTGACCATAGAGAGGATCAGTAACTGACCATAGAGGACATAAAAACTGACCATAGGGGAATCAGTAACTGACCAAAGGGAGTGTCAGTAACTGACCATAGAGAGGGTCAGTAATTGGCCACAGGGGATAATCGAAACTGAGTAATAGGACAAACAGTTGCTGACCTTATTGGGAAGCAGTAATTGTCCATAGTGGGAATCAGAAACTGACCATAGGGGAATCAGCAACTGACCATAGGAAAATAAGTAACTGACCAGAAAGGAATCAGTAACTGACCATAGGGAAATCAGTAACTGACCACAGGGAAATCAGAAACTGACCACAGGGGAATCAGTAACTGACCATAAGAGAATCAGAAACTGACCATAGGGAGTATCAGTAACTGACCATAGGGAAATCAGTAACTGACCAGCGGGAGTAGCAATAACTGACTACAGTGAGTATCTGTAACTGACCATAGGGGAATCAGTAACTGATTATAAGGGAATCAGAAACTGACCATAGGGAAATCAGTAACTGACCATAGGGAGTATCCGTAACTGACCATAGGGGAATCAGTAACTGACCATAGCGAGTATCAGTAACTGACCATAGGGAGTATCAATAACTGACCATAGGGAGTATCAGTAACTGACCATAGGGAGTATCAATAACTGACCATAGGGGAATCAGTGACTGACCATAGTGAGTATCAATAACTGACCATAGGGAGCATCAGCAACTGACCATAGGGAAATCAGTAACTGACCATAGGGGAATCAGTGACTGACCATAGGGAGGATCAGTAACTGACTGTAGGGAGTATCAGTAACTGACCATAGGGAGGATCAGTAACTGACCACAGGGAGTATCAGTAACTGATCATAGGGAGTATCAGTAACTGACAATAGGGAGTATCAGTAAATGACCATAGGGAGTATCAGTAACTGATCATAGGAATTATCAGTAACTGACCATGGGGAATCAGTAACTGACCACAGGGAGTATCAGTAACTGACCACAGGGGAATCAGTAACTGACCATTGGAGTATCAGTAACTGACCACAGGGAGTATCAGTAACTGACCACAGGGGAATCAGTAACTGACCATAGGGGAATCAGTAACTGACCATAGGGTAATCAGTAACTGACCACAGGGGAATCAGTAACTGACCACAGGGGAATCAGTAACTTACCATTGGAGTATTAGTAACTGACCACAGGAAGTATTAGTAACTGACCACAGGGGAATCAGTAACTGACCACAGGAAGTATCAGTAACTGACCACAGGGGAATCAGTAACTGACCATAGGCCAGTGTTTTTCAAACTCATGGTCGCAGCCCACGGGTGGGACACAGGTGGGTGTTGGGTAGGTCACGGAGCAATTGGCTGCGGCGGTCCCAATCACTGGAGAAGTGCCCAATGGCCGCGATCAGCGTCTGTCTTTTGAAACAAATTTAGAGTCCCCAATTATTCTTTCCACTTAAGGGGCAATTTAGCGTGACCAATCCACCTACACTGCGCATCTTTGGGTTGTGGGGTTGAGACCCAAGCAGACACGGGGAGAATGTGCAAACTCCACACGGACAGTGAGCCGGGGCCATGATCAAAACCAGGTCCTTGGCCCCGTAAGGCAGCCAGCAGTACTAACCGCTGCGCCACCGTGCTACCCCCCCACCCCCTCACCTGTGACTGGCTTTTAAATTGAGAATGCGAACGATGGGGTCTTCCCACCAGAAGCGATGGCAAACAGCAGGTCATGGGCCCGGCACTTACTCTGACCCCCTCCCACCCCCCTTACTGATTCCCCTCTGGTCAGTTACTGATTCCCCTGTGGGTAGGTTACTGATTCCCAACAGGGTCAGTAACTGGTTCCCAAAAGGGTCAGTAACTGGTTCTCCTTCTGGTTCAGTTACTGTTATCCTCGATGGTCAATTACCGATACTCCCTATGGCCAGTTAACAATTCCCCTATGGTCGCCCTGTATATACATCTATGCTTTGGGCACGGAATCCCAGAGAGAGATTCCTTTGTTTTGTAGCTGGCAGCAAGCAAGCAACAGGACTGCAAAGAGTTGAAGATGGGTTATTTTATAATAACGGAGAGAGGTCCAGAATCAGGAACAGGCCAGGATCTCACAACTGAATCTGCTGGAGAGAGCCACACAGGAGAGTCCGTGGCAGGAAAAGCAGTGCTGGTGTGAGCTGTATAAAGAGCTCCTGGGCCTCTGGTGAACATTGAGAAGAAACTGAAATCATGAACAAAGCATTATAAAGTTAATTTCTTGAGCTATGGCTTTGTTAATTGTGCCAGTACAAATCAGGATGCAATGCTCATGTGTGTTATATGCAGGGGAATACTGGCAAATGAGATGGATGCTAACCAAATCTTACTGTGCAGACATCTTTAGAATTCTAAATGAACTGAACCTCAAACTGCAAGGGAAGGTGATGATTGCTTTCGGTACTGTAAAGAAATAGATGCTTTCTTAAGTCATTGAAAATTTTGTAAGTGCGAGTAGAAAGACAAAACTACTACATTTTCCCACACTGCTACGACATATCAAAGAAAACAATGTTAGGAAGGGAACTGTCAATAGACTGGCATGATGTGGAGATGCCGGCATTGGACTGGGGTGAGCACAGTAAGAAGTCTTACAGCACCAGGTTAAAGTCCAACAGGTTTGTTTCAAACACGAGCTCGTGTTTGAAACAAACCTGTTGGCCTTTAACCTGGTGTTGTAAGACTTCTTACTGTAATAGACTGGCAAGCCTCATTCAATCAAATCCGGCTGTGATGATCAACAGTTTTTGTTGCTACTTTCCAGAGAAGTTTCAGATTTTGAAAGAGAAGAAGTGGGTGAAAAATCCTTTCGAGTTTGAGATCCCAGAGTCGATGATTAATTTACAGCTGACTCCAAATTAAATTCTGCGCCCCACCTGTGACAGCACGTCAAAAACACACCATGGGTCTATGAGGCTGTCAGCATTCTGGAGTAGAGCCTCCAAAGAGTATCCAGTGCTGAGTAAAACAAACATTTTGTTCCTTTTGCCCTTCACAATGACCTCCATGTGCGAGGCTGGAATTTCCGTCTTCTCAAAGATGAAGACATGACAAAGAAACGGGCTAAATTCAGCCTCTGATATGCGCATTGCCCACTCCTCCTCTGAACCTGATTGGAGTGAGATCGTCAGGACCAAGCAGGCTCACCTGTCTCTTTAAAGGTAAGAGAAATTAGTATGTTGTCAAGGTTGGCTGGTGTGGTCCTGAAGGTCGGCCAGTTGATAAACGTGGGTCCCGGGAAAAAAAAGTTGCAAAACACTTCCATAGGGGAATCAGCAATTGACCATAGTGGGTATCAGTAACTGACCATGGTGGGAATCTGTAACTGACCATAGGAGTATGAATATTTGATCAAAGGGAGTATCAGTAACTGTCCATAGGGGAATTAATAACTGATCATAGTGGGAATCAGTAACTGACCATAGACAGTATCGGTAACAGACTATAGGTGAATCACTGATCATAGGATGAATCAGTAACTGACCAAAGGGGAATCAGTAACTGACCATAGGGGAATCATTAACTGATCACAGGGAGTATCAGTAACTGACCATTGGAGAATCAATAACTGACCATAAGGGAATCAGTAACTGACCACAGGGCGTATCAGTAACTGACCATTGGAGAATCAATAACTGACCATAGGGGAATGAGTAACTGACCACAGAGAGTATCCGTAACTGACCTTAGAGAGTAGCAGTAACTAACCATCGGTGAATCACTGACCATAAGTTGAATCAGTAACTGACCACAGGCAAATCAGTAACTGACCATAGGGAGAATCAGTAACTGACCATAGGGAGTATCAGTAACTGACCACAGGGGAATCAGTAACTGACCATAGGGAGTATCAGTAACTGACCACAGGGGAATCAGTAAATGACCATAGGGGAATCAGTAACTGACTATAGGGAGTATCAGTAAATGACCATAACGGAACCAGTAATTGACCATAGGGAGTATCAGTAGCTCACCATAGGGAGTATCAGCAACTGCCCATAGGGAATCACTGACCATTAGGTGAATCAGTAACTGACCACAGGGCAAATCAATAACTGACCATAGAGGGAATCAGGAACTGACCATAGTCCCACAAGACATACTGTTAGGTAAAGTGGAAATTCTGAATTCACCCTCAATGTACCCAAACAGGCGCTCGAATGTGGTGATTAGGGACCTTTCACAGTAACAGTGTTAACGTAAGCCTACTTGTCACAATAAAGATTATTATTATTATAAGGAGTAGCAATAACTCATTTCCCCTGCTCTATTCAATTGTGTTGCTTTTTTTCCCCTTTTCAGGCCCTCACCTAAGTTCCATTTTTTAAAAAAATTTAGCGTGCCCAATTCATTTTTTTCTAATTAAGGGGCAATTTAGTGTGGCCAATCCACCTACCCTTTGTGTTGTGGGGGTGAAACCCACGCAAACACGGGGAGAATGTGCAAACTCCACACGGACAGTGACCCAGAGCCGGGATCGAACCAGGGACCTCGGCACCGTGAGGCAGCAGTGCTATCCACTGAGCCACCGTGCTGCCCACCTAAGTTCCATTTTGAATGTTACCATTGAATCAGCATCCACTACCCTATCACCCACCGCATTCCAACCCACTGCACAAAAAAGGAATTCTCCTTGTCACCCCCTCAAATCTTTTGTCAATTGTCTTTAATCTGTGTCCTCTGGTTACCAATACCTCTGTCACTGGAAACAATCTGCCCCTATTAAACCTATTGAAATGCTTCATAGTTTGAACATCTTTACCAAGGCTCCCTGGAAACTCACATGCATATAAAACACAAACAGCACATTGCATTTCATAAACAGCATCCTGTTGGTGGTATTTCTCCCAATTTGTCTTGATGGCCTTTGACCTTATCCCCCCAATTCACCTTTTGCTGGAGGGTATGCAATTGTGCTGGTAATTCTGTGAAATCATCACTCCTCAATTTCAAAGTCACTAAATGCGCCTTTGCCTCAATGGCAAAGATCTTTACATCGTCCATTTGCTTCAATATTTATATCTTACAATAAAGAGAAGTTTTGAAGAGCACTTCAGCATGTGACATGCTATGTCCCTCCCACAGCTTTCTAATCTTTGAATATCAGAAGAGCGGTTCATTGTGAAGCCACTCTGCTGCGTGTTGTTCCCTTTAGAAGTGGCAGCTCAACCTTCGATTTTTACATTTACTGAAGTTGATTTAAGGGATGATATAATTTGAGATGTTTATGATCAAAGGATTAGATAGAGAGAAACTATATTCTCTAGCGGGCCAGTGCAGAACAGGGAAAATCACTTTAAACTGGAACTAAGTCATTGTAAGGAGATCGGAGCAGTGTGCCTCACTTGATTAAAGGTCAAACTCCATATCTTACCACCACAAAATCGGGAAGTTGCTTCTTTAATCAGAACTGTTAAATGTTGTTTCTTTGTACATTTACTTAATCAATCCTGTTTAGTATTTTATATACCTTGATCAGATCCCCTCTCATTCTTCTAAACTCTAACGAATATAAGTCCAAACTGTTTAATCTCTCCTCATACACCAACCCCTTCATCCCTGGAATCAATCTGTGAACCTCCTCTGAATTGCCTCGAATACCATCACATCCTTCCTCAAATAAGGAGACCAAAACTGGACACAATACTCCAGATGTGGTCTCATCAACACCCAATACAAATGCAAGGACACTTTCTACTTGGGCGACATGGTAGCACAGTGGTTAGCACTGTTGCTTCACAGCGCCAGCGTCCCAGGTTCGATTCCCGACTTGGTTCACTGTCTGTGCGGAATCTGCACGTTCTCCCCATGTCTGTGTGGGTTTCCTCCGGGTGCTCCGGGTTCCTCCCACAAGTCCCAAAAGACATGCTGTTCGGTAATTTGCACATTCTGAATTCTCCCTCAGTGTACCCGAACAGGCGCTGGAATGTGGCGACGAGGGGATTTTCACAGTAACCTCAGTGCAGTGTTAATGTAAGCCTACTTGTGACAATAACTATTATCATTTTTATTACTTTTATACTCCAGTCCTTTTGCAATAATGCTAACATTCCATTTACATTCCATTGACAGGCTGGTATGGCAACTGCTCGACCCAGGACCGCAAGAAACTTCAGAGAGTTGTGAATACTGCCCAGTCCATCACACGAACCTACCTCCCATCCATTGACTCCAAATACACCTCCCGCTGCCTGGGGAAAGCGGGCAGCATAATCAAAGATCCCTCCCACCCGGCTTACTTACTCTTCCCACTTCTTCCATCGGGCAGGAGATACAGAAGTCTGAGGACACGCCCGAACAGACTCAAATACAGCTTCTTCCCCGCTGTCACCAGACTCCTAAATGACCCTCTTATGGACTGACCTCATAGCTACACCCTGTATGCTTCATCCGATGCCAGTGCTTATGTAATTACATTATATATCTTGTGTTGCCCTATTATGTATTTTCTTTTATTTCCTTTTCTTCCCATGTACTTAATGATCTGTTGAGCTGCTCGCACAAAAATACTTTTCACTGTACCTCAGTACACGTGACAATAATCAAATCCAATCCAACTTTTCTTATTACATTCTGTACCTGCACACCTACTTCCTGCGATTCATGAACAAATATACCCAGATCCTTCTGCACAGATGCATTTTGAATCTCCTTTCCATTTAGATAATAATTTACCTGATTATTTTTTTCGGCCAAAATGGATGTCACACTTATCCACATTAAACTCCATCTGCCAAATTTGGCCCAATCTTCCAGCCTTTGATTGAACTTGATTTGATTTATTATTGTCTCATGTATTAGTATACAGTTTCTTGCATGCTGTGCAGCCAACACATACCTCACATAGAGAATAAAGGAGAGACTGCAGAATATAATGTCACAATTACAGCAAGGTGTAGAGAAAGGATCAACTTAATACGAGGTAGATCCATTCAGAAGGCTGATGGCAGTCGGGAAGAAGCTGTTCTTGAGTCGGTTCGTACGTGACATCAAACTTTTGTATCTTTTTCCTTCTTTTTATAAATGTAGAGACACAATCCATTTCTTCCAATTAAGGGACAATTTAGCATCGCAAATCCACGCAAACGCGGGGAGAATGTGCAAACGCCACACAGACAGTGACCTAGAGCTGGGATCAAACCTGGGACCTCAGCGCCGTGAGATTGCAGTGCTAACCACTGCCCCAACCTGCTGCCCTGTATCTTTTTCCTGACGGAAGAAGATGGAAGAGAGTATGTCCAGGGTGCGTGGGGTCCTTAATTATGTTGGCTTTCTTTCTGAGGCAGGGGAATTGTAGACAGCGTCAATGGATGGGAGGCCAGTTTGCGTGATGGACTGGGCTACATTTACAACCTTTTGTCGTTTCTTGCGGTCTTGGGCAGAGCACGAATCATACCAAGCTGTGATACAACCTGAAAGAATGCTTTCTTTTTAAAAAGATTTTGAGTACCCAATTTATTTTTTCCAATTAAAGGCCAATCTACTTCCCCTACACATCTTTTGGGTTGTAGGGGCGAGACCCGCGCAAAAACGGGGAGAATGTGCAAACTCCACACGGACAGTGACCCAGAACCGGGATCGAACCTGGGACCTCAGCACCATGAGGCAGCAGGGCTAACATACTGCACCACAGTGCTGCCCAAAGAATACTTTCTATGGTGTATCTGTAAAAGTTGGTGAGAGTCGCAGCTGACATGCCAAATTTCCTTAGTCTTCTGAAAAAGTAGAGTCATTAGTGGGCTTTCTAAACTATAGTTTGGCACTGGGGGACCAGGACAGGTTGCTGGTAATCTGGGCAACTAAAAGCTTGAAGATCTCGACCCTTTCTACTTCGTTCCCATTGATGTAGACAGGGGCATGTTCTCCTCTATGCTTCATGAAGTCGATAACAATCTCCTTCGTTTTGTTGACATTGAGGGAGAGATTATTGTCGTCGCACCAGTTCACCAGATTCGCTATCTCATTCCTATACTCTGTCTCATCATTGTTTGAAATCCGACCCACTACGATGGTGTCATCAGCAAATTTGAGAATCGAGTTGGAGAGGAATTTGGCCACAGAGTCATAGGTGTATAATGAGTATAGTAGGAGGCTGAGGAAACAGCCTTGTGGGGCACCGGTGATGAGGATGATCGTAGAAGAAGTGTTGTTGCCTATCCTTTTTTTTAAATTTAAAGTACCCAATTCAGTTTTTCCAATTAAGGGTCAATGTAGCATGTTCAATCCACCTACCTTGCACATCTTTTGGGGTATGGGGGCGAAACCCACACAAACACGGGGAGAATGTGCAAACTCCCCACGGACAGTGACCCAGAGCCGGGATCGAACATGGGACCTCGGCGCCATGAGACTGCAGCGCTACCACTGTGCCACCGTGCTGCCCATTGTTGCCTATCCTTACTGATTGTAGTCTGTGGTAAGTTCAGGATCCAGTCACAGAGGCAGTAGCCGAGGCCAAGGCCACGGAGTTTGTAGATGAGTTTCGTAGGAATAATAGTGTTGAAGGCTGATCTGTAGTCGATAAATCGGAGTCTGAGATAGGTGTCTTTGTTATCTAGGTGTTCCAGGCTAGAGTGCAGGGCCATGGAGATGGTGTCTGCTGTGGACCTGTTGCAGCAGTAGGTGAACTGTAGTGGATCCTGGGAGGCTGGAGTTGATTCGTGCCATGACTAACCTTTCGAACCACTTCACAATAATGGATGTCAGAGCCACTGGACGATGGTCATTAAGGCACGCTGCCTGCCTTTTCTTTGGTACAGGGATGATGGTCATCTTCTTGAAGCAGATAGGGACCTCAGATTGTTGTCAAGAGAGGTTGAAGATGTCTGCGAATACCCCCGCCAGCTGATCCAAGCAGGACCGGAGTGCTCGTCTGGGTACCCCATCCGGGCTAGTGGCTTTCTGTGTGTTAAACTTCGAGGAGGCTGCTCTGATGTCTGCAGTGATTTGGTTTTTTTTTAAATTTAGAGTGCCCAATTCATTTTTTCCAATACAGGGGCAATTTAGCGTGGCCAATCCACCTAGCCTGCACATCTTTGAATTGTGGGGACGAAACCCACGCAAACACAGGGAGAATGTGCAAACTCCACATGGACAGTGACCCAGAGCCGGGATCGAACCTGGGAACTCGGCGCCCTGAAGCAGCGATGCTAACCACTGCGCCACCATACTGCCCTGACGTCTGCAATGATTACTTCAGATACAAGTTCATCTGAGGCTTCCAGAATGGAGGGCATGCTCTCGCTAACCTCTTGCTCAAAGCGGGCAAAGAATGCATTGAGTCATTTATATAGCCTTTCTGTATGCAACTGTAAAATCTGTATCTCTTCTTCGCTGCCTGCTTTCCCACCTATTTTAGTATAATCTGCAAATTTTGCTTTTACACTGTCCCCGCTTACAGATCATTTATATAGATTGTAAACAGTTAAGGTCCGAGGACTGACCCCTGCGGCATCCCGCTAGTATCAGTTCGCCAGCCAGAGAACGACTCATTAACCCCAACCCTCTGCTTTCTGTCAATCAGCCAATCCTCAATCCAATCTGTGCTCTACCCCCAATCCTCTGCGATCTCACCTTTTGGATCAATCTTTTATGCGGCACCTTGTCAAACACCTTCTGGAAGTCTAGATATACCACATCCACAGGTTCTCCATTGTCCATCTTGCTGGTTACATCCTCAAAGAACTCAAGCAGGTGTGTGAAGCATGACTTACCCTTCATAAAACCATGCTGACAATGGTGGATTGAGCTTTGTCTTTCCAAATGTCCAGGGCTAAATCGCTGGCTTTTAAAGCAGACCAAGGCAGGACAGCAGCACGGTTCGATTCCCGTATCAGCCTCCCGAACAGGCTCCGGAATGTGGCGACTAGGGGCTTTTCACAGTAACTTCATTTGAAGCCTACTTGTGACAATTAGCGATTTTCATTTTATTTTTCATTAATGATTGATTCTAGCAACATCCCCACCGCAGAGGTCAAGCTAACCGGTCTGTAGTTCCCTACTTTTTGCCTCTCTCCCTTTTTGAATAGAGGCATCACATTAGCGTGTTTCCAATCCACCGGGACCTTCCCAGAATCCAGGGAATTTTGAAATATCACAACCAAAGCATCCACTATTTCCGCTGCCTCCTCCTTTAATACCTTAGGATGCAATGTCTCAATTTGAAAGATCTCTTCCATCCTTTCAAATCCTTCTGTTGCCTCACCTCTTCATATCGCTGTATCTAACAGCAGCTCTATAAACCTCGCTGCGCTCCTGCGATGCTTGCCTCTTTCATCACTCGACCAGTGGCAGCCTTGCCTTCAGCTGCCTGAGCGCTAAGCTCTGGAATTCCCTCCCTCAACCTTCCTGCCTCTATCCTCCCCGAAGATACTCTTTGAAACCTACATTTCTGGTCCTAATCTATCTTTATTTGGGTCAATGTCAAATTTTGTTTGATGATTGGCCAGATGTTCCGATCAGTAGCACTATTGCACGCATCACTGCTGACTGATGAGTTCCTGGCATGCTTACCTTGTTGTACCCTTCTGTCCAGCTCTTCCAATCCCGGCTAGAACGATGAAGGCTCAATGCAGTAATCCACAGGGAAGACAGGTGAAGAGGAGCAGCACAGAGGACACATCTACTCCGTATGACAGTGATTGGCACCTTCTGTCTGGGCTGACCCTGGGTGTGTGTCACTTCTGGATTGAACGTCGCCTGTTGTTGTTGTAGAGGCCGATTTGTAAGTGGCACTCTCTCTCACCACGGGCATGGATAAGTAGCCTTGGTGTGAGATCGATTGAGGTGTTGTTCCTGCACAACATTTGCTCAGTAACTGTACCTATTTAGTTAAGTACAACGGAACTGTCCAAAGTCTCCGACTCTAACTCGGGGTCCAATGTAGAAGGAGAATTATCCATCAGAATTTTAAATTTACAATTGCCGCCACAGTGGCCCAGAGGTTAGCACTGCTACCTCACAGTGCCAAGGACCTGGGTTTGATCCCGGCCAGGGATCACTGTCCGTGTAGAGTTTACACATTCCCCCGGTGTCTGCGTGGGTTTCACCCCCCACAGGGTGTGCAGGGTGGCTGGATTGGCCACACTAAATTGCCCTTAATTGGAAAAAAAAAGAATTGGCTACTTTAAAATTATGTAACTTCTTTTTAACTTCCTGGGCAATTCCCACATCCCTCTCCGCATCAGAACCTCCACAGGGTCCAATTGGGCTTAGACCATAAGACCATAAGATATAGGAGCAGAATTAGGCCACTCAGCCCATCGAGTCTGCTCCGCCATTCAATCATGGCTGATAGTTTCTCATCCCCATTCTCCTGCCTCCTCCCCATCCCCCCCCCCCCCCCCCCCAGTTCCCATTATTAATCTGTTTTTTCTGTTGTAGATCTCCAACGATCTGGTGGCTGTTAGATTTGGCTGTCATGCATTCGGTTCACATGATGCAGCCAATAGGGTAGCTGCTGACCGCAGAAGGCTGGGTATCCGGGTACGCTGGCGTACATCCATGTTTGGCGCTCTGTGAATCCTCCGGAGATATCCAAAATTAAACTGAGGCAATGGAGATGGAAGCGGTTCAGTCACAATTTGTTGTCCATTCTTCATCGGTCTAAAGCAGGGAGATGAGAGCACAAGGCTGGTACCCACAGAGCTTTGTATTCCTGGTTCTCTCACCTTTGACAATGACAGCTGCAGCCTTGACAATCCTTTCGGCATCAAGGGACAGGTTGCAGGTTATTGCTGATCCCGGGTATGTGGAGCTGCCAAGGACATTTAGAGTGAGGTTGTTGACGTTGGATTGGACATTTAGAGTGAGATTGTTGAGGTTGGATTGGACATTTAGAGTGAGATTGTTGACGTTGGATTGGACATCAAGAGTGAGGTTGTTGACGTTGGATTGGACATTTAGAGTGAGATTGTTGACGTTGGATTGGACATTTAGAGTGAGATTGTTGACGTTGGATTGGACATTAAGAGTGAGGTTGTTGACGTTGGATTGGACATTTAGAGTGAGGTTGCTGATGTTGGATTGGACATTTAGAGTGAGATTGTTGACGTTGGATTGGACATTTAGAGTGAGATTGTTGACGTTGGATTGGACATTTAGAGTGAGATTGTTGACATTGGATTGGACATTTAGAGAGAGGTTGTTGATGTTGGATTGGACATTTAGAGAGAGGTTGTTGACGTTGGATTGGACATTAAGAGTAAGATTGTTGACGTTGGATTGGACATTTAGAGTGAGATTGTTGACGTTGGATTGGACATTTAGAGTGAGATTGTTGACGTTGGATTGGACATTAAGAGTGAGGTTGTTGACGTTGGATTGGACATTTAGAGTGAGGTTGTTGATGTTGGATTGGACATTGAGAGTGAGATTGTTGACGTTGGATTGGACATTTAGAGTGAGATTGTTGACGTTGGATTGGACATTTAGAGTGAGATTGTTGACATTGGATTGGACATTTAGAGAGAGGTTGTTGATGTTGGATTGGACATTTAGAGAGAGGTTGTTGACGTTGGATTGGACATTAAGAGTAAGATTGTTGACGTTGGATTGGACATTTAGAGTGAGATTGTTGACGTTGGATTGGACATTTAGAGTGAGGTTGTTGATGTTGGATTGGACATTAAGAGTGAGATTGTTGACGTTGGATTGGACATTAAGAGTGAGATTGTTGACGTTGGATTGGACATTTAGAGTGAGATTGTTGACGTTGGATTGGACATTAAGAGTGAGATTGTTGACGTTGGATTGGACATTAAGAGTGAGATTGTTGACGTTGGATTGGACATTTAGAGTGAGATTCTTGACGTTGGATTGGACATTAAGAGTGAGATTGTTGACGTTGGATTGGACATTTAGAGTGAGTTTGTTGATGTTGGATTGGACAATTAGAGAGAGGTTGTTGATGTTGATGGAAGGCGGAGTCTCGACATCCTGGCCCATAACTTTGGTCTTCCTGATGCTGATTGTTTGTCCAGACACCTTGCAGGCCTTGGAGGACTGATCTACAAGTTGTCACAAGTGATCTTTAGCATTGGACGCCAGCACAGTCTCATCAACAAACAACTCACAAACTATGACATTGTGCACTTTGGCCTTGGCTCGCAGTCTTGTCCAGTTGAAGAACTTGCCATCAGTTCCGGCACACATGTAGACACCCTCTGGTGAGTAACCAAAACCATGCAATATCAGCATGGAGAAAAGTGCGCCAAAGATCTGCCAAAATATGCCAATCTTACGACATCAGATGCCACATTTAGGTACGTTTTAGAAGGTCTTACATCTTTCAATGAGGTTAGTGAGTGAAGTGGGCAGCACGTGGCGCAGTGGTTAGCACTGCTGCTTTACGTCACCGAGGTCCCAGGTTCGATCCCGGCTCTGGGTCTCTGTCCGTGTGGAGTTTACACATTCTTCCCGTGTCTGTGTGGGTCTCACCCCCACAACCCAAAAGATGTACAGAGTCGGTGACTTGGCCATGCTATATTGCCCCTTAATTGGAAAAAAAAAATTGGGTACTCTAAATTTATTTTTTAAAAGGTTAGTGAGTGAACGTATGGGTTATTTGGGGAGGTGGTGGATGAATTAGTGCATGGGCGAGTGAATGAGTGGGTGAGAATGTGGGTGGGCAGTTGGGTTTGGGGATTGGGGGTAGACAGAGCAGGGGATGGGTGGTTGGGTGCGGGCTGATGGCTAGTTTATTGGACGGGTTGGGTGGTCAGGGCAGTGTCTGCTTAGTCAGGGTGGCAGATGGTCAGTTGGGTAAGGGAGGTAGGCAGTCAGGTCCGGAGTAACTGGTGGGCCAGAGTGATCGGGGGCAGGTGGGCGTAGTTGGGTTTGGGAATCAGTTGGGTTGGGGCTGGTAGGGTTAGTACGTGGGAGTCATCTTGGGGGGGGTGGGTGAGGGAGGGGGGGAGTTTGGCTCGGGTTGGGGTTCACAGTTCATCACCGCATTCCAGTAGAGAGTAAACAGTGGGTGAGATTTACCACTGCCACCAGTCCTGCTGATGCCCACGGTGCTTTGCGTGATCGTCCGACCCCCGACTGGGGAACCCGCCACAGGGACTTCGCCAGGACTGAAAATTCGCACCGTCAGAAAGGGCTGGAAAATGCCACCAAGTAACTATATGGGTAAGTACAGTGTATCTAGCCCACAACTGCAACATTAACATCAGTGTAAGAAATATTCGCCCAGGATCCAGGGCAGTGCAAATCAACCTGCTGAAGTTGCAACATCCTTGGCAATTACTGTGCATGTGCGTGTGTCAGGACCTCCCCTGAGCCCTGACGCACATCAAGAGCATGAGTTCAGTGCACATCACCACTGCTCCCACTACCAGAAGGTCTGACCCCATATCCTCTGTGAAATGCCTTGAAATAGCATTTAAGGGCAGCACGGTAGCATTGTGGTTAGCACAATTGCTTCACAGCTCCAGGGTGCCAGGTTGATTCCAGCTTGGGTCACTCTCTGTGCGGAGTCAGCACATTCTCCCCGCGTTTGTGTGGGTTTCCTCCTGGTGCTCCGGTTTCCTCCCACAATCCAAAGATGTGCGAGTCAGGTGGATTGGCCATGATAAATTGCCCCTTCGTGTCCAAAATTTCCATTAGTGTTGGGTGGGGCTACTGGGTTATGGGGATAGGGTGGAGGTGTGGGCTTGGGTAGGGTGCCCTTTCCAAGAGCCAATGCAGACTCGACGGGCTGAATGGCCTCCTTCTGCACTGAAAAAGAAATTCTATGATTCACTATACTAGGTGCTGGAGGTATTAAAGCGCATCAAGATAGATAAATCCCCAGGACCTGATAAAATGTATCCCTGGATGTTATGGGAGGATAGGGAGGAAATTCCCGGCCCCCGAGCTGAGATATTTGAATCATCGACAGCCACAGGAGAGGTGCCTGAAGATTCCTGTGGCCTTGTTTAAGAAGGACTGTAGGGATAAACCTGGGAGCTACAGACCTGTTAGCCTTACTTCTGTTGTGGGTAAATTGTTAGAAGGTATTCTGAGATGCAGGATCTACATCTACATGCAGGCATGTAGACTGGCAAGGAATAATTCGGGAAATTCAGCATGGCTTCGTAAGGGAAAAGTCATGTCTCACAAATCTGATTGAGTTTTTTTGATGGGGTAACCAGGAAAGTAGATGAGGGCAGTGCGGCAGACGTTATCTACATGGACTTTAGCAAGACCTTTGACAAGGCATCGCATGGTAGGTTGAACGGTTAAATCTCACAGAATCCAGGGTGAGGTGGCCTATTAGATACAAATTTGGCTTGGCGACCAAAGCCAAAGGGTGGTTCTGGAGGGTTGTTGCTCAAACTGGAGGCCTGTGACCAGAGGTGTGCCTCAGGGATCGGTGCTGGGTTCATTCTTATTTGTGATATATATTAGGGCAGCAAGGTGGTGCAGTGAGTTAGCATTGCAGCCTCACGGCGCCGAGGTCCCAGGTTCAATCCCGGCTCTGGGTCACTGTCCATGTGGAGTTTGCACATTCTCCCCGTGTTTGTGTGGGTTTCACCCCCACAACCCAAAGATGTGCAGTGTAGGTGGATTGGCCACGCTAAATTGCCCATTAATTGGAATAAAAATCAAGTGGGTACTCTAAATTTAGAAAAAATAATTTGTGATATATTAATGATTTGGATGAGAATCTAGGAGGCATGGTTAAATTTGCAGATGACGACCTTGGCCTCCCTCTCTCCTCCGGATCTGCCGCCGATGGCGACGGCATCAACGGGAATCCCGATTTTCCTTCTCTCCTTTCCGAGCGATCGAAACCGGAGAGTTGTTGCCGCGAGGGGGGGGGGGGAGGAAGAGGAGGCAGACGGCTATTGGCTCATTCATTCGCGGCGCCGTGTGTTTCGATAAGGTTTAAAAGGCGAGAGATAGGCCGCCACCGCTGCCTCAGCACATCCTCCCACCCCCCCCCCATCCCAGCGGCGGCTGAGAACAGTCCCCTCCCCTCTCTCCCCCCTCAAATTAAACACCCAAACATAACTCCGAGAGGGAGGAGGCATTGGTTTATATAAGAAGAGAAGTGTCAACTGGCCATTACTTCCAATTCCTCGCTTTGTTGAGAATCCTCCCAAAGCTCGCACGAAAGGTTTCTTTGGGGTTTTTATTTTAATTGTCCTCTCTCCCATCTTGCTTTCTCTTTCTCAGTCTCTGTGTGTGTGTGTGTGTGTGTATGTCTCTCTCTTTTTTAATTAATGCCCTCCCACCCCCTTCCAGGAGGATGGGCGGAAACCGAGTGTTTTTTTTTAAAGTGAGCGTCCGCCGTCTGAGGAGAGCCCGCTTGCTCCCTCCCTCCCTGCCTTAACTAATCCATTATGTGATTCCCTCTTCCCAACACATTTCTACAAACCACCCAGCCATCCCTCTCTATGTCTATCTCTCCTGTCTTTCTTCCCCCCATCCCCCTTCATTTTTTGTAAAAAAAACAAAACTCCTTCTCGCCCTCCCTTTTTGGTCACTGTGAAATGTGTGCCCCAACCCCAACGAAAGTTGGGCAAACTTCTGCCACTTTGTGACACAAACTTTTTTTTTCTTTTGACCTCTCCAAACTTCCTTTTTCCTCCCTCCAGCTTTGATCAGCAGTCACCCGGACTCGAAACGTCAGCTTCCTCCCGCTCTCCAACAGATGCTGCCAGACCTGCTGAGATTGTCCAGTATTTTCTGTTTTCGTTCCTTTTTCTCTTTCCCTCCCACGGTAGCGTAGTGGTTAGCACTGTTGCCTCACAGCGCCAGGGTCCCGGGTTCGATTCCCAGCTTGGGTCACTGTCTGTGCGGAGTCTGCACGTTCTCCCCGTTTCTGCGTGGGTTTCCTCCGGGTGCTCCGGTTTCCTCCCACAAGCCCCGAAAGACGTGCTGTTAGGTGAATTGGACATTCTGAATTCTCCCTCTGTGTACCTGAACAGGCGCCTGAATGTGGCGACTGGGGGCTTTTCACAGTAACTTCATTGCAGTGTTTATGTAAGCCTACTTGTGATGAAAGTAAAGATTATTTATTATTTTTTATTAAGTTTACAGATGACACCAAGATTGGTGGCATAGTGGATAGTGAAGAAGGTTATATAAGATTGCAACAGGACCTTGACCAATTGGGTCAGTGGGCTAATGAATGGCAGAAGTCTAATTTGGATAAATGTGAGGTGATGCATTTTGTTTGATCAAATCAGGGCAGGACCTACTCAGTTAATGGCAGGGAGTTGGGGAGAGTCACTGAACAAAGAGATCTCTTACAGGGTCATAGCACCTTGCAGGTGGAGTCGCAGGTGGTCAGGGTGGTGAAGAAGGCATTCAGTATGCTGGGTTTTATTGGTCAGAATATTGCATACAGGAGTTGAGGCGTCTTGTTGAAATTGTACAAAACATTGGTAAGACCACACATTGAATACTGTGATCTGGTCACCCTATTATAGGAAGGATATTGTTAAACTAGAAAGAGTGCAGAAGAGATTTATGAGGATGCTACCAGGACTTGATGATCTGATTGATAAGGAGAGGCTGGATAGGCTGGGACATTATTCCCTGGAGCGCAGGAGGTTTAGGGTTGATCATATAGAGGCCTATAAAATAATGAGGGGCATAGATAAGGTAGGTAGTCAACATATTTTCCCAAAGGTAGAGGAGTCTAGAACAAGAGGGCACAGGTTTAAGGTAAGAGGAGAGAGATACAAGAGAGACCAGAGGGGACGTTTTTTCACACAGAGGGTGGTGAGCATCTGGAATGAGCTGCCAGAGGCAGTGATAGAGGCGGGTATAATTCTTTCCTTTAAAAATAAGTTAGAGAGTTACATGGGCAGTGTGGGTATAGAGGGATATGGGCCAAATGCAGGCAAGTGGGAAGAGTTTGGTAATAGAAACTGGGCAGCATGGACCAACAGGGCCGAAGGGCCTGTTTCTATGCTGTAAACATCCATGACTCTAGATTCTATGACATTAAAGATGCTGCACAAATACAAGTTGTTGTTGGGAAGTCTGGTTTGTGAAGCAGAAACCTGCTTTACACCCGAGCTGAGTATTGTTCCAGTATTGTCACTGCAAATAAAGCTGGTTTCCAGAACAATGCCAAGGGGCCATTTGTGTCCACCTAATACAAATAACAATAATCGCTTATTGTCACAAGTAGGCTTTAATGAAGTTACTGTGAAAAGCCCCTAGTCGCCACATTCCGGGCTCCTGCTCGGGGAGGACGGTACGGGAATTGAACCCGCACTGATGAGAAGGCAGACAGGGCCTTGGGTTAACGTCTCATCTGAAAACAGTATAAAATGTCCGAATTAAGTTCCAACGTTACTATTGCTTGAATGCACCAACTCTGTTACTTCAACCACGTTCATGTAAACCTACAACCTACAACCCCGTGGGTTGGATTGGGGAATGAGGTGGATGCAGTTTGTTGAACATAGGAATTAGGAGCAGGAGTCGGCAGTTCAGCCCATCGTGCAGTCTGCCTTGAATCAGATCCTGGCTGATCTCTTGAAGGGAAACCCTACAATGGGGAAGGTGCATTGGGATCTCTTGCGCGCTTTACTCCAGCAGGGAGTCAGTTGCAACTCCACAGATAGAACTGTCACTGCTGAATCACAGGCTTGAGGGTTCAAGTCCCATGCAAGAGATTTGTGCACAAGAACACAGGCTGCCATTTTTGTGCAGGTTTTTAGATAATGGCGTAAATAGGATTAAATAGTCGTTGATTTAGATATTACCTGCTTTTTTGTCAGAACATGAATGCCTCACCAACAACAACTTATAGTTTTGTGGTGCCATTACCATAATGAAGTGTCTCAGGGTAATTATAGAATCATAGAAGGAGTCCATTCGGCCCATCACGTCTGCATCGGCCCTTGGAAAGAACACCCGACCTAAGTCCACATCTCCACCCTACCCCGTAACCCAGTAACCCCAAGTAACCTTTTAGATACTAAAGGCAATTTAGCGTAGCCAATCCACCTAACCTGCACACCTTTGGACACATGGGGAGCATAAAGCAGTCTGATTGGGCCACCTTGACGCTCCTGGTTGATTCATTTTCTTTTTTTTTTTTTTTTAATTTAGATTACCCAATTATTTTTTCCAATTAAGGGGCAATTTAGCGCGGCCAATCCACCTACTCTGCACATTTTTGGGTTGTGGGGGCGAAACCCACGCAGACACGGGGAGAACGTGCAAACTCCACACGGACAGTGACCCAGAGCCGGGATCAAACCTGGGACCTCAGCGCCGTGAGGCGGTTGTGCTAACCACTAGGCCACCGTGCTGCCCCGTTGATTCATTTTCTGCCACTTTCACCTTTCCAATGGTGTCGAGGTGGTGAAAGTTGATTTGAACTTCGCTGAGAAAGTGCCCTGGATGAAGGTCCACGGCCGGAACTGGAGGGAGAGAGCGAGAGAGAAAGAGTGCGATACAGAGGAAGACAGTAACAACAACTTACATTCATATAGCATCTATAACCGAATAAAATGACCCAAAGTGCTTCATTGGAGGGTTACAAATTAAAGTTAGACACCAAACTACATGAGGAGATATCAAGCAGATATCGGATATCGGCCCAAAAGTTGGTGAAAGTTTTTGTATATAAATTAGCATTTTGCATTTTAAAAAAACAGAACATTTTACAAATAAAAGGAAAGAAAACACAGGAACATCAGTGGTAATAATCAACAAATAGTAACTACAACACATGGGTCCCAAGTTGTCACCATGTCTGTGACTAGTGTCCCAGTTCTATCCTATATTGTTTACATCAGTGTTTCTGTATATTGTACAATTCTTTGAAGGGTTATGTTTGGGACTCTTACCACCTTGTGATAAGAATTACACCCAGCTTTACCACATATTTACATTCATTGCCAGGACCCTTCACCTCTCTTACAAATTGCCTTCACTTTGCTATGTGCCTGGGGCGGGGGGGAGGCTAGTTCTGTTCCCCCCTTGAGTTTTCGAGGGAGGTCAGGCTACGTCCGTCTTCTCGGTTTGGCCCATGTGGGAGGGGCTTGTGCCCCCTCCTGCGAGTGGCCCTTGGCCCCGTTCCTGCTCTGCCATTTGAAAGCTCCCTTTCACCAGGCGCCATTCCCTACACCAAACCCCCCCCCCCCCACCACCACCACTAGCCCCACCCCCCCTTCCTATCGAGGACTTGTGATCTCTTCACTGTGCCGTTGAGGCCCCTCACATTCCATGTTACTATCTGGATAGGGTCGTGCCTTCCCCAGCCACCTGTGGGGTCAACCATACTCACCCTGTGGGCCCCATCCTGTTCTTTTGAGATGCCCTCGTTCACAGGCCATACAGGATGGCTACCGACTACTTCTTTTCGTCATCTGCACATGTTGTGTGCTGCAACCACCACCGTCCCTCCCCATATTCCTACCCCCCCTCTGTTTCTCCCCCTGTGCCCCTTACCCTCATGCTCCTATTCCTAGCCCCCCCCCCCCCCCCCCCCCCCCCCCCCCCGCCGGGCTCTGTCCCCCTCTCGACTTCCCCTGGTCCCTCTCTTATTGCCCTTTGTTTTCCCTGAATTTCTCCCTTTCCCTCTGTCAGACATTCCCTCCTTCAATCCCGGGAGATGCGCCACGGCCTCCCCCTTCGGGGCTGGTTTAGCACAGGGCTAAATCGCTGGCTTTTAAAGCAGACCGAGGCAGGCCAGCAGCACGGTTCAATTCCCGTACCAGCCTCCCCGAACAGGCGCCAGAATGTGGCGACTAGGGGCTTTCTTTTCACAGTAACTTCATTGAAGCCTACTTGTGACAATAAGCGAATTTAATTTCATTTTGTTTCGCTGTACTCCCGTACACCAGCATTCTCGCGAATGTAGCAGCTCCTCTACCAGTCAGATTCCCCTATTTAACCCCACCAATCTCACCCCCTCCTCTGCATTCTCTGCCCTTCGCGTGTGTTAACCCTCGCCTCTCTCGTCATTTTGCAGCCTGCGTTCTGCCGTTCTATCAGTGTTGGCCCGGTCCATTCTTCTGGACAAATTTTGTTGGCTTCCACCCGGGCGGCAAAGTAATGCTCCTTGCCTTTGTACGTGACCCATAGCTTGGCAGCATAGAGCATGCCAAACCGCACCTTTGGCACTGATAAATTCGGCCTGGTGTTTGGACAGGTCCGGCAGATGGAATGTCCTTCCTACTTCCAACCTCTCGCCCTCTCGATCCATTCTTTTTCTGGTGAATGTGGGGGCGCACCATTATCGCCCGTGCTGGCTCTCCCATCCCGGGCTGCTGCCAAAACTACCTCTGGCCATGGTCTACGTCTGGGAGCTTGGTGAAGCCCTCCTCGCCGACCAGCTTCCTGAGCATAACTGCCAAGTACTCCGTGTGGTTTCCCCCCTCTGTTCCCTCCGGCAGCCCATGGTTCTCCATTTCTGCCAACGCGGCTTGTCTTTCAACCCTTTCTGGGTTTCGACCAGGCTCACCACCTCAGCTGCGAGCAGGTCCCCTCGGTCCGTGGCGGCCCTCTCGAGGTCCCTTGTCATCTCCTCCCAGGCCTCTCAGCCTCCGCTCCATATTGCCCATTGCCTCCCTCATGGGGCCCATCGCCACTTCCACTGCCGTTTCGACAGCTGCTGGGAGGTCTCCCCTCACCTCCTCCCTGTGCCTCTGGAGCTCGGAGGTGATGTAGCCCATTGGCTTGTCCATCAGCGCCTGGGCCTGCGTTGGGGGCTCTGCAGGATCGGCCCTCCCCAGGTCCGTGCCTCCACGTGTGGCTGCCAGCTCTGAGGCTGAGGTTTTCCTCCCCTCGTCTCTGCCGGCTGTTTGGTGGGCGGCTGACTTTTTCCCATCTTGCTTGGCAGTGCGGTGATGGGGGGTTAGGGTGGGGGATTGTGGGTACTTTTGGTGCTAGTCTGCTGGGGTTAAAAGTCCATAGTCGAAGATCTTACACCAGACCCATCTTTCGTCCAACGTCCAGCTCATGGTCGCCACCGGATGTCCTTTTCGTGAACCAATTAAAGGAAGAAAGAGGCAATGGGCTGAATTCTCTGATTTTGAGGTTATTTCCGGAGGATGTGTCTGGTATTAGGACAAAAATGTTGGTGCCACCCCCGCACCGATGCTGCGACCGGTGAGGGGTTAGCAGCTGCACCACGTAAAGCTCCTGGCCTCCACAAAATAAATGGCCAGAGAATTTCCGGGTCCATGGCCGCGCATGCGCACACCGACGGCGTACAGCGGTCACGCCGTCCAACATGGCGCCGGCCGTGTACGGACCCAGCCTGCTAGATACTGTCTCACTGGACACCCCCAGCCCACCCCTCCACCAGTCCAGCCCTCGCTGAAGCCTGTGCGGCCAGCAGCATGGCTCCCCCCCTCTCCCGACTGTGGCGGTGCTGGACACAGTCCTCAGCCGGGTTCCCTAAAACTGAGAGCGCACAGCCCCGTGCTGTCGGGAACCAGGTCCATCGGGGGCGGAGCATCGGGGGAGGGCCTTCAGGTAACATCCTGAGGCTGTCCCAATGGCGTGTGGCGTACTCCTTGATGACGTTGTTTTGGAGGGAGCATCCAAAAGCAGGTACAGACCCCCGATCCGGTCGTAAACAGGGATTCTCCGGCCGATCGGCGATTACTATACCGGCGTCGGGCAATGGAGAATCCCACCCCTTGACCCTGTCTAAACCTCCCACTGCCTTTGGAAAGTGGGCAGCATAATTAAAGACCCCTCCCACCCAGGTCATTCTCTCTTCCAACCTCTTCTATTGGGCAGGAGATAATAAATTCTGAGAACACGCACTAACAGATTCAAAAACAGCTTCTTCCCCGCTGTTACCAGACTCCTGAATGATTCTCTTGTGGACTGACCTGATCTCTTCACACATCATCTCTCCTGGAGAAGCACTACACTCAGTATCCTTCACTCGATGTCTACGTATTTACATTGTGCATTTGTCATATGTCCGATGTTTCTTTTCATGCATGGAAGGATCGGTATGGACTGTACGCAGGACAATAGTTTTCACTGTACCTCGATGCACGTGACAATAAATCTTAATCTAAGTTAAGAGGCAGAGAGATTCATGGAGGGAATTCCAGAGGTTATGGCCTAAGCAACAAAGGCACAGTTACCGATAGTGGAGGGAATAAAATCTGGGAAACTCGAGTGGTCTGAATTAGTTGGGAGCAGAGATCTCGGTGGGTCATCAGGATGGAGGAGATGATAGAGATAGGGAGGGGTGAGGCCACACTGGGATTTAAAAATGTGTATAAATAAGACTAAGAAGTCTAAATGAGAGAGAAAACAGAGAGAGAAAAAGTGCGAAAGATGAAGAAACATTTGACCTTCATGTGAAAGAGGTAATATTGAATCAACCGCCCATTATACATCCCCCTTGTCCCCGTCAATGGAAGTTAAGGTGCAGAGAGATTTAAAACATGCTGTTTCACTCCAGTGTGCAGGTCCAAAGTTTTTTTTTAAATTTAGAATATCCAATTCATTTTTTCCAATTAAGGGGCAATTTAGCATGGCCAATCCACCTACCCTGCACATCTTTTGGATTACATAAGAACATAAGAACTAGGAGCAGGAGTAGGCCATCTGGCCCCTCGAGCCTGCTCCTCCATTCAATGAGATCATGGCTGATCTTTTGTGGACTCAGCTCCACTTTCCGGCCCGAACACCATAACCCTTAATCCCTTTATTCTTAAAAAAAACAATCTTTCTTTATCTTTGATGTGACCATCAATTCACAAGGCACGTGATTGGAAGTGAACAGTGGTTTTAATAATCTTACGACAGAGCCTGCCTGTGACGAGATGAACTGGCAGCAGGCTCACGACTGCAGAGCTTTATACTTCTGGTTAGTGGGAGGAGCCATGGGCGGAGCCAAGGGTGGAGCCCAGTACAAACTCCTCATCTCCCGCTCTGGGCAGAGCCGTGCAACGGCTCGTATACAGAGCCCACAAGGACACAATACATATACTGGAACACAGTGTGAATTAGTAGGTTTATAATTCACCACAATCTTAAAAACACTTAATGAAGGAGCCTCAACTGCTTCACTGTGGCTTGTGGGGACGAAACCCACGCAAACGCAGGGAGAATGTGCAAACTCTACATGAACAGTGACCCAGAGCCGGGATCGAACCAGGGACCTCAGCGCCGTGAGGCACCCATGCTAACTACCTGCGCCAGCGTGCTGCCCTTGGGTCCAAAGTTACCCTGTCCGTAAAAGCGGGTGTTTTTAATCCCAAATAAAGAATTTCTAACATAGGCAGTGGTTGCTCCAGTGTTGGGTTTGAATGCTGCACTGAAGAAGATGCCTGGCCAAATCTTGCCTGATGTGTCTGGTCTGGAGTTGTGAAAATGGGTTACTGAGAGGTTTGAAGATGGATGCCCAGTCGCCCCTCACCCCCATTAGATGCTTCAGGGCTGTGATAATCTTGGATGATATGTTGGATTGAGTGGCATTAATAATACCTTATGAAGTGCTGGTTTGAAGGATTTTTAGTGTTTGTCTTTAAAAATAATTGTGGCACACACATTTATAAAGACTATAATTTGAAATTACAGCTGTGACTCTTTGAGTTTATGAGAAGCCCTGAAATAACACAGTGACAAGTCCTTTATTTTACTGAAAGAAATTCTGTCCGCTTTCAGTGTTACCATGGAAACTACATGTATTTTTTTTCTCTCTCCCATCAGTGTTCTGCTGAGTTCCACTATAAGGCCAGACCCAATTATCAAGAGAAAATACTTTTAAAAATGCACCTGTAATAACCCAGTGCGATATAGGTATTGATTGTTTTTTTTTAGAAAAACGGTTTGCAATCAAGGATTTATTTGTACTATAAGTAAATTACTCACACGCAGTCATTCAAGGCTTTTTCTTCAGCTCGAATGTTATTTTCTGCTGAAGGTCAGTTTGATATCGGCAGAATCCTCATTTTCTTTTCAATTGAGGGGAGTGTGAATAATGTTTCACTTTGGCGAAGAATTTCCTCTCTTTCCCCTTCAATTTTCTCCCCCTTTTTTACTTGCGGATGAGGCACTCAGTCAGGTCCAGTTCTGACCACTCACGGCTGACGCGATATATTCCCCCTGCCACTATTTTGAAGTGGAGCAGAAGAGGTCATCTTTGGTGCCCTGGCCAATATTTATCCCTCAATCCACATCGCGCAATGAACCAAATTGGATGAATTTGATGAAGAGACATCCAGCCTCAAAACGTTAGCTCCCTTCTCTCTCCCCACGCACGCTGTCAGTCCTGCCGAGATTGTCCATCATTTTCTGTTTTTGTTTCAGGTTCCAGCGTTCACAGTAATTTGCTTTCAATATAGGAATCTGATTGTTTATCTCATTGTTGTTTTGTGGGCTCTTGCTCCAGGGTAGAGTGTGGCATGATGGTAATGTCACATGGCTTCATGTTGGTGGGATTTAAAATCAATTGCTTAAAAAATGAATCTGGAATATAAAGCCATCGTGTGATTCATGGATATAATTCTAAGTCCGCTGTTGGGCGGGTTTGGCGTTGATGTTTCAGGGCGGCTGCAGTGCCGAGATTCACCCCGCTGTTCATCACCACTTTGCCGTTATTTTGGGCCTCGGGAAGTTTCTCACACCAAGGCCACACTTCAGTCGATTTGTCGCCTGCCGGAACGGCTCCTCGTAGACCGGAGCACCATTTTGACCAGCAGCCCAATCTCTGCACCCTTTACCCTCCCTTTCAGCCCCCCCCCCCCCCCTCCTTCACCACCACCAACCTTCTTGAGGCTCCAGGAACCCTCCTCATCCCCCCTCTAATGGGTAAGGCCACCTCACAAGCCCAACCACTGGCAATGCCAACCTGGTCCCCAGGCACCAAGGCAGTGCCAGCCTCGCATTGCCAGGGGGCTAAGCTGGTGCTGCCTGGGTGCCCGAGTGGCAGGGGGAGTGCCAACACCAAGTTGGGGCGTGACGAGATCGCCGAATCGTGTCGCATATAAATGCAAGTCTTACATTTACTGAAAGGCATTTTGGTAGTGCCAAAAACAAATATCTAAGTTGCTCCACAGAAACGGTGAATGAATTGAAAGCAGAGATTTGTGAGAAAATTGAGAGAATGGCTGGACATTTGGCTCAAGATGGGGGTTTTGAAAATGCTTCTAAGGGTGGGGTGGAGGATGGCATGTTCTTTTAGAAAGGCTGGACAGAGAATCTAATTCAATGTCCCCTCACAACTGGTGGGTCAAAGGCCAAGGGAGAATGCACAGGAGGTCAAAGACAGAGGACATGAGACACAAACAGATTGTTGATGAGGGGAAGAGCAAAGTGAAGGGTACGTATGCACAAATGAAAGCGACCGGTAGGGAAAACTAACTGGTCCATCAAACCTCCCCACAACCAGGCTACCGTGTCAGAAGCTAAACACTTCCTACTCTCCCAATCCTTGTCTGTTTCCCTCCACGCACTACCCCCACTACCCGTCCTACCCCCGCTACTCTCTGGGGAAAGATAAATACCAAAGATCCAGTCTGTTCCTACTTCCACATTGTTTAAATGTTTGTCCCATGGGACTCCCCAATCTGTCCAATTGGAACAACACAGTCCTTTCCATCAATTTATAAACCTCTAATAATAATAATCTTTATTATTGTCACAAGTAGGCTTACATTGACACTGCAATGAAGTTACTGCGAAAATCCCCTCGGCGCCACATTCCGGCGCCTGTACAGGTACACAGAGAGAGAATTCAGAATGACCAATTCACCTAACAAACGCGTCTTTCGGGACTTGTGGGAGGAAACCGGAGCACCCTGTGGAAACCCACGCAGGCACGGGGAGAACGTGCAGACTCCGCACAGACAGTGACCCAAGCCGGGAATCGAACCTGGGTCCCTAGCGCTGTGAAGCAACTGTGCTGACCACTGTGCTACCATCCGCCCATCAGCTGCAGGTGAGGACAAAGATTTTGGGCTGAGTTCTCTGCCATCGGGATTCTCCGTTTTTCCGGGGGATTTCCTGACGCCCTGGCCCCGCCCCACAATGGGAAACCCCATTGACCAGCCGGTGAAACGAAGAATCCTGACAGCGTGCCGCACAAGAAATCTGGTGCGGCAAAACCGAGAAACCTGCCCAGGAACTTTGTTTCACTGGGGGCTGGCTGGAGGTCTCTGATCCAAGTCAGCCAAGGGAGTGCCCAGATATGAAGTGCTACTTTGGCTGAATTCCTCTCCCGCTCCAGGGACATGAGCATCATGGGGACAATTCAATGCAATGTCATGGAAATGCTACATTCCTGGGGCTGCTGTCTTCCAGAGGAAACATTAAACTGAAGCACCTACTACCTGTTCAGAGGTGTAGAACAAATCACAGTATTATGCAAAAGGAACAGGATGTTCTTCTCATCACTAGAAATCAAATACCTGGTTGTTCATTTCATTTTCTGCCTGCTGAGCTCAAATGATTTATTTTCATAACAGCATCGACTCGACTTCAAAGGTGATTCATTGGGTATAAAGTGCTATGTGACATCCAAAGTTTCCATATGAATCTTAGTGCTTCCCTTTACTGTTACGAATGTAACTCCATTTAATGTGTGGTTGTGCTAATCCTCTGCCGTCTGCATTAATACAGAGTTAAGACATTATTAATTCTTTCACTGATACAATGAGCACAGTAAGAAGTCTTACAGCACCAGGTTAAAGTCCAACAGGTTTTTTTTGAATCACTAGGTGAGTGACGAGGTGGGTTTCATAACCACATATATAGGGGCAGCACGGTGGCGCAGTGGGTTAGCCCTGTTGCCTCATGGTGCCGAGGTCCCAGGTTCGATCTCGGCTCTGGGTCACTGTCTGTGTGGAGTTTGCACATTCTCCCCGTGTTTGCGTGGGTTTCGCTCCCACAACCCAAAGATGTGCAGAGTAGGTGGATTGGCCGCACTAAATTGCCCCTTAATTGGAAAAATGAA
The DNA here is from genome assembly GCF_902713615.1 of Scyliorhinus canicula. NCBI lineage: Eukaryota > Metazoa > Chordata > Chondrichthyes > Carcharhiniformes > Scyliorhinidae > Scyliorhinus > Scyliorhinus canicula. Next base: position 6,263,629 of record NC_052162.1, on the reverse strand, counting down.
TTGGGTATTCTAAATTTTTTTTTTTTTTAAATAACCACATATATAGACAAAGTCAATGATGCTGGATGATACTTTGAATGCGAGTCTTTGCAGGTAATTAAGTCTATACAGGTCAAGATGGAGCAACTGGAGAGAGGGATAATCATGGGTTAAAGAGGGGTGAAATGTCTCAGGCCAGGACAGTTGGTAGGATTTTGCAAGCCCAGGCCAGATGGTGGGGTGTGAATGTAATGCGACATGAATCCACGGTCCCGGTTGAGGACGTACCCATGTGTGCGGAACTTGCCGATCAGTTTCTGCTCAGCGATTCTGCGTTGTCGCGCATCCTGAAGGCCGCCTTGGAGAACGCTTACCCGAAGGTCAGAGGCTGAATGCCCTCGAATGCTGAAGTGTTCCCTGACTGGAAGGGAACATTCCTGCCTGGTGATTGTCGTGCGATGTCTTTCCTGGTTAATATTTCAACCATCAAAGACAACAGAGACGTAACTGGAAATAACGTTTTATTAAATAAATTTAGAGTACTGGTGCACAATGCCCTACCAGTTATTGTATTTGATTTTTTATTGTATTTTTAAAAATTATTTATTATTTTCTTTTCTTTGGTATGTTTGGGTGTGCCCATCTCTTCTATATATGTATATATATGTTTCTTATCCTGTGTACATAACGGTAAATATACTTTGTTCAAAAGCCCAATAAAAAACATTCATAAAAAAAGAAATAAATTTAGAGCACCCAATTAAGGGCCAATTTAGCACGGCCAATCCACCTAACCGGCACATCTTTGGGTTGTGGGGGCGAAACCCATGCAAACACGTGGAGAATGTGCAAACTCCACACGGACCCAGGGCCGGGATTCGAACCCAGGTCCTCAGCGCCGTAGTCAGTAATGCTAACCAGCGTGCTGCTTATGTGGTTTAGCTGATCTGTGTTTGATTGTGTTACTCACTGCACTTGATTGCTTAAGCCTGTGAGATGAGCTAGCGAGATTAAGTAACTGACACCAGATGGAAGGTTACTGGTGATCTGAAACTACATATAGAAATCCTGTGATTACTGAGATATTTTCAAGTACTGTAAATAATCCTGTTGTAGTTTTAGTCCTGGTTTCACCTTCACACTGATTTGAGATAAATTAGATATATAATCCATACAGCAAACTGGTAAATGCATAACAGAGTTTTAGATAATCATGTAAAACTTGCACCAAAATACAGGAAGATTTAAATAGTTTTACAGAGGAGATAGATACATGGCAAATTAAATTCATTTGAACCAAGTATGAGTGTGCTTCATTTTTAATTGGAGCAATAAGGAGATTACTTATTTCTTGGCAGGTAAAATACTAAATGGAATAAAACTGCGAAGAGATCTAGGAATACAGGTGCATAAATCACAATTTGATTTAAATTTGGGACTATTATCATGTGTACCGAGGTACAGTGAAAAGTATTATTCTGCATACAGTCCAGACATGTTCCACGCTTGAAAAACATGGAACATATGATCGCTCAACAATGTAAATTAATAGAAAAAGACATTGGGTGAAGCATACTGAGTGCAGTACTACTCAGTGGAGAAGATGTGTGAACTTAAGAACTTAAGGAACCTGGGGCGGGATTCCCGCCCCCGCCGCCTCCCGGTGATTCTCCGGCCCACAATGGGCCGAAGTCCCGCCGCTATCAAGCTTCTCCCGCTGGCAGGAATCAAAACACCTACCTGATTGGCGGCGCGGGCGGGCGCCGGGGTCCTGGGGGGGGGGCGCAGGGCGATCTGACCCCAGGGGGTCCCACCGATCGGCGGGCGGGCCTGTGCCGTGGGGGCACTCTTTTTCTCCCGCTTTACCATGGTCTTCACCATGGAGGAGGCGGAAGAGACCCCCTCCCCTGCGCATGCCCCAGGATGACATCAGCAGTCGCTGACGCTCCGGCGAATGCGCGGACGTACGCCGCCTGGCGAAGTCCTTTCAGCCCCGGCTGGTGTGGCACCAAAGGCCGTTCACGCCAGCCGGCTGAGCACCAACCACTCCAGTGCGGGCCTAGCCCCTCAATGTGAGGGCTTGGCCCCTAAAGGTGCGGAGGCTTCCGCACCTTTGGGGCAGCCCGACACCGGAGTGGTTCACGCCACTCCATCACGCCGGGACCCCCCGCCCCGCCGGGTAAGGGAGAATCCCAGCCCTGGTCTCTCGTAGCTCCTCCTGCTTCTTCCTAAGCCCCTCCTGGTCCGTCATGCTCCCTCCCTGGCCCCACATCAAGAATCAAAATGTTTCTCTTTCTGGTGGCTTTGGGTGGCCAGGCTGCATGCAGGACAGAAAAGCCTAATTGGCCAGGCCCAACTCCACTCAAGACAGCCCAGCTGGCTCTAGGGGTCCTAAAGGAGGCATTGGGCTTCTCATTAATATATGAAAGGGGCCTCTTGCCTGTTTTAGGGGAATGCCAATGATGCCAAAAAAAAAATCACCCAACCAATCCTGGGATTAGCTAGGTGGCAAATGTAGGGCCCAGGACATGGCTCCAGGAAACCTGACACCCCACAAGACACGCACACATGTTGTTTGCTGCATGGAAAATTTGTGAAGCAAAAATCTACCTGAGATTTTCAAAGTAGGGTTTACATACCCTTGTGATCCCCGAGGACGGCTCAGGGTAAGTCAGTAAGTTCTGACTTTGTTGACTGACCTGTGTATTTTGACTCTTGCTGTGCAGTAATAAAATCCATTGCCTGGAGGATGGCACCATTTTATTTTGGATGGCTGGTCTTCAAAGCTGCAGCGAGGGGTTCACGCACGTTTGTCGGCATTTTCAGAGGGATGAGTCAGCATATGTCGGGGTTATCCAGGAGAGAGGCTACGATTCAAGGAGAACTCCCCTGCTGCGATGCTATAATCAAAAGAGACCTCCCAGGAATGTGGATATATTAAAGTAAAGTAAAGTCCCCATACTCCCAGATGACCATCGGCTGATTTTTTTCTCCTTTGAGGGGGAGAGCTGACTGGTGGTGGTTTAACCTGAAGATCACCACACCTCAGACGAGGGGCACGGTTGAGAAGGCGGGAGTTGCAGTATGGGAATTGATCCCATCCTGTTGGCTGCGGTCTGCGTTACAGGCCAGCTGTGTAGCCAACTGAGCTAAGCACCAGGCGACGCTCAGCTGTAGGTTAATATTTGTTGGTGGTCCTCAGAAACAAGGTAGCTCTTTACGTGCCAGCGTCCCCTATGGATAAGTTTGTGAACAATATCCCTCCAGAATCCTTCGATGTTTCAGGGCGAGGTTTTCGGAGAATAAAATCGGGCCAATTCTCCAAGTGTGCTATTTTAGCGAGTAAACAGATGTCAGATTCATTGGGGAGTGGAGTCAGGACAATTCTCGTTCAAGAGCATTGCTAACAAGCCTGTGTTAGTAAACAGTAGCTTGCAATCAGATAACCATTATCTGCACCAGTGTCAGCCTAGTGACATGGCTGAGGGATTGTACCCACACACTATCAGACGGCTGACTGTCTCTCATTTGCAAACCACCATCTTAAGCATTCAGCTCGCACATTCTACTTCCTCACTTTAAACACCCCCCCCTCCCCAATTCTCCCTTTACCCTTTCCCTTTTCATTTCACTCCCTTACCTCTCTATTACCTCGTTATGTAGTCTTATCTGAGCCTTTACAGCTTCTCATTAATATTCAGCCGGAGCCAGAGTGTTCTCTAGACCATTGTCTGGTTAATGGGGTGCACAATCAGTCACTTGGTATCATCTGGTCAGCAGAAACTCGGCATTCAGCCCTGACAGTAAAGAATCATGGGAGATCAGGGAAGGTTAAACGAGGCTGACAGATGCGATCTACTGATTATTATATAATTTACGGCATGAGTAATAATGCCAGATAGAAGATACAAAGAGGAGAGTGTAATGTGTGGAGGGGGGTGTGGAGGGGGGTGGTGGTGGGGAGGGGGGGGGGGGGGGGGGGCTGGTGCGGAGTATTCACAGTTTAACTTCTTATTCTCGAAGCCCAATGGTTCGCTTCAAGAAAACGAAAGAGGGACAGAATCGAATGATTGTCCGAGACACGATATTAAACACTGGCAAACATTGCTGACATGACTGGCTTCTTACCATGTGTGTGTTCTTTCGAATGTTGGCCCGAGTGGTCACGTTGCCTAATAACCGGCCCATCTCTCGGCCATTTGTGAAAAGTAGTTTTCTTTCCTGGTTTTGGGGGCTCCGGTTTCTCCCTGTCCTGACGGCAGAGCTTCCTTGAGCTTCGCTGCTGATTGGCGGTGTTCTGCCGTGGGGTATCTGTCGGGAGGCACGTGTACCCCACTTGACTGGTTAGTAGGGCGTTCGTGTTTGAAGCAGGCAGCAGCTTTCAGTAGAGGTCCAGCCATTCCTCACACCCAAAGGAGTTTGTAGTTCGCTGAGGATCTACGGGTGATATGTACAACCCTACACTCGGAAAAGGTACAATAGTGGAGCATGTTGGATAACATTGAGGATTATCGGCCGTTTGTACGGTCTGACTTTCTCGACTGACCTGTGAATTTTGACTCTTGCTTTGCAGTAATAAAACCCTTTGACTGCAGGATAGCACCATTTTACATTGGACAGCTGGTCTTCAAAGCTGCAGCGAAGGATTCACGCAAGTTTGTCAGCATTTCCAGAGATAATGCAGGAGTGAGTCAATATTTGTAGGGGTTATCCAGGAGAGAGGCTACAATCAGAGGCAACTCTGTGTTTTGTGCACAAGTGCTCCCCGCCTCCCCCCCCCCTCCCCCCAGTCCCTCTGTGTTGCAGCTTTCTGCAGTTTTTTCTCCATTTAAATAATACCCTGTTCCTTTGTTCCCCCTCCCAAAATGAACGACTTCACATTTTCCCACATATATTATGGTGGGACGGTAGCACAGTGGTTAGCACTGTTGCTTCAAAGCGCCAGGGACCCGGGTTCAATTCTTGCTTGGGTCGCTGTCTGTGCGGCATCTGCACATTCTCGCCACGTCTGCACAGGTTTCCTCTGGGTGCTCCGGTTTCCTCCCACAAGTCCCGAAAGACATGCTTGTTAGGTGAATTGGATATTCTGAATTCTCCCTCTGTACCCGAACAGGCGCCGGAGTGTGGCGACTCGCGGATTTTCACAGCAACTTCACTGCAGTGTCAATGTGAGCCTACTTGTGACAATAATAAAGATTATTATTATGCTCCATTTGCCAACGTTTTGCCCACTTACTTAACCTGTCAATGTCTCTTTGCAAATTGTTTGTATCCCTCTCACAACGTGTCTTTCTGTTTGCAGAGAATGCGTTCCTGCATAAGCATGCCACGCCTTGCAAGTGTAAATGAGCCATGTTGCGATGTTCAAGTCTTGCATCTTTTTTGAAATACCTGAGAGCTGGGGGAGACATTGGGGAGCTGTCTCCATTTGAATGCCTTGACCAACCTGAGTTTATTTGCGAACCATTCAGCACCCTTTCTTCCTGTAGTTGTTTGAAATTTGGCATTCTTGTGTTTGTCTTGATGAGTGCAAGAGGAAAAGCTTCAGCAACATTTCTTTTATTATCAGTAAGGGGCAATTTAGCGTGGCCAATCCACTGACCCAGCACATCTTTGGGTTCTGGGGGTGAGACCCACGCAAACATGGGGAGAATTTGCTAACTCCACAAGGGCCGGGAATTGAACCCTCAGTGTCGTGAGGCAACAGTGCTAACCACTCCGTCACTGCGCCGCCCTTGAAAAACTTCAGCAACAGCTCCCTTTTCAATAGCCTGAAAGCTTAGTTTTGTCTTCTGATGGGACAAGTGCTGTGTAAGTAAATAGGTGAAAGTAATGGGGTGGGATTCTCTGTTCCACCGCACCAATTTTCTTGTGTGGCACGCCCCCGCCAGCAGTGGAATCCTCCATCCCACCAGCCAGCCAATGGGGTTTCCATTTGTGGGCACTCCCAACGCAGTCGGGAAATCCATGGGCGTGAATGCGCTGCTGGTGAAGCAAGGGTCCCGCCGACGGAGAATCCAGCCCATGAAGTCAGCAGTATGTGAGTAAAATGCGTATTTAGGGGCTCGGGTAAAAAACATAGGGAGCAGAATGCAAAAACTGTAACATAGAAAGATAATGGTGAATAATATTGTACACTTGCCAGAGAGAAAGATCAGTTACTTCAGGCCGTCTATTTTGAGGGAAGTATCTTTGCATAAAACTGCAATTGACTTTTAAAAATGTAGTGTAGTCAATTATTGTTCTTTTTCAATTAAGGGGCAATTTAGCGTGGCCAATCCACCTAACCAGCACATCTTTGGGTTGTGGGGTGAAACCCATGCAGAAATGAGGAGAATGTGCCAACTCCACACGGACAGTGAAAAACTGCAATTGTTTATACGAATAGGCTATTTTAACAAATCTGGGAATCGCTGTGTCAATCGGCTAAAACTGTGACAAGTATCTCTGGTGCAGGAAATGCAACGAAACAAAGTTCAGCAGCCCCCTATAGATGGCTTGGAAAAAGAATAGCTTGCATCAACGTCATGCTTTTCATGGTCACTTGCTGTTTCAAAGAGTTTTACAGTCAGTGAAGTCCTTTTGAAGTACAAGTCACTGTTGTTATGCAGGAAAAGTGGCAGACAATTTGTGCACAGCAAGCTCCCACAAACAGCAATGTGATCATTTTATATTAGGTGATTTTGATTGAGGGATAAGCATTGGCCAGGACATGGGGGATAATTCCTCCTCTCTGCTTCGAGGTAATGCCATGGAATCTTTCTCATCCATTTTTAGCAGGCAGATATGGCCTCAGTTCAATCTTTTATCCCAGAGGTGGCACATCAAACAGTGTGACATTCCTTCAGTAACACACCAAAGTGTCGGTGAGAATTCTTGTGCTCAAGTCCTGGGACTTTACAATTTGAAATGAAAAGCGACCCTCTGGTCTGGGTTTGATTGTTCTCTCGGTTTAGGCATCAATAAAGTCTGTTCCGTGGATAGCACTATAAAATGCCTGAGGGGTCCTCAAACTAAGTTGTTGTGAACTGTGGGAAACCGGAGCTGCAATACCAAGTGAAGCCCGGCACAAACTGGTGGAGCAACAGCTCATCCTCCGGTTAGGGACCCTGCAGCCATTGGAGGGGTCAACGCTGAGTTCAACAGCTTTAGACTGTGACCTTCCGTCTTAAATCCATTTAACAAAAATACCCCAGACATGTATTGTCCCAATGCAAGAGTGGCACAGTGGCACAGTGGTTGGCACTGCGGCCTCACGCCGCCGAGGTCCCAGGTTCGATTCTGGGTCACTGCCTGTGTGGAGTTTGCACATCCTCCCCGTGTCTGTGTGGGTCACACCCCCCACAACTCAAAAGATGTGCAGGTTAGGTGGATTGGCCATGCTAAATTGTCACTATTGGCTATTGAGTTGGATGTTCACAATGAATGGCGGAGCAGGCTCGAAGGGCCAAATGGCCTCCTCCTGCTCCTATTTTCTCTGTTTTGTGCTTGCTGGTTTCCACACCTTATTTTTAAGGAATGACAGCTTCAATTTAACCTCCCCCATCCAAAAGTAATTTGGTAAATTCAGGTCAATTCCCCCTGTACCCAGAGATTAATTTCTTATTACATTCTGGTCCTATCACTGTCTCAAGAATTGAAACTCCCTGTGCGTGTGCTGACACTCTCATGGACCCAATCACCAACTGTCACTCTCTTACCAGCTCCCCATCGTCTTGCACATTCTTCCATTTTAGATAATAATCTCATTCCCTCCCGTTCTGTAGGGTGGCCACTTCTGGTGTTATCAAGTGACTTCACACTTTATGAGGAACAAGCAGGTATTTTATAATAAAGAGTAACGTGGTACAGGAGGTGTACAGCACTCCGCTGCCTTGGATCACAACTTCAAGTGCTAACATGCTTACAGCGTGGCTCTGAGATGTACTTTGATCAAGAGTGGACTCCACTCTCTGGGTTGATCACTCACTCTGAACTCCCCTTGGTCCATCAAGTCATATCGCCCTCTTATGCTGTTCTGTCTTAAAGAGACAGACATCACGAACACTCCATTCCTCCCCCTTTAACTTTTTTAATACAATCTTCAAAATCGAGTCTCACAAACCCACATTCTAAATAAACATTCTGCAGACAAGTTAGACATTTGTAAGCCAATGCGCTGATTGTTGAATAATTAGATCTTGAGGCTACTAGCTGACTTCAGCTATGCACAGTTCCAAATATAGTCTTGCATGGGATTCTGCCGCACAAGCTGGCTGCTTTCCGAGTCCTGTTCTAGACTCTGCGCTGACTGAGGACTACATACTTTACTCTGCGAACGGTGTCACTCTCCAATCCTTTCTCTATTACGCACCTTACTCTACAATGCATGCAGGTACCATCATCACAACACACTCTTAAGTCTTGACTGCTCATTCACAAACTCAATCTGTTCCTTGTGAAGGAATGGTGTGAGGGTATTGGACCAAACACCAATATTTGCTAGGATACCGGACAAGGAACCCAAAAAAATTTTCAATTTATAAAACCGTGAGGAAAGGATACTTCAGCCCACAAGTGTTCATTCTGACCAATAGATAACTTTTATGTTAAAACAAACTTTAATTTACACACAGAATTATCCTCATTAACATCAATGAAAAAGCTTTATAATTAACAATTCAACATTTTTAAATCAAATGAAAAACCTAAAGGTACTCTATAACCTTGCCACTAACTCCAATTAAGCAAACCAATATAGTTCAAATGCCATTTATAAATAAAGTTAACAATCAGGGTGATGTCATATTACAGAGATGTAATATATATATTACTCATTTGTCTTGCTGATTTGTATTTAACTTGATGATAAACAGTCAAAGTCTTACAGTTGATTACATTATTTATTGAGTAATAAAATAATATACTTGTGAGTTATTTTATTTTAATACTTTGACTAGTAATAGAATTAACTAAGATTAGATTAAATTAACAATTAATATAATACACTATAGTCTGAGCTGGTCACGTCTATCCTCTAGCTGTAATACACACACACTAACACTAATGTACGCCAATGTACCACGCTTCGGGACATCCAACATTGGCGAGACCATGCAGACACTGCGACAAGGATGAACGGACATTGTGCAACAATCGCCAGGCAGGAATGTTCCCCTCCAGTCGGGGAACACTTTAGCAGTCAAGGGCATTCAGCCTCTGATCTCCGGTAAGCGTTCTCCAAGGCGGCCTTCAGGACGCGCGACAACGCAAAACCGCCGAGCAGAAACTTATAGCCAAGTTCCGCACACATGAGTACGGCCTCAACCGAGACCTGGGGTTCATGTCGCAATACATTCATCCCCCACCATCTGGCCTGTGCTTGCAAAATCCTACCAACTGTCCTGACTTAAGACAATTCACACCTCTTTAACCTGGGGTTACCCCTATCTCTGGATCTGTAAAGACTTAATTACCTGCAAATGCTCACATTCTAAGCATTGTCTTGCATCTTTGACTTTGTCGATATATATGTTTCTGGAACATTCCTCTTCGTTCACCTGAGGAAGGAGCAGTGCTCCGAAAGCTCGCGTTTGAAACAAACCTGTTGGACTTTAACCTGGTGCTGTGAGACTTCTTACTGTGCTCACCCCAGTCCAACGCCGGCATCTCCACATCATGGCATTGTAGATCAGTTATGAATCAATCAGTGAAATGTTCAAACCACTCGGTTTTCTTCTTCGTCTAGTTGATCTTCTTAATTTTTTCAGACAAGTCGACACTTTAAAGTTTTTCTGTTCACTTTCAACAGGTTGTTTGATATTCACATGCTGACTTAAAGATTGATTTAAATTCGAAGTTGGAAAGACAGATTTAAGAATTTGCACTTTCAAAACGTCATGCCTATTTCTTCTAACCAATCCACCATCTGCAGTTTAGATTATGTAGGAGCGTGATGCTGTTTGTCTCATAACCATAGCGGTTTCAGATCATCCTCCATCAGGATGCCTGATTCTAACAATGACATCTGCTGTTAGAGGTTTCAGTGGTTTTGCGTGCATGTCATAATAACTTTGTTGTTTTTCACGTTGCTGTTGAATCCTTTTCAGCATACCCAGTTGATCTGGATCACCAACATGAATTTTCGGTAGAGTTGTTCTTACTTCACGATTGTACAACATTTGAGCTGGAAATAAACCTGAAATTTTTTTATTTTTTTTAAATATAAATTTAGATTACCCAATTATTTTTTCCAATTAAGGGGCAATTTAGTGTGGCCAATCCACCTACGCTGCACATTTTTGGGTTGTGGGGGCGAAATCCACGCAAACATGGGGAGAATGTGCAAACTCCACACGGACAGTGACCCAGAGCTGGTATCAAACCTGGGACCTCAGCGCCGTGAGGCAGCTGTGCTAACCACTAGACCAGCGTGCTGCCCTAATAAACCTGAATTTAACGGAGAGGCTCTGTATGCTAGTAAAGCTAAGTAAAGATCCGCTTGCGAATCTCTTGTTTTGCTTAACAATTGCTTCACAATGTGTACTCTTTCTCCACTTTGCCGTTTGATTGAGGAAAAAGGGGATTTAAGGTAATGTGGTTGAAGCTATATGTTCTTGAAAATTCCATCCGCTCACAGCTTGCAAAGCACAGACCATTATCTGACATAACAGTTTGTGGAATGCCATGTCTCACAAACATTTCCTTACACGCTTTGATCACTGCTGTAGAGGTGCGATCAGGTAGTCTCATCACTTCCGGAAAGTTGGAACAATAATCACTGATAAGAACGTAGTCTTTTCCACTTGCATGGAACAAGTCGATGCCCACTTTCACCCATGGTGATGTAGCAATGTCATGTTGTTGTAGTGTTTCATTGCATTGTGCTGGTTGATGCCGTTGACATGTCGAACACAACATTATCATCTCTGCGATGTCTTTGTTTATTCCCAGACAATACACAACCTGTCTCGCTCTTCTTATGCACTTCCCGATGCCGAGATGTCCTTCATGAATTTTGCTGAGCATTTCTGACCTGAGATTTGATGAAATGACAATCCTGTCATTTCTTCATAGTATGCCATCTACCACAGTAAGTTCTGCTTGAATACTTTGATACTGAGGATAATGTCCTTTTGGCCACCCATGCTGTAGATGATTGATAACTCTAAGCAAGTTGCATCTTGTTGTGTTTCATCACGTATCTGCTTCAATTTTTTAACTGATGCAGGAATATAACTGCAGTTGAGCTTCTATGTCATTGATGGATTCAAATGGTAGATTTGCAGTATTTATAGATCTTGAAAGTGTATCTGCAATTGCAAGATCTTTGCCAGGAGTATAAATTAATGTAAAATCATACCTCCTTAGCTTCATCATCATTCTCTGTAATCTTGGTGCCATATCATTGAGGCTTTTCTCTATGATTTTACTAGTGATCAATAATCAGTTTCTCACCCAAGAACTTAGATCGGCCACACACATAGTCATGAAACTTAGTGATGCCTGTTATTAGTCCCAGACATTCTTTTTCTATTTGCGCATACCTGCACTCTGCGGCGGTCATCGCTCTAGAAATGTATGCTACAGGAATCCAATTTGTCTGGTTGTCTTGCTGAAGTAAGACTGCACCAACTCCATATTGACTTGCATCTGTCGAGATTTTTGTGGGTTTGTTTGAATCAAAGAAATTTAAACTTTGAACTTTTATTAATTGCTGTTTGAGGTCCAGCCATTCTGCATGGTGGCGTGGAGTCCACACAAATTCAGTATTCTTTCTGATCAAGTTTCGTTGAACAAGCACGGTGGCGCAGTGGATTAGCCCTGCTGCCTCACGGCGCTGAGGTCCCAGGTTCAATCCCGGCTCTGGGTCACTGACTGTGTAGAGTTTGCACATTCTCCCCGTGTTAGCGTGGGTTTCGCCCCCACAACCCAAATAAAGATGTGCAGGGTAGGTGGATTGGCCACGCTAAATTGCTGCTTAATTGGAAAAAATGAATTGGGTACTCTAAATTTATTTTAAAAAAAGATTTGTTGAGCAACAGTTCTTGAAGATAAGTTGGAGATAAATTTCCCGAGGAAATTTACGAATCTACGTATAGCTTTCTTGTCTTTTGGTTGCTGCATTTTCTGTATGACTTATATCTTTTCTTCATCCGGCCTGACAGCTTTAGCTCAGATGGTATCACCTAAAAATTTCAACGACAAGGAAGCAAATGTGATTTTGATTTGTTCAATTTTAAACCATATTGATATATTCGGTGAAATACTTTCCTCAGCCTTGCATAATGCTCTTCTTCAGTGGTTGACCATATAATGATGTCGTCCACATCGTCTCTAACACTATCTATGTTTTACGTCATCTGCTCCATAATTTGGTGAAAAGTCTCTGAGGCGGAGGTGATCCCGAAGTACATTCTATTAAAACAGTACCTTCCAAAAAGCATGATTGTACATTTGTTGAATGTGCAGCGGGGTTTGCTGGTGTCATCAAGCTGCACCTGCCAAAAACCTTGTGATGCGTCTAACTTTGCAAAAATGCATGGGTTTGATATTTCAGAAGTAATTTCTTCTCATTTGGGAATAGGGTAATGTTCCCTACGTATGATTTTATTCAGTTCTTTGGGATCCATACAAGTTCCATACAAGTTACAAGATCTCCTGAAGATTTTTTGATACAAGTCAGTCGGTTGTGTGACTTTGGAAATTATGCCTTGAGATTGTAATCTCTGCAATTCAGTTTTTAAGCTCTCCCGTAGAGGTGCTGGAACTCGTTTTGGCAGATATATGATGGGTTTGGCATCCTTTTGACCAAACGTTTGTCCTGATATGGTAATGTGCCCATACCGCAAAATACTTCAGGATATTCACTTGGTAATTGTTGAGTGTCTTCTTCCAGTCGTGATGTCTCATTTGTGTGCATGAAGATTCTTTGAATTAACTGCAACTCCTTGCATGCTTGAGCACCTAATAAATAAAGCTTTGTGATCATCCACAATTTCAAAACAGAGTGTTTTCTGCAGATCTTTGTTGACAACTTTTAAATGGCATGATCCATGTGACACAATTTGGTTACCATTATAGTGTTTTAATTTGCATGCCGCAGGTACAATCTCGTAATCTCCTTGGATTGATGAGAGATCCTTGCAATTCATCAAATTGGTTCGTGTCAACCTTGAATAACATCAGGCTGTTATTCACAAGCACTGTCGTTGTCCATTCATTTTTGTTGTCAATTAAGTTAATTCAATGAGGTGCCTTTGTTGTTGATTGAAAATCCTCTGATGGATCAATGACGCCAACAAAAAAAGTATTTCCCGAGAAAAATATTCATCATCTTCTGAGAAATTCTTTTGTGAATTTTAGTTTTCTGTTTTATTAATGGATCTAACATTGAAATGCTTTTTATGTGTTGTATTGCGATAAATTGCGGTTGATTTACACTGACAAGCGAAATGGTTACGTTTTGAGCACTTTAAACACCGTTTTCCCTCAGCAGGACAATGCCCCTTTAAGTGTGCGTTACCACATCTGTAGCACGTCATGACGTTGTTTCTCTGACTCATGAGTAACGTTCGCGCATGCGCAGACTTCTTCTGTTGAGTCTCGCATTTCTGGACAAACTACGCATGTCTCAAGTTGGAATGTGCACGCGTAAGATAGCTGCTGTCTCGAACGTGCTTCTTGGCTGCCTGCGACACTATTTTAACACTCTCAGCCTCGTGGTGGACTTTCACTCCCTTTTCTCGGTGATAAAATTCCAAGTATTGATTTCTACTCTACTCATGTGAAAACATTTTTTTATTGCTCTTTTGACAGTTAAATCATTCGGTCTTAGAAATGCTTCTCTTAGGCTTTCGTCATTTAGTCCATAAATGATTTGATCTCTTATTAAAGAGTCGTGTAAGTCAGCAAAATCAGTCTGCGCTAGTAGTTTTAAGTCGGTGACAAAGCTTGTGATCGGTTCGCCGTTTTTCTGTAACCTCTTATGAAACCTGAAACGCTCCAGTATTTCATTTGTCTGCATCTTGCACTGGTCATCAAACTTTGCAACAATCACTCCAAATTTGCTTTCGTCTTCACCTTCGGTGTATATAAATAAATTATACATTTCTATAGCTTGCTGACCTGCCATTGAAAGAAGAAGTGCGATTCTTCCAGCTTGAAATGAAATGAAATGAAAATCGCTTATTGTCACAAGTAGGCTTCAAATGAAGTTACTGTGAGAAGCCCCTAGTCGCCATATTCCGGCGCCTGTTCAGGGAGGCTGGTACAGGAAGAGGCTCTATTTAAGTCTTGAGCTTCCAAATAAAGTTGGAACTGCTGTTTAAATAATTTCCATTTTACATTTAAATTACCGGTAGTTTTCAGCTGCCGTGGAGCTTGAACATGGTCCATCGAATCGATTTGTTGTTGAGGATCCGTTTGCTGCGAGGACTTTCACAGTCAAATAGTCTGGATCGGAACTTTTTCTTTTCTTTCCTAATCTTACTACTAGTTGGTCTTAAAGCTTTTTTTTACATGGTACCATGTTATATTACAGAAATGTAATATATATATTACTCATTTGTCTTGCCAAGTTGTATTCAACTTGATGATAAACAGTCAAAGCCTTGCAGTTGATCAAAAATTATTTGTTGAGTAACAAAATAATATACTTGTGAGTTCTTTTACTTTAATACGTTTGACAAGTAATAGCATTAACTAAAATTAGATTAAATTAATATAATACACTGCTGGTGTATTATACTACTGAGCTGGTCACTTATATCCTCTAGCTGCAATGCACACACACTAACACTAAGAAAGGGCGGGAAACTCCTTACATAGTTTGTGTTAGTGTTGCCATCTAGTGACCATCTAACGATACTTACTGCACATTAACTAATCATGTATTAGCATACACAAAGATCACTATAGGTTACTTGTTTATCTGTGCATGCCTTGGTAGAGAGAGACTGAATAACCTGAAAATGCTTCTGTATTGTCAGACTTAAAACCTGAGACAACCTGCCGTTGCCAAGAAACGCCCTCCAAAGGCATCCAAAAGCAGACTGTTTTTTTTCTATTGAGTCGAGTCCTCTGTTATTCAACACATCGCGGTTCTTCCTCAAAGTTCTCCCTGCAATTTCTTACTCTGTCAGAATATATTTCTCTTGTCGAGGAGAATTACAACCATTCTTTCGCCCATCACTCTGCTTTTGCAATCAGTTTATCCATTTGAGTTCATTCCAAGGTGAATCCATCATTCGTTTTGAACAACTTTGATAATGCCCTTCTCAGGCATTGCGTGTTTTCAGCGAACTGAACCTTTTTGCTGTAGTTGGCATGAACTCTACTTCTATCTTCTGCATTTCTTCCTTCCGGTTATATTTATTAGACAATTCTCCTGAATTGCTAACCTTGTCCACCAGTTGTGTTCTCTCTTTGGGTTTGCCCATTGCTAAGTCCTCAACACCCTCAAACACCAGGCACTTTCTGCCTCTCTACAGAACGCTAATTTCTCCAGTTCATTTGTGTTTCCGACACAACTGGTCGTTCGATCGTTCAATTGGCTCTCTAAAGAATTCCCAATGATGGCTCTGGTAAACGATGCCTCTGCTCTCATTTCTGCTTCAACAGAAGGGGACTCTTGCAGTAGATGATACAGGGTGTCCTACCTGGGTACCATGGATCAAACCATTGATGCATTTCACTTTCAGACTAGTGAAACTGATAGCTTTCATTACATGGGATTTCCTTGCTGTGACATAGAACATAGAGCATAGAACATTACAGAGCAGTACAGACCCTTCGGCCCTCAATCTTGCGCCGACCTGTGAAACCCCTCTAAAGCCCATCTACACGATTCCCTTATCGCCCATATGCCTATCCAATGACCATTTGAATGCCCTTAGTGTTGGCGAGTCCACTACTGTTGCAGGCAGGGCATTCCACGCCCTTACTACTCTCTGAATAAAGAACCTACCTCTGACATCTGTCCTATATCTATCTCCCCTCAATTTAAAGCTATGTCCCCTCGTGCTGGACATCACAATCCGAGGAAAAAGGCTCTCAATGTCCACCCTATCTAATCTTCTGATCATCTTATATGCCTCAATTAAGTCACCTCTTAACCTTCTTCTCTCTAACAAACAGCCCTCAACCTTTCCTCATAAGATCTTCCCTCCATACCAGGCAACATCCTGGTAAATCCCTAACAGGGTGACCTCTCCTTTCCTGTTTTTTAACTCAGCCCATACTACCTCAGCATTCGAGTCCTCATCAAATGTCCTCTCAGCCACCGTAATACTGTCTTTGACTAACAATGCCACCCCTCCCCCTCTCTTACCACCTTCCCTGAGCTTACTGAAATATCTAAACCCCGGCACCTGCAACAACCATTCATCGCCCTGCTCTATCCATGTCTCTGAAATGGCCACAACATTGAAGTCCCAGGTAACTAACCCATGCCGCAAGCTCACCCACCTTATTCCGGATACACCTGGCTTTGAAGTAGACGCACTTTAAACCACCTTCCTTCCTGCCGGTACACTCCTGCAAATTTGAAACCTTACTCATGATAGTGACCTCTGTTGCGAGTGAATGTTGTACTGTTACTGACTGACCTCAGTAGATTTTCCAGCTACTTCTACCTTTTTCATAGTGCTTATGAAGGGCATAGAAGGGCAGCACGGTGGCGCAGTGGTTAGCACTGCTGCCTCACTGCACCGAGGTTCCAGGGTCGATCCCGGCTCTGGGTCACTGTCCGTGTGCAGTTTGCACATTCTCCCCGTGTTTGCGTGGGTTTTGCCCCCACAACCCAAAGATGTGCAAGGTAGGTGGATTGGCCACACTAAATTGCCCCCTAATTGGAAAAATGAATTGGGTACTCTAAATTTATTTTTAAAAATGAACGGCATGGATAGAGTGAATGGGCAGGCACTCTTTCCCAGAGTGGAGGGGTCAGTCACCAGGGGGCATAGGTTTAAAGTCCGTGGGGCAAAGTTTAGAAGAGATGTGTCAGTCAGGTTTTGTACACAAAGGGTCACTGTCCGTGTGGGGTTTGCACATTCTCCCCGTGTTTGCATGGGTTTCTCCCCCACAACCCAAAGATGTGCAGGGTAGGTGGATTGGCCACGCTGAATTGCCGCTTGGTGCAATGCAAATTGGAAAAAGTGAATTGGGTACTCTAAATTTATATTACAAAAAACAATTGCTTAAACTGCCCAGCTGCTGTTTCTCTTACTCTCTGTGCTTTCCCCACACTTCTGGAGTATTGGTGGGAAACTACAGCTCCTCCTTTTTGGACCCTTTTTAAACTGTTTAACTTCCCTTTTTTGCAGTGAAAGATTGCTACGTCAATTTCTCCAGTTTACCCATTTTTCCTGCCTGGCTGGAAAGTCGGTTTCCTCCCCATGTTCTAATGTCGACCTTTTTGTCAACTTCACTAGTGGCTCCCCTAGTCGGAACCAATATCATCTTTTAAAAACTTCTTTTCTTTTTTTTAAACAGGTAAAGGACTTCTTTTGTCCCCCAAACTGCAAATCTTCACTGCCTGCAGTCGGTCCGTGCAGGGATCACTACCCGGGTACTCTTCAAGCTCTCTTCAGATCGTGGGTCCTGCAGTAGCTCCCTGAGCTTTTACTTCCCCTTTTACTCTTTTTAGAATCTGAACTTGTTAAACTGCAGCAACTTCTGCCTTTGGTTTCTTATTTTCTGCCTCATAAATCAGGACCACAGCTCTCTTCCAGCTAGGTGCACCTTCTTTTTACTTCAGACACTCCCGTCATTTTTGTTTTAGTCTCTCTTAGCACAGGTAGGCAATTGATCGTATCCTCGTCGCCAATATGCTATGTAGTGTGGCGTACTTCTGGCATTGTCAAGGGACTTCAGAATTTGGTAGGAACAAATGTCTGTTCATGAAGAGTAACTTGGTACAGGAGTCTTCCAGCACTAAACTGCCTTGGAGCACATGCATGCATACTGCATGGCTGCTAAATGTATTCACTCTAGAGAGGACTCCACTACCTGGATGGTCACTCACTCTCGGTTCCCACTGATCCCTCAAGTCAGGTGACCCTCTTCTGCTGAGCTGTCTTATTTCTCAATCGAATGCCTCGATTGAAACTGCCTCCAGCATACCCTCAGATTGCGCATTCCAGACCCCAATCACGCACTGCGGGAAAGCATTCTTCCTCATGTTGCTTCTTCTAACAGTTGAATATGTGCCCTCGGTTTTTTTTATTCAGTCATGGGATGTGGGCATTTCTGTACTGCCAGCATTTATTGCTGTTACATTTCTTTGTTGCTGCGAAGAGAAAAGGAATGGAGTTACCTACACTCTGGAATCTTGTAAAACACGATGAGAGATTTATTAAGGGTGTTTCTCAAGAAAATCAAAGATGGTGATCTTCCCAAATCCCACGCAAACACCCTGTTGACGTCACTACACATCATGTGACACAGAACCTGCAGGAACGCATTCCCAGAGGGCAGCACGGTGGCGCAGTGGGTTAGAACTGCTGCCTCACGGCACCGAGGTCCCAGGTTCAATCCTGGCTCTGGGTCACTGTGCTTGTGGAGTTTGCATATTTTGCCCATGTTTGCATGCATTCTACCCCACAACCCAAAGATGTGCAGGCTAGGTGGATTGGCCAAGCTAAATTGCCCCTGAATTGGAATAAATGAATTGAGTACTCTAAATTTATTTTAAAAAAGGAAGTTATTCCCAGATACATATCATCCCTCCCTCTTTACTTCATTCGTGCAACAACAACAATTCACATTTATTCAACAGATCCCATGATATGTTATTTTGATACATCTATACAATTCATTAAGACAGTGTCTGTAATGGACATCTATTCCTTTTTGGTTGAAATCAGCATTCTTGAAATCTGCTACTGAACTTTAGTAGTGTCCTCATTCTTTTCTGTAGATGGCACTTCTTGAGTAGTTATTCTTTTTTTCATAAATGTTGAGTACCCAATTCATTTTTTCCAATTATCGGGCAATTTAGCACAGCCAATCCACCTACCCTGCACATCTTTGGGTTGTGGGGCGAATCCCACACAGACAAGGGGAGAATATGCAAACTCCACACGGACATTGACCCAGAGCCGGAATCGAACCTGGGACCTTGGCGCCGTGAGCCTGCAGTGCTAACCACTTGCACCACCGTGCTGCCCTTTGAGTAGTTATTCTTGAGGCAGTATCTGTCACTATAGTCATTGAAAATCCTCAGAAACAGAATCTGGATGAGCCACTGGCTCTGCTCTCCATTCCAAAGCACGACTCTCTAGCTCTGATAGAGGGTGAATCTCTTGAGAGGTTTCTGCAAACTCACTTCGTACAGCATGTAACTGATCAGCATGACGTCGCCAAACTCTTTCATTGTCCGTCTGTACGGTGTATGATATTGGAACTGTCTTCACTAGGATCATAGCTGGTACCCATTTCTCATTGGTGGTGTAACTGCGGGCTAGCACTCCCTCTCTTTGGTTAAATATTTCCCTTTTGGAGGTTGTCTCTCTCCCAGCAATTTGCGTTTGTTGTCATTTGACAATCTCTGAACTATCAGGTGGAGTAAACAAATCAAACTGTGTTCTGAGTTTTCTCTAAAACACTAGCATTGCTGGTGAGCTCTGTGTGGCAGCATGTACAACGCTCCAGTAAGATATTCAGAATTTGTTTATTCTTTTTTAAATTTAAGGAACCCAATTTTTTCTTTCCCAATTAGGGGGCAATTTAGCATTGGCCAAATCTAAAAATCGTGCACATATTTGGGTTGTGGGTGTGAGACCCATGCAGACAAGGGGAGAATGTGCAAACTCCACATGGACAGTGACCCAGGGCCGGGACCGAACCCAGGTCATCAGCACCGTGAGGCAGCAGTGCTAACCACTGAGCCAACGTGCCACCCTTGATAATATTCCCTGGTCCTTCAATGCTTTGGTAGAATGCTCTACTGACAATACAAAATGTTCATCTAATACATAAGTTGCTGGATGATATGGAGCTGACTTGATATGGTGTATGCCCTTCCCTTTTTAGTAATCCTTAGACTCCTTCAATGTGAACTGTGTACCGTTATCATTGCCAATCTGCTCCAGTGTTCCAAATCTTGAGAATACTCCAAAAAGTGTCTCAATGGTTTGCTTAGTCATCGTTGACTTCACTATTGAGACTTCTGCCCATTTCAAGCAGGTGTCCACAATCACTAAGAACAAGTGTCCCTCCACTCGACCAGCGTTATCTATGTGTATTTTCTGCCATTCCCATGGATGTAATGGTTGTAATGATGGAGTGTTCCTTCGCTTTACCATCCACGATGGAGAAATACAAAATATTGGTGAAATGTTCCTCAGATCACGCTTGACCTGTGAAGGCAATTGCGATAAAGCATTAACATATGCATGCTGCCTGAACTTGCGATATGGATATCAGAAGTGTGTGCCGACACTATCAATGACCACCTTTGCAATCTACCAGCTCACAAAGAAGATTCAAAATAGCTTCTTCCCCACTGTTACCAGACTCCTAAATGACCCTCTTATGGACTGACCTGATCTCTTCACACATCTTCTCTACTGAGTAGACTGCACTCCTGTATGCTTCACCCGATACCAGTGTCTATGTATTTAGATTGTGTATTTATGTTCGTCCTATTATGCATTTTCTTTTCATGTACGGAATGATCTGTCCGAACTGCATGCAGAAAAATACTTTTCATTGTACCTTGGCACACATGACACTAAACAAATCCAATCCAATCCAAGGAATAACTTTATACGGCCCAAAGATTGTCGCCAAGAGTCGATGATCCATCAAAAAGGTAAAATGACGGCTGTAAGAGCGGTTTCAAGGCCTTTGTATTGAGTCAGCTTCCACATGGGCTTTTCGCCTATGGCTCAACTCAGTACAAAGAGCAGCAGACACATGAAGAAGGTTTAATATTCTACAAGCTTGCTTTCATCTACATGTGAGATAAGACCCGGAAAGCTGCTAAGGTCCTTCTACAGAGCAAAGACACGAACTCAGCACATATACAACATTCAAAAAGCAATAGCCCGCCCTAGTTGAATGTGATCCAATCCCTGAAGCTGCTATTTTTAAACTCACCCAATAGAATCGCAAGAAATGTTTAAACTTCACCCAATAGAATCGCAAGTAACCCATGATTGATGCCAGGATCCTCATCCTGACAGCTATGTACAATCGCAACATTCTGTGCTGTTTGTTTGTGAGAAACTGAACAACAGAACCAGCACCCTGGATTGTTTCACTATTGATTACTTGTTACTGCTATGTCCTAAAAATACATGTTTAATGGTTAATAATGATTACTCGGTACTCTTCCTACAATTCATCCCAATCCTTAATAAAGTAACTTATGTAAAACTAATCTAGTGGCATGCTAACTACTTAGTGTTAAGAGGTATCATCGCTGAACCCCCCCTTCAATGGCCATAAAATTCTTACACTGAAAATGATGCTCAAATCTTATTTTTCTGGCTGAGTGTAATTCATTTCTGCGGTAGTAATGAAAAATGAAAATCGCTTATTGTCACAAGTAGGCTTCAAATGAAGTCACTTTGATAAGCCCCTAGTCACCACATTCCGGCGCGCCTGTTCGGGGAGGCTGGTATGGCAATTGAACCGTGCTGCTGGCCTGCCAAGAGTGCTTGAAGGAAATGCTATCGGTCGTTTCTCTCCTGATAATGTGCGACATGGGCAGCACAATGGCACAGTGGTTAGCGCTGCTGCCTGATGGCGCCAAGGTCCCAGGTTCGATTCCGGCTCTGGGTCACTGTCCGTGTGGAGGTTGCACATTCTTCCTGTGTTTGCCTGGGTTTGGCTCCCACAACCCAAAGATGTGCAGGGTAGGTGAATTGGCCACATTAAATTGACCCCCAATTGGAAAAAATTAATTGGATACTCTTAATTTTAAAAAAAATAATAATGTGTGAGATTACCGCACCAATCCCATAGGATGAGGTAATGCAAGCTAATTGCAACTTAATTTTTGGATTATAATGAACCAACAGTTCTAACTTCAGTGAAGCTTCTTTCCCTTCATTGTGTCCATTCTCACATTCTTCTGACCTGTTTGACACAGAGCAACATGTGTAAAGGCCTCAATTGTGTTGCTAAATTTGGGCCAAATTTAGCGTAATAATCAATCAATCCTAAAAACGACCTTAATTGTGTCATATTTTTAGAAGATGTAGCTTCTAAGATTTTCTTTGGTTCTCTGTGTAACCCATCTTTGTTGATGATATTATGGGCCAGAATTTAGAGGACTCCAAAGTGTATCATGGAGTTCACCTGACCCACAACTTTTAATAGATTTTGGTTTAGGGAGCACAAGGGCCCACTTTACAGGTGTGGTGCAACAGAGATCTAAAAGTATTTTAAAACAAAAACAATGTTCATTCTATGAATACAGTTAAGGTTTTATAAACACATAGTAAACAGTTTAATAACTACCAACCCTGGCCACTCCCAAAAATATACAGTACTCTATAGATAACCCTTAATAAATTCCCAAACAACATCCAAAAGTTAAACCCTTTTTAAATAAAGACAGCATTAAATAAAGACAGTTTAAATTATCTACAGAAACTGGTATTACTTTGAAATCATCAAGTGATTTGGGGATATTCTTTAGATTGCAAAGAGAGATCATAACATCTTCTTGCTGTGAATGCAGCTCTCCAACTCTGAAAACGAAACTAGGTCACACTGTAGCTACCAGCTCAAAATGAAAGTAAAAAGCAGAGCAGAGCCCTGCTCCGCCCACACAATGACATCACTGCAACCATTTGATGAAACACACTTTTCTTAAAGGGACTCTCACATGACAATGATGTGATGGATGACTTGAAAAAGTCACACTTTTCCTTTTTAGCTCTCAGGTTGTGGCTCTGTAAGCACTTCAGGGTAGCTTCCGAATCCTCCAAGTGTTCCAGTTCACTCGGACCGGTGATGAGTTTGTCATCCAAACAACATTGAACTCCATTCAGCCCACTTATAAATTGATCCATGGATCTTTGAAAAAAGCAGACACAGATGTTCCTTTTGCAAAAGGAAATCTTCTGTAAGGAAACAGACCTTTCTGCGTCACTGTGGTTGAGTAGTGGCCGTGATTCTGCAGTCAGATTCATCTGCAGATATGCATTTGACAGATCAATTTTACTGAACTTCTGCCCTCCAGAAAGTTCAGTGCAAGTGGATCTGACATAGAACATAGAACATACAGTGCAGAAGGAGGCCATTCGGCCCATCAAGTCTGGACCGCCGCATTTAAACCCTCACTTCCACCCTACCCCATAACCCAATAACCCCTCCCAACAATTCTGGACACTAAGGGCAGCTTATCATGGCCAATCCACCGAACCTGCACGTCTTTGGACTGTGGGAGGAAACTGGAGCACCCGGAGGAAACACACGCAGACATGGGGAGAACGTGCAAACTCCACACAGTGACCCAGCGCAAAATCAAACCTGGGAGCCTGGAGCTGTGAAGCCACAGTGCTATCCACTTGTGCTACTGTGCTGCCCGTTCAGTGAACAAAACCGAGTTAATAGTAGTTTAAAATCTCCACAAATACATCACGTTCCAATATAAGGATTGGTGTCACCAAATCACTTGTAGTAACAGGTTCAATGACTCCTGTTCATACTAATCTTTCTACTTCTTCTTCAACTTTAGGCTTAATGGCACACGTAATAGTTCTAGCTCTGAGACATTTGAGTGTGCTGTCTGGCTTGATTTTTCTTCAAACACCTTTCTCGTATCTTCTTAGAAGTTGTTGCAAGTTGCTCTTTGAATCTAGGAATTGATTGACCGTTTCCTACTGAAGCCTAACTTTAGCCAAATAGAGCAGGAAGGTTTCCACGGACAACATGAAGATGCAATTTCACCGTCTGCCCATTTGCTTCTACTTCACCATAATGCATCATTTTTAAAAAATAAATTTAGAGTACCCAATTAATTTTTCCAATTAAGGGGCAATTTTAGCGTGGCCAATCCGCCTACCCTGCACATCTTTGGGTTGTTGGGGTGAGACTGACGTAGACACGGGGAGAATGTGCAAACTCCACACGGACAGTAACCTAGAACCGGGATCGAACCTGGGATCTCGGCACCGTGAGGCTGCAGTGCTAACCACTGCACCACCATGCTGCCCTGTAATGCGTCATTTTAATGGTACAACCTCCTCTGTGTACATCCTTTGGATCACATTTGACAGTTTTAATTGCAGACGCCTGAGCTTTTGATGATAAATTGTCTCGGGTATTAGCGATACTGCTGCGCCAGTTTCCACTTCCATTTTAATTTCATGACCTTCTAGTTTTTGATATGCTCAAAAATGTTGTTGCTCACCCTGCGTTGACAAAACAGGGTCATCGCCTGGTGATGATGGCATTGTTTTGGTCTCAGGATCGGACACTAATGAGGTCAATCATGTGCCAGTGCTTTGATCGTGGAAGTCTTGAACTTGCCTTTTTGGCGGAACAGTGTATTAATGATGATAACTGGTGATCCGTGCAGTTGGCGAGTAGGAGAACCTTGTTGGAGTTGGAATTCCCAACGCCTCCTATTCTGATGGTTCCCTTTTCAGATTTGGGAGACCTTTCCAACCTTGGCGGTGAAGTCTCCAAGAAGGATGAACTTGTCTTCCTTCGATATGTTGGAGAGTCGGGCGGCATGATAGAACAGTGGTTAGCACAGCTACCTATGGTGCCGAGGACCCGGGTTCGAATCCCGGCCCTGGGTCACTGTTGGTGTGAAGTTTATACATTCTCCCCGTGTCTGCATGGGTTTCACCCCCACATCCCAAAGATGTGCAGGTTAGGTGGATTGGCCACGTTAAATTGCCCCTTAATTGGAAAAAAATAATTGGGGACTCCAACTTTTTTTAAAAAAAGGAATGTTGGAGAGTATTGTGTCCATGGTGGAGGAGAAGTCTTCTTTGGACACATCATTGGCATCAAGGATTGGGACGTAGGCACTCACGCCCATTGCCCGCTAGTTCTTGGAAAGTTGTAGGCAGAAGGTCATGAGGTCCCCCTTGATGCTGGCAGGGAGCTCTGGGGGTTCATTCTTGATGGTGAAACTAATTCCATTCATTATGGGCTGTATTTCCTCTCCAGAAGAAGATGTAACCACTGCCATCCTCCCTCAGCTGCTCTTCACATGCTCCTCTTGCAGGGCAGCAACGTCAATATTGAAGTGCCTGAGTTCACGAGCAACAAGAGCAGTTCTCCGTTCCGATTGATTATTTTGCTCATTATCCGTGAGGGTTTGTACATTCCAGGTTCTGAAATGGAGTTTAACTTTGATTTTCTGACCACAGGTACATGAGCTGCTGAACGTGGTTTTGCCTCCAGGGTGGGGCTGGAACAGACTAGTTTTAGGGCACCTTTTCTCGCCCATTCCCCATGCGGGGTGGGCAGAGTGGATCCTAAAGAAAGCTGCCAAAATGCTCTCCTCTTCCTATTCCAAGAGCAAAACGACTGAATCAAACACAACCCCTTACATGCCAGTCTGAAGCTGGGGACTTCCAGATCTCACACTTCTGTCCGCATTACCTCTCGCCAATCACCACAGGGTTTGTCTGTGTGGGGGGTGTGCTGGTTTCCTCCAAGATAATGCCTGGTGCGGGACATCTTTTAACACGGGAATGCTGTTGCAGATCAGCATGGTCCTTGACAGAGCCTAGGTCCAGTTCCAGCAGAGGGCAGTAGAGCGGAGCTGCTGATTGGCTGTTGCGGGGGAAATTTGCATCAGTGCATTGCGGTCACCGTAACTTGAAGTTGGTTTGTGGAGGAGCTGTTGTGAAGTGACAGTTAAACCCCAAACACTTCTTCAGTGTTTCCCTCCATACCTCCTCCTCTCATCAAACAAAAACAATCACTGTAAGGATCCCAGCCGAGTAAAGATAAAGAGGGAGACTCGAGGGAAGGTAGAAGTAGAAAGAAGTTGAACCGTGATGTCACAGCCTGCAGATAAGTGATTGCCTGGTGACTGGTAAGTAGTTTTTCTTTTCCCAGAGGTGTTATCATGCGGGGCGCAGTGGTTGCTGAGTGAGTGCTTGCTGAGAAGGGGAGTACATTTAAAAAAAACTGACTGTTGGGAGTTTCCAGCTGAATCCGGTCGGAGAGAGGACAGAGTGACTGCTGGGTAAGTAGTAAATATTTAAATTGTTTGCGCAGGCCCATAACAGCTGATTGCTGTTCTTGTGTGGCGCGCAGTGGTTGCTGGTTAAGTGTTTTATTTTTACCTGCATTTAAGTTCGGCAGTTCCTAAACCCTAGACACTACACTTGTAGTGTCCCCCACCCTTCCACCTCCTTTAAACTAAGGGGTAGAGTGAATATCAGGTAAGGCTCTTTCTTTCTTTTTCTTTATTTTATCTAGAGGGGATGGCACGGAAGGCAGTGCAATGTTCCTCCTGCAGAATGTTTGAGGTGAGTAACGCAGTTAGTGTCCCTGCTGATTTTACCTGTGGGAAGTGCACCCATCTCCAGCTCCTCAGAAACCGCATTAGGGAACTGGAGCTGGAGCTGGATGAACTTCGGATCATTTGGGAGGCAGAGGTGGTCATAGATAGTAGCTTCAGGGATGTAGTTACTCCGAAGAATCAAGATAGATGGGTGACGGTGAGAGGGGCTGGGAGGAAGCAGTCAGTGCAGGAATTGCGGACTCGATAGTTAGAGGGACAGATAGACAGTTCTGTGGCAGCGAAAGAGACTCACGGATGGTATGTTGCCTCCCGGGTGCCAGGGTCCGTGACGTCTCGGACCGTGTTTTCTGAATCCTTAAGGGGGAGGGGGAACAGTCACAAGTCGTGATACACATCGGTACCAACGACATAGGTAAGAGAAGGGACGGGGATTAGAGGAATTAAGAAATTAAGGAATTAAGGAATTAGAGGAAAGAGGAATTAAGGGAGCTAGGGTGGAAGCTGAGAGCCAGGACAAACCATGTTTTCAACTCTGGTTTGTTGCCGGTTCCACGTGCTAGTGAGGTGAGGAACAGGGAGAGAGTGCAGATAAACACATGGCTGCAGGGATGGTGTAGGAGGGAGGGTTTCAGGTACGTGGATAATTGGAGCACATTCTGGGGAAGGTGGGACCTGTGGGACAGACAGGACGGTTTGCACCTGAACCAGAGGGGCACCAATATCCTGGGAGGGAAATTTGCTATGGCTCTTCCGGGGGTGGGGGGGGGGGGGGGGTTTAAACTAATTTGTCAGGGTGCTGGGAAAATGAGCTGTTGTTCAGAAGCCAGTGTTGAGAGTAGTGAGGTACTGAGGTGGGTATCAAGGTCGCAGGAGTGTACCGGCAGACAGAAAGGTGGGTTGAAGTGTGTCTACTTCAATGCAAGGAGCATCCGGAATAAGGTAGGTGAACTTGGAGCATGGATTGGTACTTGGGACTACGATGTTGTAGCCATTACGGAGACATGGTTAGAACAGGGACAAGAATGGTTGTTGGAAGTTCAGGGTGTAGATGTTTCAGTAAAAGTAGGGAACGTGGTAAAAGAGGTTGAGGAGTAGCATTGTTAATCAAGGATAGTTTAACGGCTGCAGAAAGGCAGTTCGAAGGGGATCTGCCTACTGAGGTAATATGGGCCAAAGTTAGAAATAGGAAAGGAGTGGTCACGTTGTTAGGAGTTTTCTATAGGCCCCCAAATAGTAATAGGGATGTGGAGGAAGAAATTGCAAAGCAGATTATGGATAGCTGTGGAGGTCTCAGGGTAGTTGTCATGGGTGACTTTAACTTTCCAAATATTGATTGGAACCTCTGCAGGTCGAACAGTTCAGATGGGGCAGTTTTTGTACAGTGTGTGCAGGAGGGTTTCCTGACACAATATGTGGATATGCCGACAAGAGAGGGAGGGGGCACATTTTATTTGGTACTGGGTAATGAACCGGGGCCAAGTGTTAGATTTGTTTGTGGGAGAGCACTTTGGAGATAGTGACCACAATTCGGTGTCCTTCACTATTGCAATGGAGAGGCATAGGGCCCTATGGCAGGATAAGGTGTATAATTGGGGGAGAGGTAATTACGATGCGATTCGGCAAGAATTAGGGAGCATAAGATGGGAACTGAAACTGTCAGGGAAAGGCACAAATGAAAAGTGGAGCTTGTTCAAGGAACAAATACTGCGTGTCCTTGATAGGTATGTCCCTGTCAGGCAGGGAGGAAATGGCCGTGTGAGGGAACCATGGTTTACAAAAGAGGTTGAATGTCTTGTCAGGAGGAAAAAGGAAGAGTATGTAAGGATGAGAAAACAAGGTTCAGTTGGGTCGCTTGAGGGTTACAAGGTAGCAAGGAATGAGCTATAAAAAAGGGCTTAGGAGAGCTAGGAGGGGGCATGAGAAGTCGTTGGCGGGTCGGATCAAGGAAAACCCCAAAGCTTTTTACTCTTATGTGAGAAATAAAAGAATGACCAGTGTGAGGACAGCAGTGGGAACTTGTGCATGGAGTCAGAAGAAATAGGAGAGGTGTGGAATTAATATTTTTCTTCTGTGTTCACCAAGGAGAGGGGCCATGTTTTTGAGGATGAGAGTGTGATACAGGCGGGTAGGCTGGAGGAGGTCGATGTTCTGAGGAAGGATGTATTAGCAATTTTGGAAAAACCTGAGGGTCGACAAGTCCCCTGGGCCAGATGGGATATATCCAAGGATTCTTTGCGAGGCAAGGGGAGATTCCAGAGCCTTTGGCTTTGATCTTTGGGTCTTCACTGTCCGCGGGGATAGTGCCAGAGGACTGGAGAGTGGCGAATGTTGTTCCTCTGTTTAAGAAAGGGAATAGGAATGACCTTGGTAATTATAGGCTAGTTAGTCTTACTTCGGTGGTCGGTAAGTTAATGGAAAAGGTCCTGAAGGATAGGATTTATGACCATTTGGAAAGAAGCAGCTTAATCCGTGATAGTCAACACAGATTCGTGAAGGGTAAGTCTTGCCTCACAAATTTGATTGAATTCTTTGAGGAGGTAACTAAGTGCGTAGATGAAGGTAGAGCAGTTTATGTCGTACACATGGATTTTAGTAAGGCGTTTGATAAGGTTCCGCATGGTCGGCTCACAAAGAAAGTAAGGAGGTGTGGCATAGAGGGAAATTTGGCCAATTTGATAAGTAACTGGCTATCACATAGAAGACAGAGGGTGGTGGTGGATGGGAAATTTTCAGATTGGAGACCAGTTGCCAGCGGTGTACCACAGGGATCAGTGCTGGGTCCTCTGCTATTTGTGATTTTTATCAATGACTTGGAGGAGGGGGCTGAAGGGTATGTCAGTAAATTTGCTGATGATACCAAATTTGATGGAGTAGTGGATGAGGTGCAGGGCTGTTGTAGGCTGCAAAGAGACATTGATACGATGCAGAGCTGGGCCGAAAATGGCAGATGTGTTTTAACCCTGTTAAATGCGAGGTGATTCAATTTGGTAGAAAAAATTTGAACGCGGATTACAGAGTCAACGGCAGGATTTTAAAAAAAAGTTTAGAGTACCCAATTATTTTTTCCAATTAAGGGGCAATTTAGCGTGGCCAATTCACCTAACCTGCACATCTTTGGGTTGTGGGGGCGAAACCCACGCAGACACGGGGAGAATGTCCAAACTCCACACGGACAGTGACCCAGGGCTGGGATTCGAACCCGGGTCCTCAGCGCCGTAGGCAGCAATGCTAACCACTGTGCCACCGTGCTGCCCTAATGGCAGGATTTTGAGGAATGTGGAGGAACAGAGAGATCTTGAGGCTCATGTCTACAGATCTCTGAAGGTTGCCACTCAAGTGGATAGAGTTGTGAAGAATGCTTATTGTGTGTTAGCGTTTATTAACGGGGGCTTGGGTTTAAGAGCCGCGGAGTTATGCTGTAACAGTACATGACCTTGGTGAGACCACATTTAGAGTATTGTGTGCAGTTCTGGTCACCTCACTATAGGAAGGATGTGGAAACATTGGAAAGGGTGCAAAGGAGATTTACCAGGATGCTGCCTGGTTTGCAGGATAGGTCTTATGAGGAAAGGTTGAGGGAGCTAGGGCTTTTCTCTTTCGAGCGGAGGAGGATGAGAGGCGACTTAATGGAGGTTTACAAGATGATGAGGGGGATTGATAGAGTCGACGTTCAGAGACTATTTCCTCGGGTGGATGTAGCTGTTACAAGGGAGCATAACTATAAGATTCAGGATGGGAGATATAGGAGGGATGTCCGAGGTAGGTTCTTTACTCAGAGAGTAGTTAGGGTGTGGAATGGACTGCCTGCTGTGATAGTGGAGTCGGACACTTTAGGAACTTTCAAGCGGTTATTGGATAGGCACATGGAGCACACCAGAATGACAGGAAGTTGGATAGCTTGATCTTGGTTTCGGACAATGCTTGGCACACCATCGAGGACCGAAGGGCCTGTTCTGTGCTGTACTGTTCTATGTTCTATGTTCCAGAGACAAGGGAACCTTTATGACTGGGGTTCTCCCTACTTGCCGCAGCCTTCATCCACCATCACGGCCGTTGATACTATACGAGCACCTTCCGCATGATCTACAACTGGGGACCTGTTGTGGATTTCGCTTTCTCTGGTCCTTCCCTTCCAACCTTACCATGCCAGGAGTGCAAGACTCCTGACGACATTGCTTTTGGGATCAATGGAATGTTTAAGCCTGTGCACTATGGCACGGTTGAATTCCAAGGAAACTAATTTTCTGCTGGCCCGACCACCGGCTTAACCACTCCTCAATGTCCATCAAACTCCATCAAAACCAACAGAAGATGAAGAAACAGTTCAGAAAAAAGATCAATTTTAAGCGGCTTCAAGAGCTAAGCATGCTCATTGACTTCAAACAATGTCTTCTCCAAAATGTCCATCATCTCAAGCTGTGAGGAAACCATTGGCTATAAGGCTGGGAAACACCAAGACTGGTTCGCCGAGAACAGCCACACCATTCAGGACCTCATCGACAAGAAGGGGAAAGCTCTCCGCACCTGGCAAAATAGAAAAACCAGCAAGGCAAAGAGGAGAGCTCATCAATTAGCCAAGGTGTGTGTATGAAGACGAACTAGGGAAATCAAGAACCAACGTTGGACTGAGAGAGCTAAGGAGTTGCAACCCCTTGCTGGTGAGCACAACACCCAGGACTTCTTCAGTATTTACCAAGGCAATATATGGACCCAATATCCTGGGCCTCAAACCAGTGCAGAGTAAGGATGGAACCCTCTTGAGAGACAAAGAAAATATGGGCCTTCCATGGAGAGTTCACTTCAAAGAACACCTAAACCATGATACAATCATAGATGAAGACATGTTTGAAGAAATCCCAACTCCCCATCAAAGATCTTGGACTTCCACCAAGCGAGGATGAAGTCAAAGCTGCTATTAAACACACAAAGAATGTAAAAGCCTCAGAAGTGGGCGGAATCCCAGCGGAGATCTTCAAACTTGGAGGAGAAGAGAGATCACGTGTCATCTCCATCAGCTGTTGCTGAAGATTGGGAGAATCTGGAGAAGAAATTCCTGCTGACCTCAGGAATGCTGTCCTCAGCACCATCTTCAAGAAAGAAGACAAAGTAAATAACTGAGGAAACCACCAAGGAATCTCCCTACTCTCCATCGCCGGGAAGATCATCCCACAAAACCCTCGTTAGTCACCTTCCCCTAGTCTCTGAAGAAGTCCTTCTGAAAGCTAGTGTGGCTTCCAATCAAACTGTGGAACAGCGAACATGATTTTCACTGCCTGGCAACTTCAAGAGAAATGCCAGGAACAACATCAACCAGTCTACATGGCCTTCATCGATCTGACCAAAGCTTTTGACACAGTCAATTGGGAAGTGCTATGAAAGATCCTGTCAAAGGCCGGCAATCTAGAGAACTTCATTAACATCTTTGTCTCCTCCACGACAAGACCTTGACGGCAGTCCTCATCGATGGAAATAAGACAGAAACCTTTGAGGTCAAGACTGAAGTCAGGCAGTGATGTCTCATCGCCCCCACCCTTTTCTCCATCTTCATCACCACAATCCTTCTTCTTGTCAAGAACTAGCTTCCCATAAGACATAGAAGCAGAATTAAGCCACTCGGCCCATCGAGTCTGCTCTGCCATTCAATAATGGCTGATATTTTTCTTATCCCCATTCTCCTGCCTTCTCCCCATAACCCCTGATCCCCTTATTAATCAAGAACCTATCTATCTCTGTCTTTAAGACACTCAGTGATTTGGCCTCCACAGCCTTCTGCGGCAAAGAGTTCCACAGGTTCACCACCCTCTGGCTGAAGAAATTCCTCCTCATCTCTGTTTTAAAGGATCATCCTTTTAGTCTGAGATTATGTCATCTGGTTCTAGTTTTTACTACAAGTGGAAACATCCTCTCCACATCCACTCTATCCAGGCCTCACAGTATCCTTACGTTTCAATAAGATCCCCCCCATATCCTTATAAACTCCAATGAGTACAGTCCCAGGGTCCTCAATTGTTCCTCATACGACAAGCTCTTCATTCCAGGGATCATTCTTGTGAATCTCCTCTGGACCCTTTCCAAGTGGAGTGGACATCATCGACAGGATGGAAGGGAAACTTTTCAACCTCAACCGGTTGAAATCCAAGAAGAAAGCGGCACTGACATAGGCCACAAATCCCGAAAAACGTGCTTGTTGGGTGAATTGGTCATTCTGAATCCTCCCTCTGTGTATCCGAACAGGAGGCAGTGTGGCGACTAGGGGCTTTCCACGGTAACTTCATTGCAGTGTTAATGTAAGCCTACTTGTGACAATAAATATTATTCTTTTAAAAGTCAGAATGGTGAGTAGCCCATTCCTTGTAATTGGTAACAGTCGTGGGTTTGGAAGGTGCTGTCTAAGGCAACTTGGTGAGTTCCTGCAGTGCATCTTATAGATGATAGACATGGTTGCCACTGTTTGTCACCAGTGGAGTGAGGGAATGTTTGGGGATGGGGTGCAAATTAAGCAAACATATAGGGCTGAATTCTCCGCACTCACGACGGGGCGGAGAATAGCGGGCGGCGTAAATTTTTACGGCCACGCTGGTCCGACGCCCTCCCGCTATTCTCCCCCCCCCCTCCCACGCCCGCCTCCCGACACGAATCGCTGCCCGCAGTTTTTTTACGGCGAGCAGCGATTCACCCCTGGCCGATGGGCCGATGTCCAAGGCCTTTACGACCGTTTTTATGAACGTAAATCACACCTGGTCTGACCGTTCGTAAAAACGGCCGTAAAGTCCCAATCTGGGGAACCATGGCACCGATTGGCACGGCAGTACCACGGCCGTGCCAAGGGTGCCATGGGCCCGCGATCAGTGGGCACTGATCGTGGGCAGCGGGTACTTACCCCGCGCACTCTTTCTCCTTCCGCCGCCCCGCTGTATCCATTCGCGGGGTGGCTGAGGGGCATACCGGGCCACGCATGCGCGGGTTTCACGCATATGCGTAATGACGTCATCCGCGCATACGCGGGTTGGAGTCGTCCAATCCGCGCATGCGTGGCTGACGTCATCTGACGCGTCAGCCGTCGCTAACTCTGGCTAGCGGGCTTAACAAAATTCGTTAAGCCCGCGATGCCGGAGTTCACGGCCGCGCGATGCTAGCCCCGACCGGGGAGCTGAATCGGTTCCCGGTCGGGGGGGCGGAGGCTGGCGTCAAACCCGCCCGTTTTTGACGCCAGCCTCACGATTTCTCGCGGGTGAGGAGAATCACGCCCATATTTCTTGGATAATAGCAAACTTCTTGAGTGTTGTTGGGAACTTCACTCATCCATGTAAGTGGAGAGCATTTCATCACATTCCAACTTGTGCCTTATAGATGGTGGACTGGCTTTGGGGAGTTACAAGGTGAGTTACTCTCCACAGAATTCCAAGCCTCTGACCTGCTCTTGTAGCCATAATTTTATATAGCTCGCCCAGTTCACTTTCAATGGTAACCCCTAGGATGTTGATGGTGGGAGATTCAGCGATGGAAACACAATTGAATGTTAGATTGTCTCTTGTTGGAGGTCATTGCCTGGCACTTGTGTGGCATGAATGTTACTTGCCATTTCTCAGCCAAAGCCTGTATATTGTCTTGATGAAGCAGCTGAAAATGGTTGGGCCTGGGACACTACCCTGAGGAACTCCTGCAGTGATGTCTTGGGACTGAGCTGATTGACTTCCAACAGCCAGAGCCAAACTTCTTTGTGTTAGTTACGACTCCGACCAGCTGTTTCCCCCGATTCCCATCGAGTCTAGTTTTGCTGGGGCTCCTTGAGGCTACACTTGGTCAAAAGCTGCCATGATCTCAAGGACAGTCACTCTCAGCTCACCTCCTGGGGTTCAACGCTGTTCTCTATATTTGAACTTAGGCTGAAATGAGGTCACTAGCTGAGTTTTCCTGGTGGAATCCAAATTGAGCATCAGTGAACAGGTTATTGCTGAGTAAGTTTCACTTGATAGCCCTGTTGTTGGCTCCTTCCATCACTTTACTGATGATTGAGAGTAAAGTGATGGGGCCGTAATTGGTTGGGTTGGATTTGTCCTGCTTTTTGCATACATCTGTGCTGAGGGAGGACACCTTGGAGGGATCAGGCAGCGAGGCAATCTGGGGAGAGCTCAGGAATAGGAAGGGTGCTGTCGCAATGTTAGGGGTTTACTACAGACCGCCTAACAGCCAGCGGGAGATAGAGGAGCAGATATGCAGACAGATCTTGGAAAGATGCATAAACAATAGGATTGTTGTGATGGGTGATTTTAACTTTTCCTATATTGACTTGGAAACACTTACTGCTCAAGGCATGGATAGAACAGAATTTGGAAGGAGCGTCCTGGGGGGTTTCTTGAAACAATATGTAAACAGCCCAACTCGGAAATATTATTTATTTTTAATAAATTTAGAGCACCCGATTATTATTATTTTTATCCAATTTAAGGAGCAATTCAGAATGGTCAATCCACCTAACCTGCACATCTTTGGGTTGTGGGGATGAAACCCAAGGAGCCATATTAGACCTGGTGCTGGGGAATGAGCCCAGCCAGATGATCAAAGTTTCAGGAGGAGATCATTTCGGGTACAGTGATTATAATTCTGTAAGTTTTAAGCTGCTTATGGAAAAGGACAAGAGTGGTCCTCGGGTGAAGGTGTTAGACTAGGGGAAGGCGAATTACAACAGCATAAGGCAGGATCTGGAGGGTGTTGACTGGACGAGGCTGTTTGAGGGAAAATCAACTTCCGGCATGTGGGAGGCTTTCCCACAGTTAATTAGAATTCAGGACCGACATGTACCTGTGAAGATGAAAGACAAGGGTGGCAAGTATAGGGAACCCTGGATAACGAGGGATATTATGAACCTTGTCAAAACGAAAAAGGAAGCATTCGTCAGGTCTAAGAGGCTTCGGGAAAAAGGAACCCTTGAAGAATATAAAGCAAATAGGAAGCAACTTAAGGTAGGAGTTAGGAAGGCTAAAAAAGGTCATGAAATGACATTGGCAAACAGGATTAAGGAAAACCCTAAGGGGTTTTATATATATATATAAAGAGCAAGAGGGTAGCCAGAGAAAGGGTTGGTCCATTCAAGGATATTGGAGGGAATCTATGTATGGAACCAGAGCAAATGGGAGAGATACTAAATGAATACTTTGCCTCAGTATTCACCAAAGAGAAGGGCTTGGTGGATAGGGTAGAGTGTGCAGATATTCAGAGTCATGTTGATATTAATAAAGACGAGGTGTTGGGCATCTTAAAAAGCATTAAAGTAGATAAGTCCCCAGGGCCTGATAGGATCTACCCCAGAATACAGAGGGAGGCAAGGGAGGAACTTGCTGGGGCCTTGACAGTAATCTTTGTCTCCTCATTGGCTACAGGTGAGTTCCAGAGGACTGGAGAGTAGCCAATGTTGTTCCATTGTTTAAGAAGGGCAGCAGGGATAATCCAGGAAATTATAGACCAGTGAGCCTTATGTCAGTGGTAGGGAAATTATTGGAAAAGATTCTTAGAGATTCTTACTCTCATTTGGAAACAAATAGACTTATTAGTGATGAACGGCATGGTTTTATTAAGGGGAGGTCGTGCTCACTAATTTGATCGAGTTTTTCGAGGAAGTAACAAAGATGATGGATGAAGCAAAGGAAGTAGATATTGTATACATGGACATCAGTAAAGCCTTTGGCAAGGTTCCTCATGGTAGACTGGTACAAAAGGTGAAGTCACATGGGATCAGAGGAGAGCTGGCAAGTTGGATACAGAACTGGCTTGGGCACAGAAAATAGAGGGTAGCAGTAGAAAGGTGATTTTCTGAATGGAAGGCTGTGACTAGTGGCATTCCACAGGGATCAGTTCTGTTGTTTGTGGTGTATATAAATAATTTGGAAGAAAATATAGCTGGCCTGATGAGTAAGTTCGCAGACGACACAAAAATTGGTGGAGTTGAGGATAGTGAAGAGGATTGTCAGGGGATACATCATGATACAAATTGATTGGGCTTGGGCGGAGAAATGGCAGATGGAGTTTAATCCAGAAAAATGTGATGTAATGCACTTCGGAAGGTCCATGCATGTAGGAATTGCAAAATAAATGTTAGAATTCTTGCCAGTACTGACAGGCAGAGGGATCTGGGCGTGCATGTCCACCGATCACTGAAAGTGACAACGCCTGTGGATAAGGTGGTCAAGAAGCCATACGGCATGCTGGCCTTCATCAGTCGGGGCACTGGATATAAAAATTGGCAAGTAATGTTGCAGCCGTACAGGATCTTAGTCAGGCCTCATTTGGTGTATTGTATACAATTCTGGTTGCCACACTACCAGAAGGATGCTTCGGAGAGGGTACAGAAGCTGTTTACTAGGATGTTGCCTGGTATGGAGGACATTAGCTATGAGGAGAGATTAGATAACCTTGGTTTGTTCTCACTGGAACGACGGCGGTAGAGAGGCTATGGGTCCTGACGATATTCCGGCAATTGAACCGAAGATTTGCGTTCCCGAACTTGCCGCACCCCTCCAAACTGTTCCAGTACAGCTACAGCACTGGCGAATACCCGGCAATATGGAACATTGCTCACGTTTGTCATAAGAACAAAGAACAAAGAATAATACAGCACAGAAACAGGCCCTTCAGCCTGCGCCAAAGTCTGAAGACCCGCACATCCAGACATAGGAGCAGCTTCTTCCCCACAGCTACAAGACTCCTCAACGACTCCCCCTTGGACTGATCTGTTCCCTGTAATAACAATATTCACGATGCCCTATGCTGCTCTTGCTCATGTATTTACTTTGTTTGGCCCCTTGTTCTGCACTGTAACCAATCACTGTTTGTCAAAGTACTATTTGTCAATGTACTTTGTTGATTATTCTTTTTTGTCTACTATGTATGTACTGTGTACGTTCCCTCGGCCGCAGTAAAATACTTTTCACTGTACTTCGTACATGTGACAATAAATCAAATCAAATCTTGAAGAGCCAGTGTCCAAAAACCAATCGCTGGGGAACTGCGCTACAAACCTTCCTCCTGTCTAAAATACAACCAGTGACTACAACTCTCTGTTTCCCTTCACTCACCCAATTTCCTATCCATGTAATTACTGCCCCTTTTATTCCATGAGCTCTCACTTTGCTAATGAGCCTCTTGTGTGCCACTTTATCAAATGTGTTTTGACCATGGCACTACATTCTCACGTACAAGGACAGTGCCCTCCCCTTGGCAGGTTTGGTGGTGGGAAGAGCATTTAATCTGGGGAGCTGATGGTCCAGTGGTAACATCACCGGACGAGAAAGCCAGAGGTCCAGGCTAATGTTCTGGGGCAAGGATTCAAATCCCAGTTTGACAGCTGGTGGAACGATAATTCAATTAATAACCTGAAATGGTGACCATTAAACTCTTCCTGATTGACATAAAAATCCATCTGGTTCATTAATGCCCTTCAGGGAAGGAAGTCTGCCGTCCTTACCCGGTCTGGCCTCTATGTGACTCCAGACCCACAACAATGCGGTTGACTCTTTTTAAAAATAAATTTAGAGTACCCAATTCATTTTTTCCAATTAAGGAGCAATTTTAGTGTGGCCAATCCACCTACCTTGTGCATCTTTGGGCTGTGGGGGCGAAACCCACACAGACACGGGGAGAATGTGCAAACTCCACATGGACAGTGACCCAGAGCCGGGATTGAACCTGGGAACGTGGCGCTGTGAGGCAGTAGTGCTAACCCACTGCGCCACCGTGCTGCCCTCAATGCGGTTGACTCTTGACTGCCCTCTGAAATGGCCGAGCAAACTACCCGGTTCAAGCACAGTTAGGGATGGGCAACAACTGCTGAACTTGTCAGCAGCACCCTCATTCCATGAAAGAATAAAGAAAAACACCTGCGGGGTCCCAGGTTCGATCCCGGCTCTGGGTCACTGTCCGTGTGGAGTTTGTACATTCTCCCCGTGTTTGTGTGGGTTTCGCCCCCATAACCCAAAGATGCACAAGGTAGGTGGATTGGCCACGCTAAATTGCCCCTTCATTGGAAAAAATGAATTGGGTATTCTAAATTTCAAAAAAAAGACAAACACCTGAAGCTGGCCCCCATCGCAGCAGGGGCTTGAGCGGAAAATGTAGCGAGCCATTCAAACTTTCATTGACTTGGGGACCGAAAGGACCTGCCAGTGGGAGGGGCTGTAAAACTCTGCCCTTGCATTTTCTATGATGCTTTTACCAACCTGAGGATAACCCTGTGACCTTCCTTGCCACTGGGCTGACCATTGTTATGCACTCCTGGCCAACCTCCCATATTCTAACCTCGTTGAACTTGAAGCCGTACAGGACCCTGCTGCCCATGTCCTTCCTCGCTCCTCAGCCCATTGACACACATTGGCTCCCAGTTAAGCATTTACTCGCTTTTAAAATTCTCATCTTTCTTTCCAAATCTCTCCATGGCATTGTCACTCCCAATCTCTGGAATCTCCTTTATTAATCCCACAACTCTCCAAGATGCCAGTGCTCCACTAATTCTGGCCTCTTGAACACTTTCAATTGAAATAATTGTCCGTGCATTCAGCTGCCCAGGCAAAACAGATTCTTCCCCGCTGTTACCAGACCCCTGGGTGACCCTGTTGTGGACGGATCTGATCTCTCCACACATCTTCTCCACTGAATAATACAACACTCCGTATGCTTCACCCAATGCCTGTATCTATGTATCAACATTGCGTATTTTATGTTTGCCCTATTATGTATTTTCTTTTCATGTATGGAATGGTAAAGCGAAAAGTGCAGAGGATACTGGAAGTCTGCAGAGGGATTTGGATAGGTTAAGTGAATGGGCTCGGGTCTGGCAGATGGAATACAATGTTGACAAATGTGAGGTTATCCATTTTGGTAGGAATAACAGCAAACGGGATTATTATTTAAACGATAAAATATTAAAGCATGCCGCTGTTCAGAGAGACTTGGGTGTGCTAGTGCATGAGTCACAGAAGGTTGGTTTACAAGTGCAACAGGTGATTAAGAAGGCAAATGGAATTTTGTCCTTCATTGCTAGAGGGATGGAGTTTAAGACTAGGGAGGTTATGTTGCAATTGTATAAGGTGTTAGTGCGGCCACACCTGGAGTATTGTGTTCAGTTTTGGTCTCCTTACTTGAGAAAGGACGTACTGGCGCTGGAGGGTGTGCAGAGGAGATTCACTAGGTTAATCCCAGAGCTGAAGGGGTTGGATTATGAGGAGAGGTTGAATAGACTGGGACTGTACTCGTTGGAATTTAGAAGGATGAGGGGGGATCTTATTGAAACATTTAAAATTATGAAGGGAATAGATAGGATAGATGCGGGCAGGTTGTTTCCACTGGCGGGTGACAGCAGAACTAGGGGGCATAGCCTCAAAATAAGGGGAAGTAGATTTAGGACTGAGTTTAGGAGGAACTTCTTCACCCAAAGGGTTGTGAATCTATGGAATTCCTTGCCCAGTGAAGCAGTTGAGGCTCCTTCATTACATGTTTTTAAGGTAAAGATAGATAGTTTTTTGAAGAATAAAGGGATTAAGGGTTATGGTGTTCGGGCCGGAAAGTGGAGCTGAGTCCACAAAAGATCAGCCATGATCTAATTGAATGGCGGAGCAGGCTCGAGGGGCCAGATGGCCTACTTCTGCTCCTAGTTCTTATGTTCTTATGTTCTTATGTTCTTATGATCTGTCTGAACTTGTTGCAGAACAAAACTTTCACTGTACCTCGGTACTCGTGACAATAAACAAATCCAAACCAATCCAATCTAATCCCGAAACTCAGTTTTCCCTCCCTGAACCCCTCCGCCTCTGCCTCACTTTCCTCCTTAAAGATGATCCTTAAAATCTATCAATTGTTCCTTATATCTCCTCCTGGTGTTCGGTGTCAAATTTAACCTTTGTTATGCTGCTGCAAGGCACTTTTCAGGAAACAAAACTACATAATTAAGACAAATTGTTGCTGTATACATCCCAAAGCACTTTACAGTCAAAGAATACTTTTCACAGAAAGTCAGTGGTGTTACGTAGGAACATTGGGCGGGATTCTCTGATCGGATTCTCTGGTCCTGAGGCTAAGTGTTGACGCTGTCGTAAATGCCGTTGTGTTTTACGACGGCGTCAACGGGCCCCCAGGATCAGCAATCCTGCGCCCGACAGGGGGACAGCAAGGCACTGGAGTGACTCACGCAGCTCCAGCTGCTGATGCCAGCATCAAACAGGCGCTGTGGGTCTGCGCGTGCGCGCTGCGACCGACGCAAATTCTCACATGTGCATTACGACCAGCACAAACTCACGCGTGCCGAAAGTTGCCTTCTCCACGCCGGCCCTGACGCAACATGGCGTAGAGCTCAGCGCGGAGTAAAAGAGTCCCCCACCAAGTGAAGCTGGCCCGCCAATCGATAGGCCCCGATCGCGGGCCAGGCCACGGTGGAGGCCCCACCCTGGGGTCGGACACCCCTCCCCCACCAGACTGCCCCCCGCAGGATGAACGCTGAGGTCCCGCCGGGTAGGACCACATGTGAACGGCGCCGGCGGGACTCGGCCTATGTTGGCACCCATTCGGCCCATCATGGGTGGAGAATCATCGGGGAGCCGCGTAGAGCGGCCTTCCGACAGGAGCCACGCCGACCGCACCGGCGACAATGGCACCGATTCTCCGGTGACCGGAGAATAGGCGGACCGGCATCACGTGATTCGTGCCCCCCCCCCCCCCCCCCCCCCCCCGGCAACTCTCCGACCCGGCCCGGGGTCAGAGAATCCCACCCATAGCTGTCAAGGGGCGGCACGGTGTTCAATCCCGGCCCCAGGTCACTGTCCGCGTGGAGTTGGCACATTCTCCCCGTGCCTGCGTGGGTCTCACCTCCACAACCCAAAGATGTGCAGGGTAGGTAGGTGGATTGGCCATGTTGAATTGCAACTTAATTGGAAAATAAATAATTGGATACAAGGAACATAGCAGTAAGTTTGCACACAAGATCCAATGTGGTCACGTCCAAATTAATCCGCCTGGCTCAGCTTTGTATCAGAGATGTAGGGTGCAGTAGGATCTTATACACCAATTTGAAAGAGAAGACAGATTCTCAGTTTCATCTCCAACCCTTTAAGATATCATCATTCCTCTAATTCTGGACCCTTCAAATAGAATCATTTGATGCAGTTATACTTGCATCGGTGCTGAATTCCTCACCAGTGTGTCAACCTAGACCACACACTCAAGATGGGACGCAAACCCATGATCCTTTGAGTCAAAAATGTGTGCTGCCCACTGAGCCAACGGTGCCAGTGATCCTAATTCCACCTTCTCAACAGGGAGCCACACTTGGGTAACATGAGTTGGGGACAGGGTCACAGCTCTGGAGTAACCTCACAACTGGAACACAGAAGCAGGAACAGCTCGGTCAGCCCTTCCAGATGGTTACCAGTTCTGTCCAGTGGTGTTCTGATTTGTACCCAAACTCAGTTAAACCT
Organism: Scyliorhinus canicula; assembly: GCF_902713615.1. Taxonomy (NCBI): domain Eukaryota; kingdom Metazoa; phylum Chordata; class Chondrichthyes; order Carcharhiniformes; family Scyliorhinidae; genus Scyliorhinus; species Scyliorhinus canicula. Next base: position 6,221,761 of record NC_052162.1, on the reverse strand, counting down.
GATTTACCTCCATGCCCTTTGATCCTCTCACACAATGAAAGGGTCGGTGAATTTCTCCTTGTGGCTTTACAAACAGCGGAATGAAAGAAGAGGGAAACATTCGGAAGTCTTGCTGGATTTGCCTCCGCCACTGAGCTCTTTGATCCTGAAGGGGTTAATCCATGCAAATTATGTAAGGTGCTGTGAATGCAGAGAACGGGCGACTGAAGATTCAAGGTTGCAAATTGGAACAAAAGTGCTTTTCAATAAAGATTCATTCTCTGCAAGCCCAATGTGCAGTTTGATCCTGACACAGCTCCATTGTGGGAATAATGTCAACAGAATGGAAATGTGCGTTCGATATTTAATGATGTGAATTTAATGGTTATCATAATGTCATTTTATCCATGAAATGCGATTACTTCCACTAAAAGGAGCTTACATTTCTGATGGCAGCAATTGCGATTTAAAATCACATTAAGGCAGAAGAATTGTGTTCTGGGAATTGATATTTTTTTTAAAATCTGAATTCTTTGGAAACCCAGAACGGCGGGTGGGGGTGAGGGCGTTGGGGGTGGGGGGCATGAAGTGTGGGGATAAGCCATGTAGTGTGGTCATAAGACGTGAAGATAAGTGAGCCTCAAGGTTTGATCGCCAAGTTGAGTTCTCCACTCTCACAGCAAGCCAGCAGTGAGAACTGGTCCCCTGGTTCTGAGAGGACAGCATATAGACAGCTGTTTCCCACCTTTGATCCTAATCCAGTGAGTATGTATTTGATTTGTTTATTGAAATTTGAGTATTGGTGTGTATCTGTGCTTGCGTCTCAAGGGCTGAATTTTCCTAAACCTTGACCCAGTTCGGCCGAAAAGCCTCGGCCCAGTGTCTCCGATGCAATCAGTGACTCACCTATATACAATTGAGCGTTCCGACCACTTCAACACCATTCACCCTACAACTTCACCCCCTCACCCTCTCATTCCCCTTACTCACTCACCCTCTAGCCATCACCCCTTCACATCATTGTCCACACACCCCTAGTCCCCCCCATTTTGTAAACAAAATACGCAAGTCATATTATAATTGTAGAAGAGCGCATAAAACCCAATGAGAAACAGATTATTTAAACCATCTGTGTAAACAAGCGGACTCTTTAAACCATCGCTATCGACAAATAGTTGCAAATACAATTGGGCTGTAGGATTGCAGACAAGAGCCCATAAAATTCCTCAAGAAAGCAGACTTCAGAACTGTTACCTCAGCACACGTCCTGACTGAATACTTAAAAACAATAGAAAGATATTGAACATAAGAACTAGGAGCAGGAGCAGGCCATCTGGCTCCTTGATCCTGCTCCGCCATTCATTAAGATCATGGCTGATTTTTTTGTGGACTCAGCTCCACTTATCCGCCCACTCACCATAATCTTTTTATTCCATTACCGTTCAAAATTCGATCTATCTTTGCCTTAAAAACATTTAACGAGGCAGCCTCAACTGCTTCACTGGTCAGGGAATTCTACAGTATCACGACCCTTCGGGTGAAGAAATTCCTCCTCAACACAGTCCTAAATCTGCTCCCCATTATTTTGAGGCTATGCCCCCTTGTTCTAGTTTCACCCGCCTCCCTGCTTCTATCCTATCTATTCCCTTCAGAGTTTTATATGTTTCTATAAGACCCCCCTCATTTTTCTAAATTCCAAATCTCTCCTCATAAGCTAATCCTCTCAACTCTAGAATCAACCTAGTGAATCTCCTCTGCATACTCTCCAGTGCCAGTACATTCTTTCTCAAGTGAGGAGACCAAAACTGTACACAGTACTCCAGGTGTGGCCTCACCAGCACTCTACACAGCTGCAACATAACCTCCCTGCTTTTAAACTCCATCCCTCTAGCAATGAAAGACAAAATTCCATTTGCCTTCTAAATTACCTGCTGCACCTGCAAACCAACTTTTTGTGATTCATGCACAAGGACACCCAGGTCCCTCTGCACAGCAGCAAGCTGCAATTTTTTTACCATTTAAATAATAGTTAATTTTGCTGTTATTCCTACCAAAATGGATGGCCTCACATTTACCAACATTAAACTCCATCTGCCAGACCCTTGCCCACTCACTTAAACTATCTATATCCCTCTGCAGACTTTCAGTTTCCTCTGCACACTTGGCTCTATCACTCATCTTAGTGTCATCTGCAAACTTTGATTCATTACAATTGGTCCCCAACTCCAGATCATCTATTAAATTGTGATCAATTGTGGTCCCAACACTGATCCCTGAGGCCCACCGCTAGCCACTGATCACCAACCAGAAAAACACCCATTTATCCCCACTCTTTGCTGAAACCTTTATTCATTGTCATCATACGAGGCTACACTTTGAAGCCTGTGAAATGTGCTCTACCCTTTTATCCATCAGATGAACTTTTTCAAAACTCATCTGAAGCCTTTCCCACATCTACCATGTTGATCTTTTAATTGACAGTCCAGCAGTTGGAAAAGGCAACAATCTGGTAGGCTCCTTTCTAAAGGGGAGTCACACCTTCCAACCCCTTCAGCCTCATGGCTCCCTTTGATGAACATAGTCGCAACTCATGCCATAGCATTTCATGATGACGTATAAAGGAGGAAAAGCATTTTACCACCTTGCCAGCTGAACGCTTCCTGCTTCCAGCTCATGGTTCCATGGTTCCCTCCTCCTTGTGACTGGTGTAAATCCCAACAGCTGCTAAGGTCCAGCCACCTCCATGAACATTTAAAACCTTTCCTGGGGCAGACTCATGATGAATCCCCAAAACTCTCACCTGCCCCCTTCACTGGAGGGGGCGTGTTCCAGGACCGACTTCCTCCCCCCACCCTCAAGAAAATGGCCAAGTGCAGAAACGGGGCGGGTCACCAGCCTGCCCTGATCAGTGGCCATGTGCTGTATCGCCCTGTCCCGTCTCAGTTTGGCCCTGATCGGAAAGTTGACAATTCAGTCCTGGGTAAGGAGAACATCAGGTGCAACTTTGATTGTATTTTTAGGGGCGACACGGTGGCGCATTGGTTAGCACTGCTGCCTCATGGCACCAAAGACCTGGTCTCGATCCCGATCCGGGGTTATTCTCTGTGTGGAGTTTGCACATTCTCCCCATGTCTGCGTGGGTCTCACCCCCACAACCCAATAAGATGTGCAGGGTAGGTGGATTGGCCACGCCAAATTGCCGCTTAATTGGTAAAAAGAATGGGGTCCTGTTAATTTAAAGAAAAGTTTGATTGTATTTTTATAAATGAACATACGGCAGCAAAAGCGCAGACTTGAGTCACGTGCTGCCTGCAGCTTGCTGTGTGAACCCAACTTGGGTGCCAACATGCTCCGATGTTGCCATTATTGCTGTGGATCTCAGCAGGATTTGTAGATTCCCTCAGCAATCCAGCAGATTACTAGAATTACTGAGAAACCATCCCAGGGCCGGGGTTCCTGGAGCGTAAATCTGCTGTCCTTTCCCGGATTTCCATACAATGGCCATTCTGCCAGCATGCTTGCTGTTACAGAGGGCAAGTTTGTGGGCAAATGTTGAGCATTGGAGAGTTGGGGATTTATTCAAGGGAACTGGGGATCCGTAAAGGGCAGCCCGTCTGGAACACGGATGTGCTGAGTGGCTACTCTCTTGTTCCTTCCTCTCCTCCCTAGGACCACTCTTATCCTTGTCCACCAGCACTTTAAAACTTACTGACTTGTGGTCACTGTTCCCAAAATGCTCCCCTACTGAAACTTCTACCACCTGGCGGGGCTCATTCCCAATACCAGGTCCAGTACAGCCCCATCCCTAGTTGGACTATCTACATGTTGTTTTAAGAAGCCCTCCTGGATGCTCCTTACAAACTCTGCCCCGTCCAAGTCCCGAGCACTAAGTGAGTCCCAGTCAATATTGGGGAAGTTAAAGTCTTCCATCACAACAACCCTGTTGCTTTTACTCCTTTCCAAAATCTGTCCACCTATCTGATCCTCTATCTTAGCCATCACCTCTCAGTTTGATGTGGTGCCTTGAAGATGGCAACATGGGCATCGTGCGACACGGTGGCACAGTGGTTAGCACGGATGCCTCAAAGGACCTGGGTTCGATTCCAGAGTTGGTCCTGTGTGGGTTTTACACGTTCTCCCTGTCTGCATGGGTTTCCTCCGGGTGCTCCAGTTTCCTCCCACAGTCCAAAGATTCTGTTTTATAAATTTAGAGTACCCAATTCATTTTTTCCAATTAAGGGGCAATTTAGTGTGGCCAATCCACCTACCCTGAACATCTTTGGGTTGTGGGGGCGAAACCCACGCAAACACGGGGAGAATGTGCAAACTCCACACAGACAGTGACCCAGAGCCGGGATCGAACAGGGCTAACCCACTGCGCCACTGTACTGCCCCCACAGTCCAAAGATGTGCAGGTTAGGTTGATTGGCAATGCTAAAAGAAATTGCCCCCCAAGTGCCCCAAGATGTGTAAGTTAGGTGGGGTTATGGGGTTATGGGGATAGGGCCCAGGTAGGGTACTATTTCAGAGGTTCGGTGCAGACTCAATAGGCCAAATGGCCTCCCTCTACATTCTAGGTTTCCTATCATTTGAAGAATAGCCAAGGGACACAGGATGAAATCATCAGGACATTGTCCAGGAGATCAGAAATTCACCAGCATGATATTCTGGGTGTGATCACACACTAACTGCACGTTAGGTTGGCGCTACCTCTTATAGTTAAGATATATCTCCCCAACATAGTACAGTGACCATACAGCATGGATGGGATTCTCAGTCCCGCCAGCCCCATTTTCTGGCACGGTGCGCCCCTGCAAGCAGCGGGATTCTCCGTTCCCGCAGCCAGCCAATGGGATTTTCCATTGTGACCACCCCCAGGCTGCTGGGAAACTCACGGGTGTGAATGCGCTTCCGGCGAAGCAGAGAATCCCACCGACGGAGAATCCCGCAGCATATGTGTGCATCCTGTGCCATGTGGATGTCACTATATTGGAAAAGATACACATTGGCTCCTCAAGTTCTCACCATTTTGACTACAGGCAGCAAAGCCCCGTCTCCTGGCATCAGGGTGAAGCGAAGGTCATTGATTTGTTTTTTCTAAAATTCAGTGGCGACTAGGGGCTTTTCACAGTAACTTCATTGCATTGTTTTTTTTAAATAAATTTAGAGTACCCAATTCATTTTTTCCAATTAAGGGGCAATTTAGTGTGGCCAATTCACCTGGCCTGCACATCTTTGGGTTGTGGGGGCGAAACCCACGCAAACACGGGGAGAATGTGCAAACTCGACACGGATAGTGACCCAGAGACGGGATCGAACCTGGGACCTCGGCGCCATGAGACAGCAGTGCTAACCCACTACGCCACCGTGCTGCCCGGGAAAGTCAATGATAAATTCTGATGGAATCAGGTCAACGTGAGTAAGGAACCCTTCTGCTGATTGCAACATTCCGCCCCACACCACCCAACGCAACTGATGGATCAGTGCTCTTCAATGTTGAACAGCGCTTGGAGAAAGCACTGACGGTGGCAACGGCACAGACTGTACTGTGTGTGAGGGTTTTAACGTCCATCATCTATTGTGGCTCGGTAGTACCACCACAGGCCGACCTGGCCAGATTCTGAAGGGCATAGCTTCCACGCTGGGAGTGTAGCCGGTGATGAGAGAAACAGCAGAAAGGGGGAAGCATGCTAGATCTCCCTGTCTCACTGACCTACCTGTCGCAAATGCATGGCAGCATTAGTAGGAGTGACCACCGCACAGTGGAGATAAAATCCCATTGTGTTGTATGTCACTACCATTGTGCTCAATAGGATAGATTTTCAAACAGATCTGGCAACTTAAGGCTGGACATCCAGGAAGTGCTGTGGGCCATAGCATCAAGTGAATTGTATATAACCACAGTCTGTAACCTCATGACCTCATATCCCCCAGTCTACAATTAGTACCAATCCAGGGGATCAACTCTTCAATGATTCCTGACTCAATATGTAGATAGGCCGACGAGGGGGGAGGCCATATTGGACTTGGTGCTTGGCAACGAACCAGGCCAGGTGTCAGATGTCTCGGTAGGAGATCATTTCAATGACAGTGACCACAACTCCTTGACCTTTACCATAGTCATGGAGAGGGATGGGAACAGACAGTATGGGAAGGTATTTAATTTGAGGAGGGGAAATTATACTGCTATTAGACAGGAGCTGAGGAGCATAAGGTGGGAACAATTGTTCTTGAGGAAAAGCACAACAGTAATGTGGGGATTGTTTAAGGAGCACTTGCTGCGAGTGCTGGATAGTTTTGTCCCCTGAGACAAGGAAGGAATAGTAAGGTGAAGGAGTCTTGGATGACAAAAGAAATGGAGCTCCTAGTCAATAGGAAGAAGGAAGCTTATGTAAGGTTGAGGAAGCAAGGATCTGACTCGGCTCTAGAGGGTTACAAGCTAGCCAGGAAGGAACTCAAAAATGAACTGAGGAGAGCTAGAAGGAGGCATGAAAAAGCCCCGGCGGGAAGGATTAGGGAAAACCCCAAGGCATTCTACACTTATGTGAGAAATAAGAGTACGATCAGAGTGAGAGTAGAGCTGATCAGTGATAGTGGAGGGAACTTGTGCCTGGAGTCTGAGGAGATGGGGTAGGCCCTAAATGAATTTTTTGCTTCAGTATTCACTGGAGTGAGGGACCTTGTTGCTCATGAGAACAGCGTGAATCAGGTTAATAGACTCGAACAAGTTGATATTAAGAAGGAGGATTTGCTGGAAATTTTGAAAAGAATCAGGATAGATAAGTCCCCTGGGCCTGACGGGATATACCCAAGGTTACTACGGGAAGTGAGGGAGGAGATTGCTGCGCCGTTGGCGATGCTCTTTGCGTCCACACTCTCCACTGGAGTAGTACCGGATGATTGGAGGGAGGTGAATGTTGTTCCCCTGTTCAAGAAAGGGAATAGGGAAATTCCTGGGAATTACAGACCCATCAGTCTTACTTTTGTGGTGAGCAAAATATTGGAAAGGATTCTGAGAGATAGGATTTATGATTATTTAGAAAAACATAGTTTGATTAAAGATAGTCAGCATGGCTTTGTGAGGGGCAGATCATGCCTCACAAGCCTCATTGAATTCTTCGAGTATGTGACGAGACACATTGATGAAGGTCGAGCAGTGGATGTGGTGTATATGGATTTCAGTAAGGCATTTGATAAGGTTCCCCATGGTAGGTTCATTCAGAAAGTTAGGGGGCATGGGATAGAGGGAAATTTGGCAGTCTGGATACAGAATTGGCTGGCCGAAAGAAGACAGCGAGTGTTAGTGGATGGAAAATATGCCCCCTGGAGGTCGGTGACCAGTGGTGTCCCGGAAGGATCTGTTCTGGGACCTCTGCTCTTTGTGTCTTTTATAAATGACTTGGATGAGGAAGTGGAAGGGTGGGTTAGCAAGTTTGCCAATGACACGAAGGTTGGTGGAATTGTAGATAGTGTCGAGGGTTGTTGGAGGTTAAAACAGGACATTGACAGGATGCAGAGCTGGGCTGAGAAATGGCAGATGGGGTTTAACCTTGATAAATGTGAAATTATACATTTTGGAACGTCGAATTTGAATGCTGAATACAGGGTTAAAGGCAGAATTCTTGGAAGTGTGGAGGAACAGAGGGATATTGGGGTCCACGTACATAGAGCCCTCAAAGTTGCCACCCAGGTTGATAGGGTTGTTACGAAGGCGTATGGTGTGTTTGCTTTCATTAACAGGTGGATTGAGTTTAAGAGCCGCGAGGTTTTGCTGCAGCTTTATAAAATTCTAGTTAGACCACACTTGGAATATTGTGCCCAGTTCTGGTCGCCTCATTATAGGAAGGATGTGGATGCTTTGGAGAGGGTCCAGAGGAGATTTACCAGGTTGCTGCCAGGACTGGAGGGCATGTCTTATGGAGAAAGGTTGAGGGAGCGAGGGCTTTTCTCACTGGAGCGAAGAAGGCAGAGAGGTGACTTGATAGAGGTGTACAAGGTGATGAGAGGCATGGATAGAGTGGATAGCCAGAGGCTTTTCCCCAGGGTGGAAATGGCTGTCATGAGGGGACATAATTTTAAGGTGATTGGAGGAAGGTATAGAGGAGATGTCAGAGGTCGGTTCTTTAGACAGAGAGTGGTGGGTGTATGGAATGCACTGCTAGCGGAGTTGGTGGAGTCAGAGTCATTACGGACATTTAAGTGACTCTTGGACAGGCACATGGACAGCAGTAAATTGAACGGGTATAGGTTAAGTTGATCTTAGGTTCGGATAAATGGTCGGCACAACATCGTGGGCTGAAGGGCCTGTACTGTGCTGCACTGTTCTGTGTTCAACTCACTCCCTACACCATAACGCAGAATAGCAGCCATGTGTACCATGTCCAAGAGGCACTGCAGGAACTCACCAAGGCTCCTGAAGTAGCACCTTCCAAACCCACGACCACTACCATCTAGAAGGCCAAGGGCAGCAGACACATGGGAACCCCTCCAGCAGCCTCTCATCATCCTGGCCATTCCTTCACTGTCGCTGGGTCAAAAACCTGGAACACGCTCCCAACAGCACTGCAGTTGTACCTACACCACATGGGCTGCACCACCACCTTCTCAATTAGGGATGGATAATAAATGCTGGCCTAACCAGCAACACCAACACTCCATGATTAAATAAAAATAAAACGAATTTGCAAATAAATGACAGAGGAGTGTAATTCTAATGGGGGACTTGAATTATCCAACCGTATGCTGGGATAGGAGTGCAAAGGGACAAGAGTGGTCAGAGTTGCTGGAAGGCATTCCAGATGGTTTTCTGAAGCAGTACGTTTCCAATCCAACGAGAGGGCAAACAGTTTCGGACCTGGTTCTGGGGAGTTGGTTGGGCCACGTGGATCAAATAACTGGGAGAGCATTCAGGAGATAGTGAACACTGGCCAAGGAAAAGGACAAGGAACAATTCAGAGCAGGGATAAGTGATTGGAGGAAAGTCAACTTTGATGGAATGAGAATGCGTCCCTGATGAGTTCTCCCACATGCAGCTGGTGAGTACCGGGTGGAAGGTGAATCCGGAGTCCAATATTTTAATGAAACATTAGGCTTATTTAAAGATTCAGATCTGGATCTTGCCCAGAGAGGCCGAAATCCAGATCGCGCCGGGCGGAAGGAGGCGGTTAACTCCCACGAGCCTTCGCTCCGGACATGGAACCCCATATGGGTCTCACGTGCAATTCACCCAGTTCTGTGCCAGTCACAACGGGTGCGCTGAATGGCACCCAGAGAATAAGAGAGGGGCGAACCAGGCGGGAGGCCAAGGCCATAGCCAGTCATGTAATGGAGATGGGATGACAATTAAGCTGAGAGTGGGCGGTAGCCACTGAGTAAGATGTGGGACTGGTTGCTTCCAGGTCTGGGAGGGTAATAGGTCAGCAGAGGAACTGATGTTACCCAGCGGCGACACCAATCTGATTTTCCCTCTGTCTCTCTCTCACCCCTCGCAGGTCACCGAGCAATGTGATATGGAGCCAGTGGAGCTGGCTATTCTTCCTAACACAGCACCGACTCCAGCAGCAATGAGCGGAGGCACCCAGGGAAGACTCAGCAGAGTGACCAGGGGACCACACGGGCAGGCTTCAGGGCCGAAAGCATACAGAGGGCACAATGGCGCAGAAGGAAACCGGTGGGGGGGGGGGGGGGGGGGGGGGGGGGGGTGGAGGACCCGAGAGTCCTTCCTGGAACTGTCGGACAACATGTGCAACAGGAGAGTCCGCCTCATCAGGGAGACTGTGCGGTACCTGTATTACATCTTGGCAGACTTGACGCCACTTGGCGGAAGTGGACACCCATTCCCTGTGGCCTTGAAGGTCACAGCATCCTTCATTCTTTACACGATGGGGTCATTCCAGGCCTCCATGAGTCACCTTTTTCAAAAATTAATTTACAGGATGTGCAAGTCGCTGGTTAGGATGCCATTTATTGCCCATCCCTAGTTGCCCCTCAGAAGCTAGTGGTGAGCTGTCTTCTTGAACTGCTGCAGTCCTTGAGGTGTAGGTACACCCAGAGTGCTGTTAGGGAAGGTGTTCCAGTATTTTGACCCAACGACAGTGAAGGAACGGCGATATATTTCCAAATTAGGGTGATGAATGACTTCGAGGGGAAATGAAATTAAATGAAATGAAAATCGCTTATTGTCACGAGTAGGCTTCAATAAAGTTATTGTGAAAAGCCCCTAGTCGCCACATTCCGGCGCCTGTTCGGGGAGGCTGGTACGGGAATCGAACCGTGCTGTTGGCCTGCTTTAAAAGCCAGCGATTTAGCCCAGTGAGCTAAACCAGTCCCTTTGAGCTAAACCAGCCCCTTTGAGCCCCCTCGCCAGGTGGTGGGGTTCCCAGGTATCTGCTGCTCTTGTCCTTCTAGATGGTAGTGGTCGTGGGTTTGGAAGGAGCTGTCTGAGGAACCTTGGTGAGTTCCTGCAGTGCATATTGTAGATGGTACAAACGGCTGCCAGTGTTTATCGTGGTGGAAGGGTTGATTGTTTGTGGAGGGAGGAGCTTTTGTCCTGGATGGTATTGAGCTGCCTGAGTGTTGTTGGAGCTGCACTCATCCAGGCAAGTGGAGAGTATTCCATCACACTCCTGACTTGTGCCTTGCAGGTGGTAGACAGGCTTTTGGGGGGGGGTTCAGGAGCTGAGTGGCTCGCCATTGGATTCTTAGCGTTAGACCTGCCCTGGTAGTCACCGTATTAATATGGCTAGTCTAAGGCAGCATGGTGGCATAGTGGTTAGCACTGTTGCCTCACGACACCATGGTCTCAGGTTCACTCCCGGCTCTGAGTCACTGTCTGTGTGGAGTTTGCACATTCTCCCCGTGTTTGCGTGGGTTTCGCCCCCACAACCCAAAGGTGTACAGGCTAGGTGGATTGGCCACAATAAATTGCCCCTTAATTGGAAAAAAATTAAGTGGGCACTCTAAATTAAAAACAAAATATGGCTAGTCCAGTTCAGTTTCTGATCAATGGTAACCCCCAGGATGTTGGTTATGGAGGATTCTGTGATGGTAATGCCATTGAATATCAAGGGGTGACAGTTAGATCTCCTAGGAGATGGCCATTGTCTGGCGCTTGTGTAACTTGCCACTTGTCAGCCCAAGCCTGGATATTGTCTGGGTCTTGTTGCATTTGGACACGGACTGCTTCATTATCTGAGGAGTGGCGAAAGGTGCTGACCATACAGTCATCTGCAAACATCCTCACTTCTGACCTCATAATGGAAGTGAGGTCATTGATGAAGCAGCTGAAGATGGTTGGGCCAAGGACACTATCCTGAGGAACTCCTGCAGTGATGTCCTGAAGCTGAGATGATTGACCTCCAACCAACACAACCAATTTCCTTTGTGCCGGGTATGATTCCAACTAATGGAGAGTTTAATCCACTGATTCCCATTGACTCCAGTTTAGTTCAGGCTCCTTGATGCCATACTCATACCAATGCTGCCTTGATGCCAAGGGCAGTCACTCTCACCTCAACTGCGGCATTCAGCTCTTTTGTCGATGTTTCAACCAAGGCTGGAATGAGTAAGTGCCGCTTGATAGCACTGTTGATGATTTCTTCCATCACTTTGCTGATGATGGAGAGTAAACTGATAGGGCGATAATTGGCTGGTTGGATTTGTCCTGTTTCTTGTGTACAGGACGCACCTGGGCAATTTTCCACATTGCCAGGTAGATGCCAGTGTTGTAGCTGCACTAGACAGCCTGGCTAGGGGTACAGCAAGTTCTGGAACACAAGTCTTCAGTACGATTGCCAGAATATTGCCAGGGCCCATAGCCTTTGTGGTATTCAGTGCCTTCAACCCTTTTTTGATATCATATGGAGTGAATCATATTAGCTGAAGGCTGGCATCTGTGATGCTGGGGACCTCCGGAGGAGACCGAGATGGATCATCCACTCGGCACTTCTGGCTGAAGATTGTTGGGTATGTCTCAGCCCTGTCTTTTGCACTGATGTGCTGGGCTCCTCCATCATTGAGGATGGGGATATTTGTGGAGCTTCCACCTCCAGTGAGTCGTTTAATTTTAAAAAACATTTTGAGTACCCAATTCAGTTTTTCCAATTAAGGGGCAATTTAGCGTGGCCAATTCACGTACCCTGCACATCGTTTGGGTTGTGGGGGTGAAACCCACACAAACACGGGGGGGGGGAATGTGCAAACTCCACACGGACAGTGACCCAGAGCTGGGATCAAACCTGGGAACACGGCATTATGAGGCAGCAGCACTAACCACTGCGCCACCGTGCTGTGAGTCATTTAATTGTCCACCACCATTCACGGCTGGATGTGGCAGGACTAAGATCAGATCTGTTCATTGTGGAATCGCTTAGCTGTCCATCACTTGCTGCTTCTGCTGTTTGGCACACAAGTAGTCCTGTGTTGCAGCTTCGCCAAGTTGACACCTCATTTTTCGGGATGCCTGGGTGTTGCTCCTGGCATGCTCTCCTGCACTCTTCATTGAACCAGGGTTGATCCCCTGGCTTGGTGGTAATGGTAGAGTGGGGGATATGCCAGGCCACAAGGTTTCAGTTTGTGGTTGAATACAAACTTGCCGCTGACGGCCCACAACACCTCATGGATGCCCAGACTTGAGATGCTAGATCTGTTTGAACTTTATCCCATTGAGCACGGCGGTTGTGTCACACAATATGATGGAGGGTATCCTCAATGTGAAGATGGGACTTTGCCTCCAAAAGGACTGTGCGGTGGTCACTTCTTCCAATATTGTCATGGACAGATACATCTGCGGCAGGCAGATTGGTGAGGATGAGGTCAAGTATGTTCTTCCCTCTTGTTGGTTCCCTCACCACCTGCTGCAGTCCCAGTCTAGCAGCTATGTCCTTTCGGACCCAGCCAGCTCAATCTGTGGCGGTACTACCGAGCCACTCTTGCTGATGGACATTGAAGTCCCCCCACCCAGCGTATATTCTGTACCCTTGCCACCCTCAGTGCTTTCTCCATGTCTGAGTGAAGTTCCGTGCTCCATTCCTGTGTCCCTTATCTCTCGAGGGTGGTCTCGGATTCATTGAATCATGCCTGAGTCCTCTCACTGTGTGGACCAGGCTGTCTGCCTGACGTTGAGGGCCAGTGAGAAGAACTTTGTCCTGATGGGCAGAAGCGCTCTGCCACCGGGAGGAGGGTTCAAAAATATAAGCTGTGAAGCTGGTGAGCAACAATAACATTTCATTAAGTGACAAGTGCAGATGTAACAAGGGATAATGACTCCCAACTACCTAACTTCGTCCATGACCATGTCGTTCACTGTAACTATTTGGACTTGTGATCCCTCCAAATATGGATCACAATGAATCCACCAAATTGCAAAGTCTGTCAAATGTTGAAAATGAAAAATCACTTATTGTCACGAGTAGGCTTCAATGAAGTTACTGTGAAAAGCCCCTAGTCGCCACATTCCGGCGCCTGTCCGGGGAGGCTGGTACGGGAATCCTACCGTGCTGCTGGCCTGCTTGGTCGGCTTTAAAAGCCAGCGATTTAGCCTGGTGAGCTAAACCAGCCCCTGAAGATGGCAGCACGGTGGCACAAAGGGTTAGCCCTGCTGCCTCACGGCGCCAAGGTCCCAGGTTTGATCCCGGCTCTGGGTCACTGTCCGTGTGGAGTTTGCACATTCTCCCCGTCTTCGCGTGGGTTTCACCTGCACAAACCAAAAGGTGTACAGGTTAGGTAGATTGGCCACACTAAATTGCCCCTTAATTGGAAAAAATGAATTGGGTCCTCTAAATTTATTTAAAAAAAACAATGCAATGAAGTTACTGTGAAAAGCCCCTACTCGCCTACACCTGTTTGGGTACACTGAGGGAGAATTCAGAATGTCCAAATTAACTAACAGCACGTCTTTCAGGACCTGTGGGGTGAAACCGGAGGAAACCCACGCAGAAACGGGGAGAACGTGCAGACTCCGCACAGTGATCCAAGCGGGAATCGAACCTGGAACCCTGGTGCTGTGTAGCAACAGTGCTAACCACTGTGCTACCGTGCTGCCCATGGGCTCTTTCTTGCTCTGACCTCCCACTGCTTTTTTGGCTTTCCCTCCCTCTCTCTCTCTTTGATCTCGCATTGCTTTTTTGGGCTTTACCTCCCTCTCTCTGAGCTTCCGCTGCTTTATCAGCTCTCTCTCTGTCCTCGAACTCCCACTGCTCATCGTTCCATTGGTTCTTTCGCCAATTACCCGAGGTGAATTGGACATGCTAAAATTTCACATTAGTGTCCAAAGATGTGTAGGTTAGTTGGAGTTATGGGGCTACGGTGATAGAGCAGGGAAGTGGGACTAAGTAGGGAGTTCTTTCAGAACTTTGGTGCAGTCCTGATGGGCTGAATGGCCTCCTTCTGCACTGCAGGAATTCTATGGATTCATATAGAACATAGAACATAGAGAAATACAGCACAGAACAGGCCTCTTGGCCCACGATGTTGTGCCGACCTTTTGTCCTAGGTTAATCATAGATCATAGAATTTTGGACACTAAGGGCAATTTTTCATGGCCAATCCAGCCAACCTGCACATCTTTGGACTGTGGGAGGAAACCGGACCCCCGGAGGGAACCCACACACACACAGGGAGAACGTGGAGACTCCACACAGACAGTGACCCAAGCCGAAATCGAACCTGGGACCCTGGAGCTGTGAAGCAATTGTGCTAACCACTGTGCTACCCTGCTGCCCTTAAGAACAAATTAATCTACACTCCATTATTCTACCATAATCCATGTGCCTATCCAATAGCCGCTTGAAGGTCCCTAATGTTTCTGACTCAACTACTTCCACAGGCAGTGCATTCCATGCCCCCACTATTCTTTGGGTAAAGAACCTACCGCTGACATCCCCTCTATATCTTCCACCATTTACCTTAAATTTATGTCCCCTTGTAATGGTTTGTTCCACCCGGGGAAAAGTCTCTGACTGTCTACTCTATCTATTCCCCTGATCATCTTATAAACCTCTATCAAGCCACCCCTCATCCTTCTCCGTTCTAATGAGAAAAGGCCCAGCACCCTCAACCTTTCCTCATAAGACCTACTCTCCATTTCTGGCAACATCCTGGTAAATCTTCTTTGCACCTTTTCCAAAGCTTCCACATCCTTCCTAAAATGAGGTGACCAGAACTGCACACAGTACTCCAAATGTGGCCTTACCACGGTTTTGTACAGCTGCATCATCACCTCATGGCTCTTATATACATATATATATATATATATAAAATCTGTGCCTTTTGGTAAAAGATGCTCCAACTAATGGAGCCAGTTTTTCCCTCTGTACTGTATTAAAATGCCTCAACATGTTTAACATCTATCTTAAATCTCCCTTTAACATATTCTGCTCAGGGCAGCACGGTGGCGCAGTGCATTAGCCCTGCTGCCTCATAGCACCAAGGTCCCAGGTTCGATCCTGGCTCTGGGTCACTGTCCCTGTGGAGTTTGCACATTCTCCCCGTGTCTGCGTGGGTTTCGCCCCCACAACCCAAAGATGTGCAGGGTAGATGAATTGGCCGCGCTAAATTGCCCCTTAATTGGAAAAAATGAATTGGGTACTCTGAAAAGAAAATTTTTTTAAAAGCATACTCTGTTCAATGGAGTACGATCACAACTTAAATTTTTTACATCAGATGACATAGGATGGAAGGCACAGAAACAGGTAGAGGTAAAGTTATCATAGTCCCCACTGACCATAGGCTGCTTTCCCCTTTGAGGGGGAGAGCTGACTGGTGGTGGTTTAACCCGAGGGTCACCTCAGGCGAGGGGCAAGTTCGAGAAGGCGGAGCCTTCATGGATAACCTCAGCCAGGGTGGCACGGTCATTTACGTGGACCATTCGTAATGACACCTGGGGGATCTGCCAGGCCATTAGAGACCCCCCCCCCCGTTATGAGTGGCATGGTAGTGCAATGGTTAGCACTGCTGCCTCACGGCGCCGAGGACCCGGGTTCGATCCTGGCCCCAGTTCACTGTCCATATGGAGTTTGTCTATTCTCCCCGTGTCTGCGTGGGTTTCACCCCCACAACCCAACGATGTGCAGGATAGGTGGATTGGCCACACTAAATTGCCCCTTAATTGGAAAGCAAAAATAACCTCAGCCTGTACAGGAATTAAACCCATGTTGCTGGCCTTGCTCGGCATCAGCTGTCTAGCCAACTGAGCTCACACCTCCACATCACCAGCATCCCTCATCCCATCTCGACGCAACATTCAAATGAAATGTCCTCTGAACCCTCTCCAAGGCCTTCAACAGAACATATAATAATAATAATCTTTATTGTCACAAGTAGGCTGACATTAACACTGTAATGAATTTAAAGCCCCTAGTCGCCACACTCCGGTGCCTATTCGGGAACACAGAGGGAGAATTCAGAATGTCCATTTCACCTAACAGCACGTCTTTCAGGACTTGTGGGAGGAAACCGGAGCACCCGGAGGAAACTCACGCAGGCACAGGGAGAACACGCAGAATCCGCACAGACAGTGACCCAAGCTGGGAATCGAACGTGGAACCTGAGTGATAGGACCATAAGACATAGGAGCAGAATTAGGCCACTCGGCCCATCAAGTCTTCACCGCCATTCAAGCATGGTATGGACAACAAATGATTACCTTGCCAGCGACGCTCACAAGCCATTAATAAATAAAGCACATCTTTTTGAAAGCTCAGTTAAATAATTTAGATCTGTGATCACTGACATTTCCCGAGCCAGGTGTAGAAAGCAATCTGGTGCAAGGGTAGTGAGTGGGGTTAAGATACAGATTAGTCATGGCCTCATCGAGTAGCAGAGCAGGCTGAGGGGGCAGAAAGGCTCCCCACCCACCCTTCCGTCCTCCAAACAGCTGGTGGGTTTGACTTTAAGAAAGGTCAGAGTTCGAGAAACTTAATTAAACCCCAGTTATATTCAGATTGGCAAAAATACAGAAGCAGCGCAGTGTCTCATTCAGCGCGCAAATTACCATTGTAATAATGTGAGATTTGGCGACTTATTATCAGCCTCAATTCTCACACAGGCGCTTGTACATTGAAGGAGCGTGTGGCACAGAGAGAGAGAGAGAGTGAGAAAATCGGAAATGTACATTTGGACCTCAAGTAACGTGGCAAAGGGTATTTGCAAATAACAGTGCTAGACTCAGCACTTTCATTGTCTGCAGAGTTCTGTTTCCCTCTGATATGAAAATTCAATTATTTTACAGGCAGACCTCACCATTCTCCCATCATCTCGCTGACAAGCAGTCTAAGTGTGGTGGCTGGTGCAGCTGGGCAGGTTTGCTGACTAGATAGCACTCTGCTGCATTCTGGAATATGACATTATTTTTTTTTGGGAGACTTGGGCACACATACACACACACACACACACACAGGCGAGATTACCGGAAGATCTTTGCATTCAGTGAGCAAAAATTAATCAACTCAACACTCGCATTATCCAGTGTCTGTAATTTTGTCTTTTAATCTACATATTGATTTTCTCGTTTTTAAAAAAAAAATGTTTAATTTCCTGCAGAAGCTGATATTAATCGTATATTTAAAATGTTAAATGCTGCCAGGGTGTATTATTCAGACCAGCACAGGCACATGAATATGTAATGTCGTTTCGTAGGATACAGTGGGTTAACAATAGTTGTTTTTGCATCCTTAAAAAGATGTCTGAACTCCTTAAAGAGATAGGATCTGTTTCTGAGTAACCTATTCTTGCCTCTGCGCTATTTCCTGCACAGCCTTGGCCAATTTTCACCTCTCTCCTCCTGTTCCCCAAACAGGTTATTTTTGCAGGAGTGCAGATGCATATTAAAGAGGCCTCCTCCCAGTGTACATTAACTATGCGGAGCATTGACAGCAAGTGTCGTCAAGCTGAATGCAGCTGTTTGCATATTGTGCCCTTGTCAATTTGAGGAGGCCCACCATTGCTTCGGGGTGAGGGGGGGGTGGGGAGGGGGGCAGGATGCTGGTTGGTGAGGGGTGGTGGAGAATGGTCTGGGGGAGGGGCGGGGGGGGGGGGGGGGGGGGGGGTTGTGTTATGACACTGGGCACAGGTGAATTTAATTTAACCCTTTAGTCCCAAACGGCAACATGACAGAAAAATGTCAGAAATATGATTGGATATTGAGAAAGAGTGAAACAATGATTTATCAGATTCATTCTGGGTACGTGAGTGAAAGCATGTTCATCTGGAATGAGAAGGTTACAATAATGACTTGCATTTATATAGTGTCTTTAATGTAGTAAAATGGGGGTGGGGGCGGCACAGTTGGCACTGCTGCTTCATGGCGCTGAGTTCAATCCCGACTCCGGATCACTGTCCGTGTGGAGTTTACATATTCATAGATCATAGATCATAGAATTTACAGTGCAGAAGGAGGCCACTGGGCCCATCGGGTCTGTACTGGCCCCCGGAAAGAGCACCCCACCCAAGCCCATCTATCTCCTCTTTTCTGCGTGGGTCTCACCCCCACAAAGATGTGTAGGTTAGGTGGGGTAATGGTGATGGGGAGGGGGGGGGGGGGGGATGTGGGCCTGGATAGGGTGCTCTTTCAGAGAGTCGGAGCAGACTCGATGGGCCAAATGGCCTCCTTCTGCACTGTAGGGATTGTAAGATTATCCTAAGCAATTTGGAGTGTTGACCCAAAGCTTGGCCACCGAGATTGGTTGCAAAGAGTGTCTCAAAAGAGGAGTGAGGAATTTTTAATTATTTTATGGGATGTCACTGGGTCAGCATTTACTACCCATCCGCATTTGCCCTTGAGGGGGCATTGAGAGTCAACCTGGTCACAGTGGGTCTGGAGTCACATGTAGGCCAGACCAGGTAAAGGACAACAGATTTCCTTCCCTGAAGGATATTAATGAACCAGGCGGGTTCAGTCAGAAAACCAGCGCATTTCTCCCCAGAGAAACAGACAGGTTTCCCAATGAGATCTATTCTTTATTTGTTCATGGGGTGTGGGCACTGCTAGCTGGGTCAGGATTTATTGCCCATTTCCGAGGGTATTTAAGAGTCAACTGCAATTCCCATTTTATTTTGAACGGGGGGGGGTGTTTTGCCTCAGGATTGTGAGGGGCGGGGGCAGCACGGTGGTGCGTGGTTAGCACTGCTGCCTCATGGCGCCGAGGTCCCAGGCTCCGGGTCACTGTCCGTGTGGAGTTTACACTTTCTCCCCGTGTCTGCGTGGGTTTCACCCCCACAACCCAAAGATGTGCAGGGTAGGTGGGTTGCCAACGCTAAATTGCCCCTTAATTGGAAAAAATGAATTGGGTGATCTAAATTTAGAAAAGAAAAAGGATTGGGGGCGGGGCCTAAACACACGGGCAAGCCCGGCTTCACATGGTGTCGGTTTTGAACGATGCCCCAACCTCGGACTGAAGTTAAGGCCTCCCTCCCCCTCCACGGACATTGGAGCCCCCCCCCCCCCCACCCACAATCACTGATCACCGGCATCAACCCCCTCCACCGCCACCACCCCAAGAATCATTGCCATCACCCACTCCCCCTTTCCCTGGCCAAAGATCGCAGGCATTGGGGCCCGACCGATGGATCTCGCTATAGGCCCAGCCCCTTGGGCCCGGCCCCTTGGGCCCGGCCCCTTGGGCCCTACTATGGCCTCTGAGCCCGCTTTCATGCCTGGTCTCCCTTTGCACAGACCAGCAGTGCTTCCCATTGGCCCCACGTCACACCGGCAGGTGGGAACATTGCATGTTCCCTGAAGATTAGGCGTGAAGCTGATTTCTAATTTATAAAACCCATTTAAATGTATGGAGCGCCCAGGAACAATGTGAACTACGCCTGGCGAATATTCTGTTTCAGGCCCATCCCGGAATTTTCCAGACATAGCGGGATTTGCACCGGGTGCAACGCGGCCGGGAAAATTGTCCCCAAAGAGCTTCAGGGAGGGAATTCTGGAGTTCAGAGCCTCGGCAGCTGAGTGGTGGAGAGTTCAAAACCAGGAATGCTCAAGAGGCCAGAATGAGAGGAGCTAAGGGGATTGGGAGAGACTGGAAAAGGTTACAGGGAAACCCGAATAATTTACAAAACCATGTATGAAGGAGGACATTAGAAGAATTATTTTCACAGAGAGGATTATGGGAACGTGGAAGGCCTTGGCGTTGTGGTTATTAATAATAATAATT
This sequence comes from Scyliorhinus canicula, assembly GCF_902713615.1. NCBI lineage: Eukaryota > Metazoa > Chordata > Chondrichthyes > Carcharhiniformes > Scyliorhinidae > Scyliorhinus > Scyliorhinus canicula. Next base: position 6,201,626 of record NC_052162.1, on the reverse strand, counting down.
GCTTATTGTCACAAGTAGGCTTCAATGAAGTTACTGTGAAAAGCCCCTAGTCGCCACATTCTTGCGCCTGTTTGGGAGGCTGGTACGGGAATTGAACCTGCACTGCTGGCCTTGTTTTCCATTACAAGCCAGCTGTTTAACTCACTGTTCTACTGTATTGGCACAGGGGCAATCACTCAGAAGAGAATCAGATTAATAATTGAAGGAAAAGAATATGAGAAGGACTCTTTGAAATTGGATCACAATCAGAGATCCCTTTCAGTGTGTAGTAGGAGGCCATTCAGCCCATCATGTCCACACAGACTTTCTAAAGAGTACTCTGTCCCCGTACCCCACCCAACCCTTTGGACTCGTCTTCAAAAATAAATTTAAAATACCCAATTCAATTTTTTTCCAATTCAGGAGCAATTTAGCCTGGCCAATCCACCTAACCTGCACATCTTTGGGCTGTAGGGGCGAGACCCGTGCAGACACGGCAAGAATGTGAAAACTCCACACGGACAGTGTGCCAAGGCCGGGATATTAGATATGGCTTAATTCCCGTCGCAGAGACGAGAGCACCGAATCTAGCTTATGTTTCAAATGTCTTAGTGTTGCAGATAATATCCATGTTCCTCGAACATTTATACGGGTAGCACCAGCTAGACCAGGCATGGGCCGCTGAGATGATAGTCCTGATATTGAAAACTTACAGAAGGAAACAATCTAAAGATGCATCTTGAGGATTTCCAGTGATGGTACTGTGAGTATTTCCTTTGGTAGCTTGTTACATGGTGCGATTGATTTTGGGAAGAAAGGCTTTTGGTACTGTGTCCTGGAAACAATGGGCCTGATTCTCTGCTCCCCGAACCCGAAATCGCGATCAGCGATGGGGTGAAGAATCCATTTTGACGTCCATATCGGGAGCGGCGCCGGATTTACTGATTCTCCACACCCTGAAACCCGCCCCGATTATCCACGGCCTCAGGCCATTAGCTGAGACCCGCCCCACAATGCTCCGTCCCGATCGGCCGAGTTCCCGTCGGCGTGGGTTACATGTGCTCAAACAAACTGGAAACCTTACGTGGCAGCTGCGGACTCAGTCTGGGGCCGCCACAATCGGAGAAGGGCCGAACTGCGGGCGGAGAAGGGCCAAACTGCGGGCGGGGGGGGGCTTCATTTGGGGCCTGGGGCACTGTGCGCGGGTGGTCCGGGGCACGCGAGAAGTTGAAGGCGGGCACTAATTTTGCGGTCCAGGTGCGGGGCTGAGTGCATGGAGTATGGCGCGGCCACTGCAGGCCGCAGCTGTGCACATGCGCGGCCACGGAACCGGAAGTGATGAGGGCCATATCAGCAGCTAGAACTGCGAGCTCAACACTGCCTCCCTGCTAGCCCCCAGCAAAACGGGGAATCGGTGGCCTATTTTCGCCAGTTTCCCTGGCGTAAAAGCCCACCGTTTTTCTTCATAGAATTTACAGTGCAGAAGGAGGCCATTCGGCCCATCGAGTCTGCACCGGCTCTTGGAAAGAGCACCCTACCCAAGGTCAACACCCCCACCCTATCCCCATAACCCAGTAACCCCACCCAACACTAAGGGCAATTTTGGACACTAAGGGCAATTCATCATGGCCAATCCACCTAACCTGCACATCTTTGGACTGTGGGAGGAAACCGGAGCACCCGGAGGAAACCCACGCACACACGGGGAGGATGTGCAGACTCCGCACAGACAATGACCCAAGCTGGAATCGAACCTGGGACCCTGGAGCTGTGAAGCATTTGTGCTAACCACAATGCTGCCGTGCTGCCCCAGCGTGGGAACTTAGTCTCCAAAATTGAGAATACGTCCCCATATTTCTAGTTTATGTGGATGGTTGCCTCGTGTATTTTCTGAAATGAAGTATCCCTATCAATTCACCAGTCAGGGCAGTTATCTATTTGGAGCTCTGTGCCTCATGTGGAACTAATCTAAATAATACATGTTTTCCTTTTTCTAAAAAAAAAACTTAATGGGCTGTATTCTCTTTTGGCGGGATCCTCCGCTATGCTGGCGGCACACTCACACCCGTGCAAATTCCTGACAGCGTGGAGATGCTCACAATGGGAAACCCCATTGGCCAGCAGCCGGGAAGGAGGCTCCTGCTGCCAGTGGAGGAGCACAAAACGGGTGCGGCGGGGCAGAGAATCCCACCCAATATCTTTCCTTAGACAAGGTGTCCAACTATACACCATTCTTCAAGGGCCTCTTCCGGCTGAACTGTTTCGGAATCAACAGTGGTCATGTTACAGTTCTTTGCATTAAATATATCTTTCTCCAAGGACAAGGAGTAAATGTACAATTATAGTAACAGCTTACAATGAACTGTTACCGTAACAGCAGAATGTAACAAGATGGCAGCGTGGTGTAATGGAAGGTGACAGCTTGGTGTGCTTTGACATGACAGCGTTATATAATCATACATGACAGTACAAATGGAAACCTACTGTGATCTGCACAGAAATAATTTCGGGGAGGTTTTGCAAGTGAAGTCTTCAATCTTTAAAAATCTCACAAAACATATAAGCCTGTAAATTAAGTTTGGCAATATTTATAGATGAACACTTAATGGAATCAGATGACATTGTCTGTTAGTTTCATGTAGGTGTGAACCGACTCATTTTGAGGAGTTTATTTAATTACTAAATTATCAGGAAACAAAATGTTGCAGGATCACATTGAGCAATCATCCTGTTAATATTGCCAGCAGTCTTTTATAGGTCCTTTTTTCAATTGCCCCACCACCCACTTCACACACTTGCTGCCTTTCTGATGTTTTTAAAAAAAAAATTTAGAGTACCCAATTATTTTTTCCAATTAAGGGACAATTTAGCGTGGCTAATCCACCTATCCTGCACATCTTTGGGCTGTGGGGGTGAAACCCACGCAGACACGGGGAGAATGTGCAAACACCTCACGGACAGTGACCCAGAGCCGGGATTCGAACCCGTGTCCTCAGCGCCGTCCTTTCTGATGTTCAATATACTTAAATCAATTTTGGATGAGATTGAATTGTTGTTACCTGTTCCATGCAGAGTATATCTGTCTTCGTGCAAAAAGAAAATTGTACAGTCTTGGGGAAGTTTTTAGTGTCTTTAAAATTTCTAATCGGCAGGATAAGGCTCATGGAGATGGGGCTCTTAGAGATGGGGATGATGGAGATAGGGCTCATGGAGATGGGGATGATGGAGATGGGACTCATGGAGATGGGACTCATGGAGATAGGTCTGATGGAGATGGGACTGATGGAGATGGGACTCATGGAGATGGGGATGATGGAGATGGGGATGATGGAGATGGGACTCATGGAGATGGGGCTGTTGGAGATGGGGATGATGGAGATAGGGATAATGGAGATGGGACTCATGGAGATGGGGCTGATGGAGATGGGGCTGATGGAGATGGGACTGATGGAGATGGGGATGATGGAGATGGGACTCATGGAGATGGGGCTGATGGAGATGGGGCTGATGCTGATGGGATGCATGGAGATGAGGTCTATGGAGATGGGGTCCATGGAGATGGGGCTCATGGAGATGGGGCTGATGGAGATGGGACTGATGGAGATGGGGCTCAAGGAGATGGGGCTCATGGAGATGGGACTCATGGAGATGGGGCTGTTGGAGATGGAGCTGTTGGAGATTGGACTGATGGAGATGGGGCTCATGGTGATAGGGCTCATGGAGATGGGGATGATGGAGATGGGACTCGTGGAGATAGGGCTCATGGAGATGGGGCTCATGGAGATAGGGCTGATGGAGATGGGGATGATGGAGATGGGACTGATGGGGATGGGGCTGATGGAGATGGGGCTAATGGAGATGGGGATGATGGAGATGGGACTCATGGAGATGGGGCTAATGGAGATGGGGCTGATGGAGATGGGACTGATGGAGATGGGGCTCATGGAGATAGGGCTGATGGAGATGGGACTGATGGAGATGGGACTGATGGAGATGGGGCTCATGGAGATGGGGCTCATGGAGATGGGGCTCATGGAGATAGGGCTCATGGAGATGGGGATGATGGAGATGGGGCTCATGGAGATAGGGCTGATGGAGATGGGGATGATGGAGATGGGGCTGTTGGAGATGGGGTCCATGTAGATGGGGCTGATGGAGATGGGGCTGATGGAGATGGGGCTAATGGAGATGGGGATGATGGAGATAGGACTCATGGAGATGGGGCTAATGGAGATGGGGCTGATGGAGATGGGACTGATGGAGATGGGGCTCATGGAGATGGGGCTCATGGAGATGGGGCTCATGGAGATGGGGCTCATGGAGATGGAGATCATGGTGATAGGGCTCATGGAGATGGGGCTGATGGAGATGGGGCTGATGGAGATGGGACTGATGGAGATGGGACTCATGGAGATGGGGCTTTTGGAGATGGGCTCATGGTGATAGGGCTCATGGAGATGGGGCTCATGGAGATAGGGCTCATGGACATGGGGATGATGGAGATAGGGTCATGGAGATAGGGCTCATGGAGATGGGGATGATGGAGATGGGTCTGATGGAGATGGGACTGATGGAGATGGGACTCATGGAGATGGGGCTCATGGAGATGGGGCTGAGGAAATGGGACTCATGGAGATGGGGCTGATGGAAATGGGACTCATGGAGATGGGGCTGATGGAGATGGGGCTGATGGAGGTGGGACTCATGGAGGTGGGGCTCATGGAGATGGGGTCCATGGAGTTGGGGATCCTGCGTTTGGGGCTCATGGATTCGTGTAGTGTGGATGAAGAAACCTCAGCGACTTACAATATACATTCATGACTTAGACAAAAATAGTAATGTGTTCATGTTTGGTGGTGATATCTAAGCAGTGAAGAGGACACAAAGCGACTGCAGAGATACTGCGGGGAGGTTAAATGAATGGACAACAGGGTGTCATATGGAGGATCATTTGGAGAAATATGTTCCTTTGGTAGTAATAATAAAAATGCTGAATATTTGTTGTTAAATGGCATCAAACTTTTAAATGTTGATGCTCAAGTAGACTTGTGTGAATTTGCAGAAGGAATACTGAAAGATAGCCTGCAGATACAGCAAGTAATTAGGAAGGACTTTATTGCAAAGGATTAAAAATATGAAAATTGGGAAGTTTGTTACAGTCGGAAAAGGCTTTGATGACACCACACGTGATACACAGTTTTGGTCCTCATATCTAATGGAGAACATTAATTGGTGGCAGCATTGTGACGTTTTACTAGACCGGTTGCTGGGGAGACAATGTTGTCCTATGATGGCTGGGCCTGTATCGATTGGAGTTTAAGATTGAGATGTGATCAAATTTAAACATATAAGATCCTGCAGGGGTTTGACAGGGAGGATGTTGAAAGGATGTTTCCACTTGTGGGAGAGATTGGAACTCCGGAACACAGTTTAAAAATAAGGGGCTGGATTCTCTGATTTTGACGCGATGTCTCCACAACGGCCTGGGAAAGGTGGCGTTTTATGACTGAAAAAATGGTGTAAAATGGCCACCGATCCTCTATTTGGCTGGGGGCTACCAGGAAGGCAGCGTAAAGCACCCAGCTCCAACTGAATACGCCCGGAGGATTGCAGAGTCCATGGCCGCGCATGCGCATGGCAGCGGCCAGCAAAATAGTGCCCACCCTTTGTCCAGCTCACCCCCGAACAGTGTCCCCAGCCCCTGGCAAAGTCCCCCCTCCCGTGGATCGTCCCTCCCCCCAACTGTGGCGGCGCCGGATGAGACCATGAGAGACTCACGCCGTCGGGAACTCGGGCCAGTCGGGGGCGGAGCATCAGGGGGGCGGGCCTCTGGGAACGTCCTGAGACCATTGATACGTCACGCAGCATACTCTCCGAGTGCGCCGCGGAGCATCGCGAGAGCGGTGCCACCCCCAATCTGATTGAAAACTTTGATTCTCCGGTCGATCGCCGAACACGATTTTGCCATCGGCGAACGGAGAATCCGGCCCAAAAGGGTCTCCTATTTCAAGCCGAGTTGGATTTCTCTCAGAGGGTTGTGAATCTTTGAAACTCTCTTCCTCAGAGTGGTGGAGATGGGGGTCATTCAATATTTTTAAGTCAGAGGTGGATAGATTCTTAACTCACAAGGGAGTTACTGAGGAATGTGGCGTTAAGGTTATAATCAGATCTGCCATGACCATATCGAGTGGTGGAGCAGGCTCGATGGGCCGAGTGGCCTACCCCTGCTCCTTGTTCATATGTTGGTGGTTTCTGCACATGAAATGAAAAAAACGAAGTGAAAATCGCTTATTGTCACAAGTAGGCTTCAAATTAAGTTACTGTGAAAAGCGCCTAGTCGCCACATTCCGCGCCTGTTTGGGGAGGCTGGTACGGGAATTGAACCGTGCTGCTGACCTGTCTTGGTCTGCTTTCAATGCCAGCAATTTAGCCCTATGCTAAACCAGCCCCTAATTACATGTTTGTATAAGAGGCTGAGTAAATTGGGCCTATATTGTCTGGAGTTTTCAAAGGTTCAAAACGGTTCGATCCCGGCCCCGGGTCACTGTCCATGTGGAGTTTGCACATTCTCCCCGTGTCTGCATGGGTCTGACCCACACAACCCAAAGATGTGCAGGGTAGGAGGATTGGGGCCACACTAAATTGCCCTTTAATTGGAAAAAATTAATTGGGTACCCTAAGTTTTTAAATAATAGTAAATAAAGTTTCTGAAGGAGTTTGACATGGTAGACAATAACAAGTTATTTGCCCTGAATGGGAATGGAATCATAAAATTTACAGTGCAGAAGGAGGCCATTTGGCCCATCGAGTGCGCACCAGCCCTTACAAAGAGTACCCTACTCAAGCCCACGCCTCTACCCTATCCCTGTAACCCCCACCTAACCTGTTTTTTTTGGACACTAAGGGCAATTTATCATGGCCAATCCACCTAACCCACACAGCCTCATGGTAGCATGGTGGTTAGCATCAATGCTTCACAGCTCCAGGGTCCCAGGTTCGATTCCCGGCTGGGTCACTGTCTGTGTGGAGTCTGCATGTCCTCCCCGTGTGTGCGTGGGTTTCCTCCGGGTGCTCCGGTTTCCTCCCACAGTCCAAAGATGTGCTGGTTAGGTGGATTGGCCATGCTAAATTGCCCGTAGTGTAAGGTTAATGGGGGGATTGTTGGGTTACGGGTTACGTGGGTTTAAAGTAGGGTGATCATTGCTCGGCACAACATCGAGGGCCGAAGGGCCTGTTCTGTGCTGTACTGTTCTATGTTCTATCTTTGGACTGTGGGAGGAAACCGGAGCACCCGGAGGAAACCCACGCAGACATGGGGGGAACATGCAGACTCCGCAGAGACAGTGACCCAAGCTGGGAATCGAACCTGGAAACCTGGAGTTATGCAACAACTGTGCTAACCACTATGCTACCATGCTGCCCCTAGGAAATATAGGAAAAGGAGGCATGGTCTCAGCAGAAAGGTTCAATCATTTCAGATGGAGATCAGGAGGAATTTTATCACTTTGACTGGAGTGAACCTTTAGAATTCTCTATCCCATTGATTCATGGATGCTCCATTGTTGAGGATATTTAAGACTTAGCTGGACAGGTTTTTGACCCATCAGGTAATCAAGCAAATTGGGGAACATACAGGGAAGCGGAGTTAAGGTGGTAGATTAGATAGGATCACATCGAATGGTGAAGCAGGCCTGAGGGGCCGAACAATCCTCCCATGCTCCTACTTCCTATTTTCTTAAAGTTTTGAAACTGAGATTGGTAGATTTTTGTTCGCAAAGGGAATTAAGGGTTGCAGAAACAATGGATGCATGAAGCTATCACTTCAAAAAGTATTGCATCCGCTGGAAAGTGCTTTGACATGTCCGGCTGCCATGAGAAGCACCATGTAAATGCAACTCTTTCTTCATTTTATGATGCAGAGCATCTGTAGCGTAATTGAATGGTGGAGCTGGTGGATGACCTGACTTGTCCCTTTCACTTTGCCTGTCACCATTATTTGAAGAAACACCCAACTCGATTCACTGATAACCAAATTCAGGGAAGGCTGTTATTATAGAACAGTACAGCACAGAACAGGCCCTTCGGCCCTTGATGTTGTGCCGATCAATGATCACCCTACAAGCCAACGTATCCATCCTATTCCAGTAACCCAACAACACCCCCATTAACCTTATTTTTTAGGACACTAAGGGCAATTTATCATGGCCAATCCACCTAACCCGCACATCTTTGGACCGTGGGAGGAAACCGGAGCACCCGGAGAAAACCCACGCACACACGGGGAGGACGTGCAGACTCCGCACAGACAGTGACCCAAGCCGGGAATCGAACCTGGGACCCTGGAGCTGTGAAGCATTTATGCTAACCACCATGCTACCGTGCTGTTAAATGCCCTCAAGGTGACCTGGTTAAGCAGTTGGTTTTGAGGGTAAAACAGCAATGGCTCCGAACATGCCTTGCATCCCGAGAACAACTGAATAAAGAAGACGACACAGTCATTTCTCAAGATACAGTTAAGGAGCAAAATATAGCCATGCCTTCCTTTTAGAGATTAATCGTATGTAGTCACTATGAAAGGATAAACACGAGGGAGTTATGTGTTTTCTGAAAGAGGACAATGAAAATATTCACACCATTGGCACATTGGAGTAGACAATGGCCTGGAATCCTGTGCGTATATGCATTGTTTCTGCTCAGATGAATTAACCATGAACCACAACAGAAATAATCTGGATTTTATCAGCAGATCTTGAAGACCATTTCCCTTGAAATAAAATGTGGCTTTACAAAGATTTAACGTGGCCTTCACAGCCTTTTGAACATTGGCCTTTTTAAAAGTGGATTCCATGAGCATTATCCATCTCCCTGTGTCTTTAAATCCACCATCTGTGCCCCAGCCCCTGGTAGAAGCAGGATTATGACTCTATTATGACGTGATCAAGACTTGGCATCCTAAATATCATCCACTGGAATCGAAACCAAAAAAACAAATGAAATTTGAAGGGAACATTCATAGAATTTACTGTGCAGAAGGAGGCCATTCAGCCCATCGAGTCTGCACCAGCTCTTGGAAAGAGCACCCTACCCAAGCCCACACCCCCACCCTATCCGCATAACACAGTAACCCCACCCAACACTAAGGGCAATTTTGGACACTGAGGGCAATTTATCGTGGCCAATCCACCTAACCCGCACATCTTTGGACTGTGGGAGGAAACCGGAGCACCCGGAGGAAACCCACGCACACACGGGGAGAACGTGCAGACTCCGCACAGACAGTGACCCATGCCGGGAATCAAACCTGGGACCCTGGAGCTATGAAGCAATTGCGCTAACCATTGTGCTACCGTGCGGGTATGCTAAAGCACTGGGGTGAAGTTTATATGCCCCCGGTGGGCATGTTTCCCACTGAGGGGGTGGGTGTGTAAAATAGTGTGGGGGCCCATGCCACCACATTCCTGCACAAGATGGGAGCTGGGCATGAAGTCAGCAACACGTCCACCATATTAAAATATATAATTAAGGTTCAATTAGGCTTGTTGTCAAACCAATTGACCCTGATAATATGCTGCCCACTTCATCAATTGTTTAGCATGGGCAGCGAGGTGAGAACAGGAAGGCCGAGGTGGGGCAGCAAGTGGGGTGTTGCACGTCGAGGTCTGCCCTTTGGCAATCATGGCCCCTTTAGGTTGACCCCCACCCACCTTCGGTCCTACCCGCTCCCTCCCTTGAACCCACCCTCTTCCACCTCCCACCCCTGTCTACAACCCACTCAAACCCTGCGAGGCCCAAGACCCCGGGCCTACCTACTCTGGGAGTCCGTGGGCCTTGACATTCTTTTCCTTCTTGGCAGCAGCCACCTTCCTGGAACTGTAGGGAAAGATGGAGCTGTCAGTCAACCTGATTGGCTGACAGCTCCAGAGGTCAGGAATTCTGCCCCAATGAAGTGCAGAAGTCCCTTTCAGCCATCATTAATCCACTTGATCACACTTCATGGCTGTGGAAGGGTTCAGCTCCACATAGACCTTGTTTCCTTTTTAAAAATAAATATAGAGTACCCAATTCATTTTTTCCAATTAAGGGGCAATTTAGTGTGGCCAATCCATCTACCCTGCACATGTTAGAGTTGGGGGGGTGAGACCCACGCAGACACGGGGAGAATGTGCAAACTCCACACGGACAGGACCCAGAGGCAGGATTGAACCTGGGTTCTCAGCGGCATGAGGCAGCAGTGCTAACCACTGCGCCTTATAGACCTTGTTTCCTGGGGAGGGGGGGGGGGTGAGGTGCTCTCCATACCGCCCTTTCTGAGTACAATTTAGCACATTGATTTAAGGTCATTGACACAAAGAGCCAGAGAGCGATGAGGGGATGATTCATGCTCTTGGATTAAATGTTCGCATATTACCCTGGTAACTATTATCTGAATATTTTTTGCGCTATCTTGCCGTGAGGCATCATTAAAGCTGCACCATATTCAATCCCGGCCCCAGGTCACTGTCCATGTGGAGTTTGCACATTCTCCCCGTGCCTGTGTGGGTCTCACCCCCACAACCCAAAGATGCACAAGGTAGATGGATTGGCGACACTAAATTGCCCGTTAATTGGAATAAATACTGACCCAATCAGAAACCACAACACACTGAATGGGAATTGCCTGGGAAGTTTGAACTTCCGATGGAAAATTACACGACTCCCTCCCAGGCCCTCCAGAAAATTCTCCAAATTTGAGGTTAGAGTCAGAGACTTTGGACAGTCCAACTTACTTATCTGGATAGGTAGCCAAGAAACGTTAGGCAAATTAAAACCTAGCCTGGGTAGGTCAACTGACCCCTCCATCACTCACATTGACCCCCACAGACTAACCCCTCAAACCCCCTGGCTAATCCCCTTACACCCCAATAACAGACCACAACCCAACTACCCACTCTGATGCCCCGACTAACCCCCAACCTGACATGACTACCCCCAGATCCACCTGCCCATTCATCCACCTACCAACCCACTCACCCACCTACCACCCTATGCACCTGCCAACCCACTCTTTCCTGAATGGCTTGTTCCTGTGCTGTACTTTGCTTTGTTCTTTGTACTCACCCTAACACTTTACCCAGCCTACCCCCTTACATACTTACCTTACCCACCCTAACCCCTCACCTGCTTACCTTATGCAATTACCCCTCCCCCACAAGTTTTCAAGGCAGTTTGGGGATATTTAAACACTGTACTCCCCAGAATGTAGCAGCTAGTGCCGTAAAGAGAGAGTATAGTGTGGCTTCTGGGTGGTTCCCTGCATTGCTCCCTATGAGGTTTGCTGCACTGGGTCAGATATGAAGGGCCGTTCACCTGAAGATCACTCAGAAATATCGGAGGAAGGTAAGCGTTTAATTTTTTTGTTTGATCTGGGTTGGAAATAGAGTTAGCGATGCTGTTTGGACGATCTGGAGATTGATGGCATCCATTTTGCCAAATAAACCAGCGGATCAATTCAAGGACAATTAGCGGCATGGTGGTTAGCACTGCTGCTTCACAGCATCAGTGACCCGGGTTCAATTCTGGCCTCAAGTGACTGTCTGGAGTTTGCGTGTTCTCCCAGTGTCTGCGTGGGTTTCATCCGGGTGCTCTGGTTTCCTCCCACAGTCCAAAGATGAGCAGGTTAGGTGGATTGGCCATGATAAATTGCCCCTGAGTGTCCAAAGATGAGCAGGTTAGGTGGATTGGCCATGATAAATGACCCCTTAGTGTCCAAAGATGTGCAGGTTACGTGGATTGGAAGGACGGGATGTGGCGCAGTGGTTAGCACTGGGACTGCGGCGCTGAGGACCCAGGTTCGAATCCCGGCCCTGGGTCACTGTCCGTGTGGAATTTGCACATTCTCCCCATGTTTGCGTGGGTTTTGCCCCCACAACCCAAAGATGTGCAGGTTAGATGGATTGGCCAGGCTAAATTGCCCCTTAATTGGAAATAAAAATAATTGGGCACTCTAAATTTTAAAAAAGGTTAGGTAGGTTGGCCATGATAAATTGCTCCTTAGTGTCTGAAGATGTGTGGTTTAGGTGAGGTTGCAGTGTTATGGGGATAAGGCAGAGGAGTGGGCCTGGGTAGGGTCTGTGCAGACTCAATAGGCCAAAAGGCCTCCTTCTGCAGTGTTGGGAGTCTACTTGTATGAAAAATTGGATATATAGGAACAACTTTTGGGGGAAAGGGTTCCTGATTAACTTTGTATGACGTCACCCCCTGAACAGCCTAGCTTCAATGTTAAGATGATGCCCTTTTGATCTGGAGTTTATTACCATAGTTTCTCTCCAATTACTCTATCAAATCCTTTAATCAGTTGGAAACACCTCAGTCAGGTCACCCCCTCAACTTCTATACTTTCTAAAAATTCCAATTAAGGGGCAATTTAGCCTGACCAATCCACCTACCCTGCACATCTCTTTGGGTTGTGGGGGTGAGACCCACGCAAACACGGGGAGAATGTGCAAACTCTACACAGACAGTGACCCAGGGCCGGGATCGAACCTGGGTCCTCGGTGCCGTGAGGCAGCAGTGCTCGCCACCGTGCCGCCCTTTAATTTTCTATACCCAAGAGAATGCAAGACAAGTCTTTGGAGCCTATTCTCGTAATTTAACCCTTCAAGCCCCAGTATCATTCTTGTAAATCAAGCCGGGTCATGATTGCCCCATCAGTCGTGCCCTGACTTCAGTTTTTGAGAGTAGCAAATTTGGACACCAATCAATTTATAGCTCATTGACCCTTTGAACCTCAGGGCCTGTGGTACGAATAACCGGCCTGAAAAGAAAATCAAATCAAATATGCTAAAGTAGGTATTTTAGGAGTGCAATCTTGCTGACTTTTCCACAAACTGCTCTCGGAGTATTTTAATTACAATTTTGTCGTGTTCATATGAGATCCCAACCTGCAGTTCATTCATCATTAATTTCAATTTTGATAAAGTCTGAAGCTTTATCAGAGAAGCTGCACCAAATTCTGGCAGAGAATATAATTGGATTAGCTTTCACATCTGACAGTGTCTTTCTACAATTCTGTGACAGAATCGGTCTGAAGCGAAAACCGACTGCAGATTAATATGCAAAAAGGTGCCCAACTCCAACTCTTTCTGATTTCCTTAGACTGAGATAATAAAGTACAGCTACAGGATAATTTACTCTCCACACTATTTGTGCTCCATGGATCTCATTCAAAAATAGACATTTGCCAGAAGATGGTGGACTCTGTTTCACAGCGAGCGTTAGGGGATGGCACGGTGGCGCACTGGTTAGCACTGCTGCCTCACAGCGCCGGGGACCCGGGTTCGATCCTGGCCCCGGGTCACTGTCCGTGTGGAGTTTGCAAATTCTCCCCGTGTCTGCGTGGGTTTCACCCCCAGAACCCAAAGATGTGCAGGCTAGGTGGATCGGACATGCTAAGTTGCCGCTTAATTGGAAAAAAACAATTGGGTACTTTAAATTTTGAAAACATTTTCTCGTTTCCCAAATAATTATTACTTGCATTATTTGCATATTGGTTGAGTTGGAGATGAATGCTGTTGGATATTTCATGCAAACTATTGTGAGATAATGGCTAAATCACCCAAACCTCCTCAAAAATCATTCTCTTCTGCCTCACCTCACCCCAGCCCTCTATTTCACTTTGTGATCCACAAAGCAATGCATTTTCTTACATCTTCCAGCGTCTATGAAACGTTGCAGAAATTCACAATTTATCACATTGTGCTTGGTAATTGTTTAATGCCACCCATTGCTAATCTCTTGATGTGTACCCAGTTCTAAGCACACGTAATGCATCATTTTAAAGATAATCCTCGAACGATACTGTGAAATAAAACACAGTGAGGATTCATATTAATTTGATGAACTTTCCAAAAGATAACATATTTAAACTGGTGTTAACAGGTAAGCATGGAGCTGGAAGGTGATGTCCTGAATAATACATTTTTCAAGTAGTCTCTAAATTCTGTTTCAACGAGTTTACTCCACCCTTTAGAAGCCATTTCCTTTTAATATTTATAACAAGTCATTTCCATTGTCACTGCTCGGTTTGTGCCAAGTGAAAGAAGCTCACGCATAATTACAATGAAATACAAGACAACACGACAGTAAACAGGTGAGAATACACTTCAATCTCTTGTTAATGTCTTTTCACCATAGATATTTAGATGAATTGGTGTTTTTCTACAATTAATGCTTCTGCCAACCAAAAGCTTGGCTCCCGTGCTGGGCTCCAAAGTCTAAATTCTGAAATTCCCCTCCCATGTAAAACTCTCCTCTCGTTACCTCTTTCCTTAAATTTTAGAGTACCCAATAATTTTTTCCAATTAAGGGGCAATTTAGCGTGGCCAATCCACCTATCCTGCACATCTATTGGGTTGTGGGGGCGAAACCCACGCAGACACGGGGAGAATGTGCAAACTCCACACGGGCAGTAACCCAGGGCCGGGATTCGAACCCGGGTCCTCAGCGTCGTCGGCAGCAATGCTAACCACTGTGCTGCCCTTCTCTTTCCTCTTTAAGATGCTTTTTGAATCCGGCTCTGGGTCACTGTCTGTGTGGAGTTTGCACATTCTCTCCGTGTTTACGTGGGTTTCGTCCCCACAACCCAAAGATGCGCAGGGTAGGTGGATTGGCCACGCTAAATTGCCCCTTGATTGGACAAAATGAATTGGGTACTCTAAAAAAAAATTTTAAAAGATGCTTTTTGAAAAAAATACCCCTTTGAACAAAATAAAAGAAAATTACTGCAGATGCTGGAATCTGAAACACGAGACAGAAAATGCTGGACAATCTTAGCAGGTCTGGCAGCATCGGTGGAGCGAGAACGGAGCTGACGTTTGAGTCTGGGTGACTCTTTGCCTGCTCTAATGTCCAGTGTCAGGGGCGGCACAGTGGTGCAGTGGTTAGCACTGCTGCCTGCTCTGCTGAGGACCAGTTGGATCCCAGCCCTGGATCACTTAGTGGAGTTTGCACATTCTCCCATGCGTGGATTTCACCATAACAACTCAAAAGATGTGCAGAGTAAGGGCAGCATGGTGGCGTAGTGGTTAGCACTGCAGTCTCACGGTGCCGAGGTCCCAGGTTCGATCCCGGCTCTGGGTCACTGTCCGTGTGGAGTTTGCACATTCTCCCTGTGTATGCGTGGGTTTCGCCCCCACAACCCAAAAGATGTGCAAGGTAGGTGGATTGGCCATGCTAATTTGCCCCTTAATTGGAAAAACAATAATTGGGTACTCTCAATTTATTTTAAAAAGGTTCAGTGCCTCTTTCCAGAATCACAGTTTTAAAAAAAATTTGGAGTATCCAATTTTTTTAAAATTAAGAGGCAATTTAGCATGGCCCATCCACCTTGAGTGGATGCAGCTGCTCTCTGTCTCTGAGTGCTGGCTGTTGCTGACGTGCCTGCAGGAAGGAGAGAGAGATAGAGATGAGAGAGGAGAGAGAGAGAGAGGGAGGGAAGGAACAACAACAACAACAGGAAGGTGGCTGCAAAAACAAGGTGGGAGTGAGGCCCCTTTGCACTGTTTGTTTGCTGGGCCCCTCCCGGGCTGAGGGTCCGACCCTGCCCAGCTGGGCCCCTCCCAGGCTGAGGGCCCGGCCTTGCCCAGCTGGGCCTCTGTCGGGCTGAGGGCCCGGCCCTGCCCAGCTGGGCCCCTCCCAGGCTGAGGGCCCGGCCTTGCCCAGCTGGGCCTCTGTTGGGCTGAGGGCCCGGCCCTGCCCAGCTGGGCCCCTCCTTGGCTAAGGGCCCGGCCCTGCCCAGCTGGGCCTCTGTCGGGCTGAGGGTCCGGCCCTGCCCAGCTGGGTCCCTCCCGGGCTGAGGGCCCGGCCCTGCCCAGCTGGGACCCTCCTTGGCTGAGGGCCCGGCCCTGCCCAGCTGGGCCTCTGTCGGGCTGAGGGCCCGGCCCTGCCCAGCTGGGCCTCTGTCGGGCTGAGGGCCCGGCCCTAACCAGCTGGGCCCCTCCCGGGCTGAGGGTCCGGCCCTGCCCAGCTGGGACCCTCCTTGGCTGAGGGTCCGTCCCTGCCCAGCTGGGCCTCTGTCGGGCTGAGGGCCCGGCCCTGCCCAGCTGGGCCCCTCCCAGGCTGAGGGCCCGGCCCTGCCCAGCTGGACCCTCCCGGGCTGAGGGCCCGGCCCTGCCCAGCTGGGCCCCTCCCAGGCTGAGGGCCTGGCCCTGCCCAGCTGGGCCCCTCCCGGAGGGCCCGGCCCTGCCCAGCTGGGACCCTCCTTGGCTGAGGGCCCGGCCCTGCCCAGCTGGGACCCTCCTTGGCTGAGGGCCTGGCCCTGACCAGCTGGGCTTCTGTCGGGCTGAGGGCCCGGCCCTGCCCAGCTGGGCCTCTGTCGGGCTGAGGGCCCGGCCCTGCCCAGCTGGGCCCCTCCCAGGCTGAGGGCCCGGCCCTGCCCAGCTGGGTCCCTCCCGGGCTGAGGGCCCGGCCCTGCCCAGCTGGGACCCTCCTTGGCTGAGGGCCCGGCCCTGCCCAGCTGGGCCTCTGTCGGGCTAAGGGCCCGGCCCTGACCAGCTGGGCCCCTCCCGGGCTGAGGGCCCGGCCCTGCCCAGCTGGGCCCCTCCCAGGCTGAGGGCCTGGCCCTGCCCAGCTGGGCCCCTCCCGGAGGGCCCGGCCCTGCCCAGCTGGGACCCTCCTTGGCTGAGGGCCCGGCCCTGCCCAGCTGGGACCCTCCTTGGCTGAGGGCCTGGCCCTGACCAGCTGGGCCTCTGTCGGGCTGAGGGTCCGTCCCTGCCCAGCTGGGCCTCTGTCGGGCTGAGGGCCCGGCCCTGCCCAGCTGGGCCACTGTCGGGCTGAGGGCCTGGCCCTGCCCAGCTGGGCCCCTCCTGGACTGAGTGCCCGGCCCTGCCCAGCTGGGACCCTCCTTGGCTGAGGGCCCAGCCCTGCCCAGCTGGGCCCCTCCCGGAGGGTCCGGCCCTGCCCAGCTGGGACCCTCCTTGGCTGAGGGCCTGGCCCTGCCCAGCTGGGACCCTCCTTGGCTGAGGGCCTGGCCCTGCCCAGTTCTCCCAACTGTCAGGCCTTCCTCATTCCATCTGGTGAGCTTGTTCCGGGACGGAGACATCGAGTGGTTGCTGGGCCCCTCCCGGGCTGAAGATCCCTTACATCAGCAGGGAGGAGATCGGTTCCATTGGGTGTTCGTTCTAGGGTGGAGCACAGACTGTATTTTTCTGAGCCCTACTCGTGCTGAAGACTTCTTTAAACCAGCGTCACTTACCTCAGTGTGGTGACTTAGGGTGGGAGCACGGACTGTGTTTTTTGCCCCTCCTCGGCTGATGATCCCCAATCCTCCCACCCTCCAGCTTCATAAACCAGCTGATAACCTCAATGTTGTGGTACCGGCTGGTTCCTCCACACCATCTGGAATGGGATGGGATTCCCACAGGCAGCTTATGGAATTACCCCCTCTGGGATGACCATCCGGCCATGGTCACTTCTTAATAAGTTCATAAGACGTAGGAGCAGAATTAGGCCATTCGGCCCATCGAGCCTACTCTGTCATTGTATCATAGCTGATATGTCCCTCATCCGCTACCTACAATGAGACCAAGAGCTTGATTGCGAAATCATCCGGAGTATCTCCTCCCTCGAACACATGACCCAGGCGCAGGAGTCGGCAATTTAGCCTCCCGAGCCTAACACCTTCAATATGATCATGGCTGATCCCATCCTGACCTCAACTGATCTGCCCGTTCTCCATAACCCTTCACCCCATTACCGATTAAAAATTGTTTAACACCTCCGGAAATTTACTCACTGTCCCAGCATCCACCGCACTCTGGGCCAATGAGTTCCACAGATTCCCACCCTTTGGGAGAAGTAGTTTCTCCTCATCACTGTTTTAAATTTGCTACCTCTTATTCTGAGATTATGACCTCTCATTTTAGAATGCCCCAGAAGAGGAAGCATCAGCTCCATGTCTACTTTATTCATTCCTTTTTAAAAATATGATGTGGAGATGCCGGCATTGGACTGGGGTGAGCACAGTAAGAAGTCTTACAACACCAGGTTAAAGTCCAACAGGTTTGTTTCAAACACGAGCTTTCGGAGCGCAGCTCCTTCCTCAGGTGAAGAAGGAGCTGAGCTCCGAATGTTCTTGTTTGAAACAAACCTGTTGGACTTTAACCTGGTGTTGTAAGACTTCTTACTTTTAAAAAATAATTAAGGGCAATTTAGTGTGGCCAATTCACCGACGTTGCACATCTTTGCTTTGCACGCAAACACGGGGAGAATGTGCAAACTCCACACGGACAGTGACCCGGGGCTGGGATCAAACCTGGGACCTCGGCGCCATGAGACTGCAGCACTAACCACTACGCCACCGTGCTGCCTCTATCCATACCTTTTAGCATCTTGTATACCCCAATTAGGTCTCCCCTCGTTCTTCTAAACTCGAGAGAGTATAGGCCTAAACTTTTAATCTCTCCTCAAATGACGAGCCTCACATCAAACCCCTCACCTCTGGGCTCCTGACCCTGAGCTGAGCCCAATGCCAGTGTGCAAATAATCTCAGCACGAGTCAGTCCTCGAGCCTGGGTCTGATGTAGATGGATTGTCCGAGAATCATTGCCATGATTAGTCAACAACACTTGTTGTTTTATCACGCAAAGACTATGATGGCAGAATGTGAACTAGACGGACCTTTGATCGAGCAATTCCGATGAACAGAATGAAAAGAATGACTTGTGTTACTGTCAGGGCCTTGACAACCTCTTCACATCTCAAAGTGCTTTTCAGCCAATGAAGTGCTTCCATAATGTGGCCCCTGTTGTATGAATCGCAACAGTCAACTTTCACACAGCTGTGCGTGTGGAGTTTGCACATTCTCCCTGTGTTTGCGTGGGTTTCGCCCCCACAACCCCAAGATGTGAAGTGTAGGTGGTCTGGCCACGCTAAATTGCCTCTTGATTGGAAAAAATTAATTGGGTACACTAAATTTGTTTAAAAAAGGAGTACCTGTGACAACACATAGGTGGCGACTTTTAGCCCATGTTAGCTGTCAGTGAGAATGGTGAAACAGCGCAAAATATGGCGAGAGTCGGGAAACGCGATTCTCGGCATTGGGATCGCATATTCCGATTTTCCGGTGTCATAACGAGAAGGTCAGGAACCTCACAGCATTAGTGAGCCCTCCCGCCGGGATATCCCCCAACTACCGCCCCCCCCACCGCTCCCCACTGAATATTCAGCAGTCGGTGGTGTGATATCACGTCGTTGTGATTTACAACAGCTAGGACCTAACGACTGAGCCTCTGAGGTGCGCTCAGCTCACCATCACCCTCCACGGTGCCAATTTCAGAAGGGGCACCGAGAGGATACAGGGGACCCGGGTAAATATGACTCAGGGCCTGGGGGGGGGGGGGGGGGGGGGGGGGGCTCGCTCCTAGGCCTTCGCAGCCATTCATGTCTGTGAGCCTCTAGGTTTAAGGGGACTGGCGGCTGCTTTACGGGCAGCGCTTCCCGTGGCCTTCCTGGGCTTGTGCTGAAGGATTGCCCTTCCAGAGAGGCAGCTGGAAAGTGGGTGAGAGCAGGTAATCCATCGGGTCAGCACAGGGGTGACTGTGAGGTCCCAGGGTGGGGTCCCATGAGATGCAAGCCTGCATGGGCTGAGAGGGAGACCCTGGTTTCCAGCCTTCCGAGGACTCAAGACCCTCACAAAGTGGGGAGGACGAGTGCAGTCGGAATTAGCCCCCACACTCCGGCTGTACTTTGAAACCAGAGAGCATGAGATGTTTGGAAGTTCAAGGCCACTGATGCTGGAGGTCAGACTGTCAGGAATGCGTGTCTGGCTGGCTGTTCAGGTTGGTAGGCTCATTTAATCTTCAGCCCACGAATAGAAGATTAGTTATTAAGATTATCAAAATAAAGGAGACAGTACAAAAAGGACACCAAACACATGGCACCCCAGAACACACTCATCAGCTCCCCCCCGCCGATCTACACCAGCAGAAAGCACACTAGCACAACCCGCCGGAATAGGCCACTCCAACACGGAGCATGGCAGAGGAGAGAGAGAAAATCATTCCAGCCCTCTGAAGAGGGGCAGAGTTCAGACGGGAATAACTCCCGGCACATTATAAACCAAACCAAGTACAGAGCATTTTAAAAGACAAGGAACAATGCCACCAGCTGCCGGGGCAGTGCCCACCCACCCCGGCCACAGAGACCCACATCGGGGGCAAGGCTGCTCAGTACGTGTACGGGAAAGTATGCGATGAAAGTATGAACACGATCGTGGTGGTCAAGCTGTCAAGGCTGTCATTTCATTGCATACTTTCGTCATTTCACAGTGTAACAGTGTGCATGCATAAAGAGTAAATACGTGGGCAGCACGGTGGCGCAGTGGGTTAGCCCTGTTGCCTCACGGCGCCGAGGTCCCAGGTTCGATCCCGGCTCTGGGTCACTATCCGTGTGGAGTTTGCACATTCTCCCCGTGTTTGTGTGGGTTTCGCCCCCACAACCCAAAAGATGTGCAAGGTAGGTGGATTGAACACGCTAAATTGTCCCTTAATTGGAAAAAAATGAATTGGGTACACTAAATTTATTTAAATAAATAAAGAGTAAATACGTGAAAGACTGCGCGTGCATGCCTGTCAGAGTACGTGTGCGTGAGAACGAGCAGCACAACTCACCGGAAAAGGTCTCGCTGACGCGGGGTAGAACAAAAGGAGAGGGAATACCGCCACCCCCACCAGCATCAGTAGTGTGGACCGAAAGAAAACACAAAAACGGGCAGAAACATAGCGAAGACACCAGCTGCCCGCTAAAGACAAGTTGAGACTAGCTGCCGAGTCAACCATCTGCCCCCTCCCCCGCAGCCCCAGTGGCGGACCCACATCGGTGGAAGGCGCTCGCCGCGAGTACAGAGAAGTATGAGTCAAGCGCGTGTATATCAGCGCAAATATGTGTGTGACTGCACATGCGTGTCTGTCAGGCTAGACGTGCGTGAAAACAAGCAGCACGGATCACCGGAAAAGATCACGCCGACGTGGGGCGCATCAGAGGAAGGAGAGAGGGACCCCACCCAATCTCCCACCCTCCTCCGCCTCCCTCCTGACTCCCCCTCCCTTCCCCCCTCCCTCCCCCCCTTCCTCCACTCAACTTGCCCCAGATAGTAAAAAGGATGAGATGACTGTACATTGAAGTCATTAATAATCTGTTGATTATTTTTGTGTCTGCTATGTACGTACTGTCTATGTTCCTCGAAAAATACTTTTCACTGTACTTTGGTACGTGACAATAACTCCAATCAATCAATCAATCAATCAAGTCATTATATGCATCAGGTGTGTCTCGTTTGCCACAAGGGGAAGCCGGGTGGCTAATCGCCTTCCCGACCCTTCCTTGATAGGTCACTTGTGCCCATTTAGTCAGCGTTGCAATGCGTGGATATGCCACTGATTGGCTCACAACTGTTCATGGTAAACCACAAACCAGAGGCAAGCTGCCATGAGGGTGGCATGAACCATGTGGGGGAAAAAACATTGTTAAAGAGGCCGTGTTTTCCCATTGGCGCCAACGGAATTTTCCTCGGCTTTCTCCCAGGACACACACTGAAAGAAATGTGGGAAAAGTCCGCCCAGGGGCTTAAATTCCAGCTCAGCTGCTGGGCAATTTAAATTGAATGAATGAGTTAAATCTGGAATATAAAGCTCATCTCGGTAATGGTGATCATGAAATTAATGGATTGTTGTCAAAACAAAAACAATCTGGTCCATCAATGTCCTTTCAGGAAGGAAATCTGCTGCCCTTACCTGGTCTGGCCTCCCTATGACTCCGGACGCACAGCAATGTGACTTGTTCTTTAACTGCCCTCTGCATTGCCATTGAAGCCACTCAGTTTCATTCATAAGCAGCTCAGGGGCAGCACAGTGGCGCACTGGTTAGCACTGCTGCCTCACGCGCCGAGGACCCGGGTTCGATCCCGGCCCTGGGTCACTGCCCGTGTGGAGTTTGCACATTCTCTCCGTGCCTGCGTGGGTCTCACCCCCACAACCCAAAGATGTGCAGGGTAGGTGGATTGGCCACACTAAATTGCCCCTCAATTGGAAAAAAAAATAATTGGGTACTCCAAATTTATATTTAAATATAAACACCTCCTCACCACCGTCGCAAGCACCGTTTGGATTGCGCACTGAGAGCTGGACTTTAGTGATACCAAATCCCACATTATGGAAACAGTACTATCTGTTTTAGTTATGTTGATTGATGAATAAATATTGATAAGTCCACCAGGCAAGTACTTGCTGCAAGAATGCCTATAATATGAGCTTCAGAATAATGGATTAAAGTGAATGGCTTCGAACTATAGGAACTATTTAAACAAAGACTGGCATTTATATAATACCTTTCCTTGCTTATAGTCACTTATACGAAATGCTCCAGTGAAGCATGTTTTAGAACATACAAGTTACTTTTGCGCCACACAAGTGCCAGGCAACGACATCTTTAACAAGAGAGGATCTAACCACCACCGCTTGACATTCAATGGCATTACCATCGCTGAATCCCCCCACAATTAATATCCTGGGGGCTACCATTGATCAGAAACTGAAGTGGACTAGCCATATTAATGCTGTGACTACCAGGGCTGGTCAAAGGCTAGGAATCCTACAGCGAGTAACTCACCTCCTGACTCCCCAAAGCCTGTCCACCATCTACAAGGTACGAGTCAGGAGTGTAATGGAATACTCTCCACTTGCCTGGATAAATGACGCTCCAACAACACTCAAGAAGCTCAACACCATCCAGGATAAAGCAGCCCGCTTGATTGCTCCCCCTTCCACAAACATTCAATCATTCCGCCACCGATAAACAGTGGCAGTCCTGTGTACCATCTACAAGATGCACTGCAGTAAATCACCAAGGTTCCTTAAACAGCACCTTCCAAACCCACGAAGAACAAAAGCAGCAGATACCAGGGAACCCCAACACTTGGCGATTCCCCTCCTAGTCACTCACCACCCCGACTTGGAAACATATCGGCGTTCCTTCACTGTTGCTGGGGCAACATAATGGAAATCTCTCCCAACAGCACAGTGGATGTACCTACACTTCAAGAGGACTGCAGTGGTTCAAGAAGGCAGCTCACCAACACCTTCTGAAGGGCAACTAGGAATGGGCAATGGAAAGTGGGCGAACCAGCGACGCCCACATCATGTGAATGAATTTTTTAAAATAAAATAAAGGGCGCTGTATAAATTCGAGTTGTTGTTGAAACCTGACAGCCAATACGTTTATATCGAGCAGTGTAAGAACGATTACCCTGGCTGATGTAAGCAGACAAACCTTCTTGTGTTTGTGTAACATTTCCTGCGAGCTGTTTCACAGGGCCAACAAGCCATTTCGAGTAAATTTTGGCGTACAAAATAGCAGACAGAGCAATGTGCTCTGACTCTTGTTAAGCATTTTAATGGAAAGCCATTTGAAATCCTACCTTTACCAAAGGGGGCAAATGGAAATGCAAGTTAATTGGGCAACAATATCATCTGCGGTAATTTCTGTCTCGCAGGTCGGTTTCTCCCACAAGAAAAATCACATTTCCTAATAAAGTGATAGCCGCAGAGGGACAGGGTTGAGGCAGAAATAACACCAAGCAGCCTTTTCCCACTGTGGTCCAACAATTAGATTAATCAATTACTTGTAATCTCACTAATCCTTTTTTAATCTGTTATTTTCATATCTCGTTCGAGCCTTACTGTTGTCACACCTTCTTGTTGTCCTGCAAAAACTGGCACTATTAAAGCCTACCTGTTAA
Source organism: Scyliorhinus canicula (assembly GCF_902713615.1). Lineage (NCBI taxonomy): Eukaryota > Metazoa > Chordata > Chondrichthyes > Carcharhiniformes > Scyliorhinidae > Scyliorhinus > Scyliorhinus canicula. Next base: position 6,177,877 of record NC_052162.1, on the reverse strand, counting down.
ATGCGTGGGGGGCTGGAGAGGAAAGTGCAGAGACACCCTGCTTGCCTGCAAAAGGAGATGTAAAGTATTGTGGAGCCGGAACTCTGTCGTGCATTAGGAGAATGCACCAACTCATTTTCTGTAATGGTCAATTAAAGTAGATCCATATTCCCCACACCCACCCGATTCAATTTCAGAAGGTTCTCACCTTCAGGAATCATGACTAACAATGGAAAAGTAATGGAAAAGCAGAATACTGAAATTCCAAAATAAAAATATCCAAAACGCTGGGAATCGCCTGCAGTGGAGAGAGACACAGAGGGCGCGATGCAGCGAACACATTGTGCCCGGCACGGGTCTGGGTACGCTGGGTAGATAGCAGGAGAGGGAAACATCGAGATTTGTGCCGGGTGCAAATCATTTTGCGATTCACGTGGCCCGGTCCCATTGGCAAGTTCTGGATCGCACCCAAAAATGGCGAGAATATCATTAACCCCCATGTGCCTGTCCGTCCCACCAAACACTCCCAGGACAGAGCCCGGCTGCGGCTTCTATCCCGAAATTCCATTTCACCCCCTTTGACTGTGAGCAGCCTCCAGCTTCACAGCTGGGCTATTTCAATTGAGGAATTAACGTTGTTAGTTGTGAGAACATTGCATGCTCCTCAACTCTCAAGTGCCTCCTCGAGGACACAGGTGCCATGCGTCAGAGGATCATTAGTGCAGTAAACTTTGAGACCTAAACAATGTGCCTGTACTCCAAGATCAACAGCACCACAGAGGGTGCTGCCAGCAATCAAACACTAATGGGCAGACCTTCAGCACTGAGGATCCTTTCGCAGTCGAAGGGTAAGTATGTAGGTGAGCAGAGGGCAAGTGAGCACGAGACCTGGCAGAGGTCTGGGGTCTAGAGGCTCCTGATGTGGCCAGGGCTGAGTCCGCAGAGCAAGGTTTGCCAACACAAGTGGCAGACTGAATGGCACACTGAGAGAAGACAGGACAGCCACAGTAAGTGTGGGGGAGGCTTGGGGGATTTGAGGGTCCTGGGTAGGAAGCTCCTATTGATTGTCAGTCTCCCTCTTCTCCAATTCCTGACAGTAATAACAATGTTTACTGGACTGGATCCCACGGAGGCTGCTCTCAGGTTGCTTGTGGCCACCGAGTCGGCCAAACACCGTAGAAAGCTGCAGCGACAACGCAGGCAGTGCAAGGAGGCCACAGCACACCCTGAAGATCCGACCACCCATCAGGCTGAGGAGGAACCCAGAAGGGGAGACCAGCGACAGCTCAAGGTGTACAGGCGCTGGGGAACTCCATGGGATGGAGGGGAAGCTGAAGTGAGCTCCACAGGCCTTTAAGTGATCTGGCGCTGCCAGAGCTGGAGGTCCTCCTTTGTCTGCACCATGGAAGGTTAAATGGACATTTCACAGTAACTTCATTGCCGTGGTAATGTAAGCCTACTGTGACAATAATGAATGATTATTATGATTAGATTATCATGGTGTCGATGCCCTTAGCAATTCTCGTTAGTGAGGGGGTCATGGTCTGCAGTGTCTCAGCAATATCCATCTACGTCTGGGTCACATTCTTCAGTGACGGACATGGTGTCAAGGTCCTCAGCTATGTTCATCACAGACTAAGCCATATTTTGGACGCCACCACACAAGACATGGACATGGTGCTCCAGGTTTTCCACTGTTGTTGCCCTGCTAGCAGTATTGACCTCGGTTTCATGCATTGTTGGCACCATCTCCTGCGCCTACACCTTTGGGACTCTGTCAATTTGCCTTGCAATCACTGGGATGTCACAGACGCGCCCTCCCAGATCTCACGGCTATGTACTATCTGCAACAGCTCTGGGAGGACCTTACCAGAGGCTCGACACCTGGCTGGGACCCAACTGGGTTCTGGGATGCAGCAGACCTCCGACTGCCATCTCCCATGGATGTTCTCCCATGGTGGCAGGGGTTCGGGAGGGGAGGTACAACTCCAAATGGCCCGGCCTCATCAGATGGAGATCCTGAGAGACAATGAACATGTGGTCAATGAGAGGGAAGGATAATTTTGTCTGACATTAACAATTCACTTGAGCCACATTATCTGGGTAGAGGGGCAGTGGATCCTCACTCTGGTGACTGCTCTCTCCTCGGGCAACCCCGTGATTTCCAGGACCTGTTCCTCATAGGGGAATAGGCCTCGAAACTAGAACATAGAACATAGAACGATACAGCGCAGTACAGGCCCTTCGGTCCTCGATGTTGCACCGACATGGAAAAAACTAAAGGCCATCTAACCTACACTATGCCATTATCATCCATATGCTTATCCAATAAACTTTTAAATGCCCTCAATGTTGGCGAGTTCACTACTGTTGCAGGTAGGGCATTCCACGGCCTCACCACTCTTTGCGTAAAAAACCCACCTCTGACCTCTGTCCTATATCTATTACCCCTCAATTTAAGGCTATGTCCCCTCGTGCTAGCCACCCCCATCCGCGGGAGAAGGCTCTCGCTGTCCACCCTATCTAACCCTCTGATCATTTTGTATGCCTCTATTAAGTCACCTCTTAACCTTCTTCTCTCTAACGAAAACAACCTCAAGTCCATCAGCCTTTCCTCATAAGATTTTCCCTCCATACCAGGCAACATCCTGGTAAATCTCCTCTGCACCCGTTCCAAAGCTTCCACGTCCTTCCTATAATGAGGCGACCAGAACTGTACGCAATACTCCAAATGCGGCCGTACTAGAGTTTTGTACAACTGCAACATGACCTCATGGCTCCGGAACTCAATCCCTCTACCAATAAAGGCCAACACACCATAGGCCTTCTTCACAACCCTATCAACCTGGGTGGCAACTTTCAGGGATCTATGTACATGGACACCGAGATCCCTCTGCTCATCCACACTACCAAGAATTTTACCATTAGCCAAATATTCCGCATTCCTGTTATTCTTTCCAAAGTGAATCACCTCACACTTCTCCACATTAAACTCCATTTGCCACCTCTCAGCCCAGCTCTGCAGCTTATCTATGTCCCTCTGTAACCTGCAACATCCTTCCGCACTGTCTACAACTCCACCGACTTTAGTGTCGTCTGCAAATTTACTCACCCTTCTGCGCCCTCCTCTAGGTCATTTATAAAAAAATGACAAACAGCAACGGCCCCAGAACAGATCCTTGTGGTACGCCACTCGTAACTGAACTCCATTCTGAACATTTCCCATCAACTACCACTCTCTGTCTTCTTTCAACTAACCAATTTCTGATCCACCTCTCTAAATCACCCTCAATCCCCAGCCTCCGTATTTTCTGCAATAGCCGACCGTGGGGAACCTTATCAAATGCTTTACTGAAATCCATATACACCACATCAACTGCTCTACCCTCGTCTACCTGTTCAGTCACCTTCTCAAAGAACTCGATAAGGTTTGTGAGGCATGACCTACCCTTCACAAAACCATGCTGACTATCCCTAATCATATTATTCCTATCTAGATGATTATAAATCGTATCTTTTATAATCCTCTCCAAGACCTTACCCACCACAGACGTTAGGCTCACCGGCCTATAGTTACCGGGGTTATCTCTGCTCCCCTTCTTGAACAAAGGGACCACATTTGCTATCCTCCAGTCGTCTGGCACTATTCCTGTAGCCAATGATGACCTAAAAATCAAAGCCAAAGGCTCAGCAATCTCTTCCCTGGCTTCCCAGAGAATCCTAGGATAAATCCCATCCGGCCCCGGGGACTTATCTATTTTCACCTTGTCCAGAATTGCCAACACTTCTTCCCTATGCACCTCAATGCCATCTATTCTAATAGCCTGGGTCTCAGCATTCTCCTCCACAATATTATCTTTTTCTTGAGTGAATACTGATGAAAAGTATTCATTTAGTATCTCGCTTATCTCCTCAGCCTCCACACACAACTTCCCACCACTGTCCTTGACTGGCCCTACTCTTACCCTAGTCATTCTTTTATTCCTGACACACCTATAGAAAGCTTTTGGGTTTTCCTTGATCCTACCTGCCAAAGACTTCTCATGTCCCCTCCTTGCTCGTCTCAGCTCTCTCTTTAGATCCTTCCTCGCTTCCTTGTAACTATCAAGCGCCCCAACTGAAACTTCACGCCTCATCTTCACATAGGCCTCCTTCTTCCTCTTAACAAGAGATTCCACTTCTTTGGTAAACCACGGTTCCCTCGCTCGACCCCTTCCTCCCTGCCTGACTGGTACGTACTTATCAAGAACATGCAATAGCTGTTCCTTGAACAAGCTCCACATATCCAGTGTGCCCAACCCTTGCAGCCTACTTCTCCAACCAACACCCCCTAAGTCATGTCTAATGGCATCATAATTGCCCTTCCCCCAGCTATAACTCTTGCCCTGCGGGGTATACTTATCCCTTTCCATCACTAACGTAAAGGTCACCGAATTGTGGTCACTGTTTCCAAAGTGCTCACCTACCTCCAGATCTAACACCTGGCCTGGTTCATTACCCAAAACCAAATCCAATGTGGCCTCGCCTCTTGTTGGCCTGTCAACATATTGTGTCAGGAAACCCTCCTGCACACATTGTACAAAGAACGACCCATCTAATGTACTCGAACTATATCTTTTCCAGTCAATATTTGGAAAGTTAAAGTCTCCCATAACAACTACCCTGTTACTTTCGCTCTTTTCCAGAATCATCTTCGCCATCCTTTCTTCTACATCCCTAGAACTATTAGGTGGCCTATAGAAAACTCCCAACAGGGTGATCTGTCCTTTCCTGTTTCTAACCTCAGCCCATACTATCTCGGAAGAAGAGTCCCCATCTAGCATCCTTTCCGCCACCGTAATACTGTCCTTGACTAGCAGCGCCACACCTCCCCCTCTTTTGCCCCCTTCTCTGAGCTTACTAAAACACCTAAACCACGGAACCTGCAACAACCATTCCTGTCCCTGCTCTATCCATGTCTCTGAAATGGCCACAACGTCGAAGTCCCAGGTACCAATCCATGCTGCCAGTTCCCCTACCTTATTTCGTATACTCCTGGCATTGAAGTAGACACATTTCAAACCACCTACCTGAACACTGGCTCCCTCCTGCGAAGTCAAATCTGTGCTCCTGACCTCTATACTCTCAATCTCCCGTACCCCAAAACTACAATCCAGGTTCCCATGCCCCTGCTGAATTAGTTTAAACCCCCCCAAAGAGCACTAACAAATCTCCCCCCCAGGATATTGGGAATCCTCCGCCCGTCTTGGCCCTTTTCCTTTTATAATGGGCTATCTTCTCTTGTGGGGACATAGAGAGGGCATTGTGTCAAGGGGCATTGTGGGCGTCGCACCTGGGCATGAAGTGGTGGTGCTGGAGTGTGCAAGGAGGTTCTGAGGAACAAGCATGAAGATCGGATGTGGGGAGGGTGTGAGGTGTCAGTCAGTGGATAGGGTTGGGGGGGGGGTGGTTTGGAATTTGAGGTGCGCCAGGCGGAACAGATGCCCGGAGTGAGGTGACGCACCACGGGATTGGGGTGGTGTCCAGGCACAGACCGCCATTGCCACAGCGTGCAAGCCAACCATCTTACTGTCCACTCCACTGACCACCCACATTACCCCTGGTTCTGCAGAATGCCACCAGCCCTCTGAGCCCCTGCACATGACAAGCTGATCTTCACAAACCGAAAGGGGTTCCACTCGATGAAAGTACGGCTGGTACGTAATCGTCAGCTGCACATCATGTACATCTGCAGCCGATACCCGGGCAGTGTGCACAACCCCTTCATCCTGCCACATTCGACAGTTCCTGGCCAATTTGAGGTTGGTTGGCTCCTGGTGACAGGGGTTATCCGCTGCGATCATGGCTGATGACACCTAGTTGCATGCCACAGACTGACGCGGAGACTCGCTACAGCAAAGCCCATGAAGTGACCAGGAGCATAATCGAGCGGTCCTCCGACCTCCTGAAGAAGCAGTTCAGGTGCCTGGACCGCCCTGGAGGGGCCCTTCAGTATAGTATGAGGAGGGTCATCCACATCGTGGAGGCCTGCTGCGTCCTCCATAACATCAGAGGGGCGATGTGCTGGAGGTGGAGGATAAAGGCCACCCCTCGTCCGACGAGGAGGATGTAAGGGGAGGGCAAGGTCGGTCAGGACATGGAGCCTGTGTAGGCATGGGAGTTTGCCCAATGTGTGCACCAGGGCCAATGTGCACAGGAGTCTCCAATCACCTCCAGGTTCATGGGCTAGGGTGGGTGGGGGAGGGAACTGGTCAGCGGCATGGACAATTCATCCCGTCACCAACCCCTCCTCCACTCCCCTCCCATCCCGCCTGCAACCCCCTCTGTGATACAAAGCTGCCGCACTACAGGGTGTGAGCCCTGGGTTGACTTTAACAGAAGATCTGGTCCATGGGACGGAGGATGATGACATCCCGCTCTGCAACGAGCTCTGGTGCTCCGCATCGTTTGACAATGTCTGACTCCTGCCCATAGGAGCACATTCCACAGTCCGCCTGGGTGATTCCTCCAATGGAGTTGGCCGTTCCATCACTCGGTGCCATCGAATCTCCAGGGTGGCAGAGGTGGGGATGGGGGGGAGCAGGGGCTGGGTGGATGGGGGTGGGACACCGGAGCGGTGAGCACTGGCTGAACTGCGACCCCTGAGCCAAGCCCATTGCTGCCCATTCCCCCTCCCCCCCGACCTGCGACCCCTCTGCAGCCAGACCAGACCAGCCCACCCCTCACTACCTCTGACAGAGAACCCAGGCAGCTTGTAACATTGTGCACAGGTGCTGATTGTGAAAACATATATACAGGTTTGTGCCCTAGCCTCTATCGCTAAACTGTGCCCCGAACACGTATCTACCTTTCTGGTCATACCAGCCTTAGCATCTAGGTGGATCCTCAGATGGTAAATCAGAAGTGGAGGTGGCTGCAATTCCTGCCCTGCGACCTGGCGGGCGACTTCTCGGGCGACCAGACCTGGATGAACCCAGCTGCTGCTCTGGTGTCCCAGGTGGCATGGTGCCGCCCGGTTCTGCCCGCTGCCCATATTATGTGCCAGGAAGAAGAGGCGGGAGAGTCCGAGGTGCTGCGGGGTTCCGGCCCCCCCTCTGCGGGAGTCGCCAGCACGGGCCCCATCACCTCCTTCTCCCTTGGAATGCTCGATGGGACAGGGGTCCAAGCGGAGATAGTTCTTGAGGCTCTCCCGCTACCTGGCGCTGCCAGTCCTGGATGCCCGATGCCATCTCGACCAGGGTCTGCATGCTCGCGGCCACGGAGCACAGTAATCACCATCAGGGACTGCGCCACATCACGCTGGGACTGTGCCACCACCTTCTGAGCTTGTGCCATATCAGACAGTGACTGTGCCACCTCCCTCTGTGTCTGCGCCATGTTGGCCAGCACCTGGGCAATGCTGCCGGCGCTCTCAGCCATGTCCCTCTGGGACTGGGCCATGCTCAGGAACGCCGCTGCAATGTCCAGGTAGCCCTGGCACATGGCTGTCTGTGAGAGGGCAGCCCTGTCCTGGGCTATGGCCACCGCCTGTACAGTGTGACCCAGACCTTGGACACGCTGATCAATGGCCGAGGGACCCGCCCCCAAGTCCTCCACCGCAGTCACCACCCGTGCGATGTTGGCCTGGGTGGCACACATGGCATCACCAGCTCCTGCTCCCGCACACGGTTAGGCTCCTCCAACTGCACCTGCAGGCACTGGACGCTCGTCGAAAACCTCTCATGTAGTCCCTGGCTCTGTGACTGCATCTCCACAATCGATGGGACTGTCCATTCCAGAAGCCCAAAACCCATCTGGACGGCAGCTTGTCCCTGGTGTCTTCTGACCGTCCGCCCCATCGGCAGTTCCTACCTCCACCTGCTGTACCAGAGCCTGTGTGTGGCCTGCACCAGAGAGTGTCCCAGGAGCCTCTTCACTAAAGTGCACAACCGAAGTGAGTGTCTCTGGGAAGGGTTGGAGACAGCTGTGACAGGAAATCTGTGTCGTCCTTGGACTCGAGCTCCGGGGTGTCCTGGGTCTTGGGTTGATGGCTCTCATCCGCGTTGGTGCTGTCCTGCTGGTCAGCCGGTCGGGGACGGAACATTGTGGAGCGGGCCTCAGGAAAGCCCTGAGGCGGTGGATACTCGGCACAGCGGACTCCACCAGGACGCCGATTTTTGGAGGTGGAGAATTTTAAAACCGGCGCTGCTCCCGATTTGCAGCACTAAAACGTATTCTCCACACCATTGCCAAACGCGATTTTAGTATCAGGGAGCGGAGAATCCTGCCCAAGGTCTCTCAGGCATGTGAGCAACAGGTGAAGCCAGCTGCTACTCTGCAGCTACATTGTTTTCTGCTGCAGACCAGGACTTGAGTTAACTCTTATCCTTTCTCAATCAGGTACAAATTGGAGTGATTGACATTCAAATGGTGGCAGCCAATTTATGAACCAAAAACTCTCATAAGCAGCAATGTGATAGTTCCGCACAGAGTCTGTTTGAATGGTGGTGACCAGGGGGGGGTGGGGGCGGCACGGTAGCACAGTGGTTAGCACTGTTGCTTCACAGCACCAGGGTCCCAGGTTCGATTCCCGGCTTAGCTTACTGTCTGTGCGGAGTCTGCACGTTCACCCAGTGTCTGCGCGAGTTTCCTCCAGGTGCTCCGGTTTCCTCCCACAAGTCCCGAAAGACGTGCTGTTAGGTGAATTGGACATTCTGAATTCTCCCTCTCTGCACCCGAACATGCGCCGGAATGTGGCGATGAGGGGCTGGTTTAACACACTGGGCTAATTCGCTGGCTTTGAAAGCAGACCAAGGCAGGCCAGCAGCACGGTTCAATTCCCGTACCAGCCTCCCTGAACAGGTGCCGGAATGTGGCGACTAGGGGCTTTTCACAGTAACTTCATTTGAAGCCTACTTGTGACAATAAGTGATTTTCATTCATTCATTCATGGGGCAGCACGGTGGCACAGTGGTTAGCATTGCTGCCTACGGCGCTGAGGACCCGGGTTCGAATCCCGGCTCTGGGTCACTGTCCGTGAGGAGTTTGCACATTCTCCCCGTGTCTGCGTGGGTTTCACCCCCACAACCTAAAGATGTGCAAGATAGGTGGATTGGCCACACTAAATTGCCCCTTAATTGGAAAAAAATAATTGGGTACTCTAAATTTATAAAACAAAAAAATTTTTTAAATTCATTCATACATGAGGGGATTTTCGCAGTAACCTCATTGCAGTGTTAATGTAAGCCTACTTGTGATACTAATAAAATCATTATTCTATTGGTTCAAGGTGACCCATATTAAAGTCACAGCAGTGAGATTAGCTCCATGTGTGATGATGTCACCACCATCATGACATCATCACCAAACATCACCGCTGCCGTCGCCATTTTGCAGAAACAGAAGTTAGGAAACAAAAAAAAAATGCAGCTAAAACTCAATGATCCCAATCGGCTGTAATGGTGCTGGAGTCAGCGATTAAAGAAAAACACAGCAGCAGCTGTGCAGTTACACTTTTTTTTTTGCGTGATTGATTAGACAGCGGCCATTGCCAAGGTTTGCAGGTTTGTTTGGATTTTAATCAGAAGATTATGGTCCAAGTATAGCCTGGATTCGGAACAAAACAAATCTTTGGCAACTGAGCAATGCATTTTGTTGTGTGAGTTAGCGGTATTTAGATGGAATGATTAAATTAGTTGGAATTGTTATCTTTGGAAAATAGCAGTTTAAGAGTAGAATTGATAGAATCGTTCAAAATCACAAGATTGTTGATTGAGTAGATAGTAGATAGATAGGTCAATTGGACATTCTGAATTCTCCCTCCGTGTACCCGAACAGGTGCCGGAGTGTGGCGACTAAGGGCTTTTCACAATAACTTCTTTGCAGTGTTAATGTAAGCCTAATAATAATCTTCCAATAATATTTTTATTGTTACAAGTAGGCTTACATTAGCAATGCAATGAAGTTACTGTGAAAAGCCCCTAGTCGCCACATTCCGGCGCCTGTTCGGGTACACGGAGGGAGAATTCAAAATATCCATATCACCTAATAGCACATCTTTCAGGACTTATGGGAGGAAACTGGAGCGCCCGGAGAAAACCCACGCAGACACGGGGAGAACGTGCAGACTCCGCACAGACAGTGGCCCAAGCCGGATTCGAACCTGGGACCCTGAGCTGTGAAACAACAGTGCTAACCTCTGTGCTACCGTGCCTACTTGCGACACTAATAAAGATTATTATTTGTTTTTTCCACTGACAGCAGGGTCGGTAACAAAAGGAAATAAATTTAAGAAAATTGACAGAAGAGCCATGTAGTAATATGTCTTTTTTTTTAATACATTTAGAGTACACAATTCATTTTTTCTAATTAAGGGGCAATTTAGCGTGGTCAGTCCACCTACCCTGCACATCTTTGGGTTGTGGGGGCGAAACCCACGCAAACACGGGGAGAATGTGCAAACTCCACACGGACAGTGACCCAGAGCCGGGATCGAGCCTGGGACCTCAGCGCCGTGAGGCAGCAATGCTAACCACTGCGCCACCGTGCTGCCTTGAAATATGTCTTTCAGGAATAACAACATAGCATCACTGGAATGGAAGTGTGTCATGTGATTCAGTCTCAGTTTCACTTTGGCCTCAAGCAGAGCACAGCACACCCTGCTGCTGATCTCTTTAAATTGTTGATCCATGTATACCTGTTTCCATGGACCTCATTTAAATACATGTACCCACAATATGTTTAGCCAGTTCCTGATGAATGATTGTTGCCTTTATGTCATATAAAATCACAACATGGTGTTCAATGATGGTCAAACAGTCAGGCAACAAGCTTAAGCACAGAAACAATATGATGAACAGCCTTAGATCGTGCTACCTAGCATGGACTAACCCTTGACATTCTGGTCAGAATGCAGTGAGTTTGCATTGTCAGAGATTGTTGAAAACACAGGTCATTGACTGCATAGAAAAGCTTTGAAGACACAGAGCAGGTAAGTGCTCAAGTAAGTAACAGCTAATAATCTCCTGGTGAGATTGCAGCACACGGGTGTGTCAGTTCTGTGAGCGGGGCAGTGGGTCAGGAGGACAAGCTCCAGGTTAGCTCAGTCGCATAAGGAGTGTGACCAGGGTCTGGACTGGATCGATTTCAGTAAGGGGATCGATTCAAGCAAGGGAGAAGCAGACAAAAATAAAACTAATAAAACTGCCATAAATTAGTGCCAGAGAAGTTTGTGATTATAACAAGGTGGCTTCGGAGTTGAAGTTGAATAAAACAAGGAGGAAGGTCAAAAGGGTATTGTCCGACTATCCACAAAATTCCCCTGTTTGAATTGGGATGTATAGGCCTATGGCATGGTGGCACATTGGTTAGCACTGGTGCCTCAGAGCCCCAGGCACTGGGTTCAAATCCAATCTTGGGTGATTGTCTGTGTGGAGTCTGCATGTTCTCCCCATGTCTGTGTGGGTTTCCATTGGGTGCTCTGGTTTCCTCCCTCAGCCCAAAGATGCTTAATTACCCCATGGGGTAGGGCAGCAGGAATAGGGCAAGGGATTGGGCCTCAGTATGGTGGTTGTTTAAAAGGGTCGGTGCAGACTCGATGGGCCGAATGGCCTCCTTCTGCACTGTAGGGATTCTACGATTCTGTGACCCTGTGATTCTATGAAGGTATGTACTATGGTTTTTCAAACACAGAGCTGGCAGACAGAATTGTTGAGTTGGAAGAATTCCAGAAAGATCTGTAGACTATCCGGAAATTTATAGCATCGAAGAGCTTCTCTGGGATAGGTGCATGTATGGAGTGATCCTCGCAGATTGATGTAGATTACAGGTCCGAAGCACAACCCCAATTATTGATGCACTCGCCAGCACATCAAAACACAGCAATCCGTGTGGATGCTGTGGCCTCCTGCAGGCACCAAGGAAATGCCAAACTACCAGAAACTCAGCAAGGTGTGTAGCAGAAAGGGCCATTGGCAGCGACAGTGCAAATACTGATGCAGCTACAACAAACTACACTGATTCACTCAAACTATCCACAATGAGCACCTTCAAGCAGTAATAATGACATAGTGACACATCACAAACATATACATGAAGTGGCTGATCAACTAGATATTTGCCGATGATGTGCACGGCAAGACGGAGAGGGGTGAACACAGGTTTCACACCGTCAATCTCTGAGAGAACACAGATACCATCTAACCGTCCAAAGCGTTTGTCATGATTTGAATTATTTGTTCCAAGTTGGTAGCTATTCGTTATTGTTGAAGATTGACACAGAGGAAAGTGACAACTTGTTACTTCTGCGCATGCTGAAAGACATGTATCCACTGACATGGAAGGCCATGGCAAAACCTACTACTGCACAACGTTCAGCGTACGGCAGTGTCTGGGTGTGTAAGCACTATCAATTCTCCTGGGTGCCATAGATGTCCTACATCGTGGAGACCAAAGATCCAGCATTTGTAGGTTGAGAGATATACAGCGACCTCATGACAATCCGTGGAATCAGTCAGATGTCATTTGGAAGATCAACTCCCATCACCTCAGTTCATGACCTTACATTGAAATATTCGGAACGTTTTGACAAAATTGGCAGTTTGAGGGGAAATGGGGTGGGATTCTCGGCCCCGCCGTGCCACATTTCAGCCCCGACCCACCGGCGGGATTCTCCATTACGCCGGCCGGTCAATGAGGTTTCCCATTGTGGGACAGCCCCACGCCGTCAGGAAACCCCCCCGGGCGCCGGCATAACGGAGAATACCGGCCATGATTTGGTTCAACCCATTACACTTTCAGGAGAATGCAAGAGCATCAACTGATCCACCACATAAGTGAAGCATTCTCTTACAACATGATGTGACCATCAATCCACAAGACAGGTGGTTGGAAGTGAACAGTGGTTTTAATAGTCTTACAACTGAGCCTGCCTGCGACGAGATGAACTGGCAGCAGGCTCACAACTGCAGATCTTTATACTTCTGGTTAGTGGGAGGAGCCATAGGCGGAACCATGGGCGGAGCCAAGGGTGGAGCCCCGTACAAACTCCTCATCGCCCCCTATGGGCAGAGCCGCGCAACTGCTCGTATACCGAGCTTACATGGACACAACACATACAATATAACACAGTGTGAATTACTAGGATTGTGATTCATCACATTCACCCCCTGTAAAAAAATCAAGTCCGGCGGAGGTGATGGGTCTACAAATTGAGTCGGTCCAGCGGTCGAGTCGTCCTCTGAGATCGACGAAGCGCCGGGGTTGCAGCCTCTTCTGGTGGCTGGGTGGTGGCGGTCGGTGATGGTACGATAGCGGACTCCGGGGGTGATTCGGTCTGAGCTTTGTACCCGGCTGGTTCGACTGGTGACGGGCAGTGCCGGAAACCCATAGGCGCGGGGGTGCGGAGCACAGGCAGTGAACCTCCAGGCGTGGGGGCGCCGGGCATGGGGGGTTGGGTGGGGTGTAGTGTGAGGGGTAACTCGGCGGTAGTAGTGTTGGAGTTGGATCCTGCAGGCGCCAGGTCCCGGAGGGAAACAGTGTCCTGACGGCCATCAGGGTATTCGGTGAACACGTATTGGGAGTTCGAGTGGAGTAGGAGCACTCTCTCAATGAGTGGGTCAGTTTTGTATGCCCGGACGTGCTTCCGGAGGAGACCCGGACCCGGTGTCTTCAACCATGCTGGGAGCGAAACCCCCGTGGTAGTGCCCCTGGAAAAAACAAAAGGCCGCTCGTGAGGGGTCTGGTTGGTGGCTGTACATAGGAGGGACCTAATAGCATGGAGCGCGTCGGGGAGGATCGCCTGCCAATGGGAGGTCGGGATCTTCCTGGACCGGAGGGTCAGTAGGACGGTCTTCCAGACCGACGCGTTCTCCCTCTCCACCTGCCCATTCCCCCTGGGGTTGTAGCTGGTAGTCCTGCCCAAGGCGATGCCCTTGTCGAGCAGGTACTGACGCAGCTCGTCGCTCATAAAGGACGAACCTCTGTCGTTGTGTACGTAGCTGGGGAAACCAAACAGGGTGAAGATGCTGTGTAGGGCCCTAATGACTGTGTGGGAGGTCCGATCGGGGCACGGGATAGCAAAGGGGAAGCGGGAGAATTCATCCATGACGTTTCGGAAGTACACATTCCGATTGGTCGAGGGGAGTGGCCCTTTGAAATCGATGCTCCGGCGTTCAAAGGGCCGGGAGGCCTTTACCAGGTGGGCCCTGTCTGGTCTATAGAAGTGCAGTTTGCACTCTGCACAGATCGGGCAATCCCTGGTGATGGCTTTTACCTCCTCGGTGGAGAAAGGCAGATTTCGGGCTTTGACGTAGTGGGCAAGCCGGGTGACCCCCGGGTGGCAGAGGTCATTGTGGATAGCTTTCAGGCGGTCGTCTTGCGCACTGGCGCACGTGCCGCGGGACAGGGCATCTGGGGGCTCGTTGAGCTTCCCCGGTCGGTACATGATATCGTACTTGTAGGTGGAGAGTTCGATCCTCCACCGTAGGATCTTATCGTTTTTAATTTAGCCCCTTTGTGAGTTGTCAAACATAAAGGCAACCGATCTTTGGTCTGTGATGAGGGTGAACCTCCTATCTGAGAGGTAGTGCCTCCAGTAACGGACAGCCTCCACGATGGCTTGTGCTTCCTTTTCGACCGAGGAGTGTCGAAGTTCCGAAGCGGAGAGGGTTCGGGAGAAAAAGGCGACTGGTCTCCCTGCCTGATTTAGTGTGGCTGCAAGAGCGACCTCTGAGGCGTCGCTCTCTACCTGAAAAGGGACGATTCATCCACCGCCCGCATGGCCGCTTTGGCGATGTCCTCCTTGTTGCAGGTGAAGGCCAGGCGAGCCTCATCTGATAGAGGAAAGAGAGTGGCCTTAAATAGTGGGCGGGCTTTGTCCGCATACTGAGGGACCCACTGGGCATAATATGAGAAAAATCCCAGGCAGCTTTTGAGGGCCCTGGGACAATGAGGAGTTGTAAGAGGGGCCGCATAAGGTCCGTGTCGGGGCCCAGGACTCCGTTTTCCACGCCATAGCCGAGGATGGCTGGCCTGGTTGTGCGGAAAACGCATTTCTCCTTGTTGTACGTGAAGTTGAGTTTCTGGGCAGTTTGGAGAAATTGATGGAGGTTAGCGTCGTGGTCCTGCTGGTCATGGCCGCAGATGGTGACATTGTCCAAGTACGGAAACGTGGCCCGCAGCCCGTACTGGTCCACCATTCGGTCCATTGCTCGTTGGAACACCGAGACCCCATTCATGACGCCAAAGGGAACCCGGAGGAAGTGGAAGAGGCGGCCGTCGGCCTCGAACACCGTGTAGTGGCGGTCCTCCGGGCGGATTGGGAGCTGGTGGTATGCAGACTTCAGATCCACCATGGAGAAAATGCGATAATGGGCGATCTGATTCACCATGTCTGCAATCCTGGGGAGGGTGTACGCATCGAGGAGCGTGAACCGATTAATGGTCTACCATTTGGAATTTTTCCTCGGTCTTGACAACCACCACCTGAGCTCTCCAGGGGCTATTACTGGCCTCTATGATCCCCTCACGTAGAAGCCTATGGACCTCGGTTCTGATAAACACCCTGTCCTTCAGGCTGTACCGCCTGCTGCGAGTGGCTACGGGTTTGCAGTCCGGAGTGAGATTGGCAGAGAGTGGATTTTTAGTCGATCTTTAGCGTCGCTAGACTGCAGATAGTGAGTGGGGGCAGGGGCCCGCCGAAGCTGAATGTGAGGCTTTTGAGGTTGCACTGGAAGTCGAGTCCCAGTAAGAGTTCGGGGAGTACATACAGCTGGAAGTTCGAGTAGCTAGTGCCCTGAATCGTTAGGGTCGCGACGGTGCGCCCTCGGAGGTGAACAGAGTGTGAGCCTGAAGTGAGGGAGATCGTTTGCCGTGCAGGGAAGATAGGGAGCGAAAATCGTCTTACCAGATCTGGGTCTACGAAGCTTTTGGTGCTCCCGGAGTCAAAGAGGCATGGTGTCTTGTACCCGTTGATTTTAATGGTCATCATTGAGTTGCGGAGGTGTTTCGGACGCGACTGGTCCAACGTGACCGT
Source organism: Scyliorhinus canicula (assembly GCF_902713615.1). Lineage (NCBI taxonomy): Eukaryota > Metazoa > Chordata > Chondrichthyes > Carcharhiniformes > Scyliorhinidae > Scyliorhinus > Scyliorhinus canicula. The sequence continues at coordinate 6,161,886 of NC_052162.1, read as the reverse complement.
GCTGAGTTGCGGGTAGTCGGCGGCTCGATCACTGGAGTGGCCCCATGATGACTGTCCGCTGGGGTCGTAGTCTTCGAGGTGAGTTTCAGAGTTTGAAGAGGATGGATCCCATGATGGCCGCCCCCGTGGATCGCACGTGGCGGGCGGCGAGGAAGATGGTGCCCAAGATGGCGACCCCCATGAGTCGCACGTGGCCGGCCGCGTGGAGGGGGGTTGCCAAGATGGTGACCCCCATGAGTCGCAGGTGTCGGGTAGGGGCGGAGTCGGAGTACAGGCCGCAGCATTTTGGGGCCTGCGGGCCTGTGAGTTTTGGAAACGAGTGCTCTGGGCTGCGGGAGGGTTTGGAGAGGGGGATTTCTTCGCCAGGCAGACCCGGGCATAGTGTCCTTTGCGACCACAGCTGCTGCAGGTCGTGTTGCGGGCCGGGCAGTGCTGCCGTGGGTGCTGGGGCTGCCCACAGAAATGGCACACTGGGGCTGAGTAGTGGGTAGGTGGCCGCGCAGCGCAGGCCTGGGGCAGTCGCTGGTCGGGGGCCCAGGATGGGGTTGCTTGGTCCGCGGGGAACAAGGTGAGGCTGCGGAACGTGACCTCCATGGTGGTAGCCAATTACCGTGTCCTCTAAGTTCTGGGCCCCTTTTTCGAGTAACCGCTGGCGCACATAGTTCGACCTGAGCCCTGCCATGTACACATCTCTGACAGCGAGCTCCACCTGCTGTTCGGCTGATACAGCTTGGTAATTACAGTCCCGAGCTAAAGCTTTTAAATCCCGCAGGAATTCATCCGACTCTGCGGGGCGCTGGCGGCGGGTCGTAAAAATGTGGCGCGCGTAGACCTCATTGATGGGCCTCACGTACATTTGATCTAGCATGGCTAGGGCCTCCGTATACGAGGTAGTACTGTTAAGTTGAGTAGAGATACGGTGGCTCACCCTTGTGTGCAGTAGGCTGAGTTTCTGCTCCTCCGTAGTTTCTAATGTGCTTGATTCAGCCAGGCAGGCCTTGAAACATCTGAGCCAGTGTAGAAAGATTTATTTCGCATCTGCGGGTCGAGTTCTAGTCGATCAGGTTTGAGGGCTGATTCCATAGTCGTTTTCTTCAAGTTTCCTAAGACTATTAAATTGATGTGACAATCAATTCACAAGACACGTGGTTGGAAGTGAACAGTGATTTTAATAGTCTTACAACTGAGCCTGCCTGCGACGAGATGAACTGGCAGCAGGCTCACAACTGCAGATCTTTATACTTCCGGTTAGTGGGAGGAGCCATGGGCGGAACCATGGGCGGAGCCAAGGGTGGAGCCCCGTACAAACTCCTCATCTCCCCCTATGGGCAGAGCCGCGCAACGGCTCGTATACCGAGCTTACAAGGACACAACACATACAATATAACACAGTGTAAATTACTAGGATTGTGATTCACCACACAACACAAATTAAAGTTAGAAGTAGACAAAATGGAAAAAGGCTAATGATTAGAAGTGCACAAGAGCAAACAGACTGGTGCATCTCAATTACGTGTGTCATAAAGAAGGGCCGATCATTTAGAGTATACCTCAATCCACAATGTTTAAACACAGCTTTGAACTGTTGTCCGTACAAAATACCCACATTAGAAGAATTTAAACTAATATTTGCAAGTGCAAAATTATTCTCGAATCTTGAAGCCAAGCATGGCTACTGGTCAGTACATCTCATGGAGAAGTCCTAAGAGCTGACTACATTTCATACCCCGTTCGGGCAAGACTATTTGAATTACTTCCTTTCGGGCTCTCTGTTAATCAGGACTAATTTCAAGCTCACTTGGAGCCCATTATATGGATTGTGCCCGGATTCATCCATAATGCCAATGTGAGAAGTTCAAAGCAAGAACATGACCATAACCTGTTCTTATTTATACAAGACGCACATAATACGCAATTTGTGTCCAACTGTCTGAAATATATCAACATGCGACAGATTGAGTTTTTCAGTTGTTACACTCCAATGCAGGCGTACGTCCTGATCCAAGTAAAAATGAGAATATTAAAGTCATGCTGACTCCTCCAGAAAAGGACGAGCTTTGAAAATGTCAAGATCAATTCAATTTCTTGTCTACATTCATTCCAAATTTCACTCAAAAATTGTCATCGCTAAGGGAACCGTTGAGAAAGGATATGCCTTTCCTGTAGCACACCGCACAGAAATAGTCATTGTCAGAAGCATTGACATTGCAATTTTATGACTACTACCCTGGAGATAGATTTCTCACTGCAAGATAAGAGAATGCATACCACAAAAAGGCCAACCAATTGAATTTGCTTCAAAATCTATGTCTGAAATGCAACCCAACTATTCCAACATTGATCAGGAAACATTAGTTTTATTGTTTGGAAACATACGTTTCCATAACTATTTGTTTGGCAAAAGACTGATGATGGAGACTGATCACGAGCCACTGGAAATGATTTGATGAAAACCATTAACCAGTGTACTGCTAAGATTGATAAAGATTCATGGTTATGACTGAGAATTTAGGTACAAGCCAGGCAACCTAGTGCTCACGTTGGATACTCTTAACAGATACCAAACCCAGCAAAAACAGTAGATATATCCTCTGACCTACAAGTTGACTAAATTAACATTGAACTTGAAGATGTTCTCCAAATTGATCTGGTTTATTTTGTGCAGTATAAATGCCAGCAGTTACAAGAAGAAATGGCAAAAGATTCCACTTTACAGGAACTGTGGAAAAACATCATTAAAAGATTGCCTAATTTAATTCAGTTTGTCCACAAACATGTGAGGCCATTTTATGTTACTGGGATGAACTGGACATTTCACAGGGAGCATAGAGGTCATCGTGCTGGAATCTTTGCGATCTGATATGCTTTAAACTTCATCAATCACACATGGACATAGATTGGGCGAGAAGACTCGCCAGGTATGAACAATGATACTGAAGCTGTCCTCAGGAACAAAGAATAAAGAAAAGTACAGCACAGGAACAGGCCCTTCAGCTTTCCAAGCCTGCGCCAACCATGCTGCCCGTCTAACCTAAAGCCTTCTGCACGTCCGGGGTCTGTATCCCTCTATTCATTCATGCATTTGTCAAGGTGCTCCTGCCTCCACCATGTCCTCTGGCAGCGAGTTCCAGGCACCCACTATCCTCTGTGTAAAAAAAACTTCCCTCGCACAGCTCCTCTTTGCCCCTCCCACCCCAAACCTACGTCCCCCAGTAATTGACTCTTCCACCCTGGGAAAAAGCTTCTGACTATCCACTCTGTCCATGCCCCTCATAATTTTGTCGACTTCAGTGGTTAGCACTGCTGCTTCACAGCGCCAGATTCAATCCCGGCTCTGGATCACTGTCCGTGTGGAGTTTGCACATTCTTCCCGTGTTTGCGTGGGTTTTGCCCCCACAACCCAAAGATGCGCAGGGTAGGTGTTCTGGCCATCCTAAATTGCCCCTTAATTGGAAATAATGAATTGGGTACCCTAACTTTATTAAAAAACAATAATAATTTTGTAGACTTCTATCAGGTTGCCCCTCAACGTCTGTTGTTCCAGTGAGAGCAAACCAAGTTTATGCAACTTCCCCTCATAGGTAATACCCTCCATACCAGGCAACAGTGTTGTGACCAGAATTGTGTACAATATTCCTAGTGTGGCCTGACTAAAGTTCTATAAAGCTGCAACATGACTTGTCAATTTTTATACACAATGCCTGGCCAATGAAGGGCAGCATGCCATATGCCTTCCTGACAACCATCTCTACCTGCATTGCCACTTTCAGTGACCTGTGGATCTGTACATCCAGATCCCTCTGCCTGTCAATACTCTAAGGGTTCCTCCATTTACTATATACTTCCCATCTGTATTAGAGCTTCCAAAATGCATTATTACCCCATATTTGTCCGGATTAAACTCCATCTGCCATCTCTCCGCCCAAGCTCATGGAACAAGAGGAGCAGACCACGCCTTGGAGCTGTTCTGCCATGAATTATTCCTTTAAATTCAACCTTTGAAATTATACTTTGGAAAGATGTTTTTGTGTCAGGTTAAATCCAATCCCCGTTTAATTAGATTTTTTTTAAAAAGTTATTTAATTGAAATTAAAAAAGTTATTTAAATAAACTTAAAAATAGTAATTTAAATCAACCCAAAATAGTTATTTAAATCAGATATTCAAATGTAGCCCAGTCTGCCATTTAGCCAATCAGGTCATAGGTCATGTGGAGTTTGCACATTCTCCCCATGTTTGCGTGGGTTTCGCCCCCACAACCCAAAGATGAACGTTTTTTTTTCAATTTTGAAACAGACAAACAGCTATCTTACCTGACAGCGGTGTCCCTAACCCGAACCCTGTCTCTCCGCGCTCTTTACTGAAGTCTCGCCCTCCCTCTCTCCCCGCTCTTTATTGACGTCTCGCCCTCTCTCTCTCTCCGCTCTCTTTACTGAAGTCTCGCCCTCCCTCTCTCCCCGCTCTTTATTGAAGTCTCGCCCTCTCTCTCTCCGCGCTCTTTATTGAAGTCTCGCCTTCTCTCTCTCTGCGCTCTTTATTGAAGCCTTGCCCTCTCTCTCTGCTCTCTTTATTGAAGTCTTGCCCTCTCTCTCTCCGCGCTCTTTACTGAAGTCTCGCCCACTCTCTCGCCGCGCTCTTTATTGAAGTCTCGCCTTCTCTCTCTCAGCGCTCTTTATTGAAGCCTTGCCCTCTCTCTCTGCTCTCTTTATTGAAGTCTCGCCCTCTCTCTCTCCGCGCTCTTTACTGAAGTCTCGCCCTCTCTATCTCCGCGCTCTTTACTGAAGTCTCGCCCTCTCTCTCTCCGCGCTCTTTATTGATTCTCAGTTTGCGTCTCTGTCTATGCGGAGTCTGCACGTTCTCTTTTTTATTTTAGAGTGCCCAATTCATTTTTTCCAATTAAGGGGCAATTTAGCGTGGCCAATCCACGTAGCCTGCACATCTTTGGGTTGTGGGGGCGAAACCCACGCAAACACGGGGAGAATGTGCAAACTCCACATGGACAGTGACCCAGAACATAGAACATAGAACAGTACAGCACAGAACAGGCCCTTCAGCCCTCGATGTTGTGCCGAGCAATGATCACCCCACTTAAACCCACGTAACCCGTATACCCGTAACCCAACAATCCCCCCCATTAACCTTACACTACGGGCAATTTAGCATGGCCAATCCACCTAACCCGCACATCTTTGGACTGTGGGAGGAAACCGGAGCACCCGGAGGAAACCCACGCACACACGGGGAGGACGTGCAGACTCCACACAGACAGTGACCCAGCCGGGATCGAACCTGGGACCTCGGCGCCGTGAGGCAGCAGGGCTAACCCACTGCGACGCCGTGCTGAGTCTGCACGTTCTCCCCGTGTCTGGGTGCGTTTCCTCCGGGCGCTCCGGTTTCCTCTCACAAGTCCCGAAAGACATGCTGTTAGGTGAATTGGGCATTCTGAATTTTCCCTCTGTGTACCCGAAGTGTGGCGACTAGGGTATTTTCACAGTAACTTCATTGCAATTTAACTTCAGGCTTAATTTAAGCCTACTTGCGACAATAATAAATATTATTATTGTGTTAGCATCAAGAAAACTGTGTCGATGCAACAGGATGTCTCATCACTGTCTTTCATCATTTACAGAAGACTCTGCTGGAAGAGTTTCCACAACGATTTGTCTTTTGATACAGAACACAATACACGTGTGGGGGAAACCAGCTCCCACCATTGTTGTCAACGAGTCAGCCAATGCCTACCTCAAACGCTGCAGGAAAGGATGTCCCGAGATGTGGTACATTGGCGAGACCAAGCAGACGCTGCGACAATGGATGAACGGACATCGGCCGCAAAATCGCCAGGCAAGAATGTTCCCTTCTAGTCGGGGAACACTTCAGCAATCGAGGGCATTCAGCCTCTGATCTTCGGGTAAGCGTTCTCCAAGGCGGCCTTCAGGACGCACGACAACGCAGAATCGCCGAGCAGAAACTGATAGCTAAGTTCCGCACGCATGAGTACGGCCTCAACCGGGACCTGGGATTCCTGTCTCACTATATTTAACTACATCACCTGGCCTGGGCTGGTGAAATCCTACCAACTGTCCTGGCTTGTGATTAATTCACACCTCTTTAACCTGTGATTATTCCTCTCTCCAGTCGACCATCTGGACCTGTAAAGACTTAATTATCTGCAAAGACCCGGATTCAAAATATCACCTTGCAGCATTGGATTTATCTTTATATGCTGTGTTTGTGTAATCTACCTCTTTACTCAGCTGATGAAGGAGCTACGATCCAAAAGCTTGTGATTCCAAATAAACCTGTTGGACTTTGACCTGGTGATGTAAGACTTCTTATTGTGTCCACCCCATTCCAACGCCGGCATCTCCATATCATAACTACCAGGAAAGGAATCTCAACAGCTTTTATCTTTGTTGTTTGCGGCGCATTCTGGGAATCTCAGGGAAGAACAAAATCACGAATGCGACAGTCCTCTCAAAGGCAAATGTCCCAATTACATCGCCATTCATTAAGCAGAAAGACGTGGCGTGTCTGCGTGGGTTCCACCCCCACAACCCAAGGATGTGCAGGGTAGGTGGATTGGCCACGCTAAATTGCCCCTTCATTGGAAAAAAATAAATAATTGGGTTTCTAAATATTAAAAAAAAAGAAATGACTTGGCTAGACTCGGGCACATTCACAGGATCGAAAGTGCACGCACACCCAAGATTCCTTTTTACCTGGCAAGGTAGCCAGCTGAGCAGTAGAACACCCAAAGTGCTGTTTCAAGGATGCTTGTCCTACAGCGCTGAGGACCCGGGTTCGATCACAGCTTCCTTAATAATGGATTTGAACAATTTGCCTCTGACGGATTTTGGGCTCAGTGACCTCCGGTTTCGTGCTTTCTGTCTCCCTCCTTAGTAACCTGTGGAAGCAGGCGAAAATTGAACATTAATCTATTTTAACCAAATACAAAGTTCTGCATAAAGCATCATCTCACTCCCAGTACGACCCTTGCTGGGAGGTCTCATCGATTCAGGCCCTGCTTTGGGCCAGCTTTCACATCAGTCCTTAACGAGCCCCATGTGGGTGGACTGCGCCCCCTCTCTGGGGAACTCGTACCCCACGAGTCCCACGCAGAGAATAATAATGATTTCTGTGTGGTCCTCGTGCGGGGTGATGACACCCGCCTTTCATGAATCAAGGTGTTACATTTGCTACTTTCCAAATTCAGTCGTGAGAAGGTTAATGAAATGTGAAGACTGACAAATCTCTGTGAATGGTAGCTGTGCACTTTAGAGTTTGAAATCTGCGATATTTCTTTCATCTTAGTAATCTAAGTGTGCGGTATTGCTTGAATAATTCAACGTGAATGTTAAGTAGCATTATTGTGTTTCACATAATTCTGAAGAGTACATTAATTAGCTGGAGAGAGCCTCGCCTCATAAAAAAAAAAGTTTTGTGCCGGAAATAATTTATCATTGATAATTAGAAAAAAACTGCTTTATAATAGCTTCAATTAGCGTACAAATGTTCTCCACAATAAAAGCACAATGGGGCACTTTCTATTCTGTATTGTCCAAATCACGATGTCTTAATAGAATTAATTTTGAATTATGTGCTTTTCATCATCAATCCCACTTCTCCTGATAATTGGAGTGACAGGTGATTTTCAAGAAACGTTGATAAAAATATTCCCGAACAATAAACGCGCTGACACCTTTCCCCGGCAAAGGATAATAACCCAACTTTACAGAGGTAACCCGTAACTCCACTCACCACATGAAGTTGCAACCTATTTGGTCGTGTGCAGGACTGGAGATAATATTGATCTTCCGGGAGGAAGTTCATCACCTCCTGTGAACGGGTTGGAAAAATGTACTTCAGGAAATTTCAGAATATCCCGTCGAATCACATAGGTGTGTGTCATCTCACTGGAGAGCCGGTTAGATCATGGGAGCCCGTTAGACAGGGGGGTCCTTCCCGTTAATGCAATGGGGGCTGGCTATAATTGGCGATTATTGGTTTCTCACCATGTCTGGGTGAGATCCACATCACGCCAACGGGAGTTGGCTGGTTAGATCGGAAACAGATTGGCGCCCGGGACAAACCCCGATATTGGCCTCTCCCACTATCCAGCTGGGACGACACAATCCCGCGCCGAGCGTAACGCGGACGTTAAATCAGGCCCATCACGTCAGCAACAAGTTTGCATGTTTATAGTTATAAAATATCCAAACATGTTTCACAGGAGAGTTTTCGAATTAGGTTTGTCATTGAGCCCCATGAGGAAATAATTGGAAAGGTGAGGATAGGTTTTCAGGATCACCTTAAAACGGGAGAGAGGTTTGGCCAGACAAGGAGTTTGAAGGTACTTCAGAGCTGAAGGCTCTTATTGTGATATCGCTCCAGGACCCTCATGGTCTCCCTTCATCTCATAATTCAAGCTATCGTCACTAGTTTTATTTTTGACCAACAGACTACGGGATTCACAAAGGTGTCACCATAGAACATAGAACAGTACAGCACAGAACAGGCCCTTCGGCCCTCGATGTTGTGCCGAGCCATGATCACCCTACTCAAACCCACGTATCCACCCTATACCCATAACCCAACAACCCCCCCCCCCCCTTAACCTTACTTTTATTAGGACACTACGGGCAATTTAGCATGGCCAAACCACCTAACCCGCACATCTTTGGATTGTGGGAGGAAACCGGAGCACCCGGAGGAAACCCACGCACACAAGGGGAGGACGTGCAGACTCACACAGACAGTGACCCAGCCGGGAATCAAACCTGGGACCCTGGAGCTGTGAAGCATTTATGCTAACCACCATGCTACCCTGCTACCATGGCCAGCATTCATCGCACATTCCTAATTGCCCTTCAGAAAGTGGTGGTGAGTCACAATTTCAAACTCCATGTAGTGTAGGTACTTGTCTGTGTGGGTCTCACCCCCAGAGGGTAACATGGATTGGCCACGCTAAATTGCCCCTTAATTGGAATTTTTAAAATAAAACTACTAAACAAAAAAAAATTATGAGCGCTGGTGCCTGCACGTAACGCTGTTCCAAACGTGTTTCCCCCTCATGGATCAGGCCTTTGTCTGCATCCTGTTAATAGGGTGCAAATGGCGATCACCCGGCTTCTGGAGGGTTTTCCGACCTGACATTGCGGGCACTAGCGGAAAATCCATCTCTGAATTCTCGCCCGGGTGAAATCAATTTCTGGGCCTCCTGCCATTTTCTCACCCCCCCCCCCCCCGCCCCCGAGAACCCACCATTGAACCTACCCGCAGCGGCTTGGGAGAATTCCAGTCTTGGTATAATTCTTTCCTACCAACAAGCCATTGGAGTTTTACAGTCTATGTCATGAAATCGCTTGCACAACCATGGGCGGGATTCCCCATTTCTGAGACTAAGTGTTGACGGCAATACAAGATTTGTGGACTTACGCAACAGAAAAACTGGCGTCACGCCTGGACTGATTCCGCTATTATTGAGGGGCTAGCACCGGTGCCGCGTGGAACACAATCGATTCCAATGAAAAACGGTGTGGGATTCGCTGGGTCCGTGATCGACACTCGGGAGGCTGATAAGCTGCAGCCGCAAATACACATTACACGCCCCACACACACTCATCCCAGCCAACAAGATGGCACTGGTTGTGCTGGAGCGCGCCCATCCAGCTAATGGGTTGGCTGAGGCCAGAGGGCACCTGGGGAGAGGGGAGGGGGGCTCACACCTATACAACCCATGGCCCTAAGTTCACAGTGGGCAGTCAGTGGTGTGTGCAGCTGCATGGCTGCCTTGCCGGCTGCGGCAATAGTGTTCGGTGCCTGTCCTCCCCGACACCATAGCCTACCACCTGTCCACCCCCAACTTCCTCCGGCCAGTGGCACAACTGTCAGCACACTCTGGCGATGTTGGACCCCCTCTCTCTCCCTCAGCAGCTAACGCACCGGTTTCACAATTTTTAAAAGCACAAGTGAACCACGCCGTTGGGAACTTGGCCCATCAGAGGGGGAGAATCGCAGAGGCCCCGGAGAATACTGGGTCGGGCTCGCTCATGACATGCAAACGGTGTTTACTATTCATGTGTTCCGGAACGCATAGACGCCACATCTCAATGTGATGGAGAATTACGATTTGGCGTTGAGAACCTATTCTCCGCCTAATCGCCTGTCCCAATTTCCTGCATCGGCCAACAGAAAATCCCACCCACAATACTTCAGTGAAAGTATCAGTATGGCTCCTTTTGTGATTAAGGCAGAAGTTTCAAGGTCCAAGCCTCGCTGCAGAACGTCAGCACATGGGAATTAATTTCAGTGTTGGTTTTCCAGCACTTCTGCCGAAGTTGCAGTAGCAAGTCGGGACAACACCGATTGAGATTCATCCCGCAATGCAGGCAGGCACTGTAGTGAGAGAATGCTGCTTTTCCAGAAGTCCCACCTAGCTGATGGGATGATCAGGTGATCTACCTACCTGTACAGGTGCCACAAAATGTTCCAGCGTGCCCGTTAAGGAGGTTTTTCTGATCAACGTTCATCTTTCAACAAAACCAGTTATTTATTTATTCCCTGTTTGTGTGATCATTCTGTGTGTAAATTGGCCCGTGTGTTTGGCTACATGGTAACAATGGGTATACTTCACAAGTAATTAGCTGACTGTAAAGTATTCTGGGATGCAAAGGCAAGTATATAAATGCAAATTCTTTCAGAGATGAAGCGGGAAGTAAGAGCTATTGGATGGGAAATTCACAATTTGATTTGAACTTATTTCATTATTATAATCGCAAGGTTTATTCGCCTCTTATAAGGTTTCCCCGTTTCAAAAAATTGAAGTGGATTGGCTCAAGCAATCAAATTATTTTAAATGGACTCGCTGGTCGCTTTTTGTCCTTGTTCTGGAGAGGTCCCTCCAGGTCAGGCATCAGATATCGAGCTGAGATCACAACTTGCAGTCGTCAACTGCAGATTGCTGAGCACTGGAAGCGGTATGATTTCATAAATATGATTTTTAAAAAACCTCAAAAAGGAAACCACAGCAACATTAAACCTTGTTAGCGAGTCCCGCATGAGGTTACACTCAGTGCCTGTGAATGAAGTAACAGAACAAGGCCCAGAGTGTACGGGCTGATGTTCACTACTAATCGCACGACCCTCCGATTCACAGCCTCACCAACACATTCCTTTCCATTTTACCGTGCTGCCTTCGGAAGGCATTTTCTCAGCTTTCAGTTTGTCCTCATGCCCTTGTCCATTCTTTTGAAGAATGCCTGATGCCTTGCCTTTGGTGGGAACCACAGTTTGTTTCTTTTTAATTCAGGGCTTTTCAATGCAATGGTACTAAAGCTACATTCACTGCGTGGCTAAATGGGTTACAGATTGACGGAGCCAAGCTCGGAAGGCCTGGGTCTGATTGGATACTCCTGCGGCTTTCAACAGTGTCATTCAAAGCTGCTGCAATGTAATTGTAAGGTCAGGAATCAGCATTGAGGAAGGGCCAATTAAATTTCTTAGGATGGTACGGAACATGCGTTTTTATTGTAAACGTTCAGCTTCCTCACCAATTTCATTTTTAAAAAATAATATCATCATGTGTTAACCATAGTGTTCAATACTGCTTAAGAAATTGAAATTGGGGGCTAATTCTGCTGAGCCCCTCTTTGCGAACATTAGATTGGACACGTTTATGGCTGTACTGTTATTTTTAATCGGTGTTCACAGGGTACACTGCACATTTAGACTGAATGTCGTACGCTTTTGTCTCAATTGGAGGTTTAGTTACATGTTTGTGCAAGAACTCTCTTAAAATGCAATGGAAGAAAAGGTTTCAGATGGAATGAAAATGCAATGAATATTGTCCAGTGAGCTACATGTATATCATACAAATACCCCTCTGGCACCTTCCTTAGCTGTGTAGCACGCGACCATGTTGGACTATCTGATAACATTGCCTGCACTTCAAAAGTACTTCTGCAGCTATTGAACACTTTGAAATGTTCTGTAAACATGAAAAACACTATCGACATCAGTCCACATCTGTTTCTTTGTAGCTGAAAGTGTGGTAGAAGATGTAGGTTTTGAGAAATCTGTTTTTTTTATTAATTCAAAGGATGGAGATGTCGCTGTCAAGGCCAGCATTCATTTCTTGCCCATCCCTATGTCAAAGGAAGTGGTTATTAACCTTCCTCTTGAGCTCTTTTGGGAGGTTTTGTTTTAAATTTAGAGTACCCAATTCATTTTTTCCAATTAAAGGGCAATTTAGCGTAGCCAATTCACCTCGCCTGCACATCTTTGTGTTGTGGGGGCGAAACCCACGCAAACACGGGGAGAATGTTCAAACTCCACGCAGGCAGTGACCCAGAGCTGGGATCGAACCTGGGACCTCGGCGCCGTAGGGCTGCAGGGCTAACCCACTGCGCCACCGTGCTGCCCTCGTTTGGGAGCTTTAACACAATTTCAGAGAGCAACTAAACATCTACTACAGTGACTCAAGACTGGAGTCACATATGGATCAGATCCAGGTGAAGGAAACCGGCTTCCTTCTCTTGGAATTAACCTGTTGGTTTTTTTTTATTCTCGCAGAAAAATAATTGTGAACAGGATTCATCAGTTAGAATGAGGCTGAGTTGGATAGGTTCATGGAAGGCAGAGGTTTGGACAGTTTTTTTAAATCTTTCTTTGTTTATGGGTTGTTGGCAAAGCTAGCTTTTATTACCCATCCCTAACTGCCCTGGTACTGAGTGGCTTGAAGGCCATTTCAAAGGCACTTGAAAGTCAACCACCTTACTGAGGGGCTGGAGTCACAAGTAGGCCACACTGGGTAAGGACGGCAGGTTTCCTTCCCTCAACGGCATCCGTGAACCAGTTTTTATGACACCAACAATAGCTCCACAGACACCATCACTGAGACTCGCTTTTTATTCCAGATTTATTAGTTGAATTCAAATTTCACCAGCTGCTGTGGTGGGATTTGAACCTTTGTCCCTTTGACGGATTCTATATTATTAATCCAGGAACATTATCCCGACACCACCAACTCTCCTAATATAGAGAGACAGAACAGGAGGGAAAGACGGTACTTTTTATTTATTTATTTAAAATAAATTTAGAGTACCCAATTTATTTTTTCCAATTAAGGGGCAGTTTAGCGTGGCCAATCCACCTAGTTCGCACATGTTTGGGTTGTGGGGGCGAAACCCATGCAAACACGGGGAGAATGTGCAAACTCCACACGGACAGTGACCCAGAGCCAGGTTAGAACCCTGAAAGACAGCACTGAAAGACAGCACTGCCTTGGGTATGCAAACCTATATACTTTAATTTACGGAGTGGGAGTTGAACCCACTTCTTTCTAATTCAGAGCCAAAGTGGCACCTCTGTAAACATTCCTCATCATTGTTGCAGGTCTAACCTGGCTAAGAGCCCAGCCATTCATTAGTCTGATGAATCAGCTATACTCCAGGGCTGGCTGACAACCTAGGCATCCATTAGATTGTTGAAACAGCTGAGCCCCAGGGAAAACATTGATTGATTAATTTAGAGCTCTGGCTCTCTAATCTCTTCTGTCAGTTGCACCATATTTATCTGCACAAGATCAAGAGATTGCAGTTTCTGCTATTGAAACTTTAAATTGTCTGGATGATTGACACTTTTCTTGGCCACTAGTTAAAAGGAATTTTTTTTTTGAGTGAAAAATTGTCAATGAAAAACTGTTTTAAAATGTATTTTTTTGCTCATTGTAAAGTCAGTTGAGGACTCAGAGCTTCTTTGCAGTGTCTAGTGGGTGAATGGATATAGATGTGCTATAGTTTGGCATTGGGGCATGAGGGGCCATTGAGAAACAGTGGAGGGGCACACCAAGACATGGGGTGGCCTGGGATGTGTTGTGAGGGGGGAGGGGGGGGGCGTGGAGGGGTGAGGGCTTTAAGATATTTCTTCACCATAACTGGGACAGGGTCCCATGGTACCAAGGCCTCCAAAGCAGGCAGCTTCCTGTGACTTCCCTGGAAACATTTCCTGGATTGGCTTGCCTCACTGCAGACCGTACCCACATCCCCAGATGAAAAATCCGATCTTTCCTGACACTTTCTCCCAGGGTGGGCTGCTCAAACTGGGAAATATTCCAACTTGCGATCCCCACCTCAAAGATGAAAGCACAGCCTATTATTACTGAAATAAACTTATCATTTTCATCACAACATTATAATTGGTATGGATATAACTATCAGATCTTGGGCAGCACAGTGGCGCAGTGGGTTAGCACTGCTGCTTCACGGCACTGAGGTCCCAGGTTCGATCCCGGCTCTGGGTCACTGTCCGTGTGGAGTTTGCACATTCTCCCCGTGTTTACGTGGGTTTCGCCCCCACAACACAAAGATGTGCAGGGTAGGTGGATTGGCCGCGCTAAATTGCCCCTTAATTGGAAAAAATGAATTGGGTACTCTAAATTTATATAAAAAAAAGAAAGATAACGATCAGATCTTAATTACAAAGTTCTGGGGGAGAAAAAGGTCATTGGTTCGGCCAATATGGAAGAGAGCCAGTGCGGACGATTCCGTGCTTGATCCACCCTCTACCATGAGCTTGCTGAACTCGGCCAGGTGGGTCTCTGATGATTGATCTCAGAGCCCCCAGGGTGAGGATTGTCAATATAATTTCTCTCAAAATCAAATCAAATGACCTGGGTTTCCTGACCCTGGTGTTGTTTTGCGACCGATCCTGGAATGGACACGTGTGGATGGAATCAAAATCAGAAAACACTGACTGCCTTGGGGCAGTTGTGAACCAACATCCCAGAGGTCGTGTGTCGGAAACATACCAGAGTGGCGGGAATCTGATACTCTCGCCCCCAAATAGCTGTCAATGCTAGGGTTCAACTGGAGCTTTAAAGACAGAGATTTCTGTTGGTCAGGTGGAAAAAAGGGGTTGAGGTGCTGATTAGCCATGATCCAATTGAATGCTAGCTTAGGCATGAGGGGCTGAATGGCCTCCTACTTCTCCTGCTGCTCTTGGGTCAAGTGATGAAACTGAACTCAATAAATCTGGTCCTTTGTGCTCTGGCGACTTTAGTCACGCACTCGTGGCTAATGCTCTTTGGAAGTAATCAGATAGATACCCAGTACTCAAGAGGAACTTTCTCTGGGCCATTCCAGATGGGCAATGAACGTGGCCTTAAAATGTTGCACAGATCCTAGAGGTTTTAATTTTTGAATGACCGCTTTGGCAGAGACTGAATGCACAAAGTGAGACTGAGCTGCCTGGCAGCATGAGAAATCACCATCGGGAGAGAAGGGTAAACTATAGATTTTCAACTGTAGATTTTTCTAATAGACGAGTGAGTGGCCTCATTTTTTTTGTCCCCAGCCATCCATTTCGAGTCGCTCCTCAATTAGGAGTGGACACATGTCAGTTGTGTCCCGTAACCAGCGGAGTTCCTGCCAATCGTAGGAGAGTTCAAAGGTCAGCAACAAAATGGAGAGCACCATTTAGGCTTTTGTGAGGGGAGGGGGTTGGGCTTTGTTACTTTCTGCTTATAGGTGGAGAGAATCTAATTAGGTGACAGTGGGTTAAAGGGACATATGGTCATGAATTTGTGCCTTGGAAAATGGCCAAATCCTGTTGACAAAGGTGCTGAGAGAAATTCAATTCCACTGTGATCCATACGCTGATGACCACATCAAAGCCAGCACACATATCATGTAGAAAATTCAGCTGATAGCGTTAAAATCTTCCCAAGACCACCTTCGCTGTGGAGTTCGCAATGGGCTTGCGGTTCTGCTCCCGTCTTCCAGTTTACAGATCTGACCCTATCGCTATAGTAACATCTTGCGTTCTTTTCTGCTATTCTTAACAATCTCGTTGCCTTGCACACACACACACACCCACAGAATGACACATATCCTTTTGATGTGACGCGGAATTAAATGTCAGAATCCCAATTTTTTTCCCTGAGAAAGGTTTTAATTAAAAGCTGACAAAATTATGTGAAAGAAAAAAAAATCCTGCGTTTACGCCTCTGATGACTTTTTATAGATGTTCATTATGCTTTTAAAAGGACATTTAGGAGCTTTGGATTGGTTGATGGAAGTTGCTATGAAAAAGTTATCAGGTTCACCTAACATGTGGGCTCCAAATAGTCAGTTTAATTGTTGTTTCTTTTTTTTTAAAAGAATTAGTGTGGAGAGGTGGATTAACAAAAGAATATTAATGATTGTTTTTTTAATGGTATACCTTCGCCGAGTGCAAAAATCTTTGATCCCTAGACTGCAGGAAAATCTTAATCAATGGCTGTTTAAAAACTGAAAAAGGCACTTCAAATAAATGTGTTCTTCTTTTAAAAAATGAAACCATCTTTCAAACTGCACTAACAATGGCGAGGCTTAAATGTTCCGCAGCCTGTGCGTAATGTCATAGAGGAACTACGACACCTGCCCTCTGTGATGTTTCCCATGCATGCACTGATATTACAGATCACTTTCCCACAATATTACAGAGGATAGGAGGCTGGCACTGAATTGATGTAATGTAATAGTTAAATTAAGGCTTTGATGATGTTTAATAGTTCAGGTGTAGCTGGGATGGTGAGGCAGACAGCTTGTATTTTTGCCAGGAGTCATGCAGCATAGATTTCAATAGCTGAATGCTGGAATAAATGATCAGGTAATGCACTGATAGGACTGTGTGTGATAGCTGCAATTTCCAGATGAATATAGCATATTCAAGGGCCTCCACCAGCTACTAAAAGGGATTTTTTTTTCTCTCTCCCTGAAGCTTCAGGATGATGGTAATGAAAACCTCATCTGTCATATTTAAAAGTGACACCGGTCAGACAGATGATCTTATTCTCTGTAAAGGTGACGCCTGGAAGTAACTAGAAGCTTGACTATCTCTCCATTAGGCTTGACAAGAGTACAGTTAACTGCTGTTAGAAGCTGCCTCTATTTCTCATCATTCATGCTTACGTGCCACCTGTGGGTTCGGGGTTTAACAATGTCCTGAGTAATGGACTCCCCTCTGCAAAGCACCGACTCACACACACAGACACACACACACTGACTCACACACACTGACACACACACACTGACACACAGAGACATGGACACAGACACACCCACACAGAGACACACACACACACACACTGACACACACCCACACACACACAATGACACACACACACAATGACACACAGAGACATGGACACAGACACACCCACACAGAGACATACACACACACACTGATACAGACACACACACACACACACTGTCACACACACACACTGTCACACTCACACACAGACACACACACACACACAATGACACACAAAGACATGGACACGGACACACCCACACAGAGACATACACACATACACACTGACATACACACACACACTCACACACAGACACACACACAGACACACACACAGACAAACACACAGACACACACAGACACACACACACACAGGCACACAGACACACACACAGAGATACACACGCACACAGACACACACACAGAGATACACACACACACAGACACACAGACACACACAGACACACACACACACAGGCACACAGACACACACACACACACACACACTCACACATGCACAGACACACAGACAGACAGACTCACACACACATAGACACACACACACAGACACAGAGACATGCACACACACACACTGACACACACACACACTCACACAGACACACATGCAGACACACAACAACACAGAGAGACATGGACACAGACACACCCACACAGAGACATACATGCACGCACTGAGACACACACACAGACACACACACAGACAGACTCACACACACACACACACTGGCACACACACACAATGACACACAGAGACACGGACACAGATACACCCACACTGAGACACAGAGACACACCCACACACTGACATACACACACACACACACGCTGACACACACACACAATGACACACAGATACACGGACACAGACACACCCACAGAGACACAAAGACACACCCACATACACACACACTGACACACACACACACACTAACACAGACACAAGAGTCACACACACAGAGACACAGAGACATGCACATAGACACACGCACACAGACACATGCACAGACACACCCACACAGACGAGCACACAGACGCACCCACACAGACACTGAGTCACGCACACAGAGACACAAAGACACGCAAAGACACACTCACACAGACACAGAGTCACACACACAGAAACACGCACACAGATACACACACAGACATGAACACAGAGACACGCACACAGAGACATGCACACAGACACACAGGGAAATGCACACAGACGCACAGAAACATGCACACAGACACAGAGACACGCACATAGAGATATGCACACAGAGACATGCACACAGACACACAGGGAAATGCACACAGACGCACAGAAACATGCACACAGACACAGAGACACGCATATAGAGATATGCACACAGAGACATGCACACAGGCACATAGACACGCGCGCAGAGACACACACAAATGTGGTATTATCATAATCAGCATTACAATGGTTAATGTAGTATGAACAGCCACTACATGGTACCAGGAGTCTATTCCTTGAAGGAAACAGTAATTTGATTAGTTTAGAATAGCATGGGCAGCACGGTGGCCTAGTGGTTAGCACAACCGCCTCACGGCGCCGAGGTCCCAGGTTCGATCACGGCTCTGGGTCACTGTCCGTGTGGAGTTTGCACATTCTCCCCGTGTCTGCGTGGGTTTCGCCCCCACAACCCAAAAATGTGCAGAGTAGGTGGATTGGCCACGCTAAATTGCCCCTTAATTGGAAAAAATAATTGGGTAATCTAAATTTTAAAAAAAAATTTAAAAAAAAAAAAAAAAAAGTTTAGAATAGCATTGGAGAGTGAAAAAAGCAATCCAGAAGTTCTAACTCAGAAAAAATCTACAGTAAAGACTTATCAGAAGATGGAAGGTCTCAAGAAGCCTGACTACTTCAAGACACACAGTAAACCATGCCAGAGCTGGGCTTTCTTTAAGCAACAGTTTGAAGTCTTTATTTCTGCCTCCGTGCCAGAAAATGCATCAGACCAACGTAAGATAGGTCTCCTACTAAATTTGGCTGGTCTGCAAGAATTAGAGCTATTCCAATCGTTTGAATTCAGTGCAAATGAGGACAAAAATAAATACAGCATGGTGCTCCGAAAGTTTGACACACACTGTAAGAAACAGGCAAATGAGACCTATGAGCTCTACATGTTTCGCAAAAGGCTGCAGCTTAGGGGAGAGTCAGTGGGTTCCTTTGTCACAACTCTCAAGCTCCGAGCGCAGACCTGTAATTTTACCTCAGCCTCCGAGTCTTTGCTGCGGGACCAAGTTGTGTTCGGAATAAACGCTGAACGGTTGGGCGCGAAAATGTTAAGAAAACCAGTGTTGTCGATCTAAGACGCTATAAATATGTGTAAAGCCAGCGAACAGGCATCAAGCGAATATGCCGAATTAGTGACTCAGAAAAAGAGCGCAAAAGCAATGAATGTGGCTGACACCATTGATGTTGTGTCGCAGCAAAGAAAAGTGCGTACAACGGCCAGCGGCCATTGTGAATGTGAGATCACGAGCGTGATGACATGCACACGCTGCGGACACGTCCATAGTAAAACAAATTGTCCGGCAAGAGGGAAATATTGTTCCCATTGTGTTAGACTGAACCATTTTGCAGCACAGTGTCGTTTATCAGCAACTGTTCCAGTAACCAAATTGAAACAGCATTATAGTGATGGCAGACAGATCCAAAGTGTGCAAAATGTTGAGAAAAAAAATCCTAAATCATAGAGGATAGAGAGGATTGCTCACCATATTCACTTTCAGATACCTTCATGCTAGAAGCTATCACTAGGATTGGTTTACTGGATCGAGAAGTGAGACTGGTAAAAGCACTCTCAAAGATAATAAAGGAGTGGAATAAATGGAGAATTCATCCCATTCAAGATTGACACAGGAGCCCACGCAAATATTATCACGTTCCAATCTTTAAAGCAAGCAATCATAAAGTCTCTGATCAAGCAGTCCACCTGTAAACTCACAGATTATAATGGTAACATGATAGCCACAAAGGGATGACACTGTATCGTCGTGAAGAATGGGAAAATTTAGATACCCATCGACATTGAGGTGAGAAATCTTGATTGATTGGAGTTGATGCTTGTGAAAGATTGCAGCTAGTTCAAAGGATTCACTCAACCAGTACTTCAAATGAAGAGCCCAGGGAAGACTTAGATGACGTGAACGACCTCTCCAAAGCTACCACTGATGCTGAAACATCAGAACCCAGGTTAGTCCAAATAGTGGAACCTCAAGCTCGTTGAATTTCTGAGGTACGACCAATACTCTAATCAATCTTATCGCAAACTACAGACCATAAAAGCCGAAACTGAAAAGGACTTGACGCTCCAGAAGGTGAAACAATACCTCAGAGAAGGATGGCCTGCTGGATGCAAACCGCCCTTTCAAGACATAAGAGATGATCTGACTACGATTGATGGTTTCCTGCTAAAGTATTGTGGACTATTCTGGAGTATTGTGAGCAGTTCTGGGCCCCGTATCTAAGGAAGGATGTGCTGGCCTTAGAAAAGGTCCAGAGGAGGTTGACAAGAATGATCCCTGGAATGAAGAGCTTGTCGTATGAGGAACGGTTGATGACTCTGGGTCTGTACTCGTTGGAGTTTAGAAGAATGAGGGGGGATCTTATTGAAACTTACAGGATACTGCGAGGCCTGGATAGAGTGGATGTGGAGAGGATGTTACCACTTGTAGGAAAAACTAAAAGCAGAGGACACAATCTCAGACTAAAGGGACAATCCGTTAGAACAGAGATGAGTCTCCCCGTGTCTGCGTGGGTTTCACCCCCACAACCCAAAAGATGTGCAGGATAGTTGGATTGGCCATTCTAAATTGCCCCTTAATTGGAAAAAATAATTGGGTACTCTAAATTTATTTTAAAAAAAGAACAGAGATGAGGAGGAATTTCTTCAGCCAGAGGGTGGTGAATCTGTGGAACTTTTTTGCCGCAGAGGGCTATGGAGGCCAAATCACTGAGCGTCTTTAAGACAGAGATAGAAAGGTTCTTGATTAATAAGGGGATCAGGGGTTATGGGGAGAAGGCAAGAAAATGGGGTTGAGAAAAATATCAGCCATGATTGAATGGCGGAGCAGACTCGATGGGCCGAGTGGCCTAATTCCGCTTCTATGTTTTATGGTCTAAAAGGGAGACAGGATAGTGATATCTGCCAGTTTGCAATTAGGGATTCTGCAGCAGATTCACAAGGGTCATCAATGCATTGAGAAGTGTCGTCGGTGAGCCAGGTAATGGGTGTATTGGCCAGGAATAAACAGAGAGATCGATCAGTATGTTCAATTTGTCAGATGCATCAGCCTGCACAGAGCACAGAGCAAAGAAGCCATGCAACAGATGGAGATTGTGACCAGTCCATGGATCTATTTAATTTCCAGGATCATGACTACTGAATAGTCATAAACTATTACTCCAACTTTCTGGAGCTGATGTTGTTGAAAGATTTGACTGCCAGATCAGTGATAAAGGCAACAGAATCGATTTTTGCACGCTATGGTATTCCGCTTAACGTCGTCTCTGACAATGTTTCATGAGTTGCGAATAGACACAGTTTGCAGAGCAATATAGTTTCAACCATGTGACGTCTCGACCCTGTTACCTCAGTCTAACGGGAAAGCAGAGAAAGGAATAGGGCTAATTAAGAAGTTATTCCTCAAGGCATGTGAAGATGGTCAAGATGTGCCGTTAGCGTGGCTGGCATACCGAGAAACACCGTTATCAATGGGTCTCTCACCTGCTCAATATATTTTTAAAATAACTTTAGAGTACCCAATTCATTTTTTTCCAATTAAGGTGAAATTTAGTGTGTTCAATCCACCTACCCTGCACATTTTTGGGTTGTAGGGGCGAAACCCACCCAAATACGGGGAGAATGTGCAAACTCCACACGGACATTGACCCAGAGCCGGGATCGAACCTGGAACCTTGGCGCGTGAGGCAGCAGTGCTAACCACTGCGCCACCATGCTTCACCTGCTCAGTGTTGATGGGGGGACGACTACGAACCACTTTACCACAAATCAGCCCAGAAACTGATACCAAGAAGATACGTGAAAGAATCGTGACCACAAAAAAAGAAGCAACAAGAGGTCTATAATAGTCATACCAACCTTTCAGCTGAGCTTCACAAAAGTGACTTTGTGAGAATTCAGGATCCAGAAGGTGGCTGGCAAAATTTTGCCCAGGTTCTGAAACAGGTAACACCCAGGTCCTTCTTAGTACGAACAGAACAGGGATCGCTGTTCAGAAGAAACAGATGAGCATTACTACATGTCAAGCATAAGGTTGGTCCACGTGATGACATATTCAAGGACATTACCTTTCCAGATCCATGTTTAGCACAGACACAGCTAGATGATGTGGCAGAGCAATGCAACACCTTGAACATTCCACTGCCACGAACTCCAGAGAGACTGAATTTGTGATTGTAAATTTAACGTATGCTCATCTAAGTGATGTAAATGTCATACAACAATACTGTTTTGTATGATAATAACAGAGTGATAGTTACTAGCTATTTAGACAGCAATTTCCCTGTAAGGTCAGGGTTAAGGAAAATATCTCAACCACTGTAACAGTATTTTTTTTTCAAAGAAGGGGGGATGTGGTATTATCAGAACTATCAGCATTACAAGGGTTAATGTAGTATCAAGAATAGCCACTAGAGGGAGTTTCAGGTGCAACTATATAAAGCAGTGATGCTAGACAATAGGGGAGGAGTGGATGCAGGAGACAGCCAGTGATTTTGATCCCATTCTCCCCAAGTGCTATATCTAGTCGCCTCTTGAATATAGTCAAAGTTTTAGAATCAACTACTTCATGTGGTAATGAATCCCACAGGCTCACCACTCTTTGTGAAGAAATGTCTCCTTATCTCTGTCCGAAATGGTTTACCCTGAATCCTCAGGCTGAGACTCCTGGTTCTGGACACACCCATCATTGGTAACATCTTCCCTGCATCTACCCTGTCTGGTCCTGTTAGAATTTTAGAAGTCTCTACGAGATCCCCCTTCATTCTTCTGAACCCCAGCGAGAACAATCCCAATTGTTTCAGTAAAAGCTATAATGTGGTCTTTGTGGAACACTACACCTACCATTCTACATAAGCAACACAAAGAACACCACAACACACAGACACACAGAGACATGCACACAGACACACAGAATCACACAGACACACAGAATCACACAGACACACATAGAGACACGCTCACAGAGACGTGCACACTAGAGACACAGACACACTCACTCATCCACACAGACAGACATGCACACAAGCACACAGAGACACACACACACAGATACACACATACAAAGACACGCACACAGAGACACACACACAGAGCCACATACATAACGACATGCACACAGAGAAACGCATACAGGCACACAGAGACATGCACATGGGCACATAGAGACACGCACACAGATCCACGCACACAGAGATACGGACACAAAGACATGCACACAGAGACATGCACAGTGACACGCACACAGACACACTCAATCACTCACACAGACGCACAGAGACACGCACACAGACACACTCAATCACTCACACAGACGCACAGAGACACGCACACAGACACACAGAATCACACACACAGACACGCTCACAGAGACATGCACACAGAGACACTCACTCACCCACACAGACATGCACACAGACACACAAAGACACGCACACAGAGACACGCACACAGAGACATGCACACAGACACAAATAGACACGCACACAGACACAGAATCACACAGATACAGAATCACACAGACACACACATAGGAACACACTCACACAGGGACACAGTGACACATACGCACGGACACATCCACTCACCCACACAGTGGCAAACAAGCACATGCACACACACTACACATACACTCACAAACACATACCTTCAGTCTTCCTTCTCCAATAGCTGTTAAAAGGTATTAGAAAAATCAAATTGAATATTGCATACGCAGAACATTCACATCATTGCTGATTTCTAACTGTCGATACAAACTGCACTCCCCCGGATAAAACAATGCCAAATGTCCCCCCCTGGAACACTCACTTGTACAACTTCATTATGGAGAGTCCGGTGTTAATCAATATACAAGGTAGATTAGAGGCAAATGTGAATGCATAAACATGACAAAACTGCCTGTTTAACATTCTGAAAAACAACTTGGGCAGGATTTGGGTCGGCGTGATTTCGGAATACGATCATCCTGGGCCCTCCGACGTGTTGAGGATCATGCCCAGGGAATGTGAATTCATTGGAATATATTTAACATGGTCAATGTTGCATCTTCAGCCCTCTTTCAACCTTCCCGCCCACCAGGTGTGATGTGGCACTGGCACCGATTACTCCTGCCTTTTAAAACGGGAAACAGGTGCCATGACGTGCGGGAGAGCGAGGGAGGAGGTGAGCTCCCCTTCACCACCTCGCATCAGGGAGCCTACTGGCCTGCTCAGGGGGGGAAGTGGGTACTTGGGGGTGTTGTGTGGGAGGGTGATGCGGGTATCCAGACTGGGGGCCGCAGCTGGTGTGGATGCTCCTGAAGTCTGAGGTATTTTTAAAAAGTTCTGAGAGGGCTATGTTAGTCTGATGTCTGTGGCATGGGCTGTGGGGTGGCTGCGGGCCACATTGTGTGTGTGTGGTGGGGGGAGGAGGGGGGGGGGTGTAATGAGAGTCGAGGAGGCAGACCTCATGGGCTGGGTGGATGAGACCCTGAAAGAGAAGAAAACAGTGTCCAGCTGGTGTGGGGGTGGGGCACAGTGGGGGGGGGGGGAGGGGGGGGGGGGGTTTGGGGGTGGGGATCTTTCCTGGAGTCTTTAGTGAGCGCTCTGAGAGCAATGAGATCTTAGACTAATGCAGCCTGAGTAAGAAGTGCGCTTGTTAGCTTTGCCTTTCCCTGAAGCAGAAAGCAGCTGTGTCCCTCCAACTTGCCTGAGACCCATGCTCGTCAAACTAATTGGCCGTCAAGAGTTAACCCTTAACAATGTCAGCTGGCCATAGTCCCAAACCACTCATGGCTCAGGGCTAAACGCTTGAGTCCACAGGATTGAGAGGCACTGCGCTTGTAGGGCCACAACACCTGCCAGTGAGGATCCATCAGCCCCCAAGGCGGACATCACGGCCCAGTTAATGCTGCCCATTAATGATGTGTGAACATATGACCCTCCTGTTGTAGGCTCAGTGATAGAGAGGGAAATGGAGGGGGGAATCAGATGGGAGGCCAAAGGCGACTCTGATTGGATGAGGGCATAGACCGGGGCCAGTCATGTTATGGAGATGGAAGGACTCCGGAGCTGGCAGTGAGTGGTAGCTGCTGGATAAGGTGTGGGATTGGCTGCTTCCAGGTCCGGTCGGCCAATGGGTCAGCAGAGGTTCTGACGTTACGTGGCTGCGACGCAAACCTGACTGTCTCCCTCTCTCTCATCCCTCGTGACCACTCTGTGACCAAGGGTTGAAGGTTGCAGATGTCGAATGCATGAGGGTGCTAGGGATGGGACTACCTGCTTGAGTGCTTGTTGGCCAGTCACAGAATCATAGATTCATAGAATTTACAGTGCAGAAGGAGGCCATTCAGCCCATTGAGTCTGCACCGGCCCTTGGAAAGAGCACCACACTTAAGCACGTGCCTCCACCCTATCCCCGTAACCCAGTAACCCCACCCCACCAGTCACTGCAGGAGAGTGGTGACGACTCACAGTGAGGAACGATCTGTGATGCTCCTCAGCTACTGCTTATGCCTGACTCCTGTCTGTCTGCTGCCAGCACTCCCCTGCTCATGTCTGAGTCAGGTTCAATGCTACATTCCTTTGTCCCTTGGCTCTTAAGGGAGAGAGTCCAGGGTTTACTGGATCATGCCTGAGTCCTGTTGCTGCGATTGAAACATTTGCAATGAGTGGACCAGACTGTCTGCCTGACATTGAGGGCCAGTAAGAGGAACTTTGTCCTGATGGGGGGGAAGTACTTTGCCACTGGGAGGAGAGTTCATGAATGTGTAACGATCGGAGTACCCAATTCATTTTTTCCAATTAAGGGACAATTTAGCATGTTCAATCCACCTACTTTGCACATCTTTGGGTTGTGGGGGTGAAACTCACACGCAGACACGGGGAGAATGTGCAAACTCCACACGGACAGTGACCCATAGCCGGGATCGAACCTGGGACCTCGGCGCCGTGAGACTGCAGTGCTACCACTGTGCCACCGTGCTGCCCACGATCGGAGGATTTTAGGAAAATTAGGTTATAAATGTTTTGGGCATCTCAACGGTTAAAAGTCTGGTGCTAGTGCATGATGGACTGCAGTGGTCCTGTCTTCTTTGAGGAAAAGGCAGCTGTCTTGCAGGTCCTGCTAACTTTCAGCAAGCAGAAGGTGAAATTGAAACAGGAAAGAGATTTTCAGCCTGGGCTAATGCACTGAGGTTTGCCAGGGGAAGTCCCCGGGGAGTTTTTTTTTAATAAATTTAGAGTACCCAATTATTTTTTCCAATTAAGGGGCAATTTAGCATGGCCAATCCACCTACTCTGCACATTTTTGGGTTGTGGGGGCGAAACCCACGCAGACACGGGGAGAATGTGCAAACTCCACATGGACAGTGACCCAGAGCCGGGATCGAACCTGGGACCTCAGCGCCGTGAGGCGGTTGTGCTAACCACTAGGCCACCGTGCTGCCCTATCCCCGGGGAGTTAATGTGCTTTCAGTGCTTTGTTTTTCAGCTTGGGGAGATGATGTCAGTGCTGGGTGGAGCTAAGAGAGGGTGAGGTTTTTGAGAAAGCTTTTGAAGAGGTCTGACCTGGTTTCATCGGAGACCACAAGGAGAGACAGTTTTCTTTAGAAAATTTAAAAAAGAGTGATAATATTTTAAAAGGAGAGCAGACTTGGCTGAAGACAAGGAAGAGGCTGAAACAGCCCGGAGAAAGCGACTAATTGAAGATATTCAGCCAGAGTCTGAAGTGGTTCGAACCAGAGCCATATCTGTTCTGTGACGTATTACTGTATTCCATGCTATAAGCTGGATTGAGAGCTGTATGTTTCTTCTCCTGTTAATGGGGAATTGAGTAGTAGTGCTTTTTTTTAATTTAGAGTACCCAATTCATTTTTTCCAATTAAGGGGCAGTTTAGAGTGGCCAATCCACCTACCCTGCACATCTTTGGGTTGTGGGGGTGAAACCCACGCAGACACGGGGAGAATGTGCAAACTCCACACGGACAGTGACCCAGAGCCGGGATCGAACCTGGGATCTCGGCGCCGTGAGGCAACAGTGCTAACCACTGTGCCACCATGCTACCCTTGAGTAGTAGTGTTTAAGGCGTAATTGTAAGCTGTTGTTTGCAGGTGTGAAGTTAAATTTTAATGTTTTATTCATAACTAAGCTTTGTTTCACAACACCAAAGCCCTATTTCTTCATGTAATCCCTCCCGGAGTCAATCAGTCATTTCCGCACAGTCTTACAGGATAAACTAAAGTATTGGGGCTTTGATTCCAGTATCCTAACCACTGTTGGGATCGGGTCTGGGATCAAAATAAAAATGAGGCATTAAGGTGATGAGCAACAGTAACATTTAATCCAGTGACGGGTGCAGATTTTATAAGTGACCAACACCCCCAACTACTTGTGCCTAACTTCACCCATGCTGACTCTGTGCCCCTACAACCTCTTGGACTTGTGGAGCCTCCCACTACGCCAAGGTGCATTCCCAGGATGCACATCGGAGATGGAGGTGGCATGTTACCTTCCACACTCTGTTGCCTGAGATGCCCTTGGTGAGTGTCCCGGACTACTCCCAGGAGGCACTGTATTGCCCATCACCCTGTGCGCTTGAGTTCCGTCAATTTCAGAACTGGAAGATTCAGATTGGCTGGTCAGTCCCAGGCACTCCTGGGCCCTGGGGTTACTCCATGGGACGAAGGGGCAACTAGAGTGAACTCCAGAAGCCTCGACATTGTCTGGCCCTGCCAGTACTGGAAGATTGTCATGGTCTTCACATGCAGTTGAAGCCCTCAGCCATGGTCTTCAGGGACTGGGCCATGTTTTGGTGTTCTCCCTCTATAGATCTGATTCGAACCCCAGGCTTTCCGCTGTGGACGCCACGCTTGCAACGTTGGCCTGGATGCCACACATCAGCGGGAACATTTCCTGCAACAGAAGGCTTTGGGACTCCTCCATTTGGCCTTGTAGTCACAGGAACATCATTGACAAACTCTCCGGGTATTCCCGGCTCTGCCTTTGCATCTGCAGGGAGGGATGAATGTTTCCAGTGGCACCTGGCTGGAGCACAGCTGGGATCCAGCAGACCTTCGGCTGTCTGATCCCTGGGAGATTCCTGACTCCACCTGATGTGTATCAGAAGCTGTGTGGTGCTCTCTAGAAAGTGACTCAAAAGCTTGCCTGCTAAGTTCTCCCACTGAGGTGTGTATCTCTGCGATGACGGAAGGTGCGGCTAACAGCTGTGAGGCCTCAGGCACGTCCTCCTCCGAGTTCGCCTCCGAGATGTTGTCGTTGGTGGGATGCTGCTCGTCGATGGTCCAGGCTCTTCGGTTCTGATCCTGCAAGGCAACGGACATGGTTTTAGCATATGGCCTGGTCAATGATTTGGACTTGAGTTTGGTCATCTGGATCAAGGTGCAGTGGATCCTCACGTTTCTCCCACAGACCCACTTAGTTCTCAGGACTGGCCCGTTCCTGCTCCTCGCCCCCAAGCTGCATGGCCCTCGCCTCATAAGGAGTCAGGATCCTCAGCTCAAGTATCACACCACCCGTTTTCTCTCGCTCGTGCCAGTTGAGGGTGATCTTCTCCGTTAGCAACACAATTGGGGATAATGTGAGCTGGGCATCTGGCGGATCAGAGCCTGGTGACAACTGGCATGTGTGGGCAGGGAGGTATTCTGATGAGAAGTGCCGTGGGGGGGGGGGGGGGGGTTAGAGGAAGTTGCTGGGACTTCAGGACCTGGGGCCCTGCAAGATGGCAGTATGTGTGACCGAGGTGACATTCTGGAGAGTGACAGAGGGGTGGAGCACAAAGAGGAGGCAGGGATTACTTACCCTAGTTGCTTGGAGTAGATCATTCATCTTTTTTCTGCACTGCCCACCCTTCCTCTTGGTCAGGCTGCTGGTACTGACCTGTGCTGCCAGCAACTCCCAGAGGGATTCGCCACCTTGCTGGAGAACTCCCTGCCAGCTCACGGGTACATTATCGCCCCCCCCCCCCCCCCCCACCCTTTGTCCCCACGGTGTCCAGCATAAAGATAAGGGCCCCCTCCGTAAACTTAGGAGCTGGTTTCCCAGTTGCCATTCTCTTGGCTTGAATGAGTAGTTGGTGTGGAGTCATTTAAATGCGCTTCATTGAAGTGATCAGGTGACCCCCAGGGTGAGCGAATTAGACATTTTATGACTCAGGTGCGCCATTTTTAATGTGGGGAGAGAAAATATTTTCAATATCGCTCCAAAATTGCAGTCCAGATCGCGTCGCTGGGAAACTTTGGGCGTGATTCACCACTTTGGGGTACGTTTAGCGAGGTGTTTACCGGTGGCTGCAGAACCGAGGAACACCCCACTGGCATTTGGAAAGAGAGCTGATCTCGCCAGCAGCAATGGCTGTTCGCAGACCGGGGAGCCATTTTGACCAACAGTCCTGATCTCGCCTCCCCCCCCCCCCTCCCCCTTTTCAGGCTTACCCGCCTTATCGTCCTTCCCCCCCCCCCTCCCCCACCTCTCCCTCTACAATCTTACCGAAGCCCCTGGGAACCCCCTCCCCTCACACCTCACCCACGCCCCAGGCCCGATCCATGGCAGTGACAACCTGGCACCTGCCCATGCTGGCAGTACCAAGGTGCCCAGATGCCAGGGATAATGCCAGGGTAGCACCCTGCCCTGTCCCCTACCACCCGGGGGTCTCCAATGGCATGCGCGACTCCCCGAGGTCCACGTTTATGTGGACTAGTGCTGAACAGCGCACTGGCGAGGACTCCCTGGCCCAGCCGTGTGAATCCGGAGTCCGGGTAATTAAATAAGCCATTCGATTTATTTAGATGTACAGCTCTGGATCTTACCCAGTGAGGGTGAGATCCAGATCGCGCAGGGCGGAGCAAGTCGGGTAGCTCGCAATGGACTCAATGCGGAACCCGATTTGGCACTCTGCCCGATTCACCCATTGTGCCCGGATCACCTCTCTTTGTAATTTTTTAGGCGAGCTCAATCCCTTGTGATCTTGTTCAAGATTTGTTCGATTTGTACATTTCAGTGTTTATTCCTTTGTGATTTATATATTTTTTTATATAAATTTAGAGTATGCAATTAATTTTTTCCAATTAAGCGGCAATTTAGCGCGGCCAATCCACCTACTCTGCACATATTGGGTTGTGGGGGCGAAACCCACGCAGACACGGGGAGAATGTGCAAACTCCACACAGACAGTGACCCAGAGCCGGGATCGAACCTGGGACCTCGGCGCCGTGAGGAAACAGGGCTAACCCACTGCGCCACCGTGCTGCCCGTGATTTATATATATATATATTTTTTTAAATTTAGATTACCCAATTATTTTTTCTAATTAAGAGGGCAGCACGGTGGCCTAGTGGTTAGCACAACCGCCTCACGGCGCTGAGGTCCCAGGTTCGATCCCGCCTCTGGGTCACTGTCCGTGTGGAGTTTGCACATTCTCCCCGTGTCTGCGTGGGTTTCGCCCCCACAACCCAAAAATGTGCAGAGTAGGTGGATTGGCCACGCTAAATTGCCCCTTAATTGGAAAAAATAATTGGCTAATCTAAATTTTTAAAAAAAAATTTAGCGTGGCCAATCCACCTACTCTGCACATCTTTGGGTTGTGGGGGCAAAACCCACGCAGACACGGGGAGAATGTGTAAACTCCACACGGACAGTGACCCGGAGCCGGGATCGAACCTGGGACCTCGGCGGATTGACTTCAAGTACACGTCTGTTTTGCCTGTTTCAGGACTGTGCAAGTCTGGGAGTAGCGACAGCTATTTTACTTCGAACTGTACGTCAGTTAAATAATGCAGGCACTTCTGATCTATCTCTGTGCGAAATGGTGTTTTGTTTGTTACTGATATGTATCCAAACTTAATGACTGCATGTTTTCATCGCATACTAATTCCAGGTCAGTTTCTGACCAAGTTTTCCTCACCCCCTCCATATTGTCCAATCTGTTCAACTATTTAAAAAATGTAGAATATCCACAATAGTTTTCAATGGTGTATTGTCAACATTTGTATGAGCCCGTCTGGCTGAATGAAAATGCCTCAGCGTGCTGGTGCTCTTTCACTGTCTAGTGCTGGGACTTCTCACTCAGTGTGAGGGGAGTGAGTTTGATAAATGGGCAATTTCTTTGCTCCCTCATCACTGTCTTAATCTGGGCCCAGCTCTTCACACCTGAAATAATGTCACAGCTTTGGAGAGGCACGATTTGTGGGCAGATTATTGCAGAAAATAAATGCATTCAAATGGTAAGTGCTTTCTGTTTGTCAGTATTTTCATATTCCAAAACCTATCGATGCACTTGAAAGGAAGCGAGATGAATTACATAGGGCAGAAAGGGATAGGAGGATGTGGTGGTAGTTTGTGACGGTAATTAGAGAGGGAAGAGGGCCGAATAGCCTACTCTTGATCCTCAAATTTGACGTAAAACCATGTAAGTTGCGTTTGTGCGCTCGGCTGTGATTTACGGGGTCTGTTTCTTCAAGTAAAAGAAATGAAAAACGGGATTAGAAAAACCTTCAGAGCAGGACATTCGTAAAGTGCCATCACTGAATCATGCCGTTGTGCTCAGTTGTGCTAGATACACCAACCTGTAAAAGTGCGAATTAGGGAAGAGAAGAGTTGGTGTCAGAGTACAAATTATTGCAGCTTAACCTGAATGAAAATCGCTTATTGTCACAAGTAGGCTTCAAATGAAGTTACTGTGAAAAGCCCCTAGTCGCCACATTCCGGCGCCTGTTCAGGGAGGCTGGTATGGGAATTGAACCGTGCCGCTGGCCCGCATTAAAAGCCAGCCATTTAGTCCAGTGTGCTAAACCAGCCCCAGAACACTGGTGTTTGGAGAGTAAACTCCTGTTTTATAACATTGACAGGAAGGCTCTGGAATAAACTCTTTACAAAATAAAGTTGAGGTTATACCACATAACATCATCTCAGTCGGGTTCCGTTCCGTGCACGCTTTCCCCGGTTTTAGTTCCCACTCACGCAGAGTCGTGGCTCTTCCAAATGATTTGAAAAGTCTTTTCAATTATGGAGATTGGGGGGGGGGGGGTGGGGGGCGGGGGGGGGTGGGGGGGGGGGGGGGGGGGGATTCCTCGTGTTGCACAAAGAGCAGAAAGCTCGTCCAGGTTGTTTTAAAAGATGCATCTCATTCTCCCCGTGTCTGCGTGGGTTTCGCCCCCACAACCCAAAGATGTGCAGGTTAGGTGGATTGGCCACGTTAAATTGCCCCTTAATTGAAAAAAATAATTGGGTACTCTAAATTTATATTTGAAAAAAAGATGCATCTGGTTCTTCACTTAAACAGTTCATGTGAAGCTGGAATTTCCAACTTCAAACTTTTGACGCCTTTTCTCATGGAGTGATTCTTGAATGTTTTAAGTTCGACAAAAAAGGTGATTGGATTTTATGAATTGAGTGCAGAGGGAAGCTGTGGGGTTGACAAAGAAAGGAGCTGGGTTTGTTTGTCCAGTCAGTGATGAACATCAGCTCCTGTGAGCTTCTCATTTTGAGGAAGGACATTGCAACATTTTACCATTCTGTGCGCGGCATTGATTTGCCTCATTCCCATTCACTCTCCTTGTTTGGACTGCCCATCAGGTTTAAGCCGTGCTCAATTTTCTTTTCCTTCCTTTATATCTGTGTGTCTGACTGAATGGGCTGTGCGGGAGTAGGCAGGACCTTATAGACAAGTGGTTGTAATGAGTTTTTGTCACCAGGAAAGCTATTATTCAGGGTGGCAATCTGTGACTGCCGAATTTCCAGACACAGAATGCGAAAGGGTCAGACTTGAGCCAAACATGTAAATGTTCGACCATTTTAAAAACACCGGATTTATTTTCACCACTCACCTCTGGACTGTGTCACCGCCTTGGTCCAAAATAGCTGATTTGCAGGGGTGTGACTGATTGTCCCTGCCATCTGAGTAGCATTTGACTGAACGTGACCCAAGCAGAATTGAAGACAATGGGGTTCAGGGAGAATATCTCCACTGGTTGGAGATGTACCCTGCACAAAGGATGATGTTATTGAAGGTCCTTCATCTCACACCCAAGTCATCACTGCAAGACTTTCTCCGGGTAGTGTCCAAGGCCTGATTACCTCTAGCTGCTTCATCAATTAACCTTCCCTCTATCGTACATTCAGAGGTGAGGATGTGGCGGCCTGAAAATAAAACATAATTAATTCTGGTTCTGCCTTCTTGAAGTATTAAAGGCTGCTTAAGGAGCGGAAAAAGACAACTCTTCCTTGAGAGGTTTCCCCCTTCTGGTTGATGCTCTGTGAGCTTCAGGGTAATCAGCATGCAATAACCTGCTCCAAAAACTCTGCTCACATTTTGATAGCTATGACAAATTCCATCCTAGCCGCCTGGGCAATCAGCAACATTCTAAATTAAACAACCCCCAACATTCAGGGTTTACTTTTTGGGCTTCCCGTGTGGCCCGATGTCTCCGGTTAAATATAAATGACACCCCCCCTCAGGAGTAGTGGGGCATGAGCACCAACTTAATCGGAGCAGAGACGAGAATGTGGTGAGGTCCCCACCCAAAGCCCTCACAGCCGCTCCAAACTCACCTCGGGAGAGGACATTCCACCCAATATGCCAGGGATAAAAGCAAATTCAAAACAAACGCAGAAAATGCTGGACAATCTCAGCAGGTCTGACAGCTTCTGTGGAGAGAGAAGCGAGTGAAGGTTTAGAGTCTGGATGACTCTTTGTCAAAGCTGGAGAGGGGTAAAAATAGGGTCAGATTTATACCGTGGTGGGGGGCTTGGAGCAATGGGGCTGGATAGAGGGGCAGCAATAGGTGGAGACTGAGAAAAGTGTTACGGGCAGAAAGGCAAAGGGAATGTAAATGGTGGTGATAATGACTCAGGAGGGTGCTGATGGTGCCACATTAAGAGATCAGAATGTGTTGATGGCATAAACAAAGGCAAAGTGTAAAACTGTAAAAGGACTCTGAAGTTGTTGAACTCGATGCTAAGTCCGGAAGGCTGTAACATGCCGAATCGGAAGATGTCTCTCCAGGAGTCCCCATGGTTACACCAGAATAACCTGATCCCACAAGCAGTTATTAAGTAAGAGAAGTTACACTGAGATGTTGTGTAACTTAGGGAGTGAGTAATGCAAAAGTGAGTTATAATGTGAGGCAAGAATAGAAATACTTGACGCATTGATCTATAGGTTCCCAGTTGGATTCTCTAGGTTAAACCTGATGTGACATTCCAGACCAAAACCAGGGGCGGGGTTCTCCTCCGGCAGGATTCTCCGTTACGCCGTTATGCCGGCAGCGTACCCAGGCCTGTGGGTTTCCCCGTGTCATGGGGTGGCCACAATGGGAAATCCCATTGGCAGGTGACGGGAATGGAGAATCCGACAGCGAGGGTGTGCCACCGAGGAACACGCAGCTGGTGGTCCCGGGAATCCTGCCCCGGGTCTCCGGAATGTCCTGACACCTCTCTGCTCCGACCGCTGACTCTTCTGGAAGGCCCGGCGTGCCTCCACCCTCCCCACCAAATTTGGCAATACAAGATCCAATCGGGTTCTGAACAGACGGCCCATAAGCAACTCAGCTGGTGTGACCCCTGTGGCTGAATGAGGGGTTGAGTTGTACAGCAACAAAAAAATCAGCCGACCTCTGGCCAAGTGCTTTATCTGACTGCATTTTTAAAAATAAATTGAGAGTACCGAATTGTTTTATAGCCAATTAAAGGGCAATTTAGCGTGACCAATCCACCTACCCTGCACATCTTTTTGGATTGTGGGGGTGAGACCCACGCAGACTACGGGAAGAATTTGCAAATTCCACTGGGATCAAACCCGGGTCTTCAGCGCCGTGAGGTAGCAGTGCTAATCACTGTGTCACCGTGCTGCCCTGCGCGCCGACACCTCCACCTTTATCTGCCCAGGGTGGGCGCTGTAATTCTTGAAGGAGGGACCCCCTGGTCTGAGGTGGGACGACCTCCCATGATCCCCTCAGAATCACACCGCCTTCACAGGTTAACTCGGCTTGGCGAGTGAAGTAGGTCCTCTTATAACACCAGCCAGGGTGGCGTGGTAGCACAGTGGTTGGCACCATTGCTTCACAGCGCCAGGGTCCCAGGTTCGATTCCCGGCTTGGGTCACTGTCTGTGCGGAGTCTGCACGTTCGCCCCGTGTCTGCGTGGGTTTCCTCCGGGTGCTCCGGTTTCCTCCCGCAAGTCCCGACAGACATGCTGTTAGGTGAATTGGACATTCTGAATTCTCCCTCTGTGTACCCGAACAGGCGCCGGAGTGTGGCGACTCGGGGCTTTTCACAGTAACTTCATTGCAGTGTAAATGCAAGCCTACTTGTGACAATAAAGAATATTAATATTATTATGTGCCCCATGGACACTGGCGGGGTGTTTAGGAATATTAGGGCATGATCTCCTGGGATACTGGTGGTGGTGGGTTGGCCTTAGATTGGGGCAGGCGAATTGACGCATCGACATTAGCAATTTGTGTTCCAGGTTGGTGCTGAAAATGGTAGCTGTAAGCTGCCAACAGGAGCAGTCAGCACTGGACCCTCGCTGAGGCCATGGGTGGTATGGGCTTATCTTCACTGAACAAACCCAGCAATGCCTTGTGGTCAGTGACTCTGTCGAACCGTTGACCGTACACATTCTGGTGGAATTTCTTCACTATTTAACAAATCTTTACACTCCAACTCCACACTGCCCGCTGCCATGAGCCCAAGGCCCCACTCAAACTCCCCATGAGCTGGGGATCGCACGTTCTCTCGCAATTAGTCACGTGGTCACTGGATCTCGCCCCTTAAAGGGGCAATGTACCACAGCAAAAAAATTATATCCTCAGGTTTTCACCTATGAATATTTCTTGCAGTAAATTCCAGGCCTAACTGTTCAACTATTCAGTGAATCACGGGAGAAATGGACATTGGTGCAAAGATCAGCAAGTTAGCTTTTTTTAAAATATAAATTTAGAATAGCCAAATCATTTTTTCCCAATTAAGGGGCAATTTAGCGCGGCCAATCCACCTAGCCTGCACATCTTTGGGTTGTGGGGGTGAGACCCACGCAAACACGGGGAGAATGTGTAAACTCCACACGGACAGTGACCCAGAGCCGGGATTGAACATGGGACCTCGGCGCCGTGAGGCTGCAGGGCTAACCCACTGTGCCACTGTGCTGCCTGCAAGTTAGCTTTTTAAGGTCCACCCTAAATACATCATGGAGACAAAGCAGTCAACACAGTGTTGTACAGTACAATGTTCTCCTTAGAGCAAAGAAGGTTAAGTGGTCAAAGTTATGAAATTGTGATGAGGAGAAATTGTTTCCATTGGCAGGACATTCAATAACCAGAGGACACAGATGTGTATTAGTTTGTGGAGGGGAGATGAGGAATAGTATTTTTACGCAATGAGTTGTAATCCGGAAGTAGATTCACCAGTGATTTCCAAAAGAAAGGTCAGTCGATACTTCGAAAAGGGAAACATTACAGTGTTTAAGGTGGTTGAACTTTGAAGCAGGACTAATTGGAAAGGTCTTTCAAAGATACGGTTCAGACGCAGTGAGATGAATGGCCTGGTATTCATTGAATGTTAAACTACACAATGAAATAGTCTGATACCAGAAATTTCAGCATCACCCATTCTCCTCGAAAGAGAAAATGCTGGAAAATGTCAGCAGGTCTGGCAGCATCTGTAGGGAGAGTAAAGAGCTAACGTTTTGAGTCCGATGACTCTTTGTCAAAGCTTTGACAAACGCTGCCAGACCTGCTGAGAATTTCCAGCATTTTCTCTTTCGTTTCAGATTCTAGCATCCGCAGTAATTTGCTTTCACCCGTTCTCCTATTGGCTGAGTTTGCAATGTCCCCAAACTGGGCCCTCGCAGCTCACCATGCTCCAGTCAGTAAATTATAATGGTTGTGATATTGCAATGCAGGTTTGCAGCAGGAGGGAGCAGATCAGAAAGTTTACAGAGACACCTAGAAACAGGAAAGGTTTTTGAGGTCATTTAGCTCATTGTACGCCCGTCAGGGTCGAGAAAGAACGGTTCAGTCAAATAATAATAATAATTCTGGCCTTTCAGTTATTTCTATTCAGTGAGAGTCATTGGGATGCGGCCCAATGGTAGCGTCTCTATCACTGGACCGCAAGTTCCAGGTTTACGTCCAAAACCCGGTTTGTTGGCCACAAAAGGAACATTCATAATGTGGCTCATGTGGTTATAATCAACTCAAGATTCCTTCCTTCATTTCCCCACTATTTCTCAAAGAGAAGAAGTGTATGAGTGTGTGGACAAAGAACAAACAAAGAACAAAGAAAATTACAGCACAGGAACAGGCCCTTCGGCCCTCCCAGCCTGCGCCGATCCAGATCCTTTATCTAAACCTGTTGCCTATTTTCCAAGGATCTACTTCACTCTGTTCCCCGCCTGTTCATATATCTGTCTAGATGCATCTTAAATGATGCTATCGTGCCCGCCTCTACCACCTCCGCTGGCAAAGCGTTCCAGGCACCCACCACCATCTGCATAAAAAACTTTCCACGCACATCTCCCTTAAACTTTTACCCTTTCACCTTGAAATCGTGACCCCCCCACTCTTGGAAAAAACTTGTTGCTATCCACTCTGTCCATACCTCTCATAATTTTGTAGACCTCAATCAGGTCCCCCCTCAACCTCCGTCTTTCCAACAAAAACAATCCTAATCTACTCAACCTTTCTTCATAGCTAGCACCCTCCATACCAGGCAACATCCTGGTGAACCTCCTCTGCACCCTCTCTAAAGCATCCGCATCCTTCTGGTAATGTGGCGACCAGAACTGCACGCAGTATTCCAAATGAAGATATGCTTTTAAAAAATTATAAATGTTCTGTAGTGGGACAGCACAATGGCGCAGTGGTAGCATTGCAGTCTCATGGTACCGAGGTCCCAGGTTTGATCCCCGCTCTGGGTCACTGTCCGTGTGGAGTTTGCACATTCTCCCCGTGTTTGTTTGGGTGGGTTTCACCCCCAAAACCCAAAGATGTGTAAGGTAGGTGGATTGAACACGCTAAATTGCCCCTTAATTGGAAAAAATGAATTGGGTACTCTAAATTTATTTTAAAAAATGTTCTGTAGTGTCGTGATTGCATTATTGGATTAGCACTCTGGAGGGATGAACTATTAATCCAGAGGATGGAAGTTCAAATCCCACCAAAGCAGT
This sequence comes from Scyliorhinus canicula, assembly GCF_902713615.1. Lineage (NCBI taxonomy): Eukaryota > Metazoa > Chordata > Chondrichthyes > Carcharhiniformes > Scyliorhinidae > Scyliorhinus > Scyliorhinus canicula. The sequence continues at coordinate 6,123,374 of NC_052162.1, read as the reverse complement.
TTCAGAATTTAAATTCAGTTGAAAAAGAGATATAAGGGCAGCACGGTGGCCTAGTGGTTAGCACAACCGCCTCACGGCGCTGAGGTCCCAGGTTCGATCCCGGCTCTGGGTCACTGTCCGTGTGGAGTTTGCACGTTCTCCCCGTGTCTGCGTGGGTTTCGCCCCCACAACCCAAAAATGTGCAGAGTAGGTGGATTGGTCACGCTAAATTGCCCCTTAATTGGAAAAAATAATTGGCTAATCTAAATTTTAAAAAAAAAAAAAAAAAAAAAAAAAAAAAAAGAAAAAGAGATATAAGGGCGGCACGGTGGCGCAGTGGTTAGCACCGCTGCCTACGGCGCTGAGGACCCAGGTTCAATCCCGGCCCTGGGTCACTGTGTGGAGTTTGCAGGTTATGGTTCAGTTGCACAGAGCATTGGTGAGTCCACATCTGGAGTACTGCGTACAGTCTTTAAAGGAAAGATATAAATGCGTTGGAAGTTGTTCAGAGAAGGTTTACCAGGCTAATATCTGGAATGGGAGGGTTGTCTTATGAGGAAAGGTTGAATAGGTTAGGCTTGTATCTATTGGAGTTTAGAAGAGTAAGAGGCAACGTGATTGAAACATATAAGATCCTGAGGGGTCTTAACAGGGTGGATTTAGAGAGGATGTTTCCACTTATGGAAGAATCCGAAACGAGGGGTCACTGTTTAAAAATAAGGGGTCGTCCATTTAAAACGGGAATAAAGCAAATTTGTTTCTCTCAGAGAGTGGTGAGCATCTAGAGATCACATCCTGTAAAGGTGGCGAAAGGAGAATCTTTGGATTTTTTAAGGCAGCGTTGGATAGATTCTTGATAACCAATGGAGTGATAGGTTATAGGCTGAAGGGTGGCATGATAGCACAGAGGTTAGCACTGCTGCCTCACACGCCAGGGACCTGGGTTCAATTCCGGCCTTGAGTGACTGTCTGTCTTGAGTTTGCACTTTCTCCCTCTGACTGCGTGGGTTTCCTCCGGGTGCTCAGGTTTCCTCCCACAGTCCAAGGATGTGCAGGTTAGGAGGATTAGCCATGATCAGTGTCCGGGGTTAGAACAAAGAACAAAGAAAAGTACAGAACAGGAACAGATCCTTCGGCCCTCCAAGCTTGTGCCGACCATGCTGCCCATCGAAACTAAAATCTTCTGCACTTCCTGGGTCCCTATCCCTCTATTCCCATCCTATTCATGTATTTGTCAAGATGCCCCTTAAATGTCACTATCGTCCCTGCCTCCACCACCTCCTCCGGCAGCGAGTTCCAGGCAACCACTACCCTCTGTGTAAAAAACTTGCCTCGTACATCTCCTCTAAACCTTGCCCCTCGCACCTTAAACCTATGCCCCCTAGTAATTGACCCCTCTACCCTGGGAAAAAGCCTCTGACTATCCACTCTGTCTATGCCCCTCATAATTTTGTAGACCTCTATCAGGTCGCCCCTCAACCTCCGTTGTTCCAGTGAGAGCAAACCGAGTTTATTCAACCTCTCCTCACAGCTAATGCCCTCCATACCAGGCAACATTCTGGTAAATCTCTTCTGCACCCTCTCTAAAGCCTCCACATCCTTCTGGTAGTGTGGCGACCAGAATTGAACACTATACTCCAAGTGCGGCCCAACTAAGGTTCTATACAGCTGCAACATGACTTGCCAATTTTTATACTCAATGCCCCGGCCAATGAAAGCAAGCAAGCCTTATGCCTTCTTGACTACCTTCTCCACCTGTGTTGCCCCTTTCAATGACCTGTGGACCTGTACACCTAGATCTCTCTGACTGTCAATACTCTTGAGGGTTCTACCATTCACTGTGTATTCACTACCTGCATTAGACCTTCCAAAATGCATTACCTCACATTTGTCCGGGTTAAACTCCATCTGCCATCTCTCCGCCCGAGTCTCCAAACGATCTAAATCCTGCTGTATCCTCTGACAGTCCAAATCGCTATCCGCAATTCCACCAACCTTTGTGTCATCTGGAAACTTACTAATCAGACCAGTTACATTTTCCTCCAAATCATTTATATATACCACGAACAGTAAAGGTCCCAGCACTGATCCCTGCGGAACACCACTAGTCACAGCCCTCCAATCAGAAAAGCACCCTTCCATTGCTACTCTCTGCCTTCTATGACCTAGCCAGTTCTGTATCCATCTTGCCAGCTCACCCCTGATCCGTGTGACTTCACCTTTTGTACCAGTCTACCATGAGGGACCTTGTCAAAGGTCTTACTGAAGTCCATATAGACAACATCCACTGCCCTACCTGCATCAATCATCTTTGTGACCTCTTCGAAAAACCTCAAGATAGTTTGACATGACCTCCCCTTCACAAAACCGTGCTGCCTCTCACTGATATGTCCATTTACTTCCAAATGGGAGTAGATCCTGTCTCGAAGAATTCTCTCCAGTAATTTCCCTACCACTGACGTAAGGCTCACCGGCCTGTAGTTCCCTGGATTATCCTTGTTACCCTTCTTAAACAAAGGAACAACATTGGCTATTCTCCAGTCCTCCGGTTATGAGGATAGGGCAGAGGGTGGGCCTAGGTAGAGTGCTCTTTCGGAAGTTCGGTGTCGACTTGATGGGCCGAATGGCCTCCTTCTACACTGTAGGTATTCCAGTCTCAGGGGGAAGCAAGATGAAGATTTAATCTTACTATCAGATGAACCGTGATCTTATTAAATGGCGGAAAAGGCTCAAGGGGCCAAATGACCCACTCCTGTTCACATGTGTGTTCATATGTGTTCAGTCCAAAGATGTGCAGGTTAGGTGGACTGGCCATGCTAAATTGCCCTTAGTGTCCAAAATTGCGTTTAGTGTTGGGTGGGGTTACTGGGTTATGGGGATAGCGTGGAGGTCTGTCCTTGGGTAGTGTGCTCTTTCCAAGAGCCGGTGCAGACTTGATGGACCGAATGGCCTCCTTCTGCATTGTAAATTCTATATAGTCTCAATAGAAGTGAGCAGATCATCATTAAAACCATTGACGTTCAATGATATCCTTTAATGAAAAAGGTCTGTTGTCCTTACATAGTATATGGCCAGGACCTTCCAGCCCAATCATGGTGGAACCAATCATGGGAGATTTGACAGCCCAAGATCCCACCGGCCAGCAAAATGGAAAATCCTACCCTGTGACTCCAAACAACACAGCAATGTGATCAACTCTTAAAGCCCTCTGAAACGATCGAGCAAGTCTCGCAGTTATATCAAACTGCTATCGGGGCAACTGGGGATGGGCAATAAATGCCAATTCGGCCTATAACAACCATATCCTGTGAACGTATAATAACAGTAAAATGACACTCATACAGGGCTTTCAATGTGACAAAATATTCCAAGGCAATTTGCAGTTGGGGACCAGGACCGAAGGGGAGAGAGTTTATGCACGGTGCCCCCAAGAAAGTCAAAGTGGGTGATTTTGACGGAACCGTTGCAGAATGAGAGGCAGCAACTTGGAAAGGTGTAAGGTGAGAGCATGGGGCTGCAGGCTGAAGACACAAGAACAGCAACAATGTCAATAGCTCGCCTTTATATAGCAACATTAAGGAAGTACCAGTGCCCCAAGGTGCTTCACAGGAGAGTAATCCGATCAACAACAATGCCCAGCCACGTTGGAGCGGGGGAAAGTGTTCGGGGAATAGTTGGGGCATCATTCAAATGACCTTGTAAAGTTAAGCTCACTTTCCAAAGGGGTTGACCACTTTCACATTCTGTTTGCAGTTTGCTTTCTCCGCCCATTTATTTTTACTTTGACGATGGCAGATCAACACATCACCCTTTTATTTGTCAGCAGCTTTGTAGGGCTTGATTCATGACTTTTTTTTCAAACAATATACTTTTAAGACCAGGAGTCATTATATTCTCCTTTATCTTTGTCTTTCTTCTTTTCATTAGGCTGGTCAAGCTTGCCATTATGTTTTTTGGACTCCTTATCCATTATCCTGTCACCAGATCCTGCAGTTACCCCAACCACAATGTCTGTATAAAGTGGAGATGAAATCATCAGTAACCCAGAGCTAATTATTTCAGACTGTAGTTAATTAAATACTTTCCAAAGGTCCAATAAGTAGCAAAGCTAATTATGGTTCTTCAATAACACCTGAGTGATATAAGGAATCTAACGTCAATTATCGGCCAATGTTTGACACTGTCAGTATGTCACTTTCACAAGAAACCAAGGTTGATGAAGTAGAAGAACAATTAGACATTTATAAAACCCAGTTTGTTTCCCTTTAACAAAGCCTCATATACTTGCAATGTTAATTCTGCCACCTCATTAACTTCAGCGAAACCAGCAGTCCTATTAATACGCAAAATATTGTCATTATATTAATTATGATGGCAAGTAAAGATAAAATGTGAACACAATTAATCATGTGGAAGGATTCGCTGTTAATTAATTATTTTCATTGAACTGATGAAATGTCTTGTGCTATTTTACATACGTTGGTTCCAGCTTTTAATTCTGGTTGCCGTTTCACATCTTGCACCCTGTTTTCCATCACTCCATGATTCTCTGTAACTACTTTTAGCCCTACGACCGTCCAAGATACTGACATTCCTCCAACTCTAGACTTTTGAGTGCCGATCTTAACTGCTGCACCATTGGCTGCCAAAGGACAGCTGGTTGGGCAGCAGGGCGGCGCAGTGGTTAGCATTGCAGCCTAACGGCACTGAGGTCCCAGGTTCGATTCCGGCTCTGGGTCACTGTCCGTGCGGAGTTTGCACATTCTCCCCGTGTTTGCGTGGGTTTCGCCCCCACAACCAAAAAGATGTGCAGGGTAGGCGGATTGGCCACGCTAAATTGCCCCTTTATTGGAAAAAAATGAATTGGGTACTCTAAATTTAAAAAAAAGAGAAAACAAAAAGGCAGCTGGTTTGTGATGCAGAACAAGGCCAGCAGCGCGGGTTCAATTCCCGCACCAGCTTACCTGAACAGGCGCCAGAATGTGGCGGCTGGGGGCTTTTCACAGTAACTCCATACTTGTGACAATACAAGATTATTATTATTATTAATTCTCTCCCTAAACATCTCTGTCTCTCTCTCTCCTTAAAATTAGACCTTCACAGAATCCTAGAAATCCTACAGTGCAGAAGGAGGCCATTTGGCCCATCGAGTCTGCACCAAACATCCGAACGAACACCCTACCTATGCCCACACCCCCGCCCTATCACCACAACCCCATAATTTGCACACCCTTGGACACTAAGGGGCAATTTAGCATGACCAAACCGCCCAACCTTAACATCTTTGGACTGTGGGAGGGAACCGGAGCACCCGGAGGAAACCCACGCAGGCATGGGGAGAACGTGCAAACTCCGCACAGTCACCCGAGGCTGGAATTGAACCCAGGTCCCTGACGCACTAAGGCAGCAGCGCCACCTTGAAATCTATCTTTTTGACCAATCTTTTGGTTAATATTACTCCATGTGACTGGATGCCACATTTTGTTTAATTATACTTCAGTGTGAAGCACCATTGCTCGGTTAAGGTGCTATATCCGAACAAGTTGTTGGTGTTAATTGGATACTCATAGTCCAGAAAAACTGTCTGAAGAGCAGACCTAATGTTCAATAACAGAAGAATGATTAGAAATGGCAAATGCATCAAGCGTATTGCATAACTAACAAGCAATTACGAAAACGCAGCCCTTACATTTAATATTGTAAAAAGCTTTGGCATTATCCCCTTTACTTACTTCGTTTGGAATAAAAAGGACTGTCTTCTTAATTATTATAAATTCAATTTAAAAGAAAAAGCAATTATTGATCTTCTTGCAGCAGTCTATTTACCAATAGCTGCCTGCTTCTGAATCATCCTAAATTTCTATGTCTCATTGCCAATCCCCAGTCTATGAGGTTTGCTTGAAAAGAATAGATGGATTAAAATAAAAATGATTTGACAGCTTCAGAAGACACACACAGGTCAGTCACCACATACTAAATGCAACTGAAAGATAATATGACTGAGTGAGCTGACGTGGAAAGGAACAAGTCAAACCGGTTCGCCCTTAGCTGTGATTTAAAGGGGAACTGAAATTGGTGACAAAAGTTTCCTGTGTGCAAATGGTTGACTGGTTCCATGCATTGGAGGTGGTTAAATTAGCCATATGTTTCTGGGGAGCTTGACAAGAGTATCCACGAGGAGTCCATGGGGAAAAGTGTTGTCCTATGTTAGCAGCAAGCTGATAGCTGCAGGTTACATTCCTGGACAATGCTGGGTGAGTCAGTCTTGCCTGAGGCAGCTGTTGAGTACAAAATTGGGCACAGTGGCCTTGGGCTACAGAGGAGAGGAAAGATTCATGCCAGACCCAAGTCCAGATTGCTAGTCTTTAATTGCTGATGGGAAACATGTATGTGTGAGCATTTGATCACAGATAGCATCCTATCCGGCTGCATCACAACTTGGTATGGCAACTGCTCAGCCCAAGATCGCAAGAAACTGCAGAGTGTGGTGAACTCAGCCCAACGCATCACACAAGCTTGCCACCCTCCCATTGATTCTGTCTACACCTCCCGCTGCCTCAGGAAGGCAGACAGCATTATCAAAGACCACTCCCACCCAGGTTTTGCCTCTTCCAGACCCTTCCATCAGGCAGAAGATACAGAGGTCTGAAGACCCGCATATCCATGTTTTGTTATGCTCTTGACGTAGCATAAGCTGCTTCCTTGATGTGCACTCTGACAAAGGAAGGTTCAGACTTGGAGATAGCTTTAACACATTTATTAAACTGTTAACAATTCTCCTACTTGGATTCGACTCTCCTGTTAATCCTGCTATAGCTACTCAGACTGACGAGCCAGTCTGCTACAATCCACGTGGTGGGTGTGATGTGTTTCAAATCAACCCTGTGTCTGTACTCACTGAGTGTCTCCACTGGAAAGACGAAGATCATGTGTGCTGTGTCCTTTTATATGGGTTGGTGTAATGCCCTCCTGTGGTGGTGTCACCACTGTGTGGCATTGGTCATGTCCTATCTTACTGACCTATTGGTTGAATGTCTGTATGTCATGTCTCTGGTGCTCCCTCTAGTGTCTAGCTAGTCTACGTGTATTTAAATTAACCCCTTGTGTATTTACAGTGATGCATTTCACCACAATCCAGACGAAGGAACAGCTTCTTCCCCACAGCCACTAGACTCCTCAATAACTCTCCCTCAGACTGATCTGTTCCCTGTAAGAATTCCCAACTCCCTATGCTGCTCTTGCTCGTGCATTTGCTTTGTTTGGCCCCTTGTTCCACACTGTAATCAATCACTGTTTGTCGATGTACCGTTTGTCAATGTACCCTGTCGATTATTCTTTTTTTGTGTACTATGTAGGTACTGTGTACGTTCCCTTAGCTGCAGAAAAATACTTTTCACTGTATTCGGGCAGCACGGTAGCATAAGTGGATCGCACTGTGGCTTCTCAGTGCCAGGGTCCCAGGTTCGATTGCCTGCTGGGTCATTGTCTGTGTGGAGTCTGCACGCTCTCCCCGTGTCTGCGTGGGTTTCCTCCCACAGTCCAAAGATGTGCAGGTTAGGTGGATTGGCCGTGATAAATTGCCCTTAGTGACCAAAAAGGTTAGGAGGGGTTCTTGGGTTATTGGATTGGATTGGATTGGATTTGTTTATTGTCACAGGATTGTTATGGGGATAGTGTAGAAGTGAGGGCTTAAGTGGGTCAGTGCAGACTCGATGGGCCGAATGGCCTCCTTCTGCACTGTATGTTCTATGTACTTTGCTACATGTGACAATAAATCAAATCAAATGAAATGTCTGCCTGTGTGTGACCATATCTGTCCAAATATCTGGACATGTGTGTCTGTGTGTGAGCAGTTTTTGTGGGTGTGTGTCTATCTGTATTATGATCTCAGTTGACGTTATGACTGGACGGGAAGTTCTCAGAAAGGACCCTGGGCTGGATTCTCCATCCCGCCAGCCCCGTTTTCTAGCACGGCGCGTTTCCGCCGGCAGCTTTCCTTCCGGCAGCTGGCCAATGGGGTTTCCCATTGTGGCCACCCCACGCCATCGGGAAACCCTCGGGCGTGAGTCGCTGCCAGCGAAGCAAAGGATCCCGCCGATGGATCCGCTGCATAACTTTTATTTAATTATTAACAAAACGTGGAGGAACAGAGTCACAGGAGCACTATTTGGTCAGATTATTGCATCAGATGTTTGATTTAACTTTGAAGCTGCTGTCCCATTTCAACTCTGCTACTGCACATGTCTCTTTAACTCAGAACACTTTATTTAATTTTTTTTGAATGCTTCTGAACTGTACTTTGGTCTCTGTTCACTTAACTCCAAACTTCTTGAAAAATTCTCTTCATTATTCTGTGACTTCTCTAGTTTTAGTTTGTTTCCATGACAAACTGGACTTTAAATATCCAGCATCTGTTTTCTTAACCACTACTCCATAGTATGGCTTTCCTTCTAGCAAAGCTGAGGGGGATGTTCCCTCTTTAGACTTCTAAAACCAACCAACTGCTTCTGGCAGAACTGAGAGCTGCCTTCTGTCACACTATCTATATCCAACGGCAATCAAATTAGCCGAACTAAAACTTAAAAGCTTCCCTACCTTACAAGGCCTCAGCTGCTAAGCAAATGCACATGCTTATGCCTTTTATTTATTCTTCATGCTGTCGCCCTCTCTAAGCACAATAGAAACACAATTGGGACTTAGCCAACCCCAACACATACAAACACCTCTGTCCAGTATTTTTTTTTTTTAATTTAGATTACCCAATAATTTTTTCCAATTAAGGGGCAATTTAGTGTGGCCAAACCACCTACTCTGCACATTTTTTGGGTTGTGGGGGAGAAACCCACGCAGACATGGGGAGAATGTGCAAACTCCACACGGACAGTGACCCAGAGCCGGGATTGAACCTGGGACCTCAGCGCCGTGAGGCAGCTGTGCTAACCACTAGGCCACCGTGCTGCCCTACCTCTGTCCAGCATGAATCTAAATATAGGTTTTACCCTTCCAGGCACAGAAACATTAAATTAAACACACTTGAAACTATACCACATTTCTAATGTGCACCATTCAAATAAAAATTCCTTAACACTACCTTTATTTTCCAAACAATCGTTTGTGTGTCATGTCTGTATGTTAGTATTTTGAGTGTGTATGTTGTGTGTGCGCGTGTGTGTATGTGGTGTGTGACATGTCTGTGTCATGACTCTGTGTGCATGTGTGTATGGTTTTTGTCCTGTGTATGAGTGGGTTTCTTTTTAAATTTAGAGTACCCAATTCATTTTTTCTAATTAAGGGGCAATTTAGCATGGCCAATCCACCTAACCTGCACATCTTTGGGTTGTGGGGGCGAAACCCACGCAAACACGGGAGAACGTGCAAACTCCACACGGACAGTGACCCAGAGCCGGGATCGAACATGGGACCTCTGCGCCGTGAGGCTGCAGGGCTAACCCACTGCGGTGTATGAGTGGGTTGAGTGTATGCCATGTGTGTGCCATGTGTTTTGTGTGTCATTTGTGTATGTCTGTGTATGTGCGTGTGTGCATGCATGTGTGCATGCACGTGCATGTCACTGTGTTGAATTAAGCTTGGTTATGACACCCACCACGTTCGCATTGGCAAAGCCATGTGGAAAGGTTCCAATCTCAGTGAAGAAATTGGGAACTAGTGAGTGGCCAACTGACACTCCCAGAAAGGATTGGAAAATCCGCCCAGTCAACTCTGGATGGCCCTTCAGCCGGTGATTCCGGAGCCCAGACACAAATGTAAACACGATGAAGCGCATCACCTAACACTTGAAGATTAAGTCATGTGCAGCGGACAAAGCTCCAAAAGAAAAGAAAAATAGGCCTTTAACCAGAAAGAAAAAACTGAAGATTTCCCCTTTACAAATGGTCCTGGGGGACTGGGTGATGCAGGAGGTTATACAATGACCATACACTTGCAGCAACTAAGCTTCAATTTAGCCTGGGTGGATTAGATGGAAGTCCGTTCCTTCAGAAACTTCGCTAATTTAGTTGCAACAGTCCAAAGTTCCTAGCGTTTACATTGGCCATTTAATGATTGCCAGAAAACTTGATCGTGTGAAATGGATTCACAATTCAGTGTTCTCTTAGAGATAACTGAGGTCCTGTTCAGAAGGAATGAGTGAAGAAAGATGGGGGAGAGTATCACCCAGTTGCATTCTCCTTTTCTGTATCAAAATCACCAAATAAAAGTCCACAGTAAATGGTCAGTTTGCCTCAATTGCTGTTTGTGGGATCTTGCTGTGCACAGCTGTGAATGCTGCAACATAAAAGGAGTTAATTCAGGCTGTCATGCCTGTTGTAGCTCTCTGACAGAGTTTTTTTTTGCATAAGTCCTTTGTGACTTTTACTGTGACTAAGATCAATGCTTGGGCTCCAGCTTTTCACCATCTATATCAATGGTTTGGATTTGGGGACCAAATATAATATTTCCAAGTTTGCTGAAGTCACAAAACTAGGTGGGAATGTGATATGTGTGGAGAATTTCAAGGGGATTTGGACAGACTCACCGAGTGGGCAAGACCATGGCGGATGGAATATAACGTGAATAGGTGTGAAGTTATCCACATTGCTGGGAGAAGGGGAAAAGAAGGGTATTTCTCAAGAGGTGAGAGAATGCGAATTGTTGAGTCCAACGGGACCTGAATATCATTGATCGTAAGCCACGGAAAGCTAACGTGAAGTTACGGCAAGCAATTAGGAAGGCAAATGGTACGTTGACCTTTGTTGCAAGAGGATTTGAGCACAGGAATGACGATGTCTCGCTGCAATTGTATAGGAGCCTTGATAAGATCACACCTGGAGTATTGTGTGCAGTTTTTGTTCCCCTTAATGAAAAATGAAAATGAAAATTGCTTTATTGTCACGAGTAGGCTTCAATGAAGTTACTGTGAAAAGCCCCTAGTCGCCACATTCCAGCGCCTGTTCGGGGAGGCTGGTACGGGAACCGAACCGTGCTGCTGGTCTGCTTGGTCTGCTTTAAAAGCCAGCAATTTAGCCCAGTGAGCTAAACCACTGGTAACTAAAGAAGGATACGATTGCCACAGAGAGAGTGCAACAAAGGTTCACCAAACTGATTCCTGGGATCGGGGATTGTCCTATGAAGAGAGTTGCCGCGATTGGTCCTATATTTTATAGAGTTTAGAAGAATGAGAGGTTATCTTGTTGAAGTGCACAACATTCTTCCAGGATTCGGCAGGGTAGATCATAGAATCCCTACAGTCCAGGAGGAGGCCATACGACTCATTGAATCCACACTGACCGTCTGAAAGAGCACCCTACCTCGGATCACTCCCCCGCCCTCTCCCCGTAACCCCACCTAACCTTTTTGGACACTAAGGCCAATCTACCTAACCTGCACATCTTTGGACTGTGGGAGGAAACCGAAGCACCCGCAGAAAACCCACCCAGGCGGGTGGAACAAACCATTACAAGGGGACATAAATTTAAGGTGAATGGTGGAAGATATAGGGGGGATGTCAGCGGTAGGTTCTTTACCCAGAGAGTAGTGGGGGCATGGAATACACTGCCTGTGGAAGTAGTTGAGTCGGAAACATTAGGAACCTTCAAGCGGCTATTGGATAGGCACATGGATTACGGTAGAATGCTGGGGTGTAGATTGATTTGTTCTTAATCTAAGACAAAAGTTCGGCACAACATCGTAAGTTATTGTGTAAGTGACAGGCTGTTTAGGACTGAGATGAAGAGGAATTTCTTCATTCAATGGGTGGTGAATGTTTGGAATTCTCTCCCCTGTCGGGCTGTGTCATTGAGTATCTTCAAAACTCAGATCGATAGATTTTTAGATGTTAAAGATACCACGGGATATGGGGATAGTGCAGGAACATGACCACGGGATATGGGGATGGTGCAGGAACATGACCACGGGATATGGGGATAGTGCAGGAACGTGACCATGGGATATGGGGATGGTGCAGGAACGTGACCACGGGATATGGGGATAATGTAGGAACATGACCACGGGATATGGGGATAGTGCAGGAACATGACCACGGGATATGGGGATAATGCAGGAACATGACCACGGGATATGGGGATAGTGCAGGAACGTGACCACGGGATATGGGGATAATGCAGGAACATGACCATGGGATATGGGGATAGTGCAGGAACATGACCACGGGATGTGGGGATTGTGCAGGAACATGACCACGGGATATGGGGATAGTGCAGGAACATGACCACGGGATATGGGGATGATGCAGGAACATGATTACAGGATATGGGGATAGTGCAGGAACATGACCATGGGATATGGGGATGGTGCAGGAACGTGACCACGGGATATGGGGATAGTGCAGGAACATGACCATGGGATATGGGGATAGTGCAGGAACATGACCATGGGATATGGGGATAGTGCAGGAACATGACCATGGGATATGGGGATAGTGCAGGAACATGACCATGGGATATGGGGATGGTGCAGGAACATGACCACGGGATGTGGGGATAGTGCAGGAACATGACCACGGGATATGGGGATAGTGCAGGAACATGACCATGGGATATGGGGATAGTGCAGGAACATGACCACGGGATATGGGGATAGTGCAGGAACGTGACCACGGGATATGGGGATGGTGCAGGAACGTGACCACGGGATATGGGGATGGTGCAGGAACATGACCACGGGATATGGGGATGGTGCAGGAACATGACCACGGGATATGGGATGGTGCAGGAACATGACCACGGGATATGGGGATAGTGCAGGAACGTGACCACGGGATATGGGGATGGTGCAGGAACCTGACCACGGGATATGGGGATGGTGCAGGAACATGACCACGGGATATGGGATGGTGCAGGAACATGACCACGGGATATGGGATGGTGCAGGAACATGACCACGGGATGTGGGGATAGTGCAGGAACATGACCACGGGATATGGGGATGGTGCAGGAACATGGCTTGGAGGTAACGGTACAACCTTGATCCAAGTCGAATGGTGGAGTATGTAAAAGGGGCTGAATGGCCTACTCCTGCTCCTATTTCCTCTGTTCCTACATTACAACTGTAACTGTGTATTAAGATAATTAACTAAGATAATTAAGATGATCAACATGCTGGGGGTTACCATCGATGAGCGACTGAACGGGAGTAGCTATATAAACATTGTCTATAAAATCAGGACAGAGGCTTGGAATCATACAGTGAGTAACTCACCTCCTGACTCCCAAAGTCTGTCCACCATCTACAAGGTGTGTGATGGAATACTCTCCACTTGCCTGGATGAGTGCAGCTCGAACAACACTCAAGAAGCTCAACACCAACCAGGACAAAGCAGCCCCGCTCGATTGTATGCCAGCCAAAAACATTCACCCCCTCCACCCCTGACGAACAGTGGCAGCCGTGTGTACCATCTGCAAGTTGCACTGCAGGAACTCACCAAGGTTTATGAGACAGCAACGTCCAAACCCACGACCACTACATCTAGAAGGACAAGAGCAGCAGATACCTGGGAACCCCGCCTAGGGGTTCTCCTCCAAGCCACTCACCACCCCGACTTGGAAATATGTTGACTGTTTCTTTACTGTCGCTGGGTCAAGATCCTGCAAATCACAGCATGATGGGTATACCTGCATTACATGGATTACAGCGGTTCAATTTGACAACTCATCGCCACCTTCACAAGGGCAATTAGGGATGGGCAATAAATGCCAACCAAGCAACCGATGCCCACATTCCTTGGATGAGTAAAATCAGTTGCTTGTGAAGTGTATTATGACTTCATGAGGACACAAGACAGAATTGTACAAATGTGAGTTCATGCTTCTAGTTGGCAATGCTTCTTGAACTAGCCTTCGGAAGATTGAGGCAGGAAATATGGAAAACTATGTCACGCTTGTTCAGCAGGGCATGCTCCTTTCAGATTGCGGCTGAGATATGTAGCTGGGTTGGTGTCGAGAAATCTTTGCTCGACATTACTCCACCGTTGGAAGCTGTTGACGGCTGGGCCCGAAGTCCTCCAATTCCCTCCCTAAGTCCCTTCACACCTCTCCCTGCTCTTCCCCTATAATTTGTTCCTTAAAATTCATCTATGTGATCAAAACTTTGGTCCTATGTCTTAATATCAATTGGGGGGAAGCACGGTGGTGCAGTGGTTAGCACTGCAGCCTCACAGCGCCGAGGTCCCAGGTTCGATCCCGGCTCTGGGTCACTGTCCGTGTGGAGTTTGCACATTCTCCCCATGTTTGCGTGGGTTTCACCCCACAATCCAGAGATGTGCAGGGTTGGTGAATTGGCCATGCTAAATTGCCCCTCAGTTGAAAAACGCTCAATTTATATATTTTTTAAATTGCCTCTTTTTTTTTTTTTTTCTTTTTTTTTTATAAATTTAGATTACCCAATTATTTTTTTCAATTAAGGGGCAATTTAGTGTGGCCAATCCACCTACTCTGCACATTTTTTGGGTTGTGGGGGTGAAACCCACGCAGACACGGGGATTAAATTGCCTCTTAATTGGAAAAATGAATTGGGTACTCTACATTTAAATTTTTAAAAATGTCTTAATATCACTTGGTGTTAAATTATGTTTGATAGCACTCCCGTGAAGCTCTTTGGGCTACTTGACAGTGTTAAAGGTGCTATATAAATGCAAGTGATTGTTGTCCAAGGGAGTTTGATAAATACTCGAAGGAGAAAGATTTGCAGGACTGTGACGAAAGAGGAGATGGGCGTGGAAACAATTGGATAGTTCTTCCACGGCGTCAGCCTCGCGATGATGGACTGAGTGTCCTTTTTCTATACTGTAAGATTTCAATTGTTCAGACTTTTTTCGGATCATTGTTTCTATAATTTAAAAATTCCATCTTCAATTTCACCCGAATCATAGAATTTACAGTATAGAAGGAGGCCATTCGGCCCATCGAGCCTGCACCGGCCCTTGGAAAGAACACCACATTTAAGCCCTCCTCCACCCTATCCCTGTAACCCAATGACCGCACCTCACCTTTTCTGAACACTGAGGACAATTTAGCATAGCCAATCCACCTAACCTGTATATCTTTGGACTCCGGAGCACACAAAGGAAACCCACGCAGACATGGGGAGAATGTGCAGACTCCGCACAGACAGTGACCCAAGCCGGGAATCGAACCTGGGACCCTGGAGCTGTGAAGCAACAGTGCTAACCACTATGCTACCGTGCCGCCCTAATATTCAGCATTTCGACACAGCACCTTGAAGAATATTACCCCTCTGTGCTAACATTTTATCAAACATAAGAAACAGCACTGAAATATAAAAACAAGCTTTATGGTGTTACGCAGCTGGTGGTATCAAGCACTAAAGTGGCTTGGGAACCGTTTTGTTGGGAATGATCTGCATCAGAATACACTGACATTGGAAACCCCTGTGTCTATTCTTTTTAAAGTGTGTTTGCACACTTTGCCTGTAATTAAAGGGCTATCTGTTTAGGCGCTGCCATTTTGAATGATGCAGGGTCAGCAATGGGAATTGTGTGCAATCCCCTTGGCTAATATACAATTTCACCAAAGATACTGTTCTGCCAAGCATTAAAAGACTGCTCAAATTATATGGATAGGAGGGGGTAATTACAATGGCTGTGTTTTCTTGAAAGCTCGATTCAAGTAACATCTTCATAAAAGCCTCTGTTGGGAGTGAATTTTCACAGGGGCTTGGATAGTGACTCTGGAGTAACTGTAGACTGATCGCATTCAATATTCAGACAATGTGATGCTACAATTAAAAGTAATAAAGGCTAATTCAAAGCTGGGATAGAGAAATGGAAGAGCGCAATGCACTGCACATCAGAGGGTATACTCAGGTTTGTGAGGTTGCACTTACATTCCTGGATTCAATTCCTGTCCACACCCATCCCGACAATTATAAATCTGCACCGCAGAGGTTATGGAGAGCTCCAACAAAGCAGATCCCAAGTGGAAAAGGAGTGAAATGAAAGAGAAAATGCTGGAGAATCTCAGCAGGTCTGGCAGCATCTGTAGGGAGAGAAAAGAGCGAACGTTTTGAGTCCAATGACTCTTTGTCAAAGCTTTGTTTTTTATAAATGTTTTTTTTTATTATAAATTTAGATTACCCAATTATTTTTTCCAATTAAGGGGCAATTTAGCGTGGCCAATCCACCCACTCTGCACATTTTTGGGTTGTGGGGGCGAAACCCACACAGACACGGGGAGAATAATAAATGTTTTTTATTGGGTTTTTGAATAAAGTATGTACACAAAATAGAATACATGTATATATAGAAGAGAAGGGAACATGCATAAAAAACAAAACAAACAACATAAAAAAACAAAGTTAGAATAAAATAACTGGTAGGGTATTATGTGCTAGCCCAACAACAGCAGCTCTGTACAATTGGCAGTATTGTTTTTAGCACATAAGTAGGTATCTGTTTGTGGGGGTGGGGGGGAAATTGGGGGGGGGGGACATATACATTTGAGAGCCGGAGAAACAATTACAGAACAATTACAGAGGGCAGTACGCGAATGGATCTGGTGTTGGTGTTGTCGCTTGCTTCTCCCGGATGTTTTTCGCTGCTGTTGTTGTCTCGCGATCACTTCCGCTTCAGCCGTTCGTCCCGTCTTTCGCCCGGATTTTCCTTGTTCTCTGCTCCTGTAGATGCCAAGTTTGTTACTGTTTCCTGTGCCCTCCTTCTGGCTGTCATTCCCTTTGGCTGTCATTCCCTTGCCTCCCCCCCCCCCCCCCCCACCTCACTGGTTCCCCTCTATTGTTCCCTGTCTCCTCCCTCTTCCACCCCCTCCCCACCTTCTACTGCGGTTCACCTTTCTTTTCTCTTAGGTGCAGCTGCTATCCACCCCCCCCCCCCCCCCCCCCCCCCCCCCCCACACCCCACCTCCCGGTCTATCCCTCCCTCGCCCCCCTCTGCTACTTTCCCCTGATTCTTGGCTACCTGGCTATTCTTCTGCTTGTTCGTGGGCCACAAACAGGTCCCGAAACAACTGGGTGAATGGCTCCCACGTTCTGTGGAAGCTGTCGCCTGACCCTCGGCTAGCGAGTTTGATTTTCTCCATTTGGGGAGATTCTGAGAGGTCGGACAGCCAGATTGCAGCTTTGCGTGGTGCTGCTGACCGCCAGCCAAACAGGATTCTACGGTGGGCGATCAGGGAGGCAAAGGCAAGGGCGTCTGCCCTCCTCCCCAGGAACGGATCTGGCTGGTCTGACACCCCGAAGACCGCCACTTTCGGGCATGGCTCTACCCTCACCCCCACCACTTTGGACATTGCCTCAAAGATGACTGTCCAGTACCCCGCAAGTCTGGGGCATGACCAGAACATGTGGGTGTGGTTGGCCGGGCCTCCTTGGCACCGTTCACATCTATCCTTCACCTCCGGGAAGAACCTACTCATACGGGTTCTTGTTAAGTGGGCTCTATGTACCACTTTTAGTTGCGTCAGGCTCAGCCTTGCGCACGTGGAGGTGGAGTTGACCCTATGCAGTGCTTCACTCCAGAGTCCCCACCCTATCTCAATCCCCAGGTCCTCCTCCCATTTCTTTCTTGTTGCGTTCAGTACGGTGTCGGCCCTTTCTACCAGTCGGTCATACATGTTGCTTCAGTTCCTTTTATCTAGGATGCTTGGACCCAGTAACTCTTCCAGTAATGTCTGTCGTGGCGGCTGTGGATATGTCTCTTTGTCAAAGTTAACATGATGTGGAGATGCTGGCATTGGACTGGGGTGAGCACAGTAAGAAGTCTTACAACACCAGGTTAAAGTCCAACAGGTTTGTTTCAAACACGAGCTTTCGGAGCACTGCTCCTTCCTCAGGTGAATGGAGCTGCGCTCCGAAAGCTCGTGTTTGAAACAAACCTGTTGGACTTTAACCTGGTGTTGTAAGACTTCTTACTGTGCTCAAAGTTAACAGACAGAGAAAGTGGGAAAAGGAGTGAGCTGAGGGGAAAAATTAGGTCACCTTAAATTCAATTGTCCAAAACCGGGCAGTTAAAGGGAATCTTTAAGGTTTAAAATTAGATATTGCACAGCATAAATAAGGTGGAGAAGCAATTTGATTCAAAGTGAAGCAAGCAAGCAGAACCAGGAAAACAAATTCAAACAAGTGACTTATTTTAACATTGTTACATAACAAATGAAAAATTACACTTAAATTTTAACTTATCCTGGGTAGAATTTATGTGAGATTTCTTTCTTTCTTACACTTAAAAATAATCAATGACTTGGAAATATTAAAAACAATTATCACTTAAATATTTGTATCAGTCACATGCAGTGACCCAACAATAATAATATTTATTAGTGTCACAAGTAGGCTTACATTAACACTGCCATGAAGTTACTGTGAAAAACTCTCGTCGCCACATTCCAGCGTCTGTTCGATTACATGGAGGGAGAATCCGGAATCGCCAAATCATCTCACAAGCACGTCTTTCGGGACTTGTGGGAGGAAACCGGAGCACCCGGAGGAAACCCACGGGGATATGGGGAGAACGTGCAGCCTCCTCACAGAGCGATCCAAGCCGGAATCAAACCCGGACCCTGACGCTGTGAAGCAACAGTGCTAATTTCTTGCCTTAATCCTCACCTCACTCTTCACTTCAATCCTTGTTGGAATGCCTCCTGCCAACCTGAGGGTATATTGTCGCCCTACCCTCCTCCACAGCATCCAACAAATGGCTGAGGGCCCCTTCTGTAAATCTAGCAGCTAGTTTCCTAGCTGCCATCCTGTTAGCTTGAATCAGATCAAATGCGGTGGAGCCATTTAAATACAGTGGCCCCTTCATTGAAGTGCACAGATGACTCCCAGAGCGAATCAGACACTTTGAGATTCAAGCGTGGCATTTTTCAGGTGGGGGAAGAGATTTTTTTGAAGTGCCTTAAGATTGTCATCTGGATCACGCCACCGAGGCCAACAGGAATTTCACCGATTTCCTCACCGAAAATGACACTGCAATTTCTTTGGAAAATTCCACCTATAACTTTTCAATGTCATTGAATATTGTTTGAGGTAGAAGTATATAGATTCTTGACTATTGAGGAAGTCAAGGTTATCAGGGGTGGGTGGGAATATGTAGCTGGCGGCCACAGTCAGATCAGTCATGATATTATTTGTGATGGAGCAGGATCGAGGGGATAAATGGTCTGATCCTAATTAGCATGTTCCTATGTTCGAGAGGTTTACGATGGTGTCAGGAAGCAAAGGTTGTTTTCAGTGATCTACGCTTGGATTGTTGGTTATTAGAAGTATAGATTTAAGGGGTGGCACGGTAGCACAGTGGTTAGCACTGTTGCTTCATAGCACCAGGGTCCCCGGTTCAATTCCCAGCTTGGGTGACTGTCTGTGCGGAGTCTGCATGTTTTCCCCGTGTCTCCGTGGATTTCCTCCGGATGCTCCGGTTTCCTCCCCACAGTCCAAAGATGTGCGGGTTAGGTGGATTGGCCATGATAAATTGCCCTCAGGTTGGGTGGCGTTTCTGGGTTACAGGGATGGGGTGAAGGTGTGGGCTTAAGGAGGGTGGTCTTTCCAGGGGCCGGTGCAGACGCGATGGGCTGAATGGTCTCCTTCTGCACTGTTGATTTTATGAAGGGAGTTTAATTCAGTGCTTCTGTGTAGGATCAGGTGAAAACTTTAGTTAGATTCATGTTTAACAAAGGCATTTACGAGGGCGGCATGTGGCGCAGTGGTTAGCACTGGGACTGCGGCGCTGAGGACCCGGGTTCGATTTCGATCCCGTCTCTCGGTCACTGTCCGTGTGGATTTTGCACATTCTCCTCATGTTTGTATGGGTTTCATCCCCACAACCCAAAGATGTGCAGGGTAGGTGGATTGGTCATGCTTAATTGCCCCTTAATTGGAAAAAATGAATTGGGTACTCTAAATTTTAAAAAAAATTAAGGTTCAGGCAAATGAAGCTATGCCTATCAATGATGGGCAAATGAAATTTGGGAATGTTCGGAAGCCAGAAATACATTATGTCAAGTTTTAATGCAGCCAATGTTTCAAAAGGTTGTTTTAGTATAACTATGGCATTTACTTGTGAGTTATTCTGACATCTACATAAATTGATAAGAATTTTAAAAAGTAAATCAAGATTTAATTTTCCAAACACCCTTGAAAAGAATTAAACACTGATACGCAGTGTCGGAGAATCGCCCGGGGCCGCCGAGAATCCCGCCCCCGCCATGTCCAGAATTCTCCCACCCGCCAGAAGTCAGCGTGCCGCCAATCCCGCCGCCCGCCTCGGAGAATGGCTGGGGCCGGCGGGAGGCAACGGTTTTATGTGCTGCCGTTATTCTCAGGCCCGGATGGGCCGAAGTCCCGCCGACGTGGCCATGGGTCACGTCGGCGTTAATCAAAGTAGGTGTTTAACGGCGAAAACCAGTGCTGATGGTTGACGCTGTTCAGCGTGGAGGTGGGTGACAGGCCGGGGAGAGAGAGAGAACTGACAAACTGCGAGTGTCGGTGGGTTGGGGGGGGTGGTGGGAAGAGAGAGAGAACTGACAAACTGCGAGTGTCGGTGGGTTGGGGGGGGTGGTGGGAAGAGAGAGAGAACTGACAAACTGCGAGTGCCGGTGGGTTGGGAGGGGGGCTCTTTATGTGATGTCTCGCCGGGCGGCGTTGATGAAGTCGCCCGCCGTCAACCGACGCGCCACTTCCGCAGCGGGTGAAACCGACGTGAATTGCGTAACGCCGCTGCTGGCCCATTCAGGCCCGGTGAATACGCAATGTTTTGCGGGGCCCAACGCCGGAGTCATCAGCACCGTTTTTGGCCGCCGGTCCCGGGCATTGCGACGGACATCGGAGAATTTCGCCCCCGGAGTGGAAACGGGGAAATTGGTCAAATTTGTTGATCCAATTAATTATATTTCAAATAAAGATGACGATGAATGATTTTAGAAAACAGAACATTGCACTTAATCAATAATGAGCCCCTCAGGAAGGAAACAACATTTGGTGGATTTATTTGAGAATTTGCGACGCTCAGAAGCATGATAAAAACCACAGGCCATGTCATGGGCTAATTTTCAAAATAATCTGCAATGTCACTGCGGTAGATGTATTTTAGACAGCATTACATGGTCGTGGCTTGTTTGCTCCTGGTAGGATGGGGTTAAATTAAATTACAGCATCTTAGTGCATGTCAGCAGCATCTGCTGATCACACTGCTGAATGTCGATCTAACGGGAAGGCCATTAGAATCCAGTCTCTCCCGAAACCCTGCTGCTTTAAGCAGCAACCACAGATGGATTAATTGGGCTGGAGTGGACATTGGGGCATTCCATCCTAGCTGCGCCAGTTTTCATAATCTTTATTGTCACAAGTAGGCTTACATTAACACTGCAATGAAGTTACTGTGAAAAGCCCCTAGTCGCCACACTCCGGCGCCTGTTCGGGTACACAGAGGGAGAATTCAGAATGTCCAATTCACCTAACAAGCACGTCTTTCGGGATTTGTGGGAGGAAACCGGAGCACCCGGAGGGAACCCACGCTGACACGGGGAGAAGGTGCAGACTCCGCACAGACAGTGACCCAAACCGGGAATCGAACCTGGGACCCTGGCGCTGTGAAGCAACAATGCTAACCACTGTGTACTGTGTTGCCCATGCTCCATGCTGCCTGTTCAGATCTGAAGTACAGTCTGTTGCGTTTCAAACCATCAACACGAGTGATGTTCTGGAGGCAGTGGGTGAGATTCTCCAGTCCCCCAGCCATGTCTCCAGCCCACTGCTGGCGGGAACCGAGAAGCCCCATGGCTGGAGAATTCCGACCAGTGTCTTTGGGCATCCACTTTGTCCATCACTTCAATGCCACAGTTGCCAGCATTGGTTCTGCTTATTATCCAGGCCCAGTATTGCAACACAGCTTGATTAACAGTGGACTGCATTGTGACTGCCGGAGCAACAACAACGTGCATTTAGAAAGCGCCCTTCACGTAGTAAAACATCCCAAGGTGCGTCACAGCAGCATTATTAAGCAAAACTTGAAACCAAGCAGCACAAGGAGATACGAGGGCAGGTGAACAAATGCTCGGTAAAAATGGGCAGCACGATAGCATTGTGGTTAGCTCAAATGCTTCACAGCTCCAGGGTCCCAGGTTCGAATCCCGGCTTGGGTCACTGCCAGTGTGGAGTCTGCACGTTCTCCCCGTGTGTGCCTGGGTTTCCTCCGGGTGCTCCGGTTTCCTCCCACAGTCCAAAGATGTGCAGGTTAGGTGGATTGGCCATGCTAAATTGCCCTTAGGGTCCAAATTGCCCTTAGTGTTGGGTGGGGTTACTGGGTTATGGCGATATGGTGGAGGTGTGGGCTTGGGTAGGGTACTCTTTCCAAGAGCCGGTGCAGACTCGATGGGCCGAATGGCCTCCTTCTGCACTGTAAATTCTATGAAAATGAAAATGATCATTATATTAGCGTGTCAAAAGAGGAAAGAAAGAGATAGAGGCTGAAATCTTCTGGCCTCGTTCGAGGCTGGAATTTTTTGGTGCTGCTGGAAGTGAATAGAGTTTTGGCTGGAACGCCAAATTTTCCGCTCTTGCTCGCTCGCAATGGGTCCTGCCGCGAACAAAACCTGAGAATCCCAGCCATTGAGTTATCGAGTTTAAGGCAGGAAATTCCACAGATTAAGGCCTGGACTGCTGAGGTTTGGCAGGAGCGGTGGGAGAAAACCAGAGCAACCGGAGGAAACCCACGCATACACGGGGAGAACGTGCAGACTCCGCTCTCCAATGGCAGATGACAATCCGTGCAGTCTGATCCTTGGCTACAAAACCCTGAGTCCTAATTCTATTTAGGTATCTCACTCAGCTGCTTGTGAATCTTCAGGTTTGGGAATAAAAACACTTCTTGGTCAACTAACCTTGTTTGTGCTTGTTGAAGCATAAAAGTTATCCAGGTCAACTGGGACTTCAAATTAATGTCTCATCTGCAGTGTTCAATGGTTTATTTCATCCGTTTTTGATTAATATCACATTGAAACATAGAAAATCAGCGCAGGAGGAGTCCATTCAGCCCTTCGAGCCTGCTCTGCCATTCATTATGATCATGGCTGGGCATCCAGGGCAGCACGGTGGTGCAGTGGTTAGCACTGCTGCCTCACGGCACCGAGGTCCCAGGTTCGATCCCGGCCCTGGGTCACTGTCCGTGTGGAGTTTGCACATTCTCCCCGTGTCTGCGTGGGTTTCGCCCCCACAACCCAAAGATGTGCAGGGTAGGTGGGTTGGCCACACTAAATTGCCCCCTAATTGGAAAACAAAATGAATTGGGTACTCTAAATTAAAGAAAAATGGCTGATCATCCAACACATTAGCCTGATCCCACCTTCCCCAATATACTTTGATTCCTTTCACCCCCATGAACTATATTTAACAGCTTCATGAAAACATACAATGTTGTGGTCTCAACTCCACAGGCCGATCACCTTCTGGGCAAAGAAATTTCTCTTTATCTCAGTCCTAATTGGTCTACTCCGTATCCTCAGAATGTGACCCCTGTTTCTGGACCCACCCACCATCGGGAACATCCTTCCTGCATCTACCCTGCCCAGTCCGGTTAGAATTTTATAGATTTCTACCTCATTCTTCTGAACTCCAGCGAATACAATCCTAACCAGCTCAGTCTCTCCTCGTCCCAGGAATCAGTCTGGTAAACCTTTGCTGCACTCCCTCGAGAGCAAGAACATCCTTCCTCAGATAAGGAAACCAAAACTGCTCACAATACTCCAGGTGTGGCCTCACCAAGGCGCTATACAATTGCAGCAACACATCCCTGCTCCTGTACTCGAATCCTCTTGCTTTGATGGGCAACATACCATTTGTCACCTTTACCATCAGCTGTACCTGCATGCTAACCTTCAGCAACTGGTGTCTGAGGGCACCCAGGTCTCGGTGCACATTCCCCTCTCTCAATTATTGTTTTATGAATTTTGAGTACCCAATTGATTTTTTCCAATTAAGGGGCAATTTTAGCGTGGCCAACCCACCTACCCTGCACATCTTTTGTTGTGGGGGTGAAACACATGCAAACACGGGAGAATGTGCAAACTTCATATGGTACAGAGTGTCCCTCTCAGGGTTGTGTCTCTGCACAACAGGGTGTCCCTCGCACGTCTGGCTGTCTCTGCAGTACAGGGTGCCCCTCGCAGATCAGGCTGTCTCTGCAGTACAGGGTGTCCCTCGCACGTCTGGCTGTCTCTGCAGTACAGGGTGTCCCTCGCAGATCAGGCTGTCTCTGCAGTACAGGGTGTCCCTCGCACGTCTGGCTGTCTCTGCAGTGCAGGGTGTCCCTCGCACGTCTGGCTGTCTCTGCAGTACAGGGTGTCCCTCGCAGATCAGGCTGTCTCTGCAGTACAGGATGTCTCTCGCAGATCAGGCTGTCTCTGCAGTACAGGGTGTCTCTCGCAGATCTGGCTGTCTCTGCAGTACAGGGTGTCTCTCGCAGATCTGGCTGTCTCTGCAGTACAGGGTGTCCCTCGCACGTCTGGCTGTCTCTGCAGTACAGGGTGTCTCTCGCAGATCAGGCTGTCTCTGCAGTACAGGGTGTCTCTCGCAGATCAGGCTGTCTCTGCAGTACAGGGTGTCCCTCGCACGTCTGGCTGTCTCTGCAGTACAGGGTGTCCCTCGCACGTCTGGCTGTCTCTGCAGTACAGGGTGTCCCTCGCACGTCTGGCTGTCTCTGCAGTACAGGGTGTCTCTCGCAGATCAGGCTGTCTCTACAGTACAGGGTGTCTCTCGCAGATCAGGCTGTCTCTGCAGTACAGGGTGTCTCTCGCAGATCAGGCTGTCTCTGCAGTACAGGGTGTCTCTCGCAGATCAGGCTGTCTCTGCAGTACAGGGTGTCTCTCGCAGATCAGGCTGTCTCTGCAGTACAGGGTGTCCCTCGCACGTCTGGCTGTCTCTGCAGTACAGGGTGTCCCTCGCACGTCTGGCTGTCTCTGCAGTACAGGGTGTCTCTCGCAGATCAGGCTGTCTCTGCAGTACAGGGTGTCTCTCGCAGATCAGGCTGTCTCTGCAGTACAGGGTGTCCCTCGCACGTCTGGCTGTCTCCGTAGTACAGGGTGTCCCCCGCACGTCTGGCTGTCTCTGCAGTACAGGGTGTCTCTCGCAGATCAGGCTGTCTCTGCAGTACAGGGTGTCCCCCGCACGTCTGGCTGTCTCTGCAGTACAGGGTGTCTCTCGCAGATCCGGCTGTCTCTGCAGTACAGGGTGTCCCTCGCACGTCTGGCTGTCTCTGCAGTACAGGGTGTCCCTCGCACGTCTGGCTGTCTCTGCAGTACAGGGTGTCTCTCGCAGATCAGGCTGTCTCTGCAGTACAGGGTGTCTCTCGCAGATCAGGCTGTCTCTGCAGTACAGGGTGTCCCTCGCACGTCTGGCTGTCTCTGCAGTACAGGGTGTCTCTCGCAGATCAGGCTGTCTCTGCAGTACAGGGTGTCTCTCGCAGATCAGGCTGTCTCTGCAGTACAGGGTGTCCCTCGCACGTCTGGCTGTCTCCGTAGTACAGGGTGTCCCCCGCACGTCTGGCTGTCTCTGCAGTACAGGGTGTCTCTCGCAGATCAGGCTGTCTCTGCAGTACAGGGTGTCCCCCGCACGTCTGGCTGTCTCTGCAGTACAGGGTGTCTCTCGCAGATCAGGCTGTCTCTGCAGTACAGGGTGTCTCTCGCAGATCAGGCTGTCTCTGCAGTACAGGGTGTCTCTCGCAGATCAGGCTGTCTCTGCAGTACAGGGTGTCTCTCGCAGATCAGGCTGTCTCTGCAGTACAGGGTGTCCCTCGCAGGTCTGGCTGTCTCTGCAGTACAGGGTGTCCCCCGCACGTCTGGCTGTCTCTGCAGTACAGGGTGTCTCTCGCAGATCAGGCTGTCTCTGCAGTACAGGGTGTCTCTCGCAGATCAGGCTGTCTCTGCAGTACAGGGTGTCCCTCGCACGTCTGGCTGTCTCCGTAGTACAGGGTGTCCCCCGCACGTCTGGCTGTCTCTGCAGTACAGGGTGTCTCTCGCAGATCAGGCTGTCTCTGCAGTACAGGGTGTCTCTCGCAGATCAGGCTGTCTCTGCAGTACAGGGTGTCCCTCGCAGATCAGGCTGTCTCTGCAGTACAGGGTGTCTCTCGCAGATCTGGCTGTCTCTGCAATACAGGGTGTCCCTCGCAGATCAGGCTGTCTCTGCAGTACAGGGTGTCCCTCGCACGTCTGGCTGTCTCTGCAGTACAGGGTGTCCCTCGCACGTCTGGCTGTCTCTGCAGTACAGGGTGTCTCTCGCAGATCAGGCTGTCTCTGCAGTACAGGGTGTCTCTCGCAGATCAGGCTGTCTCTGCAGTACAGGGTGTCCCTCGCACGTCTGGCTGTCTCCGTAGTACAGGGTGTCCCCCGCACGTCTGGCTGTCTCTGCAGTACAGGGTGTCTCTCGCAGATCAGGCTGTCTCTGCAGTACAGGGTGTCTCTCGCAGATCAGGCTGTCTCTGCAGTACAGGGTGTCCCCCGCACGTCTGGCTGTCTCTGCAGTACAGGGTGTCTCTCGCAGATCAGGCTGTCTCTGCAGTACAGGGTGTCTCTCGCAGATCAGGCTGTCTCTGCAGTACAGGGTGTCTCTCGCAGATCAGGCTGTCTCTGCAGTACAGGGTGTCCCTCGCACGTCTGGCTGTCTCTGCAGTACAGGGTGTCTCTCGCAGATCAGGCTGTCTCTGCAGTACAGGGTGTCCCTCGCACGTCTGGCTGTCTCTGCAGTACAGGGTGTCCCTCGCACGTCTGGCTGTCTCTGCAGTACAGGGTGTCTCTCGCAGATCAGGCTGTCTCTGCAGTACAGGGTGTCTCTCGCAGATCAGGCTGTCTCTGCAGTACAGGGTGTCCCTCGCACGTCTGGCTGTCTCCGTAGTACAGGGTGTCCCCCGCACGTCTGGCTGTCTCTGCAGTACAGGGTGTCTCTCGCAGATCAGGCTGTCTCTGCAGTACAGGGTGTCACTCGCAGATCTGGCTGTCTCCGCAGTACAGGGTGTCTCTCGCAGATCAGGCTGTCTCTGCAGTACAGGGTGTCACTCGCAGATCTGGCTGTCTCCGCAGTACAGGTTGTCCCTCTCAGGTCCGTCTATCTCCGCAATACAGGTGTCCATTGCAGATCAGGCTGTCTCCGCAGTACAGGTTGTCCCTCTCAGGTCCGTCTATCTCCGCAATACAGGTGTCCATTGCAGATCTGGCTGTCCCACAGTACAGGGTGTCACTCGCTTGTCCTGCTTTGTTGGCAGTACAGGATGTCCCTTGCATGTCCGGCTGTCTCCGCTCCCAGGAAGTGATTCATTGCTCCCGCCGACATTGCACCCCGGCCCTGGCTTCACTGGGAATTCCCATTGACAGTGGCAGGAACAGACAATCATGCCACCAGTGCACAGTGCACCGCCTGCCGCTGCTGAGAAACAGGTAACTGGGAGGCTGGAGAATCCGCCCAGAATGTGGATGTCGCTGGTACCGCCAGCACATGTTGCTCATCCCGATTTGCCACGAGAAGGTGGCAGTGAGTCGCTGCCTTGAACTGCAGATATCCACATGGTGTAGGTACATCCACAGTGCTCTTAGGGAGGGAGTCCCAGGATTTTGTCTCTGCGACAGGAAAAGACCAGCGATGTGATTCCAAGTCAGGATGATACATAGCTTGGAGCGATCATTCAGATGCCAGTGATCCAATGGATCTGCTGCGCTTGTCCCTCCAGGTGGCAAAGGTCGCGGGTTTAGAAGGTGCTGTCGAAGGAGCCTTATTGAGTTGCTGTAACACACCCTGTACACACTGCACACTGTTACCACTGTGCATCAGTGATGGGGGGAGTGAATGTTGAAGGTGGTGGATGGGGTGCCAAGCAAACGGTTGCTTTGTCCTGGGTGGTGTCGAGATCCTTGAGTGATGTTGGAGCTGCACTCATCCAGGCAAGTGTAGAGTACTCCATCACGCTCCTGGCTTGTGCCTTGGGACAGGCTTTTTGAGAGGTAGGAGGTGAGTTACTCGCTGCAGGATTCCTGCCTCAGATCTGCTCTTGTAGCCACAGATGGTTGATCGGGTGGCATGGTGGCGCACTGGTTAGCACTATTGCCTCACGGCACCGAGGACCCGGATTCGATCCCGACTCTGGGCCACTGTCTCTGTGGAGTTTGCATATTCTCTCCGTGTCTGCGTGGGTTTCACCTCCACACCCCAAAGATGTGCAGGATAGGTGGATTGGCCATGCTAAATTGCCCCTTAATTGGGTAAAAAAATGAAGTGGGCACTTTCCTTTTTTTTTCAAAAAGTGGAGATGGTTGGTTTTTCCTTTGTTGGATGTGGTCATTACTGAGCATTTGTGTGGCATGAATCTTACTTGCCACTTATCGGACAAAGCCGGATCTTGCTGCAAGTGGGCATGGACTGCTTCAGTATCTGAGGATTGGCGAATGGAGTACAATTCCAGTGTTCAACCAAACCTGGTTCAAAATTACTCTTGTGGCTCTGAAGTACATTGGATTACACAAAGGTTAGCAGAAGGTTCTCCAGAAATGCTGTTTTTTTCTTTGTCTCTTTCTCTTCATCCAGTTTGGAGTGGAAACAACAGGACTCCCTGAAGATTATTTTGTTCCACATTGCGAAAAGAAAGACTTACATCGATGTGACATCTTTCACAACTTGAGAACATTGCAAAACACTTGGCAGCGAACAAAGTGTGGCCATTCTTATAATGAAGGGAGATTTGTGCACAGTAGGATCCAACCAAAAGGATTTGTGGGCAGCATAGTAGCACAGTGGTTAGGGGGCAGCACGGTAGCACAGTGGTTAGGGGGCAGCACGGTGGCGCAGTGGGTTAGCTCTGCAACCTCACGGCGCCGAGGTCCCAGGTTCAATCCCGGCTCTGGGTCACTGGCCGTGTGGAGTTCGCACATTCTCCCTGTGTTTGCGTGGGTTTTGCCCCCACAACCCAAAGATGAGCAGGCGAGGTGGATTGGCCACGCTAAATTGCCCTTAGTGTCCAAAAAAGGTGTGGTGGGCTTACTGGGTTATGGGGGTAGGGTGGAGGTGTGGGCTTGGGTAGGGTGCTCTTTCCAAGAGCCAGTGCAGACCCGATGGGCCAATGGCCTCCTTCTGCACTGTAAATTCTATGATGTGGAGATGCCGGCGTTGGACTGGGATGAGCACAGTAAGTCAAGGGTGGGACTGGGGTGAGTCAAGGACCTGAGGAAGGAGCAGTGCTCCGAAAGCTAGTGTTTGAAACAACATGTTGGTCTTTAACCTGGTGTTGTAAGACTTCTTACTGTAAATTCTATGAACAGCAATGTGACAATAGCCAGATGATCAACCTTTAGAGATGGTGATTTTACGGATAAATATTAGCCAGGGCTCCAGTGTTACCTTTGAAGTGCTCCCGTAGGGTCTTTAACGCCTGCTCAGAGTGCCTCAGTTCAATGCATCTCCTCAGCACTGACCCGAATCAGCCAAGCATTTTGTGCTGAAGTGGGACCTTAAACCAATGATTTTTCTTTTTTCCTGACTCAAATGCAATAGCCCTACCCACTGAGTGCCAACACTATCATTGAGACCCTCTCACTTGTGACAAGAGTTCAGTCCCTGAGAATATGTCTGCTCATTCACACAGAAGCATGTCATGCCTTTCTTGATGAACTGGAAGAAGCACAGTTGCTATATCGCGATGTGCGTTTGCAATTTTGGATGCTCATCGACGGTGCAGCATCGAAAGGGAATATGATAGGAGGTGTTGCAGGAGAATGAAGTGTAGAATTCCTAAGCTTCTGAAATAACCCTGCTGCAGTCACAGATAGCATCTGAAAAAAAAAAGCTTTCTACTTCGCACCATTCTGCACAGCTCAAGCCACCAGGAATGCAAAGGATTACAATGTTTAATATCCCGTGAAGTCATTTCTCAATACCAACCATTCTCAGACAAGTTAGAATAAACATGACAGCCAATCAGGGCTGTAAAGAAAGTGAATAGCCTAGCCCTGGAACAATATAGATAAACAAACTGATACCATGTCAGGATATGTGTTTTTACGATAGGATAACAAAACAAGTCTTTCGCACCCTTCGGCATGGGTTAAAAATCCCATAAGTATCAGCAAATCAACAATGAAAACTTTGAACTACAATTCTTTTGGCATTAACTCTGCCCTCGACAGCCCTCGAAACACTCCCCTCTGAAGCAGTAAAGGCTGTGACTGAGGGAGAGAGTTTTCTTGTGTCGGGAGATTGCTCTGTGCACAGATTGGTTGCCACATTTGCTACATTGCAACCTGTCTGCACTTACTGTCTGTGTAAAGAATTTCGGATGCACTGAGGTTGCAAAAGGCACAAGGAAGATTCAAAACCCTCTTTCCTGCGCAACAAACTGTTCATGCAGGACTCAGAGAGCGTGCAGCCTCTCGTGGGGAAGAGGCCAGTTCTCAATGTGAGGCAGCGGCCAGGAAATCCAATAGAGAATTCAGAAGAAACCTCTTTACCAAGGAGTGGTGAGAGTGTGGGACTGGAGTTGGCCTTGGAACGGGTCCAGAGAAGGTTCACAAGAATGATCCCTGGAATGAATAACTTGTCGTATGACAAACGGTTGAGAAGTCTGGGTCTGTACTCGTTGGAGTATAGAAGGATAAGGGGGGATCTTATTGAAACTTACAGGATACTGCGAGGCCTGGATAGAGTGGATGTGGAGAGGATGCTTCCACTGGTAGGAAAAACTAGACGCAGAGGACACAATCTCAGACTAAAGGGACGATCCTTTAAAACAGAGATGAGGAGGAATTTCTTCAGCAAGAGGGTGGGGAATCTGTGGAACTTTTTTGCCGCAGAAGGCCGTGGAGGCCAAATCACTGAGTGTCTTTAAGGCAGAGATAGATAGTTTCTGGATTAATAAGGAGATCAGGGGGGGCAGCATGTGGCGCAGTGGATAGCACTGGGACTGCTGCGCTGAGGACCCTGGTTCGAATCCCGGCACTGGGTCATTCTCCCCAGTTTCACCCCCACAACCCAAAGGTGAATTGGCCACCCTAAGGTGAATTGGTCACACTAAATTGCCCCTTAATTGGGGGGAAAAAAAATTGGGTACTCTAAATTTATTAAAAAAATAAGGAGATCAGGGGTTATGGGGAATAGGCAAGAGAACGGGGATGAGAAAAATATCAGCCATGATTGAATGGCGGAGCAGACTCGATGGGCCGAGCGGCCTAATTCTGCTCCTATGTCTTGTGGTCTTATGGTTATTACAGTCTGTGTTCAAGATAGGGAGTAAGGGGAAGCTAGTCAACCATACGAGGGAAACGGGAATAGATGGTTATAGTGACGGATTCAGAAGAAAGATTTCTCCTCTCGAGAAATGGCTCATGTGGACTATAAACACTGGCATGGAATGGTTGGGGTGAAGGTCCCGTTTCTGTGCTGTGCATCCTACCTAAGATTTATTTTATTTTTTTAAATTTAGAGTGCCCAATTCATTTTTTCCAATTAAGGGGCAATTTAGCACAGCCAATCCACCTACCCTGCACACCTTTTGGGTTGTGGGGGCGAGACCCACGCAAACACGGGGAGAATGTGCAAACTCCACACGGACAGTGACCCAGAGCCGGGATCGAACCTGGGACCTCGGCGCCGTGAGGCAGCAGGGCTAACCCACTGCGCCACCGTGCTGCCCCATATAGCACCATTAATGTAGCATCATCTCCAAGGACAGGTCACAGGAGGGTGAATCTGGCAGGATTGGACATTAATTCACTTAGGAAGATGTTGTTTCACTCGGACCTGTCACCAAAGGCCTGGTCAATTAGGTAAATTTTGCATCTTCAATATTGAAAAACAGCATAGAAAATAGAAGCAGCAGGAGGCCATTCGGCCCTTCCAGCCAGCTCTGCCATTCATTATGATCATGACTCAGCATCCAGTTCAGTAACCTGTTCTCAAAATCCCCCCCCCCCCCCCCCCCCCCCCCCCCCACCGACTGTGGCGGTGCTGGACACAGTCCGCAGCCACCACGTGAGGTTGACGAAAACGCGGGCCATCGGGGGCGGAGCATCGGTGGAGGGCCTTCAGATGATGTCCTGAGACAGTCAATGGCGTGCAGCGTACTCACCGATGACGCCGCTATGGAGGGGGCGGAGTATCCGAAAACAAGCACCTCCCCCCCCCCCCGAGTGGGGAATCCCACCCAATGTTCTCCCGCCGGAGCTGAATTGAACCTGATCTGCGGTCCCAGGTGCGATTCCAGAATCTTCACTATGCAAATTCATGCATGATGAGGATTGCGAGGGATTCCCAAGGGAATTTTGCGATTGGTCTACCATTTTGAGTGGGAGTCCAGGAGCAAGATCCTGTACAGGCCACCCTCCCCATTCCCTCTTCCCCCCCATCCTGCAGTGTAATGTAGCCCCCGCCCACAGTGTAACTCAGCCCCACCCCTCCAGGTTTTCTGGGTCCCCCCTCTCCCCCAATACAGGGGTGACCCACCCTCCCAGGCCCCCTAAATAAGGATACCCCCAGAGAATCCCAAAATAAGGATGTATCCATGGGCAGCATCGTGTAGCAGTGGTTAGCATTGCTGCAGCCTCACGGCGCCGAGGTCCCGGGTTAAATCTCAGCTCCGGGGAACATTCTCCCCATGTCTGCATGACTCTTACCCCCACAACCTAAAAAGATCTGCGGGGTAGGTGCATTGGCTATGCTAAATTGCCCCTTAATTGGAAAAAAATAATTGGGTACTCTAAATTTATGAAAAATATAAAGTACCCCCCTAAATAAAGTGGTCTAACAGCAATGATTATAAACATCATGCTCTGATTGGCAGCTCTTGGACAACTTCAAACAGAGTTAAGTGTTGCAAACTCACCACGGGCAGTGACCCTGGGCTAGGGTTGAATCCGGGTCCTCAGCATCATAAGGCAGCAGTGCTAACCACTGTGCCACCATGCCACCCTTATCCTCCAATGTAATAACTCTGCAATGAGGGACGATGAAGAGTCTGTCTCAGCCTTCCTAAACCGGTTTCACCAACCTGCTGAGCACTGTGACATCGGGACCGTGCTTAGTGATATGTCGCATGACCGACTGGTTTGTGGGATCCATAACCTCAATATCCAGAAGAAACTTCTGGCGAAGACCACAATTATTTTGGAAAAAGAACTCGAGACAGCTCAGGCGATGGAGTGCAGCATAAAGGAGCCATTCAGCTTCAAAGCGTGGCTGAAGAGGAAGCTAACCAAGTATGGAGTGGTACAGGTACGAGATCTGCGGCAGGATCAACAGGCACAGCTGAGAGCCAGACATGGTCCTCAGGACCGGACCGGAGCCCAAGGAGTGGGAGGAATCGGGGAGTCAAACCCAATCCGAGGTGGAGTGCTATCATTGTCGGGTCACTATCCCCAGTGTGTGTCTCGAGCCACCATGGCCAATATATCCCAAAATGATTCACAACCAGTCAGGTCCTTTTGAAGAATACTTATTGTTATAATATGTAGACAAATGAGATTAAATAGATTGCTGATTTTGCAAATCCCACGAACAAAGTGAAAAGAAAATTGATGTTCTTTTTCCAACAATGTTCAGATGATTATGTTACTGGACTAGTCAGTGACCTGGATTAATGAGTTGAAGGAAAGAGTTCAAATCCTATTCTGACAGATGGAGAGTTTAAATTCAATTAATTAAGTAAATTTGGAATAAAAAGCTGGTATCAGTAATAGGATCATGAAGCTACTGGGTTGTTAGAAAACCCAATTGGTTCATTAATGTCCTTTCGGGAAGCAAATCTGCCGTGCTTCCCTTAAAGTTTTGCTCGAAAGTTTTCCTTTTGGTTTAGAGTTTTGTTGTGTGCAGCTGTTTTTCCGATGTCCCTTTAGATTTTTCAAGCCAATGCCTGTGTGGCATCTTCCAGGCTGGCTGGCTGTTTAGCGGTACTATTAGTCTATACATGGTCAACTCCAGACACACAGCAATATGATTGACTCGAAAGTGACATCTGAAATAGCCTCACAAGATGCTTCGTGGTGAATTCTCCGGGTCCCCAGAGGTGGATGTCTAGTTTCGTAGAACGGACACTGAGCGCTGGGATGGCACAGTCTCTGATCAAGATGGTCGGAGTGATCCCTGCATTATAGAAAGGGATTTGTACTGGAGCTGTGGTGGTACTGATGCAGAGTGACGGCAACAGGAACGTCCAGCCTCCCCAGCCGTCGCTGCCAATGGGAATCTCCATTCCAGCAGCTGGTCAATGGGATTTCCCATTGTAGCCACCCCACGCCTTTGGGAAACCCGTGGGAGGGGGCAGGCTCCCGGTGGAGAATTCACCCCATGGTTTTCATTTAAGAAGGCGACTCACCATCACCTTCTCAGGGGCAATTAGAGACGGACAACAAACATTGGCTGAGCCACTGACGGGAACATTCTGTGAATAAATAAATTTGTTGTTTTTAATATATAAATTTAGAGTACCCAATTCATTTTTTTCCAATTAAGGGGCAATTTAGCGTGTTCAATCCACCTAGCCTGCGCATCTTTGTGTTGTGGGGGCGAAACCCACGCAGACACGGGGAGAATGTGCAAACTCCACACGGACAGTGACCCAGAGCCGGGATCGGATCTGGGACCTCGGCGCCGTGAGTCTGCAGTGCTGCCACTGCGCCACCGTGCTGCCCGTGAATAAATAAATTAACCCATTTCTTTTTTTTTTTTCTTTTTTTTTATAAATTTAGATTACCCAATTATTTTTCCAATTAAGGGGCAATTTTAGCGTGGCCAATCAACCTACTCTGCACATTTTTTTTTTGGGTTGTGGGGGTGAAACCCACGCAGACACGGGGAGAATGTGCAAACTCCACACGGACAGTGACCCAGAGCCGGGATCGAACCTGGGACCTCAGCGCCATGAGGCGGTTGTGCTAACCACTAGGCCACCGTGCTGCCCAACCCATTTCTTGAAATTTCTAAAGCAAGTAATTATGGCTATGTATTACGCAAGTGACATTATCAGCCAGAGGGCAGATACCACACAGAGTAAACCATTTTGTCTTGATTGGCCGAGTGGCCTAATTTTGCTACTAGGTCTTGTGGTCTTATGATTATTACAGCCTGTGTTCGAGATAGGGAGTAAGGGGAAGCTAGTCAACCATACGAGGGAGATTCATTGGCACGGGTGGTCTTAGAACTTTGGGCAGATAATATTGGGGAGAATTTGGGAGAATAACTATTATTGTGTTGGTGAATAAATTTGAGTAGAAACGCGAACCAGTGTTTTGTCCTTTGTTCATCTCGTAAATAAGGGCACCCAGGTAAAACGTTTCAGTAATAATCTGGTTGAATTGGCTGATAATTTACAGACGATCATATCCTTCCTACTGAAAAAGAAGAAAGACCGAGGACAGATGCTGGAAACAATTGAAAGAATCCATATCAGGCAACACGGCGGCGCAGTGGGTTAGCACTGCAGACTCACGGTGCCAAAGTCCCAGGTTCGATCCCAGCTCTGGGTCACTGCCCTTGTGGAGTTTGCACTTTCTCCCCGTGTTTGTGTGGGTTTCGCCCCCACAACCCAAAGATGTGCCGGGTCGGGGGATTGGCCACGCTAAATTGCCCCTTCATTGGAAAAAAAGAATTGGGTACTCTAAATTACAAAAAAAGAAAGTATACATGTGTCACTCAAAACTCTGCAATTAATTTGATGAAAAATCTTTTCTCTGAAGCAGTCCCTCAGAGTCGAGGATGATTTGCCTCCACATTAAAAATGAGTTCCAGGCCGGCACAGTGGCACGGTAGTTAGCACTGCTGCCTCAGGGCGCCGAGGACCCGGGTTCGATCCCGGTCCCGGGTCACTGTCCCTGTTGAGTTTGCACATCCCAGAAACGCATATTTAAATGAGCCTAATATGTTGGTCTGGGTCACGCCCAGTGAGGGCGAGATCCAGATCACGACATCTCGTGAGACTCATTTAAGTCTCACAGGACGTTTCGAGCATCGCAGATCTCGCAAGACGCCTCTCGTAGATTCAACGGCATCTCCCCGATACCAAGCCAGAAGCGACGTGGCCATTCAATCGCACCCACTAAGTACGGGGATCCAACTTGGTCCAGTACCAAATTTTCTCACGTATACAGCTTAATTTATGATAAAAGATCATGCCGTACTATGTGAATGATGGATTGCTTCCTGATCAGTTTGGCTGATGTGGTAAAATGCATATTCATAGTAATGTATATAGTTAGATAGAAGATCTCCAACCAGCAGGAGGGGACAGAGATCCACCATGTGACTCCACAGGTATAGCAGTTGGTAGTAAGTCGTACTAGAGGACAGTCGCATTCGACGTTGCTCCAGGTGAATTCACGTATATTCTATTGTTTTTATTATAGTTTGTGAGTTATGTTTCCACATGTTCATTCTTTTAATAAACTATCTGACTAGTTAAAGAACTAGATGTTCTGTGTGCATCTTTACAACAGCCACAACACAGAACATAACAGCTGGCTTCTACCCTCCTTGGCAATTTGGAAGCACGAGGCTTAGTCTAGTCCTGAGACAACGTCCCATCAGCAGTTCTGTTGGTAGAACTCTGGTTGTTCCATGTGGAGTGGTACGGTAGCTAAGAAGGAATAGTGAGATTTTGGTCTCCAAAGTTCCTTCTAACAGTTTCTTCAGGTGTGAATGTTTGCGCAGCTCACTCGGCTAGTCCATTGGATGCTGGGTCATAAGGCGCAGTTCTAATGTATTTAATACCATTGAGTGCGGTGGATTTTTGAAACTCAGCACTTGTGAATGCGGTTCCATTGTCTGATACCCTGACTTCAGGCAACCTCTGTGTTGAAGATCATTGGTGTAATATTTTGATGGTAACATGTGATGTAGGTGATTTCAGATGCCTGGACCATGAGCTCAGGAATTCCGTCCCGAAACTCTACGCCTCTCTCCCCCTCCTGTACGACATTCCTGAAAACCTATTTCTTCAACCAAACATTTGGTCACCAGTTATTACACCTCCTTAGATGGCCCAATGTCAAATTTCGGGTGATAACATTCCTGTGAAATGCCTTGGGATTGTTTCGCTATGTTAGGTGCTTTTCTGAATCTTCCTTCAACCAAGAGGGTGGCTGAAAGGGCCACATGCTCCTCATTGATCAACACCACTTCAGAGACACGGGTGACATAGAAGCTTTCCCACCCGGTCTGCTTCTGACCCCCTGGCAGGGCACTTGTAGTTAACGCAACTTTCAGGTCAACACCTAGCCCAGCGTCCAATCGAAGCACGATAAAGTGACTGCGAACGAGATGGGCCGCTGTGTGCTTGTTTGCATTCACAAGAAGATAGCAGGGTTCGGAATGACAGCCTGTTTGTGGTATCACGTCACATTATCTAGACAGCACCTGTATTAACTGCCCCAGCTTGATATACAGACTGCTGCTTTTCCGCTGCAAGATTGACAGGGTCAGGATCAGTTGGTACGATTAGAAAGGTTTGTCTTGCAGCCATTTACTTTTCTGCGATTATTGTGACTGTAGCTTTCAAATTCTCTCTCTGTCATCAGAGCTTCTTTCTCAACACTCATATTTAGTCTCCCGTTTGGGAAAATCTTTCATTTTACACAAACTGATTAATCAAAAATCCATTCCTATTACCCTCATAAGATTTCTATGTGGAGACTGCATTTGTGCACTGTTAGGTGTGATCTGGAATGAACTGATTTAAAGGGCAGTGGGAGGAGATTGAATCGTAACTTTTAAAAGAGAATGGATTAACTATTTGGAAAGGAAAATTGCAAGGCTATGGGGGTGTGTGATTAATTGGATAGCCTCTTTTAGCCAGCAGTGCCTGATGGGCCAAGTGGTCTTGTTCTGCACTGTAACGTTCTGTGGTCCTTGCAAGGGTACTACAGGAATCACATTCCGACAGTTAATCGGTTTATACTTATTCAGCAAACTGTCCCTAAAAGCTGGCAGAAGCAACGTCGGATTCCGGAATTTGTACTGATATTTTAGGGATTGGATCATTACATGGCCTCAAGTTTCCAGTGGGAAGTTGCACCTGAAGAAATCACGAATCAGACAATCCAGGCCACAACCACGTGGCTTCATCGCGAACCCCAGTGACTCTTAGCAGCCGGACTTTGAGTTCTGGGAATTTGACCTCATATTCTGTGATCATCTCCGTTTTCCTCCTGTAAACCGCATGGCTTTGCCAGTGATACTGAAATTTATGAAAGTGGAATAATTGTTTCAAATATGAAATCAAAGCTTGAATTCACCTACGTTTGAACACATTTGATCAACAGAGTAACATAGCGAAATAGACGACAGCATAGGAACAGGCCATTTTGTCCAAGGGTCTGTATTCGTCTTTATGCTGGTCATAACCTTCTCCCATCCTCTTTTATCTCATTGCATAAACAGGTCCATGTGGCGCAGTGGTTAGCACTGGGACTGCAGCGCTGAGAACCTGGGTTTGAATCCCAGCCCTGGATCACTGTCCGTGTGGACTTTGCACATTCTCCCCAGGGTCTGTGGTGGGTTTCACCCACATAACCCAAAGATGTGCGGATTATGTGGATTAGCCACGCTAAATTTGCCCTTAATTGGAAAAAGAAAACAATTGGGTACTTGAAATTTATATATAAAAAAATAAACAGATCCTTATTTTCTTTTGACCTTATTGTGTTTATCTAATTTTCTAACAATGACACATCTGAAAGGTTGTGTAGGTGGCACAGTAGCACAGTGGTTAGCGCTGTTGCTTCACAGCGCCAGGGTCCCAGATTCGATTCCCGGCTTGGGTCACTGTTTGTGCGGAGTCTTTACTTTCTCCCCGTGTCGGCGTGGGTTTCCTCCGGGTGCTCTGGTTTCCTCTCACAAGTCCCGAAAGATGTGCTTGTTAGGTGAATTGGACATTCTGAATTCTCCCTCTGTGTACCCGAACAGGCGCCGGAATGTGGCGACTAGGGGATTTTCACAGTAAATTCATTGCAGTGTTAATGTAAGCCTACTTGTGAAAATAATAAAGAATAGTATTATTATTTCTAACTGTAGAAGTCAGGTATTTTAAATACACTTAATATAGGTAAGAAGGCTGTTTAAAGCATAAATATTAAATCCCAGTTTTAAAATGAAAGAAACATACAATTTCCAAACTCAGACATGAGTTCGGGAAACACAGAACCACTGATAAAAACATCACATTCTTTCAAGGACAGGGGCTAAATCCCATGGGCTGTAAGGTGGAATCATTAAAGGCTCCATTGTTCTGATTTCAGGCCACTTGTGATAACAGCCTGCACCACATTCCATAACGTATGCAAGCCGAAACATTTTAGACCGTGTCAAAAAACAGTTTATGATGAGATGACATAACGTTTCAATTGTTGCAGATAAGCAACAATTGGAAGTGGCGTTGCATCGTGAGGATGGACGGCTTGTTATCAAATCAAATGTGTTTTGAATATAGCTTAAACCAATTAGGATTATATTGGGGTGTGATCGGATCGCTTAAGACAGATATGAAATAGTATATCCATGGATGATTTGGCCACCATTTTAGACAGAAAGACAGAAAGAGACAGAAAGAGAAAGACAGACAGAA
The DNA here is from genome assembly GCF_902713615.1 of Scyliorhinus canicula. Classification (NCBI taxonomy): domain Eukaryota; kingdom Metazoa; phylum Chordata; class Chondrichthyes; order Carcharhiniformes; family Scyliorhinidae; genus Scyliorhinus; species Scyliorhinus canicula. The sequence continues at coordinate 6,083,836 of NC_052162.1, read as the reverse complement.
AGGGACAGAAAGAGAAAGAAAGAAAGAGACAGAGAGAAAGAGACAGGAAAGAGACAAAGAGAACAAGACAGAAAGAGAGAGAGAGAGAGAAAGTAAAGGAAGAGAATTAGAAAAGAGTTCTGTATTCCTATTTCATTTTCATACTTTGACTTCAGCCTTTGACTTTTAAAGTTGTGTTCAGGCTATTGTCTCAGAAGATAATTCCTGTGATTCTTTGAAGAAAATCAAATTGTCTACAAACTACCTTTTAAATGAAATTCAAGTTGTAACCAATGAACTTCAAATAAAACAATTCTTATTTGCACCTGACAAGTTTTTAACTTGAATTTCTACTGAGTTTCAACAATGTCTCAAGAACAACCGGTAAATTGAATAAAACTTCACAATCCTAAGATACAACACTAACCCTAATTCAGTTGCAATGTTTCACACAGAAATATCAACTCATTTTTCTGCTTATATATTACAAGTTCAGTTTGATGCATTTAAAGCTGACTTTACATTTGTCAAGTAGAACATGGTGCAGAATGTAGGGGTCCTGTCCCGAGACCAGGGGTCAATTGTGCCCTTTCTCCAAGGACATTGTCGTTGGTGTGTAAGTAGCCATAGTCAGGACAGCGTGGTGGTGCCGCAGTGGGTTAGCACTGCGGCCTCACGGCGCTGAGGTCCCAGGTTTGATCCCGGCTCTGGGTCACAGTCTGTGTGGAGTTTGCACATTCTCCCCGTGTTTGCGTGGGTTTCACCCCCACAACCCAGAAATGTGCAAACTAGGTGGATTGGCCGCGCTAAATTGCCTCTTAATACGAAAAAATGAATTGGGTACTCTAAATTTTTATTTTTTTTTAAACAAATTAGACATAGTCCACAAGGAGCCATCGGTATCTCTCTCCATTAAAGATGGATAATTGCTTGAGGAGCAGCATTTCACATAAAGAGTGGGGCAGACAAAGAGGCAGTTCCCAAGTTTACCTCCGCTGCCATGGAAATTGAGCCCGCACTGTTGGTGTTATTTGAAACCCCATGTGAGCTAGCCAGCCTCTGTATATCACCATAACATGGCCGTAAATCTTGCTCAATCTTCAACTGCAACTCGTATTTCTACGAGTAGATTGAAACAGTCAAGTTTAGCTGCAACAAAAACTGAATCGAGCTTTCAGCAACGGATGAACTGAGGCAGCTCCTGAGAGCTTTACTAGTCCAAGTCTAACTCCTGGTTACTCCAAACCTCGACCAATTGAAAAGTAAGCAACTAACTAAAGGCCAATCCACCAGGCTTCCTGGTTATGTGCTGTCTACATAAAACAAACAGCCCGACCGCAGCGTTCTCTCCCAAGCCAACAATCCCAGAATCGAAGCACTAATCCCACAAAAATCAGCTCAGCTGGGTGGGACATGTCATTCATATCCCCAAAACCAAACTCGCCAAGCAACAACTCTACTCACAACTCAGTCCTGGCAGGAGATCCCCAGGAGGACAGCAGAAACACTTTCATTATTTGTTGCAGCCAATCTTGACTTTTGGGGTGTCCTCAAAGCATTCCTGAAACATTCCCCATCCAGCCTGCCACTGACGGTTCGTCTGGGAAAGCACCAAACCCATCAAGAGGTGTGAGAGCATGAGCCTCGGTAGGGTGCTCTTTTGGAGGGCGGAGACTCGATGGGCCAAATGGTCTTCTTCTGCTCCGTAGCAATGATTCAATGATTCTAAGTAAATCTACAATTGAGAGCTAGTGTCATGAGTAGATGGATATGAGTGTAGGGTGGATAATGGGGTAAGTTTAGATATGGGATAAAGGTTTTGGGTGGGTGAGGAGGTAGGGTGGGTAAGGGGTGAGGGTTTTGGGTGGATGTGGGTGTAGGGTAGATGTAGGATAGGTGAGGAGGTAGGATGGGTATGAGTGTGGGGGGGGTGAGGGAGGTGTCAGCGTGAATGATTCAGGGGTCAGTCAGAGGGTCGAGGGCAGTTGCAAGGTGGGATCAATGAGGAGTCAACAGATTTAGTTCTGCAGTTACCCAGGTGTTAGGCATGATTGTTTTCTGTCTAACATTTCCTGGTAAGTCAGTCAGAACCCCCCAAAGTCTCCCACTAACTCAGGGGTGCAGACATTTTCGGAGGTTCCCGGAGAGCAAGGAAATTGTCCATCAGAAGTTAAAACTTGCTGGGTAATTCCCACAGAGTCAGCATGTCAAGCCCTCTGAGAGGCCCCGAGCATATCTTCTGGAGATGTCCAGTCTCCAACTATCTGTGGACAGGAAGATCTGCCAATGTTTCAGGTCGGTGACCTTCATTCAGAATTGGACCAAGTTAACAACGCAACACGTTTTCAACAAGGACAGAGGCAGGGAATAGGGAAGGAAAAGGAATACTATTGAAGTGTAGTCACTGTTGTAATGTAGGAAACCTAACAGCCAACTTGCACACATCAAACTCCCAAAAATCATTATCACATTTCACCTTTATGAAATGAAAATCGCTTAGTGTCACAAGTAGACTTCAAATGAAGTTGCTGTGAAAAGCCCCTAGTCGCCACATTCCGGCGCCTGTTCGGGGAGGCTGGTATGGGAATTGAACCGTGCTGCTGGCCTGCCTTGGTCTGCTTTCAAAGCCAGCAATTTAGCCCTGTGCTAAACTAGCCCCTTTCAGATGCCCTGAGATTGTGACAAGCGATATGGAAATTTCTTCTTCTCGCTTTTTAGAGAAAAATGTCCAGCTGCAAATCTTAAAATAAAAATCACTTTCTAATCTTATTGACTTTGAGTCAATACAGGATCTCTTGTAAAAATAGAAATTGTATTTATATCACGCTGTACGATGTAGAACAGGGGGTCAGTTAGATTAGTTGTCTTGGTGTTTGGGTGAGATTCAGAATAACACCAACAGCATGGGTTCAATCCTTGTTCCAGCTGAGATAGATGTGGGACCTACCACTTCCCCTTCCCTATGTCTGGTGTGTTGTTGCTATATAACCAATTGTCTCTCTCTAATTGAGAGAGATGTCTACAGTCCTTTGCGTACTAGGGCTGATTACCTACCATGCAGAACACATTACTATCTTATGCATGACATTTAGGAAGGACAGGAAGCTTGGAAGGCTGGAGCGGTAGTTCTGTTAATTAAGGATGACATTGGCACAACATAAGGCCATGACCTTGATTCTGGAGATCACGGTGTAGGTAGCATCTGCTTGGGTACAGGTGAGAAATGGTTAAGGTAAGAAGTCACTTGTAGGAATAGTTTTTGGGCCTCCTAACAGTAACCACACTGTAAGAGTGGGTATACAGGAAGAAGTTTGTGAGAAAGGTACGGCAATAAACATGAGTGATTTTAATATACATATAGATTGGATTAATCAGATTGACAAAGCTAGCCTGGATGACGAGTTCACAAGAGGGTTTCTTAGGACAGTTTCTTAGAGCAGCTCCTTCTAGGGTCAGAGAGCAGGCAATACTACATCTGGTAATGTGCAATGAGACAGAATTAGTTAATGACCTCAATGTAAAGGCATCCTGAGGGAGCACTGAGCATAATATGATTGAATATTGAGGAAGGGAAGAGTGGGTCTAAGACTAGTGCTTTAAATTAAATAAATACAATTATTTATTTTCTTTTTTAAAAAATTTAAAGTACCCAATTCATTTTTTCCAATTAAGGGGCAATTAATGTGGCCTGTCCACCTAGCCTGGCTTGTGGAGGGCGAAACCCATGCATAGGGAGAATGTACGATCTCCATACGGACAGTGACCCAAAGCCGATATCGAACCTGGGACCTCTGCGCCGTGAGGCCGCAGTGCTAACCCACTGCACCACCGTGCTGCCCTTATTACATAGATAGATAGAATTTACAGTGCAGAAGGAGGCCATTCGGCCCATCGAGTCTGCACCGGCTCCTGGAAAGAGCACCCTACACAAGGTTAATACCTCCACCCTATCCCCATAACCCAGTAACCCCACCCAACACTAAGGGCAATTTTGGACACTAAGGGCAATTTATCATGGCCAATCCACCTAACCTGCACATCTTTGGACTGCGGGAGGAAACCGGAGCACCCGGAGGAAACCCACGCACACACGGGGAGGATGTGCAGACTCTGCACAGACAGTGACCCAAGCCGGAATCGAACCTGGGACCCTGGAGCTGTGAAGCGATTGTGCTATCCACAATGCTACCGTGCTGCCCCACAATGCTACCGTGCTGCCCACAATGCTACCGTGCTGCCTTATAAGTGCAATTATAAGGGCATGAAGACAGAGCTGGCTAAAATAAACTGGGAATTTAGGTTAAGGGATAAGTCAGTAGAGGTTTAGTGACAGACATTTCAGGAGGTGTTTCAGAATAAGACACACTCCAACGAGAAGGAAAGACTCGAAGGGAAGGACACATCATCCATGGACAACCACAGAAGTGAACTATTGTATCAAATTGGAAGAAAAAAGGTACAATTCCACAAAGATAAGTAGCAGGTCAGAAGATTGGGCCGAATTTTTCAAAAACAAAGAATAACTCAAAGATTAATAAGGAGGGAGAAATTAGTGTTCAAAAGGTAGCTAACTAGAAATATAAAAACAGGTAGCAAGAGTTTTGATAAATCTTCATAACGGAAAAGAGTAACAAGGGACCCAAAATGGTTCAAAGAGAATGCGGAGTTGAGCTCACAATCAGATCAGCCATGATCTTATAGAATGGCATAGCAGATTCAATGGGCCAAATGGCCTACTCTTGTTCCTAATTCGTATGTATGTTTTGCGGTGGGTCCTGATTCACTGTGTTCCTTCAAGAGAGAGCTTGTCTCGTTCTTGGTTGGGTGCAGATTGCGTCATACAAGGGATTCATACCCTACTGACCTTATGTCATGGCCGGACTCTTGGATTGGATTTGACCACTTGTAGGGGGTTTGACATGAGTTTTAAAGATTTTTGTCTCCCCAACCGGTTTTGGTTTTTGATCTGGTTTTTCACTTTCAGGAGGCTACATGATACAGAGAGATTCGGGTCCCCTTTAATGTCATAACTGTTCAGGACAGGCTAAATATATCAGCTAATCTGTTCATAGAACATAGAACAGTACAGCACAGAACAGGCCCCCCTGTCTGATATTTCATTCGTAAGACAATTAAATTGCTTCACGTACAATCAATGAGTATTAAATTATAGTAAGAAGTCTTACAGTACCAGGTTAAAGTCCAACATGTTTGTTTTAAACACTCGCTTTCGGAGCACAGCTCCTTCCTCAGGTGAATGACTTGAGAAAGGAGCAGTACTCCGAAAACTAGCGTTTGAAACAATCATGTTGGACTTTAACCTGGTGTTGCAAGACTTCTTACTGTGCCCACCCCAGTCCAACGCCGGCATCTCCACATCATTATTAAATTCTAGACATGTTTGCTTTGTCGGCAAACACAACAGTCTTTTTGTGCTCATCAATGTTCCACAAAGATCAAATTATTTGAATTACTTTTCGGGGAAATATATTGGCAAGGACACCAGGAGAACTTCTTACTCTTTTTCAAAGAGCGTTGCCTGATCTTTTCCAGCCTCTTGAATCAAAGAAGCAACTTTGCTGCAAAACTTACGATATATATGCGTTGTAAGTCGTGGATCTGTATTGGCTTATTGGGATAAGTTGCTCAGGAATAACTAATCATTCTTCAAATGTCTCTTATTGGTACCTGAATGTCACCGAATGACAAATCTAATCTGTTCATTTTGTGTCATGCTGTGGGCAGAGATAATGTGATACACTGAAACACAAAAGGTTCCTCTTTCCTTTAAGCCAATGTGTCAACAATGGGTTATCTATGAATCTCAACGATTGCACCATTCCTTCAGGCAATTGTATCATGATAGCAAATGACTTGCTCTAGTCACCATTCCTGAGGGGTGTGCAAATATGATTAATTATAGAGACTGGCCTGTGAGAATTTAGGATGATACAACACAGAAAGAGGCCATTCAGCCCGTCACACTTAATGTCAGCTCTTTGAAAGAGCTTTCCAATTTGTGCCATCCCCTTTATTCCCCACAAACCAACAAAACGTTTTTCTTTTCAATTATTTTACCCTTTTCGAAGTGACTATTGAACCAGTTTCCACTAACCTATTAGGTTATGCATTTCAGTTTATGATGACACGCTTTGTAAATCAAATCCCCCCCTCCTTCCCCCCCTCCCCCCCCCCCCAACACCCCGCCCCCAAACCCAGATCTTTTCTGTAAATTGTTGCAGTCCTGTGGCCTCTAGTTGCTGACTCAAGGGAGCCAATCAAGCTGGCTGTTTTGTTCTGGTTGGTGTCTCGATTCTAGAGTGCTTTTGGAGCTGCACTCATCCAGGGAAGTGGGGAACGTACTATCACATTCCTGACTGATGCCTTGTAAAGGTGGACAAGTTATGGAGAGTCACGCGGGAAGTTAACTTGCGGTAAAAATAAAAAATGATGGATAAACTCAGCAAGTCTGACAGCATCTGTGGAGAGAAACAGAGCTACTGGCCGTCATTCTCCCAATCGGAAGTTAAATTGTTCCCACCAGGGGGCAGCACGGTGGTGCAGTGGTTAGTACTGCTGCCTCAGGGCAGCACGGTGGCACAGTGGTTAGCATTGCAGCCTACGGCGCTGAGGACCCAGGTTCGATCCTGGCTGTGGGTCACTGTCCATGTGGAGTTTTCACATCTCCCCCACAACCCAAAAATGTGCAGGTTAGGAGGATTGTGGACACTCTAAATTGCCCCTTAATTGGAAAAAATGAATCGGTACTCTAAATTAAAACAAAATTGATCCCGCCAGCGGGCAAACCGGAGTGATTCCCGCTGGCACTAGGAGCAAACCTGATATGTCATTTATTGGCATTTAGAAATTGTTTTTTACCCAGGATCGGGTTTCCAGTGACACTGTGTGGCAGACCGGGATTTTCACAGGACCTGAGAGGGATGGGACCTAATCTCTCTGACAGGTCACACACCTCAGAGATTGCAGTCCCACTTCTAAAGGGCGCCCTGATCTGAGAATGCAGTTGCATCCTTCCCTCCGCCCCATTTCCCCACCTCCCTGGATCACTGGCAAGACCCCTCCAACCCTAACTTCCAGTAAGGTCCCCCCTTCCCTCAGTGCCCTCCATCAGCTCCCTTCAGGGCCCCCCTGGAAGTGTGCTTCAAAGGGCGGCAAGGAGGTGAGTACCCTCCTAAAACTGCCCCCAGGTTGACGAAGGGCACCCTCATGGGATGTGGGAGTCAGGGGTGAGGGGGGGGGAAGCTTGTGCTCGGCTGGAGGAGCACATGTCCGGGTTCTTTCTTGGAATGCAGGTTGTTTGGCTACTCTGCCCATCTGCAGCCTCTAAACCCTTTAAAAATTCAGTCAGTATCCCAAAAATAAACTTCTCTGATAATAAAGTGAAAATGATCCCTGGCAAGTTCTAAGATCTGTGAGGTGAAGGTATAAGTCTTCCCCTTAATGTGATGGAAACGTTTGAAGTATTTTTTACACAGTCAGTTCCATTGTCCTTTACCCTTTTCTAATGTGGTTGAATGCCCAGAAGCCTAAAAGCTTTGAACTGCATTTTTTACCTTCAATTTCACAGACCATTGCCTTTTACAATCCATTTGATAGGCAGGTCCAGGCAGTTTCAAAGGGAGGTTTAAGGTTGTTTATTTATGTAACCCTCCAGGAGTTCCATTAACTAAGAGGGGCAGCTGTTTTTCCAGACCGCAATTCTTTTCGAGGCTGTCTTTTTGTTCTCAGCATCTTGAAGCTCTTGAGGGTGGGCCTCAAGGAAGGAAGGTTTGGTGAGGAAATTGGGATGTGGGTGGGGTGTGATATGAGGAAGTCATCAGAGATGGTGTTAAGTGTGATTGATACAATAGGTGAAGAGAGAAAGAACTCATGCCATGGCAAGGCCAAAATAGTGGCTGTGAATATCATAGAATTTACAGTGCAGAAGGAGGCCATTCGGCCCATCGAGTCTGCACCGGCTCTTGGAAAGAGCACCCTACCCAAGGTCAACACCCTTTCCCCATAACCCAGTAACCCCACCCGACACTAAGGGCAATTTTGGACACTAATGGCAATTTATCATGGCCAATCCACCTAACCTGCACATCTTTGGACTGTGGGAGGAAACCGGAGCACCCGGAGGAAACCCACGCACACACGGGGAGGATGTGCAGACTCCGCACAGACAGTGACCCAAGCCAGAATCGAACCTGGGACCCTGGAGATGTGAAGCAATTGTGCTATCCACAATGCTACCGTGCGGCCCTATGGGCAGGGTGTTTGTATTGAGGGAGAGATTTAAGGAGAAGAGGAGGGCAATTAGAGGAGAGAGAGAGAGAGGATGATGAGTTGAGGAAGAGGTTGAAATCACTGAGGTTGAGAAGCTGCTCAATGTAGAGGTTAAAGGACAAAATCAGTGAGGCTATCTCAGTATCAAACTAGGTGTGGTGTGAGGGTGTGAAAAATGAGGATTTTAAATAGGAAGAAGAAAGGGTGGAAGTGGTCAAGATGTCCAAAGAATGATAAGTGCCAGAGGAGTAAGAGGACAGAACAAAGGATGATTTGTGAATAAGAGCCATACAGCCACCGTGATGGTCTGGCAAAGGCAAATGGTGGAAGATCGAGACAGGCTGGGAAGATTGAGTTCGGGTGCAAGTACCACCTCTCCCTCAGCCAGTTTTATCGTCAATGTTAAGTGAATGGATAACAAGGGCCTTGCTCAGGAGTGGCAGGCATTTTGCAGAGCGATGGAGAGAGAGAGTTCTCCCTTTCATCAAGGCACACAGGCTGAAGGAACAGATAAAATGGGGTGGAACTTTTGCGGACCGAGTGGACGTGGGTGGATGATGAGTGAAGGAGGCCGTTGCGACAGAGAGCGGATCTCTGGGGACTTCCACAGTTGTTTAAAGAACGAAATGAGGATGACTCATCAATATTCTCAAAAGATGCCTTTTGTTCATTTTTTTTTGCGCACAAGAGTAATAATCTCCAGCTATAAATCCATGGCTGCCTCGCGTTTGACTTATTCTTTTGTATGCCTGTTATTCGCAAACACTGACCTCTGACGCAAAGCTGTTTGTTTTAAAAGGCAACCTATTCATTCATCATACAGAGCTCTATCTGTTGATGTCATTTGGTTTTTTTCTGGCCAGCACTAACTCTTGGAAAGCAACCTAAAAAAAAGAAGGTGGATTTGATTTACAGCCCCGTTAAATGGGATCAATTCATGCATTGATTTGGCTCCTGCTTACAAAGAGTTGCGAACCAGAATCATTGATTCAAGAAAGACATCAGTACAGCAGAATCTAACTCAAAAATAAACACAAATTTGTGTCTGCCTTGAAAGCAGAGTTTTGATCCGACGCTATTTGTAGGAGGAGGGTGACCAGCTTCCCCAACTCACACCTCATTCCCCAACTTGCAAAAAGAACAATTCCAGATTTACCATCTCAGGGGTCACCCCTCAGGAAACAGTCGTGCTGCAGTCTGCGTCAGGCAAATCATGTTAGAACACGCTCGGCCCAACTTCGGCCCGCAGACCACAAACTGGCCCATCGTGCCTCTCTATCCGGCAGAAGAAAAGATCCCGCAAGGAACTGCTCCTCCAATTACAGACCACCTCTCTCCCGCGTTTGAGGAGCTGTCCATGATTGGAGGAGCAGCGAACAGTGTGACAGAGGGGTGGCTTCATTCAGTCTGAGACTTAAACATGGGCAGAGTGAGTCTGCTGGAGAGGCTGTTATGGGCCAGGGTTTAGAAAACTCCAAAGTGTATCATGGAGTTCACCTGACCCGCAACGTTTAATAGATTATGATTACGGGGAGCACAAGGGTCCACTTTACAGGTGTTATACAACCTTAAGTATTTTAAAAACAAAACAATGCTTATTCTATGAACCCAGTTAACATTTTATAAACACACAGTAAACATCTTATCAACTACCAACACACATAACCCCACAGATACAATACTCTATAGGTAACCCTTAATAGCTTTACTTGCAACATCCATAATTTAAACCCTTCTTACAAAGACAGCAGGTTTAAATTCTCTACAGAAACAGGTATTACTTTGAAATCATCAAGTGAGCTGAAGACATTCTTTAGCTTGTAGAGAGTCATTACAGATCTGCTTGCTTTGAATACAGCTCTTCAACTCTGAAAACGAAACCAAAAACAGGAGCCACAAAGCAGCTTTACAGCTCGAAATGAAAGTAAAAGACAGACAGACAAACAGCCCAGCTCCACCCACACACTGAAATCACTGCAGATATTTGATAAACACCCATTTCTTAAAGGTACATCCACCTGCCAAGGAAGAGAGGCTTTCGGGAGGGGGGGTGGGGGGTGGGGGGGGGGGGGGGGTGGGGGGGGGGGGGAGATGTGCTGAGTCAAGAGATTGAGAAACTGACTGTCCAGGGCGATGGTGTGTGCTGGTGGCAATTGTGGGCGGACTGCCTACACCAAGGATGGGGGTGCCAAAGCACTCTACCTGGGTGCAGATGACTCAGCGGTGTGTGCGATTGTGCATGTGTGTGTGTGTGTAATAGAGCTTGGGAAAGTGTGTGTGAATGTATATGTCTGACTCACTACCAGGCCCATTGTCCTCACTCACCCCCACCCCCGCACATCAACACACACAGACATGCACTGACACAGTGGGTGTGGGTGAGGGTAAATGAGTGAACACCCTGAGGCTGAGAGTAAGCTCGACACTCTCATGGTCACCTCTTTTAATTTCTCTTTCTTTAAATTATCAATTTATTGTGTTGACCTTGTTTTTTTTGCTCAGCAAGTTCTTTACATCAAACCTTAGCTTTTATTCAAAATTCACGTTTAATGCTGTGCCAAATCTTACATTTCTGAAATTTGCTCATTGGCCCACTGAGTGGGGGAAAAAAATTAAAATGTGGTTCCTCACGCAAAAAGATTGGATAAACCTAATCTGCAAACAAGTTGCAACAAGAATATGCTATTTGGCCAAATACCACAAGGATCTGTTTCGGGGCCACTGCTGTTTGCCATTTTTATAAATGACCTGGAGGAGGGCGTGGAAGGATGGGTGAGTAAATTTGCAGATGACACTAAAGTCGGTGGAGTTGTGGACAGTGCGGAAGGATGATGCAAGTTACAGAGGGACATAGATAAGCTGCAGAGCTGGGCTGAGAGGTGGTTTCACTGGTATGGTCAAGGTCACCTCCCACGCTGGGTCTTGTCTTCTAAGGGATCCGGAGTTCCTCCTTATATCCCCCTCTGGCTTTGTGGCCTTCCTGTGGCCTTTTGCCAATGGGATAGCAAGAGGGGGGTTTAGTGTCCAATAATCAGATTGATGCCCGATAGACAGGTCACCTGACCCCGCCCCAGGTGTCCATCTTCAGTGGCATTATTCGTACGTACACCATTGCCAAATAAGGTGACCGCGGGAACTTTAGGAGCCCGAGAGTCTGGCCCGGTCTGGGTTTGCCACATTAGGTGGGTCCATTTCAATCAGATCGATTACCTCTTGATGGCCGAATGACAGGGCTGCTCTGGACAGGTCCTGGCAACCAGGGCCGGCCCAAGGCACCGGCAACTCGGGCAGTCGCCCGGGGCGCCATGTGTTAGGGGGCGCCAGAGACTCGGGTCCCGCGCATGCGCAGATGGGCCGGTGCCAACCAGCGCATGCGCGGTGGCCGCCCTCCCCCAGGGCGACCCCCTCCGCCCGCCCCCCCCTTCCGTCCGCCCTCGGGCCCGCCCCCCCCCGCGCCGCCTCGGGCCCGCCCCCCCGCCTCGGCCCCCCCCCGGCCCCGCCCTGCCCCCGCCCCCCTCGGCCCCCGCCCCGCCCCCGCCCCCGCCCCCCTCGGCCCCCGCCCCGCCCCGCCCCCCTCGGCCCCCGCCCCGCCCCCGCCCCCCTCGGCCCTGCCCTCGGCCCCCCCCCCCCCCCCCCCCCCCCGAAGGGCGCCGAAGTTCAGCTTGCCCGGGGCGCCAGCAACCCTAGGGCCGGCGCTGCTGGCAACTTGTCTGACCTTTTGTGTATTCGAACTTGGCCAGTCCGAATTCCCATGGGGTTGTGTTCTGGAGCAACTGTGGCTTGTTTTAAAGTGCCCAAGTGAAAATCCCCTCGTCGCCACATTCCGGCGCCTGTTCGGGTACACAGAGGGAGAATTCAGAACGTCCAAATTACATCACAGCACGTCTTTCGGGACTTATGGGAGGAAACTGGAACACCCGGAGGAAACCCACGCAGACACGGGGAGAACGTGCAGACTCCGCACAGACAGTGACCCAGCTGGGAATCGAACCTGGGATCTTGGAGCTGTTCTGATTGACTGGCGGAACAGAATCAATGGACCGAACGGCCTACCTCTGCTCTAAGTCTTATGGACAGTGCTGGCACAGGGATGTCAACCTTATTTTTTGTGCTCAACTACATGCAGTCTTGAACTCACAACCACCTGACCCCAATTGCCAAGTGCTACCCACTGAGTCACAACTGGAACAAAGAGATACTGAGAGAAGGGAGAACAGAGGTGGTCAGTGAAAATGTGACATTTGAAAAGTCAGATGGATTTGGTGTGGTGCACGTTTCAGAAGGGAGCGTGATTGTCCTTACAACCGTTCTGCACAGCTCTTGAGTAGATGCTTCTAACCTTTCAAACACTGTTGCTGTTAGGTTATGAATGAAGATGTTCTTGAAATTTGAAGGTGTGTTCAAAATAGTGGCCGCCTCTCTCCGGTCTCTTTCCCACGTTGGTTGGTAAGGGTGTCAAGGGAGATGGGTCACAGATGGGTAAATGTAGATGAGCTGCAGATTTGCCACAATCTAATTGAATGGCGGACCAGGTCCGAGGGGCCGAATGGCTTACGATGTTCCCATGGATCTTTATGAATGGATAACAAAAATTAGGAATGTGCCAATTATTTCCAGGGACTGATCCCAGCACTGGATGTTTCCTCACCGGGACTTTAGGCCAGATTCTCAATTGTATGACTTGCTAACAGCTCATTCATATTAATAGATGGGAAAATCAGAAATATGATAGGGTCACGTTGACTCCCCAGAAACGATTCTCTGACCTCCCCTCTCATTGAGCGAGACTTGGCAACAGGCACAAAAACCTCTATAATTGCTGCAATCCCCAACAAGGTGGAAGGTTAGGAGAGGCAGAAACTCTGGGATCAGTAAAGAGGAAGTTAGAAGCGGTGATTAGTGTGATAGGTCGGTATCAGAAGCTGTTGGTTAGTCCAATCTGTGCTTTTCTTTGCAATCTCATTGACAATGTGAGTTGAGGAGTTAAGGCCATGAATATTTCCATAAAATTAGCAAGGGTTTAGTTTGGAACAATGAAAGTTGAGTGTCATTAATTATTCATCTATTGGCAACCATTATCAAAATACTAAAATGATCGTTCCCATGGTCCAAGATTGATTTGGAAAATAGTCACACCCAACGCCTTTCCCTTCATTTGTAATTTATTTAGAGGGTCAATCGACAAATCAAAAATAAATTTTAATGAGGGGCAGCACGGTGGCGCAGTGGTTAGCACTGCTGCCTCACGGCTCCAAGGGCCCGGGTTCGATCGCGGCCCCGAGTCACTGTCCTTGTGGAGTTTGCACATTCTCCCCGTGTCTGCGTGGGTCTCACCCCGACAAACGCAAAGATGTTCAGGGTAGGTAGATTGGCCACGCTAAATTGCCCTTTCATTGAAAAAAACGAATTGGGAACTCTAAATTTACAAAAATAAATAAATACACTTCAATAAAACTTATTCTGGAGACAGAAAAGAAATCCAACCCTATGGTAGCATCACCCGCCTCTTTGTTTCTCCATTTATAATTTGAAATTGCGTCCAATACTTTTGGTTCCTCTCTTCCCTTTCACAATATTTTCCAAAATGTCTTATTCTTCAATGAAATGAATTGTTACTGATATCTGCCTAATTCAATCGCATTTATGTTCTCTGCTCTGTCTTTCTCTTAAATGTTTAAATTAATTGAATATTTAATATAACTATCAATCAAATCCTTTCTTAATCATCTTGGACTGCTAACCTGAGGCTTCTCGGTTTCTCGTCGTCAAGGTTATGTTTCAAGATAAAGACTTTTCTGTGGCATAACGGTCAACAACTTTTTAAAGTGCACAAAGCAATGTGAAGTGGTGTTAGGGTTTCAGAGGTGGGACATTGTTAGAGACTTTAAGTTGTTAAACATATCCGGTTGGTATGATCAGGAATGCACTGCTTGAAAGAATGGTGGAGATCGATTCACTAATAACTTTCAAAAGGGATAGGGTGGCACGGTGGCGCAATGGTTAGCACTGCTGCCTCACGGCATTGAGGACCCAGGTTCGATCCCGGCCCCGGGTCGCTATCCATGTGGAGTTGGCACATTCATCCCGTGTCTGCGTGGGTTTCACCCCCACAACCCAAAGATGCGCAGGGTAGGCGAATTGCCCTTTAATTGGAAAAAAAAATTGGGTACTCTTAATTTTTTTTCAAAACCTTTGAAAAGGGATTTGGACGCATAATGAAGGCAAGAAAATTGCTGGGCTGTAGGGAAGGAATGGATGTGATGGGACTCATTTTTAAAAAATAGATTTAGAGTACACAATTCTTTTGTTTTCAGATTAAGGGGCAATTTAGCGTGGCCAATCCACCTACCCTGCACACCTTTTGGGTTGTGAGGGTGAAACCCACACAGACACAGGATGAATGTGCAAAATCCACACGGACAGTGACCTAGGGCCGGGATCGCACCCGGGTCCTCGGCACTGTGAGGCAGCAGTGCTAACTGTGCCGTCTAAGATGAGACTCATTTGATAGTGATTTCAAAGAACCAGCATCGGCGTGTGTGACCTGCTTCTGTGCTCTAAGATTCGATGATTATTTGATTCTACCACCATAGTGAGGCAGGACAAAACACTAGCGTAGTCACAAGGAGTATTGTGCCCCACCTTGGTCGTGATACTGGAGAAGGTGCTTACTGTTAGAAACTTCAGCACAAGAAGTCAAGGAAATAAGGCATTTGAGCCGAGAGCACAGATTCACATGTAGAAATGGTATTATATCTATTACTGAGACATAGCTGAAAGAAAGACAGAAATAGTAGCTCGCTAATCCTGGTTGTGGAGTTTTCAGAAGAAATAAAGAGAGGGATTAAAAAGGAAAGTGGTTCTCATATATATTAAACTATATTAGCTGTGACCAGGGAAATTTCAAGAAGGAATTCAATGTAGCTCTTGGGGCTAAAGGGATTTGGAGGGAAGGCAGGATCAGGGTATTGAACTTGATGATCAGCCATGATCAGAATGAATGGCGGAGCAGATTCGAAGGGCCGAATGGCCTCCTCCTGCTTCGATTTTCTATGTTTTTATGTTTCTATGATATGGGAATAATATGGAGAAATGGTGCTGATGCAGAAAATCAGCCAACATTGGGGCAGCACAATGACTCGATGGTTAGCACTGCTCCCTCACAGCACCAGCGACCCCGGTTCAATTCCAGCCTCAGGTGACTCTCTGTGTGGAATTTGCACATTCTCCCCGTGTTTGCATGGGTTTCCTCTAGGTGATCCGGTTTCCTCCCACAGTTCCCAGATATACAGGTTAGGTAGATTGGACATGCTAAATTGCCCCTCAGTATCTAACTAGTGTTCCAGGGTTACAAGGAGTAGGACTGGGTGGGGTGCAGTGTCGATGGTCCAAATGGTTGGTTCTGAACTTCATCTTAGGGAGTGAACCTGGGCAGGTGGAAGGGCTATCAGTTGGAGAACACTTTGGTAGAAATTAGCTTTTTTTTTAAATTGAGGACACCCAATTCATTTTTCTTCCAATTAAGGGGCAATTTAGTGTGGCCAATCCACCTCCCCAGCACATCTTTAGGGTTGTGGGGGTGAAACCCACGTAAACACGGGGAGAATGTGCAAACTACACACGGACAGTGACCCAGAGCCGGGATCGAACCTGGGACCTCAGCGCATGAGGCCGCAGTGCTAACCCACTGCGCCACCATGCTGCCTGGAAATTATCGTCATTCAGTTAGATTTCTGGTAGTTATGGAAAAGGGCAAAGATAGGCCAGGAATGTAAGTTTTCAATTGAGGAAGATCTAATTTTACAAAGCTGTGATGTGATTTAACTAAAGTGAACTGCCAACAGATCATTGAAGGTAAATCCCTGCTAGGTCATCGGGAGATATTCAAGGAAGAGCTCCCGAGGGTTCAGAGCAAGTGTGTCCTCTTCTAGAAAATGGGTGAGACTACGTAACCAGAACCATTTGGAAATCTTTGGGTTAAAGGGGAGGAAAAATAAAGAATGGGAAGATTATGACAAAGACCGACAGCTCCACATTGCAAGGAAACTGGAGGAATTCAGAAAGCACAAGGGCAAAATTAAAAAAGAAATTAGGAAAACGAAGAGAGGGCATGAACAAGCATTAGAAACATAGAAACTAGGAGCAAGAGTAGGCCATTTGGCCCTTCAAGCCTGCGCTGCCATTCAATAGGATCATGAGTCATCCTCTATTAGCACAGTTGCTTCACAGCTCCAGGGTCCCACGTTCGATTCCCGGCTTGGGTCACTGTCTGTGCGGAGTCTCCACCTTCTCCCCGTGTCTGCGTGGGTTTCCTCCGGGCACTCCGGTTTCCTCCTGCAGTCCAAAGATTTGCAGGTTAGGCGAATTGGCCATGCTAAATTGCCTTTAGTGTCCAAAAAGGTTAGATGGGGTTACTGGGTTGCATGGATAGGGTGGAGATCTGGCTAAGATAGGGTGATCTTTCCATGGGCCGGTACAGACACGATGGGCCAAATGGCCTCCTTCTGTACTGTAAATTTCATGATCTAAGATCCAAGACACAGATGAAATCTATTCTAGGTTAGAGTCATAGAGGTTTACAGCATGAAAGGTTCTTAAGGAAATCAAGAGAATAAATGCTATCATCTTTCAATCCTCTCTGCCTACAGATGTAGTGCCAGAGGATTGCAGGACAGCTAACATTCAGACATTATTTCAAAAAAGGGAAATATAGACTGAGTAACTGCAGGTCAGTGGTGCATTCTGGCACTTGGGCGGCAGGAATCATGCACAATAGAATATCTAGTTCTTGACTCGTTAAATTTTTATTATTAAATAAATGTGTGGAATACATAACTATGAGAAATATATCAAAAAACTACTAACTATAATAAATTATCCTACAGGGGCTGGTTTAGCTTGCTGGGCTAAATCGCTGGCTTTTAAAGCAGACCAAGCAGGCTAGCAGCACGGTTCGATTCCCGTACCAGCCTCCCCAGACAGGTGCCGGAATGTGGCGACTAGGGGCTTTTCACAATAACTTCATTGAAGCCTACTCGTGACAATAAGAGATTTTCATTTCATTTCATTTTCAGCTGCTGGAAGTATGGCTGTCCACTGTCACGACTATCTCCAGACTTCTCTAAGTACAGAGTCACGTGGTGGTTTAACACTGCCACCTGTTGGTTGGAGGTTGTATGCATTGCTATTTGCATGATTGCTTATGCATATCATCAGTCAGGTGGTGTGAAAATTATTGGAAAAATTCTGAGGGATAGGATGGATCTTCATTTCGAAAGACTTGTATTAATCAAAGACAGTCAGCACAATTTGTTAAGAGAAAGTCATGCCTGACAGACATGATTGCTTATTTTTTAGGAGATAACAAGGCCAGTTGACGAGGGTAGTACATTTGATGTAGTCGATTGGGGTTCTGCCATGTCTTTCTACAATGTCTTGCACGGCATACTGGTCAAGAAAGTAAAAGCCATGGGATCTAATGAAAAGGAGAAAATTGGATCCAAATTACCTCAGCGGTAGGAAGCAAAGGGTAATGGTAAATAGGTGTTTTAGTGACTGAGTGACTGTTCCCAGTGAGGTTCTGAAGAGTTCGACACTCAATCTCTTGCTTTTTGCAGTATACATCAATGATTTGATTTGATTTTACTTGAATATAGGGGTAAGTTTGCAGACTATATAGAAGACTGCCTGTGTGATTTTTTTTTAAAAATTTAGAGTGCCCAATTATTTTTTTCCAATTAAGGGGCAATTTAGCTTGACCAATCCACCTACCCTGCACATCTTTTTTGGGTTGCGGGGGTGAGACCCACACAGACACAGGGAGAATGTGCAAACTCCACACGGACAGGGCGGCGATTCGAACCCGGGTCCTCAGCGCCGCACTCCCAGTGCTAACCACTGTGCCACCGTGCTGCCCCGATTGCCTACGTGATTGAGAGCTGGATGCTACAAATAATGTTGGAGTGATTACCCAAAGATCCACAGGGTAACCCCTCTCAGAACCTTGCAGGTATGCATTCGCACGTCAATTTCCCAGAAGTGCTAACTTCCTCCGGACAATTGCCCAGCGCTGGGAACTATTCGATAATGCAATGTAACTCACAAACTGCAGATTCTGTGATTCTACAAACTCAGAAAATGTGAGCAAAAATGTAGCCTCTTCTAATTTCTGGGTAACTATTGTAAAGACCCAGACCGACCAACGCCACAGGACGCCTCCCACACCCAAGAACCCCCCTCCCCACCCCCACCCCCAGGGAACCCCAAGCATTCCCTATGTTATTTCCCACCCTTCTAATCCCCCATTGACTCCTTCCCAGGATTCCTACACCACTGCCTCCTCCCAGCAGCACGGTAGCATTGTGGATAGCACAATCGCTTCACAGCTCCAGGGTCCCAGGTTCGATTCCGGCTTGGGTCACTGTCTGTGAGGAGTCTGCACATCCTCCCCGTGTGTGCGTGGGTTTCCTCCGGGTGCTCCGGTTTCCTCCCACAGTCCAAAGATGTGCAGGTTAGGTGGATTGGCCATGATAAATTGCCCTTAGAGTCCAAAATTGCCCTTAGTGTTGGGTGGGGTTACTGGGTTATGGGGATAGGGTGGAGTTGTTGACCTTGTGTAGGGTGCTCTTTCTAAGAGCCGGTGCAGACTCGATGGGCTGAATGGCCTCCTTCTGCACTGTAAATTCTATGATTCTATGATCCATGAACCCAGCCCTCACCTCCACACCCACCCAAGGTCTGACCTCACCCCGACCTGACCTGACCCGACTCTATACCCACCCAACCTACCGCGCACCCCCCCCCCCCCCCGCAGATCTTCCCCTCCTCCACCCACAGACTAAGCCCAAACCCCACACTTAACTCAATGTCTGACCCCTCTCCCCCGTCCGCGACCTCTGATTCATCCCCAGCCTCCAAATCCTTACTTACCCGAGACCTTCTCCCTGGCCTGTCATTTTTAATGTGCATTTAAATGTACCTGGTTTACAGCACCTCATGCTGCTTAAACGAGGGCGTGTCCACCTTTACTTTAACGGAGGTGGGTGGACCTCAGGATGGGCTGCACTGCCTGGATCGTGCACAACCTGAGTCGGAAGGTCAGGTGAGACAGGCAGGACAGAAATTGGACATCAGTAATTGGGCACTGAGTATCTGATTGCCACTCTGAGGAGATTACGGCTGGGGGAGGAGGACTATGTTGGTGAACAATGGATAGTGGAATACTGAGAAATGTAGAGGACAGGGGAACCTTGGAGTGCATGTCCACAAATCCCTGAAGTGAGCAGGACAGGTAGGTAAGTTGGTCACAAAGGCTTATAGGATAGATAATTGCCTTTATTAGTCAAGGCATCCAACATGAGAGCTGGAAGGTTATGCTGGAACTTTACAAAACACTAGTTGGCTGGAGTACTGCGTGCAGTTTTGGTCACCGTATTACAGGAAAGAGGTGATTGCGCCAGAGACGATGTAAGGGAGATCGATGAAGATGTTGCCTGGACTGGAGAATTTTAATTAAGAATAAAGATTGGAGAGACTGGTTGTTTTCTTTGAAGTTTGAGAAGAAATTTAATTGAAATGTATAAAATTTTAAAGGGTGTAGATAGAATGGATAAGAAGGAGCCCCTCCATAATGGATTTGTGATAAGATAATAGAAAAGTGGCTTGTAGCACGGTGGTTAGCACTGCTGCCTCACAGCGCCAGGGATACCGGTCCAATTCGGGCGTTGGGTGACCATCAGTGTTAAGTTTGTACTTTCTCCCCTTGTGTGAACAAAGAACAATACAACACAGGAACAGGCCCTTTGGCCCTCCAAGTCTGTACCGGTCATGATACCACCCTTGGCCAAAATCCTCAGCACTTCCTCGTGCCTCTATACCCATCCTATCCATGTATTTGTCGAGTGTGGGTTTCCTTCAGCTGCTCTGGTTTCCTCCCACAGTCTAAAGATGTGCAGGTTAGGTGGATTGGCCATGCTAAATTGTCTCTTACTGTACAAAGATGTGCAAGTTAGTTGGGTTTGCTGGAAAGGGCAGGGTGGGGGAGTGGACCTAGGTCGCGTGCTCTTTCAGAGAGTCGGTGCAAACTCAATGGGCTGAATGGCCACTTTCTGCACTGTAGAGATTCTATGGATCCAAGATGAAATGCTTTCACCCAGGGTGATGGTGGGGATCTGGAACTCACTCCAGAAAAGACCGGTAAAGTCAGAAACCCGCATAATATTTTTGAAGTATTTGCTGACACATTTGTAGTCCTGTAACCTACAAGGCCCAATGTCTGACTATAGGATTGGACGGGATGGCTACTTGGCGGCTGGTGTAGAATGACGGGCAGAGTGGCCTCCATCTGTATTCCCAATTTCTACCACTTCTATTACTTTATAATTTTATCAAAGGAAGGCTCACATAATGTCCTGGAACACAGCAGAGCCTCCAAGATTCAGAGCTATTTACATGAGAAAATGGTTGATCGGAAGGCCCCTAATTGATGCTTTTAAAATGATGAAGCATTTGGATTCAGTCCATGTTGTCGGTTTGTTTGAAATGCAAAGCACTGTTGGAGTAGAGAGTAGACACAGACAATCGTGACTCAAAGAGAGTAGATGCTAGGAAATATTTATCTTTTCAGAGCGACGTTCACCCGGAGCAGACTGCGTCAACGTGCAGCGGCAATCCATTCCCGACAGCTCCTTTAACAAATGGGGCAGGCAAGTCGCTGAAAGAAACAGACATGTGCAATTACAGAAGGTGAACGGTTTTGTTAGCTGAGGAGATGATCAGTTATGAGTTACCACGGTCTTGTGGGGCCATCAGGAATTGGAGATGTGTCACCCAGGTGTTTTCCAAAATGGGCTGCTAGTAGATTTGAATCAGGCCTGCCCAGCAGCCCAACCTCAGTGTCGCTCAGTGTTGTTTGCGACCCTGAGATGGGTTTCCAATCCCACGTCCATCCCTTCACCAAGACGGCACACTTGCACTTATAGAATTTACAGTGCAGAAGATGGCCATTCAGCCCATCGAGTCTGCACCGGCTCTTGAAAAGAGCCCCCTACTTAAGCCAACGCCTCAAACCTATCCCCGTAACCTTATTGGACACTAAGAGCAATTTATCATGTCCAATCCACCTAACCTGCTCATTTTTGGACTGTGGGAGGAAACCGGAGCACCCGGAGGAAACCCACGCAGACATGGGGAGAACGTGCTGACTCCACACAGTGAGTCAAGCCGGGAATCGAACCTGGGACCCTGGAGCTGTGAAGCAACTGTGCTAACCGCTGTGCTACCATGCTGTCCAGTGACATTGATGGGCTCTGGCTCTGCCTCAATTTGTTGACTGCGGAAACTCCCACCTGTGCCTTTTACCGCGAAGACTTGACCATTGTCATGCTGCCCTGGCTGATGTGCTCATTCTAAACACTGCCGCCCAGAACCTAATTTGCACCAAGTTCATTGATCGCATCGTGCTTGCTGACCTCCTCTGCTCTCAGTCCGACAGCATTTCCATTTTAAAATCCCCAAAATGTTTTCAACTTCTTCCATGCTCTCCACAGAATGCGCCCACCCTCCCCCCATCATCACCACCCACCTTCCCTATCTTCAAAATCTCTGCAATTCTTCAATTCTAGCATCTTGAAGCCTCCGTCTCTCAACATTTTATTCCCTCCATTGCTGATATAAATGCTTCAGTTGCCTGAACCATAATTCCCTCCATAAACCACCCCCCCCCCCCCCCCCCCCAACCTTCTCTCTCGCTCTCTCTCTTTCTCCATCCTTTGTATGACACTCCTTAAAGCCAACCCCCCTGACCGAGCTTCCGGTGTCAATTTTGTCTGATTGACTAAAGCTCTAGCGAAGGGCCCTTTGCTATTTTAGAGGTGCTATATAAGTGCAAGTTTTGTTGGTGCCCTGGAGCAATATATTTCCTTCAATCAACATCACCCAAAACAGATTGGGTGATCATTTATTTGCCGTTTGTGAGATTTTACCATATTAAGTTAGTGGCATTAGTGTTTATGGGTGTTAGGAACAAGATATAGCTTTAAGTTTAATTTTATTATTTATTTGTGGGTTAAAAAGGTGAAACTTGCAGCGGCATGGTGGCACAGTGGTTAGCACTGCTGCCTCAAGGCTCCAAAGATGTGGGTTCGGCCCCGAGTCACTGTCCGTGTGGAGTTTGCACATTCTCCCCGTGTCTGCATGGGTTTCACCCCCACAACCCAAAGATGTGCTTGGTAAGTGGATTGGCCACGCTAAATTGCCCCTCAATTGGGGAAAAAATATTTTTTTTTAAAATGTGAAACCTGTGACTAGTTTCATTTCGAGTTTTCACTGTGGGAGTGAAGCAGCAAAGTCTGTTCCTTATTTGTACACCTGCATTTTAATTCATTTTTTATGACCCTTGAAGTGGAGAGCTGTGTTGTCAAGAGGGGAAGTTGTTTAAGGAAGTTAAAACAAATTAGAAAAAAATTGGTTGTTATTTAACAACAAGTGACCTTTGGAGACACAGAGAGAAACAGAAGGCAGTTTTAGTTTTGTTGGAAGCAGGTGTCTTGAGGAGCTGGGCAGGAGAGTGAATTGCAGAGAGCAGGTTTCCCAAAAGAACAGGAGACAGTTCGGGCGGGGTTCTCCATCCAGTGTGGCACGCCCCTGGGATTCTCCGTCTCTGCAGCCAGCCAATGGGGTTTCCCATTATGGGGCAGCCCCACGCCGTCGGGAAACCCCTGGGCTGCCGGTGAAACAGAGAATTCCGACAGCGGAGAATCCAACCCCAGGGAGTTGCACATAAAAGAAAAACCCACGCGGTCACTTACGTTAAAGAACAAGAATATGGATCTGAACAAGGTCCTGTTCAGTGAATCATACAATTTACTGCACGGAGACAGGCCATTCAGACCAAACTGGTCCATGGAAACCAAAAAGCCCACCTAAGCTAACCCCATTTGCCTGCATTTGCCCTATATCCCTCTAAACCTTTCCTATTCATGTATCTGTCCAAATGCCTTTTTAATGTTGTCAATGTCGCTGCCTCAACCACTTCCTCTGGCAGCTCATTCCACATACGGACCCCACCCTGTGTGTAAAAAAAGTTGCTCCTCAGGTTCCCATTAATTCTTTCCCCTCTCAACTAAAATCGATGCCCTTTATTTCTCGATTCCCCAGCCCCAGGAAAAAGACTGTGTGCAGTCACCCAATCCATGCCTCTCGTGATCTTATTCACCTCTATAAGATCACCCCTCAATCTCCTACACTTCAAAGAAAAAAGTCCCAGCCTGTCCAATCACTCCCTCTAACTCAGTCCCTTGAGTCCTGGCAACAACCTTGTAAATCTCTTCTTCACTCTCTCCAGTTTAATAACATCTTTCCTATAGCAAGACGACGAAATCTGAACACAATACTCCAGGTGCGGCCTCACCAACATCCTGTACAATTGCAGCATAAACTTCCCAACTTCTATACTCAATGCCCTGACTGATAAAGGCCAGTAAGCCAAAAGCCTTCTCCACTGCCCTATCTATCTGTGACTCCACCTTTAAAAAACCTTGCACCTGAACACCAAGGTTAAGTAAGTTAAAGTAGGGCAGCACGGTGGTGCAATGGTTAGCACTGTTGCCTCACGGCGCCGAGGTCCCAGGTTCGATCCCGGCTCTGAGTCACTGTCAGTGTGGAGTTTCCACATTCTCTCTGTGTTTGCGTGGGTTTCGCCCCCACAGCCCAAAGATGTTCAGGGTAGGTGGATTGGCCATGCTAAATTGCCCCTTAATCGGAAAAAATGAATTTGGTACTCTAAATTTGTTTTTTTTAAAGTTCATCAGCTGCATCCTGTGACTCTGTTCAGTAGTCACCCTCCACATTTCTAACCAAAAAATAAAAGTTAAGATCTATCAGGCAGGGCAGCACGGTGGCGCAATGGGCTAGCACTGCAGCCTCACGGCGCTGAGGTCCCAGGTTCGATCCTGGCTCTGGGTCACTGTCCGTGTGGAGTTTGCGCATTGTCCCCGTGTTTGCGTGTTTAGCCATGCTAAATTGCCCCTTACTTGGAAAAGATGAATTGCGTACTCTAAAATTTAAAAGAAAAGATGAAAATGAATGAATGAAATGAAAATCACTTATTGTCACGAGCAGGCTTCAATGAAGTTACTGTGAAAAGCCCCTAGTCGCCACATTCCGGCGCCTGTTCGGGGAGGCTGTTACGGGAGATCTATCAGGCCAGGTTGCACCTTGGAATCTGACTTGTCCATTAGTAACACCAGTTGGGATCCAAACAATGTATAAAGAGGCTGTAGGAGTTAGCTCTGTGGCAACAGTCAAGAGTAATTCATTACTTGTTAGGAATTTTGTGATGAGCTGAATACATAAAATCCAGTTGTTTCTTTTTGTTCATGTACACATCACCCTCTTTGTGCTCACGATCAATGTTGTTGCACTCCTCTGTATCCTTCCTACTGCTTGTATTCCGCAGCATGTCGGACAAAGCTGTGAGCTCAGATAACTACTGCTCAGAACCTATTTGACTGCAGGAACATCACAGCCAAACCTGATCAGAACCTTCCAAAATTTTGCGAGAGGGACCAGAAATGGAAAGACTTGAATTGCTATATCAGCCTGCGCTATCCCGGCGCAGCTCAAAGCAGTTCACAGCCACTGAAGAGCAGTCACTATTGCAGTGAAGGAAACAGGGCAATAATCGTTTGTTTCAGTGATCCTGGTTAAATACCCCAACTCTCTTGTTCATCTTTGAGATGACGCCATGGGATCATTTACATCCAACTGAGCAACCAGGCAGGGCCTCAGGTTAAATATCTCACTTGAAGGCCAGCACAGTAGCACGGTGGTTAATATTAATGATTTTTATTATTATGCTTACCGGTAGGCTTATATTAACACTGCAATGAAGTTACTGTGAAAAGCCCTGAGTCGCTACATTCCATTGCCTGTTCAGATACACTGAGGGAGAATTCACCTAACAAGCACGGTTTTCAGGACTTCAGGGAGGAAACCGCAGCACCCGGAGGAAACCCACGCAGACACGGGGAGAACCTGCAGACTCTGCACAACCAGTGACCCAAGGCGGGAATCGAACCTGGGACCCTGGCGCTGTGACCAACAGTGCTAACCACTGTGCTACCACTGCTGCCTCGCGGCGCTGAGGACCCAGGTTGAATCCCGGCTCCAAGAGTCTGCGTGGAGTTTGCATATTCTGTCCATGTCTGTGTGGGTCTCACCCCCACAACCCAAAATGATGTTCAGGGTAGGTGAATTGGTCACATAAATTGATCATTGATTGGAAAAAAAGAATTGGGTACTCTAAATTTATATTAAAAATCTATATCTCATTTGAATGGTGGCACTTTCTTCGTGCTATGTAGATATGTATAAAATATACATCGTATATATGTGTACATTGCAAGAGAGAGTTGAGATAGAAATCAGCCATGACTTAATTAAATACTGGAATAGGCTTGAGGTGTTGAATGACACACTTCTATTCCTACGTTCCACCTACAAGGTACTGCTATTGATCGGAGTGATAAATTATACAATTATTTTTAAAATGAGTACTAACAAACAGCGCACATTATTGTTTACAGTCCAGGAAAAGTCTATTCGACTCGAATCATGAACCTTATTACCAGATGAAGTGCAGCACTATATTAATAAGATAAATGGGGCTGATGTATAAACATCCTTAGAGATCAGGTAATTTAGTGCAATTTTCTCTAATTCAATGCACACTTGCTCATCGAATGCAACTGCACTCTTGTCTTTTCACAAGGTACTAAACTATACTTAGGAGTCAGGGTTTTGAGGGCTTTCGATGGTTGCCTCTAATTCCAGTCATTCCGACATAAAGCAGGGTTTGAATAATAATTGTTGGGTTCAGATGCGATGTAGGGAAGAGACAGCAATGGTGAATTGTGAACTGCCGTTTGGAAAATAGCAGAGCCTCGCAGAGCCTTGCAGATATACTTTTGGGTTTTTATTCTTAATGTCTGGTGAAGCACAAGTTATTCTATTTTAGTTGCAGTGCATTTACAAATACATCTAAAATCTAATCTAAAATGATTTTCCCTTTGAAATTTTCAATGGATGATTATTATAAATGTTCTGGGAAGGGACGGCATTTTTTAAAAAAACCATCAGATAGGAAATGTAAAGAATAACTGAGGGGTAGTGTAGCATGGTGGTTGAGAAATTACTGTTAACATCTTGGCTGGTTTAAAGTGTTTTCCTATCATTTTGGGAGAGACATTAACTGAACTGAATGAGGTCGGAACAAGGCGGGGCGGGGGGTTGCTGATAAAATTTGGGGGAGCCATGGCCCATTGGCTTCCAACCATGTCCCACTGTCAGGGAAATTTATTGATGGAAAGAATGGGATCAGACGGGGTCCCATCCACAAAGATGTGGGAAGCCAATTTGAATGTGCAATGGCCCTATTTACAAGACAGTGGATTGACCCCTCCTGCGTAGGGTGGCAGCCAACAGGATGGCAACCCCTGTTGCCTAATTATCTGCCAGCCATAAAATTAGGGGAACACACCAGTGTGCGTTGCCAACATGGTTTTCTGGCCAAGATTATTGGGACCGCAACTGATCTTATAAACTCCAGCCATTAATTCACTTAAAATAAACAGGTTAAGCCAATGTTAATTAGGAGGGCACATAGGGTGAGAAATTCAAATTATTATGAACTATTTTAAGCGTCTTGACATGGTAGCTGCAGGATGACTACCCTGGCTGGGGGACATCGATAACCAGGGGACGCAGTCTCAGAATAAGAGGCAGGTCATTGAGTGCCTTGAGGGATCCAACAAGGCAGCCGTGGCCAACAGGCAATTTGTGGGGTGAGTTATGCTGGATGCCATGTTGGTGAATGATGGCTGGGAGTATGCAAAAGAGGCAGGTCAGAATGCCAGTCAATGTGCCATGCTGGTTTGTTGCCAACTGTGCCACTTTGGTACTCAACATTCCAGCACGGTGATGCAGTGGGTTAGCCCAGTTGCTTCACGGTGCCGAGGTCCCAGGTTCTATCCCGGCTCTGGGTCACTGTCCGTGTGGAGTTTGCACATTGTCCCCGTGTTTGCGTGAGTTTCACCCCCACAACCCAAAGATGTGCAGGGTAGATGGATTGGCCACACTAAATTGCCCCTTTATTGGAAAAAATTGATTGGGTACTCTAAATTTATATTTTTTAAAAAGAAAAAAAAACACTCCAGCTAATGTCCTTTGTTAACCTCACACAGATGAAGAGTGTTGAGCAGCAGGAAAGAACAATCCAATGTCTGCACCATCTGAGGGCAGCCTCACTGAAATCTGTCACTGCTGCACCCTGGGAACGAGACACGAACGGCATTGCCAGCGACTGTACATGTAAGAGGATAGGAACATGTGAAATGGGAACTGGAGGAGTCCATTCAGCCCCTCGAGCCTGCTCCCCCTTTCAGTGAGATCATGGCTGATCTTCCTCGGTGCCATTTTCACTGCACTATCCACATATCCCTTGATACTTTTAATATCTAAAAATCAATCGATATCTGACTTGAATACGCTCAATGTCTGAGGCTCCACAGACCTCTGACGTAGCGAATTTCAAAGAATCACCACCCTCTGAGTGAAGACATTTCATCTCGTCTCAGTCCTCAATGACCTGCCTCTTATTATGGCACTGCGTTCCCCGGTTATAGATCCCCCCAGCCAGGGGAATCATACTTCCTGCAGCCACCATGTCAAGCCGTATAAGAACCTTGAATGCTTCAATGAGATTGTTACCATTCTTCTAAACTCCTCAGAACACAGACTCATTCCTATCAATCTCTCCTCATAGGATAATCTCGCCATCCCAGGGATCAGTGTGATTAGCCTTTGTTGCACTCTCTCTGCGCCAAGGATAGCCTTCTTCAGGTAAGGAGTACAAAACTGTGTTCAATACTGAATAGGTAACCTTGAGCATGAACTTTAATGTACCTGGCTGCTTTCAGGCTGTGGCTGCAAATATTTGTTTTTTTTAAATAAATTTAGAGTACCCAAATCATTTTTTCCAATTAAGGGTCAATTCAGCGTGGCCAATCCACCTACCCTGCACATCTTTTGGGTTGCGGGGGCGAAACCCACACAGACACGGGGAGAATGTGCAAATTCCACACAGACAGTGACCCAGAGCCGGGATCGAACCTGGGACCTCGGCGCTGTGAGGCAGCAGTGCTAACCACTGCGCCGCCGTGCTGCCCTGGCTGGACATATTTGTGATGTCGCACAATTTGTCATCCGGTTAAGTGTAAGACAGGTTCCTGAGCCTTTCTATACAATAAATGCCAATGAAACTTTGCCATGTCTGCCAGATGAAAGTTCTTGCAGCGAGCACGTGGCTTTGTGAGGTTTGCAAGCTTCACCGGGGTGCAGGATGGCATGGGCTGCATGTGTGTTGTTTTGTGGATACCATGGGCTGATTGAACAGCATCGTTGCACCCGGCTCGGGACATAACAAAGCCGCTAAATATCAGAGGAGGCCCATCACAAGATTTGCGATGCTCGGGTCGCCTCGGGGGATCTCACGCGACGTCACAATCTGGATCTCACCCTCACTGGGTGAGATCCAGATTTTCATATTTAAGTGAGTTGTTATGCTCATTTAAATCTGTCACCGCCACAGTCTCTCAAGGCCAGGTTTCGAACGCCCACAACTGGGACACCTCGTCACTTCATACTGGTCCATGCAAACGTGGACCAAGCATAGCTGCACTTCGGAGGGGGCGGGGGGGGGGGCAGTTCTCCCAGGCCATCGGTGGCTCCCAGGTGGATAGGGTGGTACTCTGGCACTCCCGCTGCCACCCTGGCACCTTGACACTGCCATGGGGAATCCTGGCAGTGCCCCCCCGAACAAGTAAGCTCGAGGCTCGGGGTCCTGAAATGAAGGTAAGAGCAGCCTCGATGTGGGGCCTTCCTCACCGAGGCCTTAATAAACAACAGAGTCCCATTTGATAGCGGGTCGCATTTGATTTGATATCGTTCTCCGCACTGCTGGCGTCGAGAAACATTCCACTAAACACAATAAAACGGAATTCTATTTCTTTCCCTCGTGCTGTTGCGTCACAGTGTCAGGGTACCAGGTTCAATTCCCAGCTTGGGTCACTGTCTGTGTGGAGTCTGCACGTTCTCCCCGTGTCTGCGTGGGTTTCCTCCGGGTGCTCCGGTTTCCTCCCACAAGTCCTGAAAGGCGTGTTTGTTAGGTGAATTGGACATTCTGAATTCTCCCTCACCATACCCGCCTTTGTGGCCACTAGGGGCTTTTCGCAGTAACTTCATTGCAGTGTTAATGTAAGCCTACTTGTGACAATAATAAAGATTATCATTATTATTAATTAACTTTTATTTCATACTGAGGACACTCGTCCCGTATTTCCGTCCAATCTGTAATTCACTTTGCCGACTCATCCGACATGCAAACCAAGTTTAAAGACTGTTTTCTTAATTAATCATATATTAATGAGGCAGATGGATAGCAAGCTCCTGCCATCAGCTGCTGATAGTCAGCTTCCAACTGTGAGTGAAAGTTAAAACTAAACTGGGGAGGTTTCAGTTGCAAAAGCAAAACACTGCGGACACTGGAAATCTGAAATACAAATAGAAAATGCCGGAAAACTCAGCAGGAATGGTAGCCCCTGTGGACAGAGAAACAGAGTTAATGTTTCGAGTCCATATGACTCTTCTTAGCTCTGACGAAGAATAAAATTGGACCCAAAACGCTACCTCTGTTTCTCTGTCCACGGATGCTACCAGATCTGCTGAGTTTTTCTGGCACTTTCTGCTCCTACTTCAGGTTTCAATTATAATTGACAAAAGGTTTGACTTTTAGTATTGATTAATTGGAATTGTTGTGGGCTTCTGAAAAAAATAAATTAGAGTATGATTCTCGATTTCTATTTAATGTTGCTCAGGGTCAGATTGTGGCATTGTGATCACCACTGTCTCCCTTTTCCAACCACGGGCTGCCCAGAGTAAGGTTAAAATCACTTTATGTTTCATTTCCTTTCTCACAGATTGGCCTCAGTGAAAACTCATGTGAGAGAATGAGGTCTCCGTTAAATCCCAAACACGTCCCACCACATTGTCTCCCTTCCACACTCCATCACTCACTCCACTCATCCCGCCCTCCCCCTCTCTCCTCCCTCTTTTTTTCCTCCTCCCTGTCCACTTCCTAGAAGTGATTTGTTTTTGTGTGCATTCTGGGGAACAGCACAGAAGGAGGCCATTCGGCCCATTTTCTCCATGCCAGCCAGAGGACACCCTTTCCAATCCTACCTTCCTGCACCCGGTCCACAGCCGTGCAGCTTACACCACTTAAGGTGCAGATCCAGGTACTTTTTGAAAGAGTTCAGGGTCTCTGCCTCCACCACCATCTGGGGCAGTGACTTCCAGACACCCACTACCCTCTGCGTAAAAAGGTTCTTCCTCATGTTCCCTCTACCCCTTCTGCCACTATGTTTGATGGTGATAGAAACAAGAGCACTTTGTGCCGAATTTAATGTTTCCTCCAATGTGGGATCTGAGGCAGGATGGGGGGGAACATAAAATTGAATGCCCCCACCTGCCAACCCCCCCCCCCCCCCCACCCCAAGCATTCACCCGCCCAAACCCAGAAACAATTTTACATGGAGGCGGGGAGGGTCCCCGGTGGGAAAACCATCCTTTCACCTGTTAAGGCTGTTAAGTGGGCATGTAATGGCCAATAAAGGGCTTCGGTTTTCAGACTGGGAGAGCAGGAGTGGATTGGGAGGGAAACAGGGCCACACGGCGGTGCAGTGGTTAGCACTGCTGCCTCACGGCGCTGAGGTCCCAGGTTCAGTCCCGGCTCTGGGTCACTGTCCGTGTGCAGTTTGTACATTTTCCCCGTGTTTGCGTGGGTTTTGCCCCCACAACCCAAAGATATGCAGGGTAGGTGGATTGGCCACGCTAAATTGCCCCTTAATTGGAAAAAATGAATTGGGCCTTCTAAATTTAAAAAACGATAGTGTGGGAAACAGAAATAAAACCTTTCTCCATCACGGCAGCAAGTGAGGGCAGGGGGTACTCAATCTGAAGGCCCCCGCAGTGTTGGGACCATTCCACCATGTGACGTTTGAACTCTGGGCCAACCTCCACAATCTCTCCAACATCTCTGCCCCTGCCAACCCCCGGGGCCATGATTGTGCCATCCTGCCCCACCGGGATGCCTCCTATCCTCCCGACCCCAATCGAATTGGCCCACAGCTCTCACAGTGGACTTCCTTCTGAGTGTGGACAGAATCCCCGCCCACTGCCAATCAATGCTCAGGTGAGTGTTAAGTGACAGTGGGATTTTGAGAGTTGGCAATAGCAATGTCCATGCCAACTCGAGGGATGGCGATCTGTCCTGAAAATCCTACCCTGCATTTATATAGCGCCATTCATATTTAGTACCAAGGCACTTTACAAGAGTGTAAAAATGAAGCACTGAAGGGGTGAGGGGATTGTAGACCTTGTGATCCAGGCATGGCTGCCAATGGTGGAATGATGACCAAGCCGGGTCTGTGGGAGCGCAGTTGTAGAATCATCAAATGATTGCAGCACAGAAGGAGGCCGTTTGGCCGGTCTTATCTTTGCTAGTTCTCTGCTTGAGCTACTCTGTCAGTCCAACTCCTCCACACTTTCCCCCATATCGCTGCAATGTTTCTTCCTTCAGGAGTTTATCCAATTCTCTTTTGAAAAGCCTGATTGTATCTGTCTCCACCACATTCTCCCTTTCCACATCCCAGATTGTATCTGTCTCCACCACACTCTCCCTTTCCACATCCCAGATTGTATCTGTCTCCACCACACTCTCCCTTTCCACATCCCAGATTGTATCTGTCTCCACCACACTCTCCCTTTCCACATCCTAGATTGTATCTGTCTCCACCACACTCTCCCTTTCCACATCCCAGATTGTATCTGTCTCCACCACACTCTCCCTTTCCACATCCCAGATTGTATCTGTCTCCACCACATTCTCCCTTTCCACATTCCAGGTTGTATCTGTCTCCACCACACTCTCCCTTTCCACATCCCAGATTGTATCTGTCTCCACCACACTCTCCCTTTCCACATTCCAGGTTGTATCTGTCTCCACCACATTCTCCCTTTCAACATCCCAATCACTCACTGCATATTTTCTCCTCATCTTCGCATTGGTTTCCAGCCGTTCCTTTTATATACATCATCATTATTTTGAATAACCCCCTCTCCTTTCACACTTCTCTCAGGAGGGCAATCTCAGCGTGTCCAATCTATCCAGTGACTGAAGTCCTGTATCCCTGACACCATTCCCACCTATCTTTCCTCCACCCGATCTGAAGCTTTTACATAGTTTCTGAAGTGTGGTGATCAGAACTGGTCTCAATTCACCATTAAAGGCTGACCAGAATGAAATAAAGGTTCAATCAGTACTTCCTCAGAGGGTAGGAGGGCTGGAAGAGGGGGGGGGGGGGGTAGTAAAGAGATATTGAACTGTAAGGCCATTGGAGGGGTTTCAACACAAGGGTAAGTGTACAGGAGATTGGGTTGAACTGTGGAACATGTTTTTTTTACAAGTAAACATATTGACTTGTCTTCGTGTGAGCCCGTTTTAGGAAAGATAAATAAATATATTCACTAATATTTCATGATGTCGCTTAATATTAGATCTTATTCCACTTACAGTGAGCGTTAGTTGAAGTAAATCGCGTTCAATAAACACATTGGAATTCCAGTGTGCCATAATGCCCACATTTAAATCTCCCCTAAATCACTGAGCCCTCTGGATTTCAATCCGATAGGCGGGATGTAATGATGGAGACTTCGGTAGTCGGTTCAATTGACCCCGTGGTGTTATTTATGGAATTATTATTTAGGGTAAACATAAATCATTAATCTGTCTTTGAACAAAATGTCCATTCCTCCCCCTCCCCCGACATTAGCCCCCAATAAACTCTCAGTGTTTTGTTTGTCGGGACTATTGATTGTGAGGGAAATGCTGCAATCCCGCACGTTTATTCGGAGAGAAATTTAGACCGCTTTGCCAATTTGAGATATCGATCTTTCCACGTTGTATCTTTCCAATCTGCCCACCCTAATTGGGAACGAAATTTCAAACTGTCCTTTCCCCGAAAGCAGTGCTTTTTAATTTAAAAAGAAAACTGCCGCCTGAGAGTTTGAACTCCTTCACTTTCTCAAAGCTGTTGCCCGGTGTCACCCAGAGTTTGATGCTGAATGTGCAGCCCGGTTTGAAGCTGGGGGTTCTGATGTTCAATGGGGCGGCTGGAAAGATGATTCTGCGCTTTTTATTTCCCTCCCCAAAATTATTTGACCAGGGGAAAGGATGTGGTTATTAATTTAGGGATGAAATTATACACGAGGATGGTTCACTGAACGATGGGCACAATCTCCCCGTTATATGGGGCACTATTTTGAAGATTATTGCCCATGCAGATGGGCTTTGGTGAATTAGACCCGAAATTGTTTTCGTAAATTGTTCGACTGAATGGGGAAGAAGGTTGGCCATTTATGGAGGGGGGGGGGGGGGGGTCTCTATATTTTGCCAGCGTCCCTTGCACCCCCAAACAGGAAAGTGGAGTTAGGGGGGGGGGGGGGGGCACCAGAAAGGAACCTTGTGGTGTATTCTCCCCTTCTCCTAATGAAATTAACAGCTGTAATTGAAAAGCTGGAGGGAGATTAACAAAGGTGCTGTTAATAGCGTTGGGTCACCGCCTTTTCTTCTGATCGCAAGCTATTGTATGGGGTGGAGCTAATTCATTTCTGATCAAAAGGATCCAGTGCCGGTTGAAAGAGGAGTAATGACTATTCATTTACGCCCCCCCCCCCCCCCCCCCCCTCGCCCTCCCCAAACCTGTGCCTTCTCCCGAAGGAAGCCTTCTTCATACTCTGCTACCTGGACTCATTGTTTACAAGAAACGATCATTTCATCTCGGAAGGGGGCGGAGATGAATTCGCACCGACAGTCATGTCAATTAATCCGGCCTCTATTTTAATTATTTATCTCAAACGAAAGACACATTGCAACATAATTACGCCGGCCCTCGTGTTTTGCCTCCAGTTTCTTCTTGTTTTTTTTGTACTGGGCTGCTTTTAATAACACTTGCAGAAGAATGTCCTCCCGCTAATGATACCCTTTTCATGCGAGAATAGCGCATGTTTCATTTTAATTTGGCCGTAATGAATAGTTTATTTGCACCTAATTAGTCTTGTGGATTACTGCAATTATGGATCCCAGTTTTACAAAAGAATAATGGTGCAAGGTTTGTTGTAATGGCTGAGAGCTGTATTAAGTCTTGTTATCGGAGTGCAGTGCAGTTAATTCGCGGTTAGACTGTGAGTCGACAGCCTCCTCTGTAACCTGGTTGAACCCAAGTTAATGAATACAAGGCAAAAAGCTGAGTTCTCAGCACTCTCGCTGCAACAGGACATTACGGCGAAAAAAAGGTGCACTCTAAAGGTGTCCACGGACATAAGAAATGGCATATCTAATTAAAATATATCCATTATAACCCAGGCCAGTAAGTGATACATTAATACTGCGTGTGATCGCCAGCAAATATTACAAACCGCAGAGGGGTTTTCTCTCTCTCTCTACTGGACACCTGAGAATGAGATACACCCTCTTGGCTCACAGTTCCGCTGTACATCAACCCCATTTGGGTCCCCGCGCTGTCTGGGTGGGTGCCGAACAAAACAGGTAACATTAAAACTGAGGGAGGGTTCTTTCTTTTTGTTTAAAAGAAAAACAGATTCGTGGCAAAGAAAACTCCAGATCCCACTTTCCAAATCACCATTTGTCTATCCTACCAAGTGGAAGGGGAGTTGTTTTTTTTTATTACGGACCCATCCAGGCCGCCAGTGTTGTAAATTCAGTAATGAGGGTTTGTTGCTGCATTTCAGTTTGCAATCCCATTTTGACTGCCGCCGCCTCAATCAGCTGTTGAATGTTTCTTTATTCCAGACTCGCTTGAAATTAAAATCGCTTTTTGTCACGAGTAGACTTCAATGAAGTTACTGTGAAAAGCCCCTGGAGTTGTCCAAATTCCATCCCAACAGGTCCAAGATTCCCCAATCACCCCCACCCCATTAAGCAGGATTTGAACCAGTGGAGTTGTCAAACATTTCAGTGAAGTTGTGATGGGATGATGTGGCAGAATAATAAACATTGGAATAGTGGATTTCGGCTGAATGGCTGTTTTCCACCTTTTCTTGAAACAAAAATGATGCAAAATATTTAGTTTGACAATTTTTGACAGCTCCGGCTTGATGGGAACTTTTAGAAATCTCCCTGGTGGTTTGTGTTCCGCTTATTCCGTCTCCCATATGAGCCACGTTCACACATGGTCGGGGGATTGAGGCGAATTTATTGAATTGGAAGATGCACGAGGTGATGTGCTGGGTATTGTTCACCTGTCTGTTGTTTACTGTCCTTCTGAACCCAGTGGCTTCTACAAAAACGGCAGAAATCGAATGAAAGGCTGGTGCAAAGACCAGAAACGTTTTACTCCCCGGGCCCCCACTAACGAATTTGACAGTGTCTGGCAGAGCCGCTGTTTTGGAGGGTTTCAAACGTTTGACGAGATCTGCATTAACATCTTCAAAATATGGTTATGGATAGGAAAATGGGGTTTAAAGAATTCCCAAATAAATGTCAACGCCGTTGTCAATTAGTAAAACAGTCGATTAATTCTATCACAGGTTGAAGGCCACATTCCAGATTTATCAGGCGAGCAATCAAATATTCGGTAGTGCAGCTAAATGTTTACATTTAATTTCGCTGGTTGATGGAACGAACTCCCTTCTGTCGAAACTTAGTCTATTCGTTCTGTTTAGATGGTGAAGGAGATTCCAGACGGGGGAATATGTTTTGAGTTAAAGAGTTAAAGTGTTTGACTATTCGGATTTCCCGCAGTGTAGAATGGATGAATTTAAGTCTTCCTATTCGATTTCTGACCAAGCTTTGAATTTGACTTCAATTCGAAGTCAGCACTGGTTTCCACTTCTTAATAACAGTTCGGTTGCTCGCTTCCGTGCGGGGCAGGTGATATGAAACGATTATATTTCTCCATGTTAACGAGGTGAAGAGGAAGGGCCGCTTCATACTCGAGGGAGATGGCTGAGGTGCGATTTTGTTAGTAACATGACGGCCACAGAGTGCGGTGAAAAACCTTCACACTGTCACTAGTGAGACGAATTTTAAAAGTATAAAACTCAAAAGCATCCAATGTATTCCCTGAACCAGGACACGGCGGTTGGAGTATACAACTCAATAAAAATAAGGCGACTTTAAATCGCTTCTGGTCAATGTGTCCTTTGAGAGAGCTGCGCCTGGCTATTATTTTTACTGATTTAGAAGGTGTTGCCTTCTACTCGGGTATCGACCCTTCAGGATTTGTGATCAGGGGAACAGGTAGGGAGAGGGTGGGGGTCCTGCACAAGACTGGGTAATACCTGGCCACAGAGATTCTTACATGAGGTGTACCGCACTGCGGCGAGAGGTGTAGCCATGAGGTGCTGGAGACGGCAACTATCAGGATATGTAGGATGGTCAGAAATGAACATTTTAATTTTGACCAATCCAAACGATGAGAACACCTGGAAGATGAAAGGTTTAACGCCAGACCGTGTTGGGTGTGTGTCTGTGGGTGGAAGGGAAGGGAGGTATTACAGAGGGCAATTGTGGGATTTATTTATCTCCATGTTTGGGAGAATCTCCAATCTTAAATCCGACGTTGGTGGTCGCTTGTCCCCTCGCTGCTAATTAGCAGGGTGAAGAAAATCTTCAATAGCTGCACAGCTCCCATTCATTTTCCAAAACAGATTACAAGGCGATCACTTTATCAGATCGGAATCCCACGATGAAGAAAAATGCCCCAATCTGGGTGGTTGCAGCTCGTTGCGAACAACCAGCCGCTAACCACTCTCTGGATTAGACGGTGCTGGAAGAATCTATCTGACATTCTGATTAAATAACACACCGAGGGGTCCGCCTCTTGCCCGGGTTTCCTTTCAGACACCAAATAAGGGTGGGGGTTTTTTTTAACACTAAATTAAACTCACGTTGTTATCCCCTCTCCTCGAATTTGGGGCGTGCTGACCAGGAGAACAAGACAACTCTGCGTGTTTAATTCTCGTGAGCATTTTAGAAATGCTTTGGGGAGTGTGTGTGTGTGTGGGGGGGGGGGGGGGGGGTGTATGTGTGCTCCCCCCCCCCCCCCCCACATACACACAAACCACCACCACTACTATCAGTTAGACAGGGTCAGTTCCTTAAAATTCCTGATCACGTTGAGACCAGCAGCTTGCCAATCAATGACAGAACCCCTGGAATAGCCACGCCGATTTGAATTGATATTACAGAATGCTGCAATGTGGCCCATTGCTTCAAAGGCTGTGTGTGAGACATTTGGAACGTCTTCACACAACCCGACCAGAGGCTGAATTTTCCAAACCCGCCTTTCTTGAAAATTGAATACTGGACAGAGAGAAGTGACAAATTCGGTAGAGCGAGCGGCTCCAATTCACATCTGCTCTTCTCGGAAGCCCGGTGAAATTAAAGGATTTTTAGTCACGTTTCACAAAGGTTCAGCCAGGCTGTAATGTCATTGCCCCATCGCCGCTGGCTTGTCGGGGGGCGGGTGACCATTTCTAACACAGTTGACAGGACACTGAGATCCTGAATTTCACTGATCGGAAACGAGCCAGTATTGCAGTCACATAAAAGAGACCATTGTGTCCCCGTTCAAGGGGCACGAACCTCTTTTTAATGTGGATTTCCACAATTTGAAACGCGCGCGCAACACCCCCCCATTTCAATTACCCCTGTCCAAAAATGTATTGATCGATTATATTTCTCTCTCTCTATGAAACCTTTGGCAAGACTTGACAACAACTATAAATCGTTGAAACCAGCTTCACCTTGTGTTGGGGATGTATTAACAATTTTAAATATCAAACACAGACGGGGGGCTGGTGGGGGGGGGGGGGGGGGGGGGGGGGGGGCTCATTGCTTTAATTAACCAGATCCTGATTGTTAAGAGAATTCAATAATCAATGGTTGATCTGAGAATTGTTGGCTAAAGTTTGGATCTAACTCATTAAAGCTGGCGTGTGAACATGGAAATAAATCTGAAGTGTATGTTGCTGGTTTCTGTCTGAATGTTGCAAAGTGTTAGAGTGGACAACTTCTCCAATTCGAATGACAGGCTGAAGGAGCTAACCGCTTTTGCCCAGTTCAATAGGAGAATCACAGATTCTGGGGAAAAGCTCCCTCTCCCTCTCTGTCAGCCTTCAGTGAGCCGTCCGCGTCTCGAACGGTGTGTGATTTCCGCAGTTTATTTGCTGTGAATGTAACCCAAACGAATGTCTCTACGGGTCGAGTGCATCTGTTTGTGTCTCCAGAAATGTGAAAACGTTTCTGCTATCTTCTCAAAAGCCATTTCGCAACTTCGCCAAGACTGTGTCGCTTCCTGGCTATATCGCCCGCATCGAAATAATCTGACTTCACTTTCAGTAACCTGGAACCAATGAGAAAATGTCATAATACTGATCATATTATCGTGCAGCAGAATCTATATTGGGAGTCTCGGGGCGGAGGTGGACAGATTCGTTAGCACCGGCTGCTTCGGGGTGACTTTAGAATGGGACGATTTTGAAATGGTGCTTCGAACGTTGCAATAAATAAAACCCATGATTATCATTTTCTTGTCTGTTTTAGATGCGAGGGTCAGAGTGCTTTGTGATAGCTGTGTAGCAACCCTCCTTTCTCAGTCAGTCACTGTGAGCCCTGAGTGCGGTGTATCTGCAACAGTACATCACTTCCCACAGGTTATTTGTAGTGTGTGTACAGTGTAAATGAAACGAGAATGTCTCCGTGCCTAAGTGCATCTGTCAATCTGACTTGCCTTCCGCAAATGTGTGGCAATGTTTTTGATGCTATCTTTTCAAGTCATTTTTTTTTCTCCAAAAGAGTGGGGGTTGGAAGAAAGAGTTCAGTTAATTATGATGACGAGCGTCGGGCGGGCTGTAAAGCTGTCACATACTGTGCTGCACAGAACTGGGGGCTCTGTTATGTTACGGATGTGTCCTTTTAAATGTTTATCTCTGGTTCAGCTCGACGCCGCGCCAACATTGCCCTGTCACCAGGCGGCGATAGAGCTGCGCCCAGCCACCTTCAGAACGGCCCCAGCAAATTGAGCTGGAGGAGGTTGAAGACACTCGTCCCCCGTCCCTCCCTCTCACCATAACCCACTTGGACTTTGGTTGTTAAATCCACACAGGGGCATCACTCTTGGGGGATTAGTCCAGCCACTTGAATATTTACAACAGCAATGTATAAAGATTTCTGAATAAGAGCCAATGTAACTTGCACACACACACTGAGATCTGAAATAAAAACAGGAAATGCTGGAATTGCTCCGGCAGAACAACAGCCACGGTGGGGACAGAGACACACAGAGAGAGACAGGCAGAGAGTGAGAGAGACAGAGCTATGTCACTCTGCGACCTTCCGTCAAACCTGGCCACTGATGTTCCCTGATCTGCTCACCATTTCCAGCATTTTTCTGTTTTCATATATAATTAGTAATCCAGTGGAGTTCAATAACAGATCTTTTTTTTTAAAAATCCCACCGTAAAGTTTACGAAGCCAATGCGCAGAGTGGGCAGGGCAAACCTTATATCCATCTCATCGCTTGCTGCAAAAAAAAAACCCCCAATTCAAATTGAAGTCAACTGCTGGTCTCCACAAGGGAGACAGATATACAAGATCCAAGCTGCTACCTCACCATGGCCTAGACCTGATCTGAGGGGAAGCCGGAGACAGGGGTTAAAATCCCAACATGCCAGTTGGGGAGTTTGAACTCTATTACAGATATTTGGAATCCAAAACTGGCGCCAGCAACACTCTAATGTGACTTTCGGAAAGGAAATCTGCCGTCCTTACCCTGTCTGACCTACAGGTGCCTCCAGACTCATAGCAATGTGGTTGACTGCCCCTCTCAAGTGCTGTATCCTCAAGTTGTTTAGTTGTGAAGAAGGGCAACTTCGGAGACGCAACAAATGCTGATCGCGCTAACAATGCCCTTGACTGTATAACCATACTGGGATGCACCCAAACAAGATACCAGATGTCAGTGTACAGATATACAGTCACATTCGGCTGCTCAGAAGCAATTGAACAAGCTTCAGAATTTTCACGATGATGTTTTCTTGTTGTGGGGAAGTTTGTTTCTGTTGGCGATGTGTCTGAGTGAATTCTCGGATGTTGCTGCAGGGGCTATGTATCATCCCAGCCCACTCCTGCTCTCACTGGGCACGTCCCTGCCCGCACGGAAGAACAAGAATTCATGTTATAACTTCATGGTGAATCTGGGCTTCCGGCTGTTATTTGGAGCATTTATCAATCATCTAATCCCAATGTATCCGGAAGTTAGCCCACGTGTAAAAAAAATGTGTGTTTATTGAACTGTTCACGTCAGAATCTGTACCCTTCTTTCCCAAGACCTTTATTTTGGGGAATAGTTTTGCGAAGTGGGCACAGATACGCTTTGTTCCAAATGTGTTTGCCTGAAAGTGTGTCTCAGTGAAATGTATCGACATTCGTTAGGGGGGTGGGGGGGGGGGGGGGGGGGGGGTCTGCCTTGTGCTGATTATAAACATGGGCTGACGGAGAAAATAAGGGTGGCCGCTGCTGGTGGGGCTGCTGGTGGTGGGGGGCTGCTGGTAGTGGTGGTGGGGCTGCTGGTGGTGGTGGTGGGGCTGCTGGTGGTGGTGGGGCTGCTGGTGGTGGGGCTGCTGGTGGTGGTGGGGCTGCTGGTGGTGGGGTGGTGGTGGGTCTGGTGGTGGTGGGGCTGCTGCTGGTGGTGGTGGGGCTGCTGGTGGTGGGGCTGCTGGTGGTGGTGGGGCTGCTGGTGGTGGGGGTGGTGGTGGGGCTGCTGGTGGTGGTGATGGGTCTGCTGGTGGTGGTGGGGCTGCTGGTGGCGGTGGTGGGGCTGCTGGTGGTGGTGGGGCTGCTGGTGGGGCTGGTGGTGGTGGGGCTGCTGGTGGTGGTGGGGGCTGCTGGTGGCGGTGGTGGGGCTGCTGGTGGTGGTGGGGCTGCTGGTGGTGGGGCTGCTGGTGGTGGTGGGGCTGCTGGTGGCGGTGGTGGGGCTGCTGGTGGTGGTGGGGCTGGTGGTGGTGGGGGTGGTGATGGTCTGCTGGTGGTGGTGGGGCTGCTGGTGGCGGTGGTGGGGCTGGTGGTGGGGCTGCTGGTGGTGGTGGGGCTGCTGGTGGGCTGGTGGTGGTGGGGCTGCTGGTGGTGGTGGGGCTGCTGGTGGCGGTGGTGGGGCTGCTGGTGGCGGTGGTGGGGCTGGTGGTGGTGGTGGGGCTGGTGGTGGTGGGGCTGCTGGTGGTGGGGGCTGCTGGTGGCGGGGGGACTGCTGGTGGTAGTGGGGCTGTTGCTGGTGGTGGTGGTGGGGCTGGTGGTGGTGGTGGTGGGGCTGCTGGTGGTG
Organism: Scyliorhinus canicula; assembly: GCF_902713615.1. Lineage (NCBI taxonomy): Eukaryota > Metazoa > Chordata > Chondrichthyes > Carcharhiniformes > Scyliorhinidae > Scyliorhinus > Scyliorhinus canicula. The sequence goes on along the minus strand of NC_052162.1, from coordinate 6,042,053 downwards.
ATGGGTCTGGTGGTGGGGCTGCTGGTGGCGATGGTGGGGCTGCTGGTGGTGGTGGTGGGGCTGGTGGTGGTGGTGGGGCTGTTGCTGGTGGTGGTGGGGCTGGTGGTGGGGCTGCTGCTGGTGGTGGTGTGTCTGCTGGTGGGGGGGGTGGTGGGGCGGGGTCGTGGTGGGTGCTGCTGTGGTGGGGCTGCTGCTGGTGGTGGGGCTGCTGCTGGTGGTGGGGGCTGCTGGTGGCGGTGTGTGGGGCTGCTGGTGGTGTGGGGCTGCTGGTGGGGGCTGGTGGGGGGGGGTGGTGGGGTGTTGTGGGGGTGGTGGGGCTGGTGGTGGTGGTGGGGCTGGGTGGGTGGGTGGGGCTGCTGGTGGTGGCGGTGGGGCTGCTGGTGGTGATGGGTCTGGTTTTGGGGCTGCTGCTGGTGGCTGTGGGGCTGCTGGTGGGGCTGCTGGTGGTGGTGGTGGGGCTGCTGGTGGTGGTGGTGGGGCTGCTGGTGGTGGGGCTGCTGGTGGTGGTGGTGGGGCTGCTGGTGGTGATGGGTCTGGGGTGGGGCTGCTGGTGGTGGTGGGGGGCTGCTGGTGGTGGTGGTGCTGCTGGTGGGGGGCTGCTGGTGGTGGGGCTGCTGGTGGTGGGGGGCTGCTGGTGGGGCTGGTGGTGGGGGCTGGTGGTGGGGGTGGGGCTGCTGGTGGTGGTGTGTCTGCTGGTGGTGGTGGGGCTGTTGCTGGTGGTGGTGGTGCTGCTGGTGGCGGTGGGGTGGTGGGGGGTGGTGGCGGTGTGGGGCTGCTGGTGGTGATGGGTCTGCTGGTGGTGGTGGGGCTGCTGGTGGTGGTGGGGCTGATGGTGGTGGGCTGATGGTGGTGGGGATGCTTGCTGGTTGGCTGTGGTGGCGTGTGGCTGCTGGTGGTGGTGGTGGTGCTGCTGGTGGTGGTGGTGGGGCTGGTGGCGGGGCTGCTGGTGGTGGTGGTGGGGGCTGCTGGTGGTGTGGTGGGGGGCTGGTGGTGGTGGTGGTGGGGCTGCTGGTGGTGATGGGTCTGGTGGTGGGGCTGCTGGTGGCGGTGGTGGGGCTGCTGGTGGTGGTGGTGGTGCTGCTGGTGGCTGCTGGTGGGGCTGGTGGTGGTGGTGGGGTTGCTGGTGGCGGTGGTGGGGCTGCTGGTGGTGGTGGGGCTGCTGGTGGTGGGGCTGCTGGTGGCGGTGGTGGGGATGCTGGTGGTGGTGGGGCTGCTGGTGGTGGGGCTGCTGTGGTGGTGGGGCTGCTGTTGGGGCTGGTGGTGGTGGGGACTGCGGTGGTGGTGGGGCTGCTGGTGGTGGTGGGGCTGCTGGTGGTGGCGGGTGGGGCTGCTGGTGGTGATGGGTCTGGTTTTGGGGCTGCTGCTGGTGGTGGTGGGGCTGCTGGTGGGGCTGCTGGTGGTGGTGGTGGGGCTGCTGGTGGTGGTGGTGGGGCTGCTGGTGGTGGGGGCTGCTGTGTGGTGGTGGTGGGGCTGCTGGTGTTGAGGGGTCTGGTGGTGGGGCTGCTGGTGCGGAGGTGGGGCTGCTGGTGGTGGTGGTGCTGCTGGTGTGTGGGGCTGCTGGTGGTGGGGCTGCTGGGGTGGTGGTGGGCTGCTGGTGGGGCTGTGGGTGGTGGGGCTGCTGGTGGTGGGGTGGGGCCTGCTGGTGGTGGTGTGTCTGCTGGTGGTGGTGGGGGCTGTTGCTGGTGGTGGTGGTGCTGCTGGTGCGGTGGTGGGGCTGGTGGTGGCGGTGGTGGGGCTGCTTGGTGGTGTGAGGGTCTGCTGGTGGTGGGGGGCTGCTGGTGTGGTGGGGCTGCTGGTGGTGTGGGCTGGCTGGTGGTGGGGCTTGCTGGTGGGTGGGGCTGTTGCTGGTGGCGGTGGTGGGGCTGCTGGTGGTGGTGGTGGTGCTGCTGGTGGTGGTGGTGGGGCTGGTGGTGGGGACTGCTGGTGGGTGGGTGGTGGGGCTTGGTGGTGGTGGTGGTGGGGCTGCTGGTGGTGATGGGTGCTGGTGGTGGGGCTGCTGGTGGTGGTGGTGGGCTGTGGTGGTGGTGGTGGTGCTGCTGGTGGTGCTGGTGGGGCTGGTGGTGGTGGTGGGGTTGCTGGTGGCGGTGGTGGGGCTGCTGGTGGTGGTGGGGCTGCTGGTGGTGGGGGCTGCTGGTGGCGGTGGTGGGGCTGCTGGTGGTGGTGGGGCTGCTGGTGGTGGGGCTGCTGGTGGTGGTGGGGCTGCTGGTGGGGCTGGTGGTGGTGGGGCTGCTGGTGGGGCTGGTGGTGGTGGGGGCTGCTGGTGGTGGTGGGTCTGCTGGTGCTGGTGGGGCTGCTGCTGGTGGCTGTGGGGCTGCTGGTGGTGGGGCTGCTGCTCCTTCTCTACCTCGGAGACCCCCTCCTTGCTGGGTGCAGTGGGGCTGAGCTCTCACTCGGCTGGAGTCCCCCCAGCAGCGACGAGGCGATGCGGTTGCCATGGCAGCTAAACAACCTCCAATCCACAAACTGACCGCACAGAGTTTGATTGGCACCTGGTGGCCTTGTCAATCAGGGCAGGGAAGGGCCGAATTCCCCCTCACCACAGCCCCTCCCACACTCCCCCAGCCCCCACCCCCCTCCCCCAACCTTCTCCCCCTCCCATACTCTCCCCAGCCCCCACCCATCCCACACTCTCCCCAGCCCCCTCACCCCACCCCTCCCACACTCTCCCCAGCCCCCTCCCCAACCCTCCCACACTCTCCCCAGCCCCCTCCCCCAACCCTCCCACACTCTCCCCAGCCCCCACCCCTCTCCCCCCTACCACACTCCCCAGCCCCCACCCCTCTCCCCCTCGCACACTCTCCCCAGCCCCCTCCCCCCAACCCTCCTATACTCTCCCCAGCCCCACCCCTCTCCCCCTACCACACTCTCCCCAGCCCCCACCCCTCTCCCCCTCCCACACTCTCCCCAGCCCCCACCCCTCTCCCCTACCACAATCTCCCCAGCCCCCACCCCTCTCCCCAGCCCTCCCACACTCTCCCCAGCCCCACCCCTCTCCCCCTACCACACTCTCTCCCCAGCCCCCACCCCTCTCCCCCTACCACACTCTCCCCAGCCCCACCCGCACTCTCCCCAGCCCCCTCCCCCAACCATCCTACACTCTCCCACCCCACCCCTCTCTCCTACCACACTCTCTCTAGCCCCCCCCACTCTCCCCAGCCCCTCCCCCAACCCTCCTACACTCTCCCCCACCCCTCTCTCCCTCCCATCTCTCCCCCGCCCCCTCCCCCACTCTTCCCAGCCCCCTCCCTCCAAACTCTCCCCAACCCCCCCCCCCCCCCCCCCCCCCCACACTCTGTCCAGCCCCTGTCCACCCCTCCCATGCATCCCTCTTACCATCCCTATCCCCTCCTCCCCCGCGAGGCAGAGGGAGAGAGAGAGACAGAGAGATAGAGAGAGACAGAGAGATAGAGGGAGAGAGAGGGGGGGGGGGGGGGGGGAGAGGAGTGACAGAGAGAGGGGGAGCGAGACAGAGGGAGAGAGAGAGACAGAGAGATAGAGGGAGAGGGGGGGGGAGAGGAGTGACAGAGAGAGGGGGAGCGAGACAGAGGGAGAGAGAGAGAGTGTGTGTGTGTGTGTGTGTGTGTTTTAGAATCTCGTGTCCACATTGAGTTTGTTATAAAGAACCCCGATGAGGCTCAGTAAAGGAATTGGACAAACAGACAGATTCAGTGAGCGCTCAGGTGAGTTCAGCTCAGGACCCCCCCTCCCCCCAGGCTGTTTGGTGAACTCTATAGAAACACAAACGGTGACAAACTCAGGAGGGGGGGTGGTTGAGGTCCGCCCTGAGCCAGCGGCACCCCCCCCCCCCCCCCCGGGACAGTGCCGGTGGAAACGCAGCTCCTCGGCTGGGACAGGGTTGGAGCTGGGACAGGGGGCCGGTTCTGGCTTTTGGTGCCGGGGCAGAGTGGGTGCGAATAGCAGCTCCATAGGGGGGGGGGGGGGGGGGAGAGCCGGCGCCGAGCTCCGATTGGCTGTCAGTCTGGATCACATGGATAGGTGTCTATTAACCGCTCAGCCTGGGAACAAGTTTGGCACAAACACTGGGGCAGTTGCCGCGTTCAGAGCGCCTCGTGTCGGAACTCAGAGCGCCCTGCCCCCTGGAATCTCTGCCCCCCGGGCTCTCTGCACCCCCTGCCCCTGTGCCTCTCTGCCCCCTGGACTCTGCCTCTCTGCCCCCCCCCCTGCCACTGTGCCCCCCTGCCTCCCCCCCCCCCCCCCCCCCCCCCCCAGCCTCACTCCCCCCCTCTCTCAGGACTAGTTGCTGCCCTGCCTGGGCTCCTGGACAAGCGGCTGGATGTATAGTATGATGGAGACCGAGCTGAAGTCGGCTGTTCCGCAGGCTAACGTGGGCGGCAGCGGTCCGGGCAGCAATGGTAAGAACGCCAACAACAACCCGGACCGGGTGAAGCGGCCCATGAACGCCTTCATGGTCTGGTCCCGGGGCCAGAGGCGGAAGATGGCCCAGGAGAACCCCAAGATGCACAACTCGGAGATCAGCAAGAGGCTGGGGGCCGACTGGAAGCTGCTGTCTGACTCCGAGAAGCGGCCCTTCATTGATGAGGCCAAGAGGCTGCGAGCTCTGCACATGAAGGAACATCCGGATTACAAATACCGACCCAGGCGGAAGACCAAAACCCTCATCAAAAAGGACAAGTACTCCCTGCCCGGCGGCCTGCTGTCCCCGGGGGCGGTGGCGGTCAACAGTGGCGTGGGGGTCAGCCAGAGAATGGACAGCTACCCCCACATGAACGGCTGGGCCAACGGCACATACCCGCTGATGCAAGACCAGTTGGCTTATTCCCAGCACGCCGGCATTAACAGCCCCCAGATCCAGCAGATGCACCGCTACGAGATGGCCAGCCTGCAGTACAGCCCCATGATGTCCACGGCCCAGACCTACATGAACGCGGCGTCCACCTACAGCATGTCCCCTGGCTATGGGCAGCAGAACACTCCGGCCATGGCGCTGAGCTCCATGGTGAAGACAGAGCCGACCACCCCTCCTCCGCTCACCTCCCACCCCCGGGGAGCCTGCCTGGGTGACCTGCGGGATATGATTAGCATGTACCTCCCTCCCGGGGGAGATGGCAGCGACCCCGCTTCCCAGGGCAGCAGACTTCACAGTGTGCACCAACACTATCAGAGCACAACACTGCCAGGCACAGCGGTGAGTGGAACAGTGCCTCTAACACACATCTAAACACACACAACAGGGGGAAAGTAACTAAATACAAGAGCCAGAACTAACCCCCCAATTTGGACAAGACTTTTAGCAAAAAAAATACAAAAAAAATCACCAATCATTGGAGGCATGGCTTTCTGAACAATTTGAATTTGTTGTGGTGTGTGTGTGTGTGTGTGTGTGTGTGATCTGGAGGCGACTCTCCGCGGAATAAGAGTCTTTTAACAAAAAAAAAGCAAAATTGGTTTCTAAATGCTGAAGTTTCTCCTCTCTTTTCTCACCAGTTGGGACAAACAACGTTTCTACACGGACGAGATTCCTTTTAGATGCCAAGTTTTATATTAAAGCCCTTTTTTGTGACTTTTAAAATGCCTTCAGAGTTACCAACAGCGGAGGTGCGAGTGGGGAAAGCAAGTGTTTTTGAGATGTTTACCGAATTTCTTGTATCTGTAAATAACTGTTCAATGTTTCACCTGGCCTCTCTCAGAATCACGCGGACAGCAGTATACCTTGTAGGGTTTGCTTTTAACCTGTTCCCCCCCCCCCCCCCCCCCCCCCCCCCCCCCCCCCATCCCCTTGTTTTTTTTTAGGTTTTAATTAAGTCTGCGGGGAAGTTTTAATTTATAGTATTTTTGTGTTTTACACTCTTCGACGCTCGTGAACAGTTTAAACGATATCTCGACCCTTCCTGCCCACCCCCTCCCCCATTTTTGAATGTGTGTTTTGATGGGGGGGGGGTGCGTTGGACCATATCGATTGAGTAACTATATCGAACAAGCAGATGTTCTAGTTTACTAATACGGTTTCTTAAATATTAAAAAAAAAAATCTCCGGCTCCTGTTCTTGAAAATGAGGATGAATAAATGTTTTTTTTTGTACAAAAACAAATTCGACCGCCTTTCTTGCGTTGGGAGTGTTTTTTTTTTAAACAAAGGATTAACAATTTGTTCCTTAATGTAGGTGGCAGATCTTTTAATTCTATTGACCGTGTCTCCCGATTAGTGTTTTAAATTAGTGCATTAGTTAGAATTGGATTTCTGTGCATAGGGGTTCTGCATTTCAAACCCTCCCTCCTGCCCTCCGGGGAGATATCAGGTCTTTTCAGGACACCTGCAATCAAATTCCTCTGTTTCTCTCTGTGAATGAGGGTGAGATTCCCCCCTCCCCCCGCTGATAAGTAGCCGATAATGAGCACCGATCGCCCGCAAACTTCTCCCGCTTCAGATACTTCAGCGCTTTTAAAGCATTGGAAATATTCGCGCCCTCATTCTTTGCCTTTCGAATGCAAGCGCTTGACTATTTTTTTGTGCAGGTGGGCGGACTGAGGGCTTTGGTTAATGTGAAACCTCAGCGAAGGCAGCTTAAAATACTTGTAAATGTGCAGGTATATGGCCACGGTCTGCGAGGAGACAGGCTGTCCCCTTTCTCAAGCGGGAGCCAGGAAGGAAGTATCCAATCCAACAAGTGTTTTGACTCCAATCTCCTCACTGAGCCTGGCTCGGCCCAACATCTATTTCTTCCCCCCCCCCCCCCCCCCCAGAGATTCGATCATTTTCTTCCCCCGGGAGCTACCGACAAAGTTTTCTCAGATAATTGGGTGATGCAGTTCCCAGAAGATGGGAGCTTCATTTTCTTAATTATTTTTTTAAAATGCTTATAAACCGCTGAACGTGCCGGCGGCTCCCAATGCTCGTTTAATCTCCCCCGTCTTTGTCAAAGGATTGCGATTTCCCCACTGGAAAACCGTTCATTGCACATGCTTTGCTATCTCGCCTGTAGGTTAGTGAGTTAGATGTTGTGAAGATTGAGATGCTAATCCTCAAAACCATAACCTTTCTCTGGACAAGTTACCTTCGTCTTGGTCCTCGCCTTGTCGAACATTTACTTGAAAAGATGCTCTTTAATTTTAAACCCCTATTTTCTGTTTGATTGGGGGGTGGGGGGCAGGGAGAGTGTCAAATGTTGCCCCCCTCTCACTCCGGGGGAAGCTGATGGGTTTAATTGTGGCCGTGTCCCAGTTGATAAAAATGGTCCAAGTATATCAGAGCCAGCCGCTTCTGCTGTTGGGACTATTTTGTAGAAGCCGATTGGAGAATTAATTGTTTGAAGATTTTAGCTGTTATCGCTCCCGGAGCATCTAGAATAAAGCTTAAAAAATACAATTTTCGTTCAATGCAACAAACAGAATTAGGCTGAAATATCCCCTCTCCTCCTCCATCTCCAAGCAGCTTCCCCTGCCCCGAGCACTACCCTTCACACACACACAATGTCATGAACAAGAATCTTCAGCGCCCAGTTCACGGGGCTGTCTCCCTCACACTGTTGCTGTTTTTTTTTGCTGCAGGCCACAGTTAGGTTGTTGCCCGCAGAAGGGGAATCTCAGCCACTTGTGGAGTGGGGGGTCCCTCCAGCCTGGGGGGGATTCTTCGCTTCCACGGCGACGCATTCGCCCCGATGGGATGTTTCCTCAATCCATCCTTCCTTTGCAACTGTCTTTGGAACGAATTGCATATGGTTGGACCGCCCCAGTATCGGTCAGAAGATGCGACTGCACGGGTTTAACTGGATGAGCGGCTTCTCTCCATAAAACCCGAATCTAATCGCACATTTGATGTGGGAGGACCGGGCCAGTTGTATCGAAGCAAAGAGGCTTCAAGCGCAATTGATGCTGAAGTTTTAAAAATGAAGCCGCAGTTTGGGATGGGGTTAGTGCTATGTTGGGATGGTTTAATTGCAGGTCGCAGTTGGAAGTGTAACGACGCTGTACAATCCAACACTGCCAAATGTGAAAATAGTGAATGAGAGTTAGAGCAAGCTGAGCCGCCAAGCAGAAGTGTGCTGGTTTCGTTCTCACAGTCAATCCCAAGATATTTGGGACATTTATTTGTCCTCTGTGCTTGTGGAAGGTGCAGTTTGTCAAGTGTCACCGATTCGACCCAGTCTCCTGTTTATTAACTGCAACATAAACCAAACATTCGAGTGGATATTGAACCCCAGAGATTAGAATGGATACTGTCTGGATTGGGAGGATGGGGGTTTGCTGAGATATATAGTTTATCAGGGAATTAAACGGAACTTGTCGGCGAACTGTGAAGTTATTGAAACTTTCGGAGGGACAATTGACCTGGGCAATTGTCAAAACATTTTCAGCCCAAGTGTTCGGCCGGCGGGAACTCTTAACCCGTTGCATTTCTAACCTGTCCAGCCTGGTTTCAACCACTTGTAACTGGCTGACTGGTCGGGGTATTTGAGGGATTTATATCTGGGCTGGCGGAGTTTGGGATAACAGGCAGAAACAGATCGGGAGGAATCTGCCCCCGTAACAAAACAAACCGGGAGCAAAATGTTTCAGCATTTGAACCCGGTTCCAACCCTGCGCCACAGATGCTCCGTGGATAGAAACAGTGGCAATCGTTGTTTTTTTGTTAAAAGGGCAGCTTATTAATTGACGATTAAAAACATAGAAGTTGGAACCCATCTGTTAAATGATGCCCCTTGAGATTTTAATGTCTAAATGAAGTTTTGGAAACGGGAGCCACTGGGATTAGACCACTTGTAGCTCTCCCCCCCCCCCCACACACACATAGCCAGTCACTGTCTGCTCCAGGCTGCTTGCCGCTTTTTGTTCAGAAATGGCAGAATTCTCTCCACCAATCTTCCAAATGCGCACAGATCGGAGCCCAAATCCCGATTTTCCGAGCGGCGGAGGTAGGCGGAAACCCGCAGTTTCAATCACCCCCCCCACCACCCCACAAACACACACACTTTCCATCTCCACTGCGCATTCTAATTTAGTAACTTTGCACTCTGTCTTCGTTTGTGTAACTCTGCAGAAGCGAGCACCGTGTCTGTGACAGAGAGAGAGAGTTTAAACCGGGCCCGCTGGCAGTGCGAGAGGCCACTTTGTAAAGTCTTCATCACTGACCAACCCCATCCTTCGCTATCAGTGTTTCGGGAGATGCCGATTCTGTACCACCAGCAGCCCCCACCCCCACCATCCACACACACACACCCTTCCACACACCACACACACCCTCCCCCCCACACCAACACACACCCTTCCCCCCCCCACACACACACCGTCCCCCACCCCAACACACACCCTCCCCCACACCAACACACACCCCCCCCCACACACACCCTCCCCCACACACACCCCACCCCAACACACACACACACACACCCTCCCCCCCCACCCCAACACACACACCCTCCCCCCCCCCCCCCCCCCCCCCCCCCCCCCCCCACCCCAACACACACACCCTCCCCTCCCCCAGTCTGTCCTTTCCCTGGGAATAACTCACGAGATTTAGCTATTGGCCTTTGGGATCACTTTTTAAATCCCTCGTTTAAAATTGTGGAAAGCCATGGGGATTTTCCCGCTTTGCGGGGCCCTCTCCTAGTCCCATTGTCCCGACACCCTCTACAGAGGTCGAACTGGGTGGCACAGAAGCATAGTGGTTAGCACAGTTGTTTCACAGCACCAGGGTTCGATTCCGGGCTTGGGTCACTATCTGTGAGGAGTCTGCATGTTCTCCCCGTGTCTGGTGGGTTTCCTTCGGGTGCTCCGGTTTCCTCCCACAGTCCAAAGGTGTGCGGGTTAGGTGAATTGGGCATTCTGAATTCTTCCTCCGTGTACCCGAACAGGCACCGGAATGTGGTGACTAGGGGATTTTCACAGTACCTTCATTGCAGTGTTAGTGTAAGTCTACTTGTGACAATGAAGATTATTAAATTAAGGAGGCAGTACGAGATTGTCCCATTTCACCACTGCCCACCCCCTGCTGTTCCCCAGTCTCCCACTCCATTGCCCCAGTCTCCCACTGCCCCACTCCCCCCAATCCCCTATTGCCCCCAGTTTCCCACTGCCCCTAGTCTGCACCTCTACCCTGTCTCTCACTGCCTTCAGCCTGCCACTGCCCCCAGTACCCTACTGCCCCCAGCCTCCCACTGCTCCCAGTCTGCATCAAGCTACAGTAACATGCAGTATATCCTTGAACTGAAGTTACACTCCACACTTGTTTCATTTGAACAAGTTTATGCCACGGTGACTTCATTTGAAGCCTACTTGTGACAATAAGCGATTTTCATATCAAGGAACCCAGTTAATTTCTTGGCTTAGAGGTGTGTGATTTTAGGTGGGGGGGGGGGGGGGGGTATTTTTGAGGAACGGATGGAAGGTAAAGATACAGTTGTGCCCGGAGTGGATGGTTAGAGCAGTGGAATTGAAGCCTCCTGTCTAAAGTGAAGAAGACAACTGGCTCCATCCAGGCAGCTGTTCTGTCTTTATTGAACCGATTCCCCCTCCACAATGTGCAGCGTCCCTGTGCCACAGTAAAAAGGGACTGCCTTTTTTTAAAAAACAGCAAACTTGGGCAAGAAATTAGACATAGAATTTACAGTGCAGGAGGAGGCCATTCGGCCCATCGAGTCGCCACCGGCTCTTGGAAAGAGCACCCCACCCAAGGTCCACACCTCCACCCTATCCCCATAACCCAGTAACCCCACCCAACACTAAGGGCAATTTTGGACACTAAGGGCAATTTAGCATGGCCAATCCACCTAGCCTGCACATCTTTAGACTGTGCGAGGAAACCGGAGGAAACCCATGTACACACGGGGAGGATGTGCAAACTCCGCACAGACAGTGACCCAAGCCGGAATCGAACCTGGGACCCTGGAGCTGTGAAGCATTTGTGCTATCCACAATGCTACCGTGCTGCCCCTATGGTGTTAGATAGTCCTTAACCCCCTCTCCCCTGCAGAGAAGCTTGTCCCTCTCTCATTGGCAGCTGCCCAAACTTTATCGACAATTCCTCCACCTGTAACCAAACCTTTCCGGACCGATTTTGCGACATCGTTAAAGAGGAATTTCCGCCGGTTCCGGTAAAGGGAAGCTGCTGAATCGCCTCATCGGCCGAGCCTCAGAGCAATCCCCTGAATGCAGAGACCATTCTGTGAACAGGGGCCTGACATTTCTGCCCGGACCCTGAGGGCGATTTTGAACAACCGGGAAAGGGGGAGGCAGCAATTTACACATCATTATTTTTAATCCTCAATCGTTTTCGGTGGGATGAAGGCGTCTTTTTCAAAGAAAACGCCACACAGCCCGTTTGTGCGCACAGAACCGCTAACATATCCAGTCCCTTATTAATTATAGTAAGTCTTACAACACCAGGTTAAAGTCCAACAGGTTTGTTTCAAATCACTTTCGGAGCACTTAGGTGAAATTAATTTATATTTTTTGAGTAATTAAAGAAATAAAGGACGGGGAATGATGGCTGTTCACAAATGTTGGAGCATTTTTGGAAGACCCACACATAGGGGTTTCAAACAAATAGGACAGAGTCTGTGTTTAAAAATCCAAATGAGGCCAACTTGTCGAGGTAGAATGTAGGCTGGCGCTGTGAGCAATTGCCTCTCCTACCGTGCTGCTTAACTCGAGAAACAGCCGTGTTATTAATGGCCGATCAGGTGGACATTTCTCTCGGGAAGAAATGGGATTGATGACATTTTGGATGTTTTAGTGGCACCCAGGGTCTTACTGAGCAGCTCGAACCGGCGGACAGATTTCTGCCCTTTTGACAAGTGTTACAGTTCTTCCAGTGTCACCGCCCAGTAATATTACAACCTGGAAGCGTAGAGACTGGTCTGTCACCCACTCCCCGGTAAACGGTGGCCCTGATGGAAGATAGCGAGGAATGGGGGAGGGAGGGACCAGAACCCTTTAATGCAGACACTTGCAAACAGTTCAGCCCGGCATCCGTTACTATTCACATGTCTGTGGAACAATTTACTAGCGGGAAAAATAAATCTTTCAAACAAAAATCATTCTTGCACGATTTAAAATCCCACCCATCAAAAACAAAACTGCAGTATTTGTTCCATTGTTTTGGATTCAGTCTTGGCTAAAGCTTTACTAAAATAAATAAAGCCTTTGGACTTTTTTGATGGACAGAAACAAATTTACAAAACGAGAAAGTGCATTTTACAGCACTTCCCGAGAAAGACAACATTGTCGCATTGACCATATTTCAGAAGTAGTTCACTGACTGTGAACCGTTTTGGGAGCCATTTGACGAATGTAACAATGTTAACCTGGAGTTTGCCGAGTGGGACACGTCCTGATGAGCGACATGGGTTTGGGACTTTATGCTGCAGTGATTTATTCGCTGCTTAGGAGTGTCAGCTGATTTAAGACCCAGGAGGGGGGTATCTGGGACCTCAGTGAATGGTGGCATCTCCACAACCAACGTGATTGAAGGATTGATTAAACAAAGAGGGCGATCAGAAGGAAATTGGCCGAATTGGAAGTAAATTAGATGCAGAGAGAGAGAGAGGAAACGAAACACTGGATGAAGAGAGGGAGATGACTTTCCGTGGCGTGGTTAATCCCTATTTACTGAACACAGCCCACGATTTCTTGACACCGGCGGAGGGACAAAGCGCAAATAACCCAACATCTTTGAAACCAGAAAGTCTCTCTTCCTCGCCGCGAATTGCTGAGATATTTTACCCCGTAGTGACGCCCGCCTTAAACCTGCCAGCCCCCCCCCCCCCCCCAGAGAATTCAGGAATTAACTTTCTGTAAAGTTCTGTGAAGCACTAAAGGCAGCGCACGGTGACAATGTTTGCTCACTCCCAATGAGCCCCGATTTTAATTATCGCCCATTCCAACATTCAGGTGAACTGCAAGTGTTTTGTGACTGTCAAAATGTGTATTTTCATAATCAGTGTGGCTTGCTGGAGCCAGGGCGATTTCACTGGGTGGAGTGGGATGGAGACGGAGCTGTTCAATGCTAGAATTGAAATTGGCGTCAGATCGTTGCTCAAGTTTTCGTCCTGACTAAACCTTTATTAAGTGCTGATTTTAACACAATTTTAAATTGGCCGCAGAAGCCATAATAGTTATAACAACTCTTTAATTATTGTCAATTAGTATGACAGAATATTAAGAACGAAGATGCATAAATTTGAATTTCAGAAGCTACAGAGTGGTTAGCACTGCTGCCTCACGGCGATCCGGCTTCCATTCCAGCCCCGGGTGTCTGGGTGGAGTTTGTACTTTCTCCCCGTGCCTGCTTGGCTTTCACCCCCCCCCCCCCCCCCTCCCCACCGTGCAGGTTGGGCAGACTGGACATGCTTAACTTGCCCCTCAGTGTCCTGGGATGTGCAGATTGGGTTAGGGAGGGCCTGGGTAGGTTGCTCTTTCAGCGGGTCGGTGCAGGCTCGATGGGCCGAATGGCCTCCTCCTGCAGCGGAGGGATTCCACGGTCCCACGATGCCACTTCAAGTGACTTGCTGAGCAGAAAGTTAGAATACCAGAGTGGTGTATTTGAGAAGTTTTTGTATCTTCACCCTCTTCCTTTGTGTGGCAGCCCTGTCCTAGTTGTTAAAACACTGGCCTCTGGCTCAGAAGGTCCTGAGTCCCAGTCCCACTCCGGGTGACTCTCCAGGGTGGCACCGAGGGAGCGCTGCCCTGTCAGGGGTATCATCGTCTCTTAGACAAGCCATTGAACTAAAGCCTTCCAACTGCACCCCCCCCCCCCCACCACCCCATTCTGCAGAAAACAATGAATGTTGAAAGGTTATTCAGCTTTGGGAGGCATCACAGTTGAGTCTGGCGCTGATATTCACTGACAGGCATTGCCTGGCCGCAGTTGCTGTATAATCAGAGGCTGATTCATTTCCTTTACCCAGCCTGGGCTCTGTGAAGCCGGTAGCAATGAAGGTTCTGGTTCCACCAGCCAGTTTATTTACCCATCAGTCTGGCCCGGGGGTCGCTGTGCTCCACTTTCCTAGTCAATATCAAAATAGGGGTAAAAGCTTGTTTCTTGCACCATTGTCTACACCATGACTGTTAGCAATAACCACACACAAATAGAACATGGAACATACAGTGCAGAAGGAGGCCATTCGGCCCATCAAGTCTGCACCGACTCACTTAAGTCCTCACTTCCACCTTATCCCCGTAACCCAATAACCCCTTCTAACCTATTTGGTCACTAAGGGCAATTTATCATGGCCAATCCACCTAAACCTGCACGTCTTTGAATATATACTAAACATATTTCTTCGTCAAACTTCTTTTAGAATTTTAGGAGTTATGCTTTCATACATCCTTGACAGTTTGTTTCATTCCAGACACATCTCAACTTATTAACAATGAAAAATGAAATGAAAATCGCTTATTGTCACGAGTAGGCTTCAATGAAGTTACTGTGAAAAGCCCCTAGTCGCCACATTCCGGCGCCTGTTCGGGGAGGCTGTTACGGGAAGTTGCACAGGGACTTTGTGAACACTCGGTGCATTCAACCTCCAAATGAAATCTCGCCAGTTTTCCACCTCTATTTGTGAAGTACTGGGTGATTACTTTTTGAAAAAATACATTTAGAGTATGCAATTTCTTTTTCCCAATTAAGGGGAAATTTAGCGTGGCAAATTCACCTTCCCTACACATCTTTGGGTTGTGGGGGTGAAACACACACAAACACGGGGAGAATGTGCAAACTCCACACGGATTTGAACCCGGGTCCTCAGCACCGTAGTCCCACTGCTAACCACTGCGCCACATGTCGCCCCAGTAGTGGGTGATTATTGGACATTCCATCATCTGACCTGCCACCAGCAACTACCCCCACCATTTTATCCACAACTTCAGTATTTTATATAACCAAGGCTTGTTCGCTTGTACAATAAATTAAAAGTTAATTCTTCAAGGTTCAAGGGCAATTCTGGAATCATCAAATTTACAGTGCAGGAGGAGGCCATTTGGCCCTTCGTGTCTGCACTGGCCCTTGGAAAGATCACCCTACTCAACCCCATGCCTCCACTCTAGCCCCGTAAGGTGTTACGTAATTGGACCTTTTGAATTCACCCTCTGTGTACCCGAACAGGTGCCAGAATGTGGCGACTAGGGGCTTTTCATGGTAACTTCATTGCAGTGTTAATGTAAGCCTACTTGAGACAATAAAATAGATTATCATTAACCCAGTAACCCCACCT
Organism: Scyliorhinus canicula; assembly: GCF_902713615.1. Lineage (NCBI taxonomy): Eukaryota > Metazoa > Chordata > Chondrichthyes > Carcharhiniformes > Scyliorhinidae > Scyliorhinus > Scyliorhinus canicula. Next base: position 6,026,866 of record NC_052162.1, on the reverse strand, counting down.
AACATATTTTGGACTGTGGGTGGAAACCGGAGCACCCAGTGGAAACCCACGCACACACGGAGAGAACGTGCAGACTCCGCACCGACAGTCAGCTGAGGCCAGAATCGAACCTGGGACCCTGTAGCTGTGAAGTAGCAGTGCTAACCACTCTGCCACACAACCACACAGTTTAGTCAAATGATCTGAATTTTATATACAACCTTTATTACAATTGTACATGCTCCACCTGAGTAAATCTAAGGGGGCGAGAGAGACAATGATGCGCTGAAATGTTAATAATAGGCACCATCAGGATTGACTTCTGGTTAATATCTTAACAGAGATTTCAATAAATGATTATTTGGGCAAAATAATGAGCTGCTGAAGCTATGTGCAAAATATATAAGTGCAGGATCAGAGAAAATAATCATGTTTATGATAGATTTATAAAGACATGGATAATTGACTTGTTTCCAAGACGCAGGCATTTTCCCACTTCCAGTAATGCCTTGCTTCATTCTAACACATTCTTTTTTCTTAACTAATGGCTCGAATGTTGCTTGATTGAGGCTTTCCGAATATGGTGACTTTGGAAATGGTCTCATCCATTTCCACGTATCTCAAGTCACTGAAATCAGCAGAATTAGCGATGGGAACCTCCACTGGGGTTGGTTTAGCACAGTGGGCTAAACAGTTGGCTTGTAATGCAGAACAATGCCAGCAGCGCGGGTTCAATTCCCGTACCGGCCTTCCCGAAGAGACGGCGGAATGTGGTGACTTGGGGCTTTTCACAGTAACTCCACTGAAGCCTACTTGTGACAATAAGCGATTATATTATTCAGCTCTGACGGTATTTATGATCAACATGTTCTGATTTAGGATTGATCTATTTAAAAATAATGATTCTTAATTCTCAACCATGTGCAAACAGTGACTCAAATGGTAGCACCCTCATTCCCGCTCTGAAGGTCCTGAGTTCATAGTCCCACTCCAGGGACTTAAGCACCAAAATCCTGGTTGATTCCATTGCCAATCCAATGAAGCGTTGCATTGTCAGATGTCCTGTCATTCAAAGTGATGTTCAATCAAGGCCCCACCTGCTCTCTCAGGTCTGTGCAAAATATGCCACGGTGAAGAGCAGGGTGGTTATTCTCTGATGTACTGCTCAATATTCCATCGTTCAACATTAATGACAGCAGGCGACATGGTCATTATTGTTTGTGGAATCTTGCTGTGTATAGTTCAGCTGTTGCATTCCCTACGTTACATCAGTGACCAGTGACTACACCTCAAATGTACTTCACTGGCTGTAAAGTGTTTGGCCTTCCTGAGGTCTTATATTTGGTTGGAATCTTCCATCACAAAAAGAGGCTACTTGTCCCATTGTGCCTGTGTTGTCCCTTTGACAGCAATTTCCAATTAGCCTGACTACCTTGCCCTTTCCCTGCATATCCTTCCTTGGCAAATATTTCCCCATTCCCTTGTCAAAGTTACTGCTGAACCTGCTTTCGGGTAGTGCATTCGGCAATTGGGATTTATTTGATCTCACAGCAACAAGGAGGATTTGCAATTGCCTCAGTGTCCCGGTTGGGACCTGCCAGGATTTTGGTTCTTGCTCACTATCCAGTGATTTCCACTTGGGAAGTACAAACATACCTCGATCGGTATCAGGATTCGCTGCTTTTGTTCGCAGAATGGAAAGTCTGGGCTCAGTCCCTGTCAGTGCTAACGATCACATATGAAGAATCAACAATTGAATGGCACAAGGAAGGTCTTCAACATGAATACAGAACTTTCTGGAGCAGAGCAGGAAAGTGGTGCGCGAATAGCAAAGAAGGCTCTTTATACCTGTTTTGCCACTCACTCAGGTTTTGGGCCATTGTGTATCCGAATTCTAACTTTCTAGTAATCTCTAGTACCCTCCCTAACAAAAACTTAAGTATCTCAATTTTAATTTTCAGTTGACCTCCAGCCCCCATGTCCATCATTCCTAAAACTCCCACGTTAAATCACTCCAATTAGTTTTCCACCCCGGCCACAATACCGAAAGGACTCTTACCGAAGTCACAAATGACATCCAATGTGACTGTGGAAAAGGTAAACTTTCCTTCCTTGAACTGCTTGGCCTGCCTGCGATATTTCACATGGTTAACCATATCATCCTCCTCCAATGTCTTTCCATTTTTGTCCAGCTGGCTTTGACCGCACTTACCTACCTGCACTGAAACCGGATCTGCTGTAATCTTCCCACTCCCACACTTTGACATTTGGTGACATCCAAAGAACTATCATTGGCCCCTCCCCCTTTATATTGACATGCTGCCCCTCAGCGATATCACCCAAAGACACACTGGCAACTTCCACATGTAACCTGGTGTCATCCAAGTCTACTTCCTCACCATCTTTCTTGCCTCCTCCACTGTACTAAATTATCAGACTGCCTATTGAGAATCGAGTACTGGTGTGAGCAGGACATCTTTTCCAATTAAGCTTCTGGAAGCTGCCTTTGGCTCTTTGCCATGAATTCCATTATCCAGCTTTGTCCCTCTGCCTGGCAACTGCCTGAGAACTGAACCAAGACTGTTCACAAGCCTGGTGACATATTTGACCCCTCATTCCCACCTCTCAGTGGCGCCATCATTAGACTGTCAATTACCCCCTCTGTAACTGCACCTCAGCCTCACCGACTATGGAAACCCTCATTCATGCCCTTGTTACCTCTAGACTTGAATATTCCAGTCTCATTCTTTGCAGTCCCCTGGAATTGAGAATGACTTGCTTCCACTCTCCGATTAATCCCCAAACGCAAATTCACACTGGCTGGCCAATTAATTAGGTCTACCAGCATGAATGAACCAGAGAAGGGCTCAGCAGTGCTGGGAAGTGGTGGGGGGGGGGGTTCTGCGAGTGGGGGGAACCAAGTGAAGGGAAGTTTCAGGCTGGCACCCATAATGACCTCCTTCATGGCGGACAACAACTGCAGAGCTGGGTAGCACAGTGGTTAGCACTGCTGCCTCCCGGAGTCAAGGTCCCAGGTTCGATCCTGGCTCTGGGTCACTATCCGTGTGGAGTTTGCACATTCTCCCTGTGTTTGCGTGGGTTTCACCCTCACATCCCAAAGATGTGCCAGGTAGGTGGATTGGCCACGCGAAATTGCCACTTAATTGGAAAAAAAATTATTGGGTACTCTAAATTTGTTTTAAAAAATTCCTGCAGAGCTGTCTCAGGGAGCTGAAAACCTCTACACATTAAATGTGATGAAAAAACGTAGCAATCGGTTTCTAGGCAGAGCATTCAAACACCTGACTGCAGAGCTCAGAAAACCCTTTCTCCGACACATTTTATAATTTTATTTCAGCCCTGACATTTCAAAATGCGGAGGCTGCTGGCCCCCCAACCGTACAAGCACATGGGCCATGTGAAACTTCTTTCAATTGACCGCTTAATCGCCTGGGTAATTGTTGATGGGCGTGCTTCCGATTGCCACGTGCACCCATTGACTGAAATATTGCACAATTACACGCACTTCAAGGTCAGGCGTACAGTGCCAAAGCAACGTCAAATTTTGGTCATTATTCTTTGATGGGGCAGCACGGTGGCGCAGTGGGTTAGCACTGCTGCCTCACGGCGCCGAGGTCCCAGGTTCAATCCCGGCTCTGGGTCACTGTCCGTGTGGAGTTTGCACATTTTCCCTGTGTTTGCGTGTGTTTCGCCCCCACAACCCAAAAATGTGCAGCGTAGGTGGATTGGCCACGCTAAACTGCCCCTTAATTGGAAAAAATGAACTGGGTACTCTAAATCTATTAAAAAATAATAATTCTTTGATGGGATGTGGGTGTCACTGGCTGGGCCAGCTTTTGTTGCCCATCCCTAATTGCCCTTGAACTGAGTGGCTTGTTAGGCGATTTCAGAAAGCAGTTAAGAGTCGACCACATTGCTGTGGGTCTGGAGTCACATGTAGGTCAGACAGGATAAGGGTGGCAGATTTCCTTCCTTAAAGGGCATTAGTGAACCAGATGGGCTTTTTACAACAATCGATGAGAGGTTTGTGGGCACCGGTGGCAAGATTAGCCTTCAATTCCAGATTCCTTTTGCTTTTGAATTTGAATGTCACCAGCAACCATGGTGAAATCTAAACCCGTGCCCCCAGAGCATTAGCTTGTGCCTCTGGATTACCAACCATGTCACATTACCATGACACCTCCATCTCCCTCTGTGGTTGGATGTTAATGTTTCTTTTTGAGAACGCTCCTGTGAAACAGCTTGGTGGTTTTGCTACATTAAAGGTGCTATATGAACAAAAGTTATTGTTAATTCAGTATCATTCTGATATCTTGAGACATTCCACAGTGCTGCCTACTGTGCTGAGGACCCAGGTTCGATCTCGGCCCCGGGTCACTGTCCGTGTGGAGTTTGCACATTCTCCCCGTGGCTGCTTGGGTTTCACCTCCACAACCCAAAGATGTGCAGGGTAGGTGGATTGGCCACACTAAATTACCCCTTAATTGGAAAAAAATAATTGGGTACTATAAATTTATTAAAAAAGAAAGAGACTTCAATTTAAGTGCCATGAGCTGTGTTCAAGAGTTGAGCCCATTTCATACTGTTATAGCAACAAATATACCGTTGATTCATCCAATAGATTGTAAAATAAGTTAGAATTTTATTTAAAGTAAAGTTTCTTTGTGACTTTCTGTTGATTTCAACAGAGATACACTTGTTTTCTTGTCTAAATATTCATGTTGACACCTCCTCCATTGTCACGTGTAGCAACCACAGTGACTGGAATTCTAATGGTGAAGAAAACAAGTTGTTAACTTGTACCCAATATTGACAGAACCTGGAAGTGCTTCATTTAATATTCATCTTGAACCTTTTGAGGACAGTAGCACTGGCCCTGTACCAGATTCTTTTTAAATTGCAAATTCACTTGGAGTAGAGTTTCTTTGGGCAAAATCGGTCACCATGAATAAACTGCACCCAAAAATCACACTCATTTTTAAAAAAGAAATTTCTGCTCAAATCCATTGACATATCACCAGACGTAAAATCTGCACTGTAGCAGTGCAATATTGAGAGCATATTTTTATTAAATTGCTTTAAAACATATTCTTCGATGCATTTAACTAAGTAACAATGCATTTAGTGAACAGAGCTGAATATCCATCTGTTCGTCACGAAAATTAGCATTTTTAACCAGTGTCCATCAGTTATAAACAAGCAGACTTTAAAATGCCTAAAAGTAACTCTTCAAGAATATCATCATTTGCTTGTTACATCAATGCACAAATGTCAGTTTCTTCAAAAATTAGGAAAATATTACATTCCAAGCTTTTAAAAAATTTCCAGTTACTGTTTTGAGCCCAAATGATCCAGCTTAATTTTTCAAAATGTCTCAAAAGGCCCACAAATAAGCTTAATTAATGGAAATCCCCAATCCTAAATTAATTAGCACTGGGGACGTGGCCAGTTTTGAGAAGGGGGTGGGGGGTGGGGGGAGAGGAGGGTGTGTTTCTAAAGCAATGTTTCATAAACTAGTGCAAAGGATGGGAGAAACTCAATTCAATTCAAATGCAGTTTGCACTTAAATTTAACAATCGTCTGCACTGGTCAAGGTAATCGCAGATAGATTATGCCAAAACAACCTACGCTATGAAGTGGAAATCTCCAGCTAATGTGTGTTTTGATTTATTTAGTTGGTATTGTGCATCAAAGGTATTTGGATCCATTTATTTTAACCGTACATTAAAAAAAAAATTTAAAGTGCCCAATTTCTTTGGCGAGGCCAATCCACCTAGCCTGCACATCTTTGGGTTGTGGGGGTGAAACCCACGCAAACACGGAGAGAATGTGCAAACTCCATACGGCCAGTGATCTAGAGCTGGGATCGAACCTGGGACCTCGGCGTCGTGAGGCAGCAGTGCTAACCACTGGGCCACCGTGCTGCCCAAACTGTAGAATTTTTATATGAGAGGAAATAAATCAGTTTATTTTCATAGATAGATAAATAGAATTTACAATGCAGAAGGAGGCCATTCGGCCCATCGAGTCTGCACCAGCCCTTACAAAGATCACCCTACTGAAGCCCACGTATCTACACTATCCCCGTAACCCAGCAACCCCCACTTAACCTTTTTAGGACACTAAGGGCAATTTAGCATGGCCAATCCACCTAACCCGCACATCTTTGGACTGTGGGAGGAAACCGGAGCACCCGGAGGAAACCCACGCACACACGGAGAGAACTTATTTTGGAGTTCGGGGACAATTTATTTTGAAAGCGCGTTATGGTTTCTGTTGGTTTCTCCGACAATAACATTAGGACCATTCAGCCCATCGTTTAATTCAGTTAGATCTTGGCTAATCGGTATCTCAACTCTGTTCTCCTGTTTTTGCTCCTCACCGCCTGATACCCTTGCCTAAAAAAAATGATCGATCTCCGATTTGAAAACTCTGATTGACCCTCCCAGCACCCACAGGCTTTTTCGGATAACCAGTTCCTAATTTTCTCCATGGAAACATCAACAGCAACATTACAAAGACTGCTGAATTGTCTAACCCCTGTCTCAAATAATAAGTCACCGAAAGAAGCGTCTAAAATCCCAGGAGGCCCGAGAAGCTGAGTTCGAACAAAGTTTGATCCAACAACAAAAACAAAGGCCGCAACGCAGCTTACAGTTCGACCGGGACTGCCGATCATGCCGGTCCCAGTCTGGGCCGGCATTATAAGGCGATTTTACGAGCCCCAGCTGGTGGGCCAACGCCCATGAACCGGGGACACTCGTATCCCACGAGTCCCACGGGGCGATCAATTGGGGTGAGCCCGTGGGCATCGTGAGGGGTGACTACAAAGTGCAAATTTTGGAAATCTATACTTAAAAAGAGAAAGTGTTAGAAATATGGAAGGGATCAGTCAGCTTCCATTAGAAGAAAAAGTAGCTTCATGCTTCAGGCGTGACTCTTCACGAGAACTGAGGCCTGATGAAGGATGGACACCTGAATAACCATTCTTGTTAGAGATGCTGACAGACCTATTGTGTGTCGTTCCATTATGCTGTACCTTTATTTCAAACCCATCTGTCAGTTCTCAGAGCAACATCTTGCACACTTCTTTGTACCAACAACACCTTAAAATAATTTATGCAAAACACTTTCTTTCTTTAATCACATGTATAGTCTGTTTTGGTATGTTTGGAATGTTTTTTTTAAATATATGATCCTGCAGGTTTGTTGGGTCAGCCAGTTCATGACCTTACTCAAAAAAGTGATCTCTGCCAATCACTGCCCACACCGCTGTTCAATAACAACCTGCATTTCTATAGCACCTTTAATGTAGTAACACTTTCCAAGAAATTTCACAAGAGTGTTACCAAGCAATATTTGACACCAAACCATCTGAGGAGGTATTATGATAGGTAACCAGAACTTGGTCAATGAGATAGGTAAGGGGCACAGTTTCAAAATAAGGCGTCTCCCATTTAAGACAGGGATAAGGAGAAATGTCTTCTCTCAGAGGGTCATTAGTCTTTGGAATTCATTACCTCAGAGAAGAGTGGAAGTTGGGTAATTGAGCATAGCCAAGGCAGAGTTAGACATGTTTGAATTGATAAGGGAGTCAAGGGTTAGTAGGGGACAGGCAGGAGAGTGGAGTTGAAAAATGAAATGAAAATGAAAATCGCTTATTGTCACAAGTAGGCTTCAATGAGGTTATTGTGAAAAGCCCCTAATCGCCACATTCCGGCGCCTGTTCGGGGAGGCTGGTACGGGAGTTCATAGAATCATAGAATTTACAGTGCAGACGGAGGCCATTTTACCCATCGAGTCTGCACTGGCTCTTAGAAAGAGCACCCTACTTAAACCCTCACCTCCACCCTATACCAGTAACCCCACCTAACCTTTTTTAGACTCTAAGGGGCAATTTATCATGGCCAATCCACCTAACCCACACAACTTTGGACTGTGGGAGGAAACCAGAGCACCCGGACGAAATCCATACAGACACGGGAAGAACGTGCAGACTCCGCACAGACAGTGACCCGAGCCGGGAATCAACCCCGGGACTCTGGAGCTGTAAGGCAGCAGTGCTTACCACTGTGTTACCGTGTGTTAAGACCACAACTAGATTAGCCATGATCTTCTTCAATGGCAGAGAGGCTCTGATCTTGTTCTGATCCTATTACTTATTAGCTTAAGGGGCATCTTAAATGAGGGTAGACGGTTTTAAGGAGGGGATACCAGAGCTTAGATGCTAGGCTGCCAATGGTGGAGTGGTGAAAATTGGGGATACACCAGAGCACAGAATTGGAGAAGCACAAAGAGGGATTGTTTGACGGGGAAACATTTGAAAACAAGCGAGTCATTGTAAGACCCTGAGTCATTGTAGACCAGTGAGCACAGAGGAGAGAGCAAATGAATGTGGCGTAGGGTAGGAGATGGGCAGCATATTTACGGAAGGTTCTAGGTAGCAGCTCAGCTGGGAGTGTATTGGAATTATCTAGAATAAAGGGAAATGCATGGATGATGGTTTCGTGGGTGTTGCTGAAAAATCTACATTCTGTGCTGTACTGTTCTATGTTCTATGTTCTATTCTCAAAATAAACCTGACCCTTTTATCCCGAGCTGGTTCGGAACGTTTCAGCCGTTCTTGAATGCTGTCTCCTTACCCTCTGTGGCATAAAGCTATTCTGCACAGATTGGGTGATAACTTAACCCTAACAATTACTCTCTCCTGTTAATTAATCTCAGGAAAATAAAGGATGAAAGGGCACAAAAAGGGATGAAAGTAAGGGGGAAAAGTAATCTAAGAGAGTCGCGAGTGAACTATCTACACCATAAGAAGCAAAATTAGAAGAGGGCCATTTGCAGGAAAGTGTTTCAACGCAAATAAGGGAAGATTAAAAAAGTGAATTTAAATATTTTTTCACACTGTAGGGAATAAGAGTTTCAATTGAAGCAAATGGTTTTTTGGTGCAAATAACTCTGGGAGGGCAGAGATCAGAACTATTTGCATGGTAAATGGTTCCATTAATTCTTCTTAATAACAGGACTACTCACTGTTCGGCTGGTGTCAAGCAATGTTAATTTGGCATGTTAAATTTAAATTGGTTATGACTATGTGATCTTCAATGTTAGAAAAATTAGAGGATTAAATATGCTGTGTTATGACATTAAATTAGATAAATTGGAAAGGAATAGGCAGCAGTTAATGTTGCAGTTTGGAATAAATGGTTGGTGATGTGAAGCAGAGTGATAAATGGCTCATACTGTTTGCACATTCATGGTCGCTTTGTATGTCTATTTAATTGTGAGGGTCATCTGCTCATTTACTGTAAGAGTTAGTAAGTTGAGCATCCAGCATTTTCCAGCAATTGCAGGAATAGCTGAAAGGTGATTTATAAATTTGGTCCTTTTTATTAAGCATTGACTTAATTACTTCACGTAATTTTAAACAACTTCCAATGTTAAATCTACTTGCAAGCTTTCACGTTATATAGTTTTATTAAGTGCGCGTCTTTTAATTTGTTGAATACATACAGAGAACATACAGAACTGTTAAACATGTTTTTTTAAACATAATATATCTTTTAAAATTAAAGCTGATCATATCTTCGACATGAAACAAAAATATTACAAGGGTACTGGAAATTCTACAGTGCTTGTGTGTACATTTGTTCATTTGTGTATATTGTGTGCACATTTCTGTGCCTAAGTGCATAAATGCTTTTGTGCATACATAATTTGGGCTGGCACGGTGGCACAGTGGTTAGCACTGCTGCCTCACAGCACCAGGGACCCGGATTGAATTCCGGCCTCGGGTGACTGTCTGTGCGGAGTTTGCACTTTCTCCCCGTGCCTGCGTGGGTTTCCTCCGGGTGCTCCGCTTTCCTTCCACAGACCAAAGATGTGCAGGTTAGCTGGATTGCCCTGCAATATTGCCCCTTAGTATCCAAATGTTAGGTGGGTGTACGAGGTTACAGGAATAGAGGGGGAGTAGCTTGTTCAAGGAACTGCTTACTTATAAAGCAGACCAAGCAGGCCAGTAGCATGGTTCGATTCCCGTACCAGCCTCCCCGGACAGGCGCCGGAATGTGGCGACTAGGGGCTTTTCACAGTAACTTCATTGAAGCCTACTCGTGACAATAAGCGATTTTCATTTCATATTGCGTGTTCTTGATAAGTACGTACCAGTCAGGCAGGGAGGAAGGGGTCGAGCGAGGGAACCGTGGTTTACCAAAGAAGTGGAATCTCTTGTTAAGAGGAAGAAGGAGGCCTATGTGAAGATGAGGCGTGAAGTTTCAGTTGGGGCGCTTGATAGTTACAAGGAAGCGAGGAAGAATCTAAAGAGAGAGCTAAGACGAGCAAGGAGGGGACATGAGAAGTCTTTGGCAGGTAGGATCAAGGAAAACCCAAAAGCTTTCTATAGGTATGTCAGGAATAAAAGAATGACTAGGGTAAGAGTAGGGCCAGTCAAGGACAGTGGTGGGAAGTTGTGTGTGGAGGCTGAGGAGATAAGCGAGATACTAAATGAATACTTTTCGTCAGTATTCACTCAGGAAAAAGATAATGTTGTGGAGGAGAATGCTGAGACCCAGGCTATTAGAATAGATGGCATTGAGGTGTGTAGGGAAGAAGTGTTGGCAATTCTGGACAAGGTGAAAATAGATAAGTCCCCGGGGCCTGATGGGATTTATCCTAGGATTCTCTGGGAAGCCAGGGAAGAGATTGCTGAGCCTTTGGCTTTGATTTTTATGTCATCATTGGCTACAGGAATAGTGCCAGAGGATTGGAGGGTAGCAAATGTGGTCCCTTTGTTCAAGAAGGGGAGTAGAGATAACCCCGGTAACTATAGGCCGGTGAACTTCACGTCTGTTGTGGGTAAAGTCTTGGAGAGGATTATAAAAGATACGATTTATAATCATCTAGATAGGAATAATATGATTAGGGATAGTCAGCATGGTTTTGTGAAGGGTAGGTCATGCCTCACAAACCTTATCGAGTTCTTTGAGAAGGTGACTGAACAGGTAGACGAGGGTAGAGCAGTTGATGTGGTGTATATGGATTTCAGTAAAGCGTTTGATAAGGTTCCCCACAGTCGGCTATTGCAGAAAATACGGAGGCTGGGGATTGAGGGTGATTTAGAGATGTGGATCAGAAATTGGCTAGTTGAAAGAAGACAGAGGGCGGTAGTTGATGGCAAATGTTCAGAATGGAGTTCAGTTACGAGTGGCGTACCACAAGGATCTGTTCTGGGGCCGTTGCTGTTTGTCAATTTTACAAATGACCTAGAGGAGGGCACAGAAGGTTGGGTGAGTAAATTTGCAGACGACACTAAAGTCGGTGGAGTTGTAGACAGTAGGGAAGGATGTTGCAGGTTACAGAGGGACATAGATAAGCTGCAGAGCTGGGCTGAGAGGTGGCAAATGGAGTTTAATGTAGAGAAGTGTGAGGTGATTCACTTTGGAAAGAAAAACAGGAATGCGGAATATTTGGCTAATGGTAAAATTCTTGGGAGTGTGGATGAGCAGAGGGATCTCGGTGTCCATGTACATAGATCCCTGAAAGTGCACCAGGTTGATAGGGTTGTGAAGAAGGCCTATGGTGTGTTGGCCTTTATGGTAGAGGGATTGAGTTCCGGAGCCATGAGGTCATGTTGCAGCTGTGCAAATCTCTGGTTACGGCCGCATGTGGAAGTATTGCGTACAGTTCTGGTCGCCTCATTATAGGAAGGACGTGGAAGCTTTGGAACGGGTGCAAAGGAGATTACCAGGATGTGCCTGGTATGGAGGGAAAATCTTATGAGGAAAGGCTGATGGACTTCTTGAGGTTGTTCTCGTTAGAGAGAAGAAGGTTAAGTGACTTAATTAGAGGCATACAAAATGATCAGAGGGTTAGAGAGGGTGGACAGTGAGAGCTTCTCCCGCGAGATGGAGGTGGCTAGCACGAGGGGACATAGCCTTAAATTGAGGGGTAATAGATATAGGACAGACGTCAGAGGTGGGTTTTTTACGCAAAGAGTGGTGAGGCCGTGGAATGCCCTACCTGCAACGTAGTGAACTCGCCAACATTGAGGGCATTTAAAAGTTTATTGGATAAGCATATGGATGGTAATGGCATAGTGTAGGTTAGATGGCCTTTAGTTTTTGACTTCCCATGTCGGTGCAACATCGTGGGCCGAAGGGCCTGTACTGCGCTGTATCTTTCTATGTTCTATGTTCTATGAGTAGGCCTAGGTAGGGTACCCTTTCAGAGGGTCGATGCTGACTCGATGGGCTGAATGGCCTCCTTCTGCACTGCAGAGAATCTACGGATTTGTGTATACTTATGGCGATGAATAATCATGCATGTGAACAACAACTTTTCTTTTAAATATAAATTTAGAGTACTCAATTATTTTTTTTCCAATTAAGGGGCAATTTAGCGTGGCCAATCCACCTAACCAGCACATCTTTGGGTTGTGGGGATGAAGCCCACGCAGACAATGTGCAAACTCCACACCGACAGTGACCCAGGGCCGGGATTCGAACCTGGGGTCCTCAGCGTCACAGTCCCAGTGCTAACCACTGCGCCACATGCTGCCCTGTGTGAACAACAACTTGACTTTATATGGTAACATTATCATGGAAACGTGTCCTATGATGCTTCACACAGCTCCAACTGAGAAAAGAGCTGATCAGCGGGATTCTCCACTGGAGGGATTCTCCATTGCACCGGCTATGCACCCACGCCCGCAGGTTTCCCAGCGATGTGGGGTGGCCACAATGGGACTTCCCAATGGCAGGTGCCAGGAATGAAGAATTCTGCTGCCAGCGAGGCCGCGCTGACCCTGAAAATGCAGATGGCGGACAGGAGAATCCCACTCAATATCTCTTTTTTGTTAATTTTAGAGTACCCAATTAATGTTTTCCAATTAAGGGGCAATTTAGCATGGTCAATCCACCTAGCCTGCACATCTTTGGGTTGTGGGGGCAAAATCCACGCAAACACGGGGGCGAATGTGCAAACTCCACACGGACAGTGACCCAGAGCCGGGATCGAACCTGGGAACTCGGAGCCGTGAGGCAGCAATATTCTCCACGGCGCCACTGTGCTGCCGCACTCAATATCTCTTAAGGGGATATTAGGGTAGGTGACCAGAGCTTGACAGAGGAGGTAGGTTTGAAGGAGTGTCTAGAAGGTGGAGAAAGGGGCGGAATGGTTTATTAAGGGAATTCCAAAACTAGGTGTCAGCTAAGTGAAGATGTAGCCACCCGTTGTGGTATAAACTAAGTGATACAGCGACGTTAGCACATCAGTCAATCAGTTCAAAAATTAGAGCACAGCTTCAAAATTGGGAAGTCAGAAGCAGCGATGATGTTCATTCCAGTCCATTTTGTCTAAGGTCAGGTGTATATTTCTACTTCAATCGTGGGCTCCAGTGTAAACCAGCACAGTAACGGCACCTTCAATCATTAATCTCAGTTTGCTAATGATACTGATACAGATACCTGCCACCTATTAAAAAATAAAGGGCATTGGTGCCTGCGGTGGATCTTTGAAACTTGTCCCCTGCTCCTTCCTCCCAGACCTGCGGATTTTCACCCCTTCAAGTGTTTTATCCAATTTTCTTTTTCGAAATTTACTGTTGAATTGACTTCCACCACCCTTTCAGGAAATGCATTCCAGATCACAACCCTCCCTTGTCTATCTTGTCACTCACTGTAAATCTGTGTACTCAGATTGACAACTTCCTCCATGGAACCGGTTTCTCTGACCAACCCCTTGATAATTATTTGTTTTTCAAAAGTTATTTTAGATTAATATATAGAAGTAGATTTTTAAGGAAGGTTAGTGTATTTCAGTGCTGAATTGGTTGTGTTAAGTTAACGGCGATGAATTTCCCGATCCTATCTCATTAGCAGAGGTTCTGTGCAATGCATTCAGAAGAATGTCCCGTGTTCCAGCAGCCCTATTCTGATCCTGTGAGATGTCAGGTGAGTTCCCATGGCCCCAGCACTGCCACCACATTACAGCTCTCACCTCGCTCCATCACGAGAAAAGTCTGTGACCTCTCCGGGGTGCAAATCTGCTCCTGCCAAATAATCACCTGAACAGAAACAACATGCAGCGATGTAAGGAAAAGACAGAGGAATGGCAGAAAGCCATAATGCTCAGTGGGAGAGCCGGTGCAGACACACGATGGGCCAAATGGCCTCCTTCTGTGCCGTAACAATTCCGTAATTCTCTGATAAATTATGATAAAGACACAGGTAGGGGTGGCACGGTGGCTCAATGGTTAGCACTGCTGTCTCATGGCGCCAAGGACCCGGGTGTTGTGTTTGGTCTTCTATACCTTACAAAGGAATCCACCAAAAACCTCGACTTGTGCAAACCAGAATCTTGATTGAGTCTCGTGTGGTGAGATAGCAATCTGATACAGAGCACGTTATCATGGAGTCTGCTTATTACTCCTCTGAAATCTGCACCTCACACTGACCATTCACTTGTATGTCTTATTACCCTCTCAATCTTCTTCTGAAGATGGCCGGATGTGTCTCCCCTTATATGGGAGGCACCGGTCACATGACTTTGGTCTTGAGACACTATGGTGTGTCTGCACCGCCACCTGCTAGTTGGAGGTCGCACACCATTCATCTACGATGTAGCCCAGAAGCAGATCACCACACCGGGTTCGAACCCAGCCCTGGGTCACTGGCCGGGTGGCATTTGCACATTCTCCCCGTGTCTGCGTGGGTCTCACCCCCACAACCCAAAGATGTGCAGGGTGGGTGGATTGGCCACGCTAAATTGCCCCTTAATTGAGAAAAAAAGAATTGGGTACTCTATATATCTGAAAAAATAAATAAAAAATATAAAGACATAAGTATGTTTCACAGAATCTGACTTTGGCCTGCTATAATGTTCCAGTGTAACCCAACACAAACTGGAGGAATAGCATCTCATCTTCTACAGCCTCCTGAACACAACATTGAGTTCATCAGTGGAAATGGAACTCTCCCAAACAGCCCTATGGGAGCACCTTCACCACATGGACAGTAAAAGGTCAAGAAGGTGGATCACCACCACCTTCTCAAAGGCAATTGGAAATGAGCAACAAATGCTGACCTCTCCAGCGATGGTCAAATCTCACGACGAATATAAAAGAAAGGCCCCAGGACTGAAGCACTTTACTATCAATGGAATGTTTTTTAAGTGTAGCCACTGTTGTAATGAAGGAAACATTGCCGTTAATGCATAATAGATTCCACAAACAACAATATGGTACTCAGGGCCGGCTCAAGGCACCGGCAACTCGGGCAGTCGCCCGGGGCGCCATGTGCTAGGGGGCGCCAGACTCGGGTCCTGCGCATGCGCAGTTGGGCCGGTGCCAACCAGCGCATGCGCGGTGGCCGCCCTCCCCCAGGGCGGCCCCCCGCTCGGTCCGCTCCCCCCCCCACCCCCTCGGGTCCGCCCCCGCCCCGGCCCCCCCCCCCCCCCCCCCTCGGTCCGCCCCCCCCCCCCCCCGGCTCGGTCCGCCCCCCCCCGCTCGGTCCGCCCCGCTCGGTCCGCCCCCCTCGGCCCCGCCCCCCTCTCGGCCCCGCCCCTCCTCGGCCCCGCCCCCGCCCCTCCTCGGCCCCGCCCCCCTCTTCGGCCCCGCCCCCCCCCAAGGGCGCCGAAGTTCAGCTTGCCCGGGGCGCCAGCAACCCTAGGGCCGGCGCTGATGGTACTGGGCAGATTGAGGATAAATATGGGTTGGGATGCCAGGACAAACTCCCCACCTCTTCTTCAAAATTGTGCCATGGAATTGTTTATGTCATTCTGAGAGGACGGAAAGAGTCTCAATTTAACTTCTAACCTGACAGACAGCACCTCTGACCGTGTGTTCCTCCATCCGTACTGCCCTGGAGTGTCAGCTTAAGATTTTGTGTTCATGTATCTGGAGAGGGACATGCACCCAGGGCCCTTGGGGCTAAGAAGTGAGAATGCTGCCAATTTGGCCACGCCTGGCACCTACTATGAGAAGGGGCATGGACAGAGATGGGAGGGAGGTTGAGTCTTTGCGAATAGGCAGGTTAAATGAGCCATTTCAAATCTTGATGAGCTCTCAGAATCCTTCGAGCTAGTTTCTCCTCCAAAGCCCATGGCTGGCTGAGCACAGTTAGGATTATGGATTCCCGAGGTGTGAGCAGCACTAATGAACCAAAGCTAGCTTTTGTTTTGAAGAGTACACAATTCATTTTTGCCAATTAAGGGGCAATTGATCTCACTGAACTATATCCAGTCTGAAGGGGCCTGATAGGGTAGAACACTGAGAGGTTGACTCCCCTGACTGGGGAATCAAAAACGCAGGGATAAGGGGGCCAAAGATTTAGGATTGAGAGAAGGAGAAATATCTTCATTTAGAGGTGGGGATGCTCCATCAGGCAATATATTTATACCTGAGGCAGACAGAGTTTTGTGAATCAAGGGAAGGGGAGGGGAAGCACGGTAGCATTGTGGATAGCATAATTGCTTCACAGCTCCAGGGTCCCAGGTCCCGGCTTGGGTCACTGTCTGTGCGGAGTCTGCACATCTTCCCCGTGTCTGCGTGGGTTTCCTCCGGCTGCTCCGGTTTCTTCCCACAGTCTAAAGAGGTGCAGGTTAGGTGGATTGGCCATGATAAATTTCCCTTAGTGTCCAAAATTTCCCTTGGGGATAGGGTGGAGGTGTTGACCTTGGGTAGGGTGCTCTTTCCAAGAGCCGGTGCAGACTCGATGGGCCGAATGGCCTCCTTCTGCACTGTAAATTCTATGATTGAGAAGGTGGAATTGAAACTGAAGAAAGCTCTGATCATACTGAATGGCGGAGCAGACTTGCTGGGTTGCATGGTCTACTGCCATTCCGATTCCATGATGTGGAGATGCCGGCGTTGGACTGGGGTGAGCACAGTAAGAAGTCTTACAACACCAGGTTAAAGTCCAACAGGTTTGTTTCAAACATGAGCTTTCGGAGCACTGCTCCTTCCTCAGGTGAACCTGAGGACTTTAACCTGGTGTTGTAAGACTTCTGATTCCTATTCCAGGGGCTGGTTTAGTTCACTGGGCTAAATCACTGGCTTTTAAAGCAGGCCAGCAGCACGGTTCGATTCCTGTACCAGCCTCCCCGGACAGGCGCCGGCATGTGGCAACAAGGGGCTTTTCATAGTAACTTCATTGAAGCCTACTTGTGACAATAAGCCATTTTCATTTAATTTTTTATGGTCTTAAGTTCTCTCTCTCCTCCTCTAATGTGCTTTTTGAACACACCTCTGTGACCAAGCTTTTAGTTACCTGTTCCAATGTCTCCCTATGTGGTATAATGTCACATTTTATTCGATCAGCGTTGTCGTGAAATGCCTTGGGACGTTATACCATCGGAAAGGTGGTTTACAAATGCAATCTGTCGCTATTACGGAATCAACATATGGAAATGTCCGACAGGAAAAGAGCCAAAGAGCAGGATTGCATACACAATTGTGTTGCTTTATAATCTCCCAGCCAGATATTTCCATGTAATCTCCTGGGATAGGTGAGCAAACAAATTAAAAATCAAACCACGGATCTTCCCTCTTCACCATAAGCCATAAACTGGCTGGTTTAGCACAGCGGGCTAAACAGCTGGCTTGTAATGCAGAACAAGGCCAGCAGCGCAATTTGGCCTCCCCGAACAGGCGCCAGAATGTGCTGACTAGGGGCTTTTCTCAGTAAGTTAATTGAAGCCTACTTGTGACAATAAGCGATTACGATTATTATTATAATACCAGGCTGGTGGGACAGAAAAATGCACACATGGCTGAGAGAGTTTCATCCCCCTATTAATCTTGGACTTACTTGTTTGGGATATGAGTTATTTGGGGTCTAGGTTTATCTTGGCAGTAGCAATAGCCCCATTCTATATCTCATCCAATTTTCTTCTCTGTCCAAGAACAACTTCTAACCTTCTCTGTCCTCAGTGCAAGAAGCCTTGAGAAGCAGAGTGTCAGCACCCCAAATTACAGCCTATTTATTCAGGAACTTCAGGGCAGAATTCGTTGGGATGGCTAATTTTGGAGCACTACATCTTGCACTCAATCTCCTCCAGAAGGCACCGGATTGCATGCCAGCCTGTTCTAAATACCAAGCAAGTACTCACTTGGTTGAGTCAGCCGAAGAACAGATTCAGCTTCTAGCTCAAAATTTGTTAGAAAACAGGTAAGAGTGCACAGTGCACATGAATAATTCTCAGGGTAAGAGTTCAAATCCCATCAATGGTAAGCTGGGAATCAAATTTAATAAATTAGAAATATATAAAAATGACCATGAAAGTTGAAGGATTGCTGTGAAACCCCAAGTGACGTATTTATGATTGGGCGACAGGGTGGCACAGTGGGTAGCACTGATGCATCACAGCGCCAGGGACCCAGGTTCAATTCCAGCCTTAGGTCACTGTGTGGAGTCTGCATGTTCTTCTCTGTATCTGCGTAGGTTTCGTCCGGGTGCTCCGGTTTCCTCCCACAGTCCAAAGACATGCAGGTTAGGTGCATTGGCCATGATAAATGGCCCTTGGTGACCAAAAAGGTTAGGAGGGGTTGTTGGATTACTGGGATAGGGTGGAAGTGAGGGCTTAAAGTGGGTCGGTGCAGACTCGATGGGCCGAATGGCCTCCTTACTGTACTGTATGTTCTATTTTCCATTTTCTGTGTTCTGACATCAATGGGTTTCTTCAGAAGGTTCTGGATTCCATCACTCCAATATTTTAGCGCTTTCTGTTTCATCAATTTGTTAGCCTTTGCGGCATCTTACTGAGTATCAGTTTTCTAGGCCGAGCGTTGCCTGTATTTTCCTCCCTTGCAGTCATCATCCACTATTAGAAGGAAGACCCAGAGGGAAAGGTTACCCTCCCCTGGTTCCAGTCCTTATCTATTACACCGTTACTCATTTCTTCTTGTTATCCTGTGATGTTTTTGCTCTGCCAGCTTTCCCCTTGGGAATGGTGAGCGATCCCACAGCAGTTATTGCGAGGTCTAGTTTCATCAATTGCAATAAATGAACAGTATCCTATTTCCCTCACTGAAGTTTGTCTCTCATGCTTTTTTCGCACTTTCAATGTCAAGCTGTCAAAGTCGGAGCTTTGTAATGTTGTGGATATTTAAACCCAACTTAACCTCACCGCACTTTGGTTTTGATTGGTTGGCAACAACATCTACACTCCAGCAGGAATGAGGCTTAATGTTTGTGACTGGGGGGTGGGTGGGGGGGTAAAAGAGACGGGTGATTTATCTTCTCATTCTGTTCCTTTCAGCAGCTGAAGACATTTATTCCCTTGCTGGGATCTCCCTCCAGTAGTTCACCCAAATGGTTTTGGTTACTCGAGGGCCTTGTTTCCCAGGCTGCAATTTTGTTTCTTGCAGCAGGTGGGTCATGACGATGGGTCCAAACGCTGGAAGCGATCCCGGGCACCTGAGGTCACATTTTGTGTGTGTGTGTGTGTGTGTATATGTGGGTGGGTGGGGGGGGGGGGGGGGGGGGGGGGGTGGGGGGTGGTTGGTGGGTTTGGTAACAAATTAGTTTCCGTTGGGCCTTCCATTCCTATTAAGGAAGGCTGCCCTCTCTCAGGGGCTGCCGGTCAATTGGACTGCCGACAGTCCAGCGCTCTCAGCAGTGCCACCAGAAGCGGTGGTCACTAATGGGACTGCACCTGATAAAAAAAAAATTGGAATCAAACTTTCAGCAGGTAAAACTGCAACTGAACAGCGGGCTGTCTTCAAAGGAGGGATTGGTCAAGTACACTCACAAAGGGGAAAGGCAGGGCAAACAAATCTGGAGTTCCCTGGCTGATGAAAGAGGTAGGGATTAAGAGGAAACAGAAAATTGCAATGGCAACAGTTGTCAGGTGGATAATACAATGGAGAACGAGGCCGGGTAGAGAAGATTCACAGGGGAATTGGGTTGCCTTTCTGTACTTAAAGGTTGATAAGGCACTGGGACCAGTCGAGATCATCCAAGGACAGTGAAGGAAGCGAGAATGGAAATTGCAGAGGCGCAGCCATAATTTTCCAATCTTCCTTAGACTTCCTTCGGTATGACAGAGGAAGGTCAGAATAATGCTCCAGGGGACCTGGTTCGTACCCCACCACGGCAGATGTTGGAATTTGCATTCAACTAAAAATCTGGAATTAAAAGGTGACCATGAGACCAGTGTTGATTGTCGTTAAAAATCCTTCCGGCTCACTAGGGCGGCACGGTAGCACAGTGGTTAGCACTGCTGCTTCACTGCACCAGGGTCCCATTTTCGATTCCCAGCTTGGGTCACTGTCTGTGCGGAGTCTACACGTTCTCCCCGTGTCTGCGTGGGTTTCCTCCGGGTGCTCCGGTTTCCCCCCACAATTCCCGAAAGACGTGTTTGTTAGGTGAATTGGACATTCTGAATTCTCCCTCAGTGTACCTGAACAGGCGCCGGAGTGTGGTAATGAGGGGCTTTTCACAGTAACTTCATTGCAGTGTTAATGTAAGCCTACTTGTGACACTGATGAAGATTATAAAGATTGTTATTAAGTTCTTTAGTGAAGGAAATCTGCCAGCCTTACTCGGTCTGGCCTACACGTGACTCCAGATCCACAGCAGTGTGGTTCACTCTCAACTGCCCCTCTAAAATGGCCGAGCAAGACACTCAGTTCAAGGCAATTAAGGATGGGCAATAAATGCTGGCCCAGCCCAGCGACACCCACGTCCATGAAAGAATAAAAAATAAATAGAATGTTACACCCTTGTTCAAAGAACTTTGGAAAAATAAGTCCAGCAATTACTGGCCAGTCAGTTTAGTCTTGGTGATGACGAAATGAAAATTCAGGACAAAGTTAATGGTCTCTTGGGAAAATGCTTATTAATTAAGGAAAGCCTGCATGTATTTGTTAAGGGAAAATCATGTTTAACTAATTTTCTTGATCACGGTGCCGAGGTCCCAGGCTCGATCCCGGCCCTGGGTCACTGTACGTGTGGAATTTGTACATTCTCCCCATGCTTGCGCCCCAACAACCCAATGATGTGCAGGGTAGATGGATTGGCCACGCTAAATTGCCCCTTAATTGGAAATTTTTTAAAATTGGGTACTCTAAAATTTATTTTTAGAAAAACGAATTTTCTTGATTTTTTTGATGAGGTAACAATGAAGGTTGATGAGGGCAATGTTGTAGAAGTGGTGTACCTGGACTTCTAAAAAACGTTTGATAAGGTGCCACACAGCCGACTTGTGAGCAAAGTTATAGCTCATTTAATAGAAGGGACAGTAGCAGCAAAATATGGGGCAGGATCCAATGGCCACGCTGCGCCAGAAATGCAGGTCGGCGCGGTGCAGCGTGGCCGTTAAAAGCCGGGAGATCCCACTCCCGAATCTACACAGCTCTCAATGCCTCGCCAGTTCGAACGCGATCTCGCGATACATTGCGATGTAAATCCCACCCATTGTGGGTGAGATCGCATATTGGAACAAGACAGTCAGCCTCACTCAGGCTACAGATTCCCGAGGTACCTGAGGCTTTGGGATTCATCCCCTTTTCCTCAGAGACCTTGGGTGGGTGCCGTTCAGCACTGGTCCCCACAAATGTGGACCAGAGGGAACGGCACTTGTGGGGGTCTCACAGGGGATTGGAGGACCCCACCTACATGACCTTTGGGCAGGGTGGTGCCCTGGCACTGCTAGAGCTAACTGGGTACCCAGACAGTGCTACCTTGGTGCCAACCTGGCACTGTCAAGGTGCCCAGATGGCATGCCAGCTGGCATGGGCACTCCAAGGTGTCAGGTTGGCACTACCAAGGTGGCATTTTTTGCACACGTGCAATTGGGTTGGGGTGCCCTGTGTGGGTGTTGGAAGGTGGCAGGGCACCCTCCCTTGGTGCATTCGGGCTGGGGGAGGTGGAGGTTGGGATCACTTTGGGGGTCTCAGAGATCAGGACAACTTTTAAAATGGCATCTTGATCCCTCGTTACACTCGTTACAGCTGAGCTCCCCACTGCACAAAATTGGGCTATGTGTGGCCTTGACCTTGCATTTCCATTGACGCCCCTTATACAACGCAAGTCGCATTGAATAGCCATGTGTTTCTCGCCTCTGCGAGCGGCGGGGAACATGCGGCTAAACGTGCTCTAAATGCGTTCGCTATGGGACTTTGTTCCCATTTGGGTGAATCGCATCCATTAAATTGGTTGGAAAGAGTCATGGTGAACAGTTGTGTTTTGGTTTGGAGGAAGGTTTGTAGTGGAGTGCCTCCGGGATTGGTGTTCAGAACTTTGCTTTTCCTGATAAATATTAATGACTTAAATCTTGGAGTACAGGGCATAATTTCAGGATTTGTGGGTGATATGAAACTTGGAAGTATGCGAACCATGAGGGCGATAATGACGAACAGCAAAAGAAGAACATAGACAGGTTGGTGGAATGAATGGACAAATAGCCGATGAAGTGCAAAGTGATTCATTTGGTAGAAAGAACTGGAAAATGCAATGTAAAATATAGGGCACAATTGAAAGTGGCTGTAAGGGTGGTTAAGAAAGTATGGAGTATCCTAGGCTTTATTAATAGGGGCACAGAGTGGAAGGACGTTTGTTAAACTTGTGTAAACTACTAGTCTGTCCTCAGCCAGAGTATTGCATCCAGTTCTGAGCACCACACTTTCGGAAGGATGTGAAAGAATTTGCGAAGGTGCTGAGCGGATTCACTGAAAATGATTCCAGGGAGAGGGCAGCACGGTGGCGCAGTGGGTTAGCACTGCTGTCTCACGGCGCCGAGGTCCCAAGTTCGATCCTGGCTCTGGGTCACTGTCCGTGTGGAGTTTGCACATTCTCCCCGTGTTTGCGTGGGTTTCGCCCCCACAACCCAAAGATGTGCAGGATAGGTGGATTGGCCACACTAAATTACCCCTTAATTGGAGAAAATGAATTGGGTACTCTAAATCAGTGTTCTTCAAACTATTTTTCCGGGGATCCATTTTTACCAACCGGCCAACCTTTGGGACCCAAACCGGCCGACCTTCACGACCCACGCAGGCCGACCTTCATGACCCACGCAGGCCGACCTTCACGACCCACGCAGGCCGACCTTCACGACCCACGCAGGCCGACCTTCGCGACTCATGCCGGCCGACCTGCGCAACTCACCATTTTCTCTTACCTTGTTTGCTGCTGACAAAAATGGATGAAATGGTTTTGGGTCCCTTTGGCCCTCGTACACGATCCTTCAATGTAACCTGTTGGATGAAGGTGAAGCCTTCCTGTGTCGGAAAGTATGGACTCTCCATCTGTCCAAAGTTCCGAATTTTTTTCCTGTAAATTTTTATCAAATAAAAACCCCCCAAAACTTCTAAAAAAAAATAAAATGACTAAAATAAATGAAAAAAATAAAAATTAAATGAATAAAATAAATGAATAAAAACCACTACAGAACTTGTAAATCAAAAAGGTGCAGCCGTTTTAAAAAATAGCGACCGCACTGCGCATGCATGCCCGATTATCGGCGCGCATGCGCAATGCGACCAAATTTTTTTTTTAACATGTTCGCGGCCGCTTGCAGCCAGCGTTATGAAAAGCTGGCTGCTGCGCGGGGATTTGCGCGATCGGGAGCACCGCGGACACCGGCTCCGCAACCCTCCCGACACCCGCCCGCGACCCGACTTTGAAGAACATAGAAATTTCAGAGAATTTACAGTGCAGAAGGAGGCCATTCGGCCCATCGTGTCTGCACTGGCTCTTGGAAAGAGCACCCTACCCAAGCCCACACCTCCACCCTATTCCCATAACCCAGTAACCCTACCCAACACTAAGGGCAATTTTGGACACTAAGGGCAATTTATCATGGCCAATCCACCTGACCTGCACATCTTTGGACTGTGGGAGGAAACCGGAGCACCCGGAGGAAACCCACGCACACACGGGGAGAATGTGCAGACTCTGCACAGACAGTGACCCAAGCCGGGAATTGAACCTGGGACCCTGGAGCTGTGCAGCAATTGTGCTATCCACAATGCTATCGTGCTGCCCTGGTCTAAATTTAGGAAAAAAAAGAAAATGATTCCAGGGATGAGAAACTTTAGTTATGAAGATAAATTGGAGAGATTGGTACTAGAATCCTTGGAGAGGAGAAGGTTGAAAAGAGAGCTGATAGAGGTCTTCAGAATTCTAAGGGGCTTGCACAGACTAGATCGGGAAGAATCTGTTTTTATTGGTGGTAGAATTAACAAGTGGGCACAGATTTTTTTTTTCTTTTTATAAATTTAGAGTATCCAATTCATTTTTTCCAATTAAGGGACAATTTAACGTGGCCAATCCACCTAGCCTGCACATCTTTGGGTTGTGGGGGTGAGACCCACGCAGACACGGGGAGAATGTACAAACTCCACACGGACAGTGGCCCAGGGCAGGCATGGAACCTGGGACCTCGGCGCGATGAGGCAGCAGTGCTAACCCACTGCGCCGCCGTGCTGCCCCTAGTGGGCATCGATTTAAGGTAATTAGTATAGGAAGCAATGGTGGCATGAGAAATAAATGGTCATGTAGCGAGTGGGTTAGGTCTGGTGTGCACTGACTGAGACTGTGGTGGAGGCAAATTCAGCTGAAGCTTTCTCAAGGGAATAGGATCACCTGGAAAGGAAAGATTTGCAGGGCTATGGGGAACAGGCAGTGGAGTGGGACTAGGTGTGTTGGTCCATCAGAGTGTCAGCATCTGCAAAATGGGCTGAATGGCCTCTTTCTGTGCTCTAACCATTCTGTGAAGAAGGACAGTGCCCGCCCAACCAGGTAAATTGGACCTTTGGCTGCCCGGCAGTCCCCTGTGCGGGGGGAGTGGTCGGTGAGGGCCAGCAGTGCTGTTGCCACATCTCCACACACTACCGCCAGGACCCCTTAAGCAGCAGAATAGGAGGGCCACGTTGTCTCCCCCCCTACCCCACCCATATCCCTCAATCAACGTCATTGATCTGGCATATATCAAATTACTTTCTGTGGGAGTTTGCTGAATGCAAATTAGCTTGCACATTTCCTGCATTTAAACAGCAACTATGCAAGTTCTTTTTTTTTGGAGTTTAGAAAGTAAATTGTTCATTGTCAGTTGATGAATAGAAGTGGGTCAAAAAGCTAGTAAACCCTAATGCAAGTGGAGTTCTGTGTCCACTTGGGAGCTCTGATGGGAACCATGCCAAAGTCTGAGGGATCAAGGTGAGGTCAGCTGAGGTGTATCCATACACTGTTGTGGTGTTAACTGCCTGTGCGTGGGTGTGATGTTCTCTGTTTCCAAAAATAACAGACCGATAAGAAAGACGATGGTGGAAAAATAATGCCCGTCTTTCATTTGCCTATCCTTGTGAACTATTTGACGCACATACCTCCACCATTGAGACTCCAGCTCCCTGTGATACTGAGGGCTTGGGCTACTGGCATTCATAGAATCACAGAATCACTACAGCGCAGAAGGAGGCCATTCGGCCCATCGAGTCAGCGCCGACCCTCCGAAAGAGCATCCTACCTAGGACCAATCACCTGTCCTATTCCTGTAACCTCACCTAACCTGTGGATACTAAGTGCGTATTTATCCAGCTCCCGGAGTAGAGGAGGTACTCAACTTCATTCACAGTGTCAGCTCTGGACAAGAGTTGTATAAATGTGTAATTTTCAATATTTAACCAAGGAATGTGGACAGTTTCATCCATAGAACATAGAACATTACAGCGCAGTACAGGCCCTTCGGCCCTCGATGTTGCGCCGACCTGTGAAACCACTCTAAAGCCCATCTACACTATTCCCTTATCATCCATATGTTTATCCAGTGACCATTTAAATGTCCTTAATGTTGGCGAGTCCACTACTGTTGCAGGCAGGGCATTCCACGCCCTTACTACTCTCTGAGTAAAGAACCTACCTCTGACACCTGTCCTATATCTATCTCCCCCCAATTTAAAGCTATGTCCCCTCGTGCTGGACATCGCCATCCGAGGAAAAAGGCTCTCACTGTCCACCCTATCTAATCCTCTGATCATCTTGTATGCCTCAATTAAGTCACCTCTTAACCTTCTTCTCTCTAACGAAAATAGCCTTAAGTCCATCAGCCTTTCTTCATCAGACCTTCCCTCCATACCAGGCAACATCCTGGTAAATCTCCTCTGTACCCTTTCCAATGCTTCCACATCCTTCCTATAATGCAGCGACCAGAACTGCCGCAACACTCCAAATGCGGCCGCACCAGAGTTTTGTACAGCTGCAACATGACCACATGGCTCCGAAACTCAATCCCTCTACCAATAAAAGCTAACATACCGTACACCTTCTTAACAACCCTGTCAACCTGGGTGGCAACTTTCAGGGATCTATGTACATGGACACCGAGATCTCTCTGCTCATCCACACTACCAAGAATCTTACCATTAGCCCAGTACTCTGCATTCCTGTTACTCCTTCCAAAATGAATCACCTCACACTTTTCTGCATTAAACTCCATTTGCCACCTCTCAGCCCAGCTCTGCAGCTTATCTATGTCCCACTGTAACCTGCAACATCCTTCTGCACTGTCCACAACTCCACCGACTTTAGTGTCATCTGCTAATTTATTCACCCATCCTTCTACGCCCTCCTCCAGTTCATTTAGAAAAATGACAAACAGCAGTGGCCCCAAAACAGATCCTTGTGTTACATCACTAGTAACTGAACTCCAGGCTGAACATTTCCCATCGACCACCACCCTCTGTCTTCTTACAGCTAGCCAATTGCTGATCCAAACAGCTAAATAACCCTGAATCCCATGCCTCCATATTTTCTGCACGAGCCTACCGTGGGGAACCTTATCAAACGTTTTACTGAAACCCATATGCACCACATCAACTGCTTTACCCTCGTGCACCTGTTTGGTCACTTTCTCAAAGAACAGTAAGGTTTGTGAGGCACGATCTACCCTTCACAAAACCGTGTTGACAATCCCTAATCAAATTATTTCTTTCTAGATTATTATAAATCTTATCTCTTATAAACCTTTACAAGACTTTTCCCACAACAGAAGTCAGGCTCACTGGTCTATAGTTACCAGGGTTATCTCTACTCCCCTTCTTGAACAAGGGGACAACATTTGTTATCCTCCAGTCTTCTGGCACTATTCCTGTAGACAAAGATGACATAAAGATCAAAGCCAAAGGCTCAGCAATCTCCTCCCTGGCTTCTCAGAGAATCCTAGGATAAATCCCATCCGGCCCAGGGTACTTATCTATTTTCACACTTTCCAGAATTGCTAACACCTCCTCCTTATGAACCTCAAGCCCTTTTAGTCTAGTCGCCTGTATCTCAGTATTCTCCTCGACAACATTGTCTTTTTCCTGTGTGAATACTGACAAAAAATATTCAGTTAGCGTCTCTCCTATCTCCTCGGACTCCACGCACAACGTCCGACAACTGTACTTGACTGGCCCCACTCTTACCCTAGTCATTCTTTTATTCCTGACATACCTATCAAAAGCTTTAGAGTTATCTGGACAGCACGGTAGCATTGTGGTTAGCACAATTGCTTCACAGCTCCAGGGTCCCAGGTTCGATTCCGGCTTGGGTCACTGTCTGTGCGGAGTCTGCACATCCTCCCCGTGTGTGCGTGGGTTTCCTCTGGGTGCTCCGGTTTCCTCCCACAGTCCAAAGATGTGCAGGTTAGGTGAATTGGCCATGATAAATTGCCCTTAGTGTCCAAAATTGCCCTTAGTGTTGGGTGGGGTTACTGGGTTATGGGGATAGGTTGGAGATGTTGACCTTGGGTAGGGTGCTCTTTCCAAGAGCCGGTGTAGACTCGATGGGCCGAATGGCCTCCTTCTGCACTGTAAATTCTATGAATTCTATGATAATCCTTGATCCTACCAGCCGAAGACTTCTCATGTTCCCTCCTGGCTCTTCGTAGCTCACTCTTTAGGTCCTTCCTAGTTAACTTGTAACTCTCGAGTGCCCTAACTGAACCTTCACGTCTCATCTTTACATAAGCCTTCTTCTTCCTCTTGACAAGTGATTCAGTTACTTTAGTAAACCATGGTTCTCTCGCTCGACCACTTCCTCCCTGCCTGACAGGTACATACTTATCAAGATATGATATTCTATCATTGGCAGTTATGCTTTCAGCAACCTAAGCTCTGGAATACCCTCTGCATCCCTCTGGGCTCCCTCCCTTTCTCTCCCTTTTTGAGATGCTCCTTCAAACTGTATCTTTTATGAAGCTTTTGGTCACCTGGCCCTCCTTTAGCTTGATGTCAAAATTTAGACCTGTGAAAACACAATGTTATGTAAATTCAAATTGTTTATCTTGCTGCCGAATGTTTGCCCAGACTAGAGTTATAGTCTGCTATAGGGTGTGAAGGAACATTCAATAGCATTACCATTGCCAAATCCTGCACTATTAACACCCTCGGGTGATGATTGACCAGAACTGAACTGGACTAGCCATATAAATGCTGTGGCTAAAAGGGCAGGTCAGGGGCTAGGAATCGTGTGGTGAGTAACTCACCTCCTGACACCCCCAAAGCCCATCCACCATCTGCAAGTCACAAGTCAGGAGTGCAATGGAATACTCTCCACTCTCCTGTGACATGGGAATGTCCCTTTAAGAAACGTGTGCCTTATTAAATGGCTTCAGTGATGTCATTGTATGGGTGGAGCTGGGTTGTGGCTCTGTCTTTTACTTTTTGTTTGGACAGTGGGAAGCTGCATTCAGACAAAGAAGGTTTAATTTGGCCTCTCTCTCTGTGTGTTAAAAGGTGACCCGATCACTTGATAATTTAAAAGTGATACCTGTTTTCTGTAAAGAATTCAAACCTATTATTTTGTTAATAGGGTTTTCTGGTCTTGGATGTTATTATCAAATTGAGACAGTTAAAAGGGAAGTTATTGTGCGTTATATATATAGAGAGAACTGTAACTGTGTGGGGATGTATGTTTGTTGTTGATAAAAATGCTTATTGTGTGTGTTTATAAAATGTTAACTGAATTTATAGAATAAAACTTGCATGATTTAAAAGTGCTTAGGGCCTTGTTGAATAACACCTGAAAGGTCCGCCCTGATGCTCCTCATAACCAAAATCTATAAACAGTTGTGGGTCAGGTGAACTCCATGATACATTTTGATGTTCTCTGAACCCTGGCCCATAGCACCTGGATGGGTGCAGCTCCGAACAACACTCAAGAAACTCAACACAGAGGGCAGCACGGTAGTTAGCATTGCTGATTCACGGCGATGAGGTCCTAGGTTCGATCCCGGATCTGGGTCACTGTCTGTGTGAAGTTTGCACATTCTCCCCGTGTTTGTGTCAGTTCCGTCCCCACAACCCAAAGATGTGCAGGGTAGGTGGATTGGCCACATTAAATTGCCCCTTAATTGGAAAAAATGAATTGGGGACTCTAAATTTATTTTAAAAAAGAAGCTCGACACCATCCAGGACAAAGCAGCATGCCTGATTTCCCCCCCTTCCACAAACATTCAAACCCTCCACCAACGATGAACAGTGGCAGCCCTGTGAACTGTCTACAAGATGCACTGCAGTAACTCACCAAGGTTCCATAGGCAGCACCTTCCAAACCCACGGCCACTACCATCCAGAAGGACAGGAGCAGCAGATACCTGGGAACTCCACCACCTGGAGGTTCCCCTCCAAGTCACTCACCACCCCGGCTAAGAAATATATCGCCGTTCCTTCACTGTCGCTGGGGCAACATCCTGGAACTCACTGCCTAACAGCACAGTGGGTGTACCTACATCTCAGGAACTGAGGCGGTTCAAGAAGGCAACTAACCATCAAATTCAACGGGGGTTGGACAAGAAATGTTGGCCTAACAACCTATGCTCACATCCCGTAAATGAATTTTTAAAAACACTGCAGTTGTTACACTGACCAATGTGTTTGACACAGTCAAATGTGAAGGGTTTTGGAAGGCAATGGAGAAATTCAGTTCCTATGAAATTCATTACAACTATTTGACTGTTCCAGGACAGAATGCATGCACATGTCCTGCCTGATGTGAGTCTTCTGACCCATTCCCAGTAGCTAATGGAATTAATCAGGGCTGAAGGCTAACGCAAACACTCTTCAGCATGGTTTTATCTTCCATGTTCTCTGATGCCTTCCATAATAGAGATCTTGGTGTTGAATTGAACTGTCACATGGCCAGCAAGCTGCTCATTCAGGTGACTCCAGACAAAGACCGAGATCCACGAAGACACACTTTGTGATTTCCTGTTTGCCAATGGCTGTGCTCTGGATACCAGTTCAGAGGTTGATATGCAACAGACATATCGTTAGGGAACTGGAGCTGGAGCTGGATGAACTTTGGATCATTCGGGAGGCAGAGGTGGTCATAGATAGTAGCTTCAGGGATGTAGTTACTCCAATGAATGAAGATAGATGGGTGACGAAGAGAGGGTCTGGGAGGAAGCAGTCAGTACAGGGATCCCCTGTGGTCGTTCCCCTTAGTAACACGTATATGGTTTTGGATACTGATGGGGGGGGGAACGACTTACCAGGGGTAAGCCATGGGGTACAGGTCTCTGGCACAGAGTCTGCCCCTGTTGCTGAGAAGGGAAGGGGGGAGAGGAGTAGAGCATTAGTCACTGGGGACTCCATAGTTAGGGGGACAGATAGGAGATTCTGTGGGAACGACGGAGACTCGCGGTTGGTGTGTTGCTTCCCAGGTGCCAGGGTCCGTGATGTCTCAGATCGTGTTTTCGGGATCCTTAAGGGGGAGGGGGAGCAGCCCCAAGTCGTGGTCCACATAGATACCAACGACATAGGTAGGAAAAGGGATAGGAATGTAAGGCAGGAATTCAGGGAGCTAGGGTGGAATCTTAG
The DNA here is from genome assembly GCF_902713615.1 of Scyliorhinus canicula. Classification (NCBI taxonomy): domain Eukaryota; kingdom Metazoa; phylum Chordata; class Chondrichthyes; order Carcharhiniformes; family Scyliorhinidae; genus Scyliorhinus; species Scyliorhinus canicula. The sequence continues at coordinate 5,996,070 of NC_052162.1, read as the reverse complement.
AGCTAGAACAAACAGAGTTATTATCTCTGGGCTGTTACTCATGCCATGTGCTAGCGAGACAAGGAATAGTGAGATAGAACAGTTGAACACGTGGCTACAGAGATGGTGCAGGAGGGAGGCTTTCAGATACCTGGATAATTGGGGCTTATTCTGGGGTAGGTGGGACCTTTACAAACGGGATGGTCTACACCTGGACCAGAGGGGTACCAATATCTTGGGGGGGGGGGGGGGGGGGGGGGGGGGGGAATTTGCTAATGCTCTTCAGGAGGGTTTAAACTAATTCAGCAGGGGGATGGGAACCTGAATTGTAGCTTCAGTGTACAGGAGGTTGAGAGTAGTGAGGTCACGAGTAAGGTTTCAATGTTGCAGGAATGTACCGGCAGGCAGGAAGGTGGTTTGAAGTGTATCTACGTCAACGCCAGGAGCATCCAGAATAAGGTGGGTGAACTTGCAGCATGGGTTGGTACCTGGGACTTCAGTGTTGTGGCCATTTCGGAGACATGGATAGGGCAGGGTCAGGAATGGTTGTTGCAGGTTCTGGGGTTTAGATGTTTCAGTAAGCTCAGGGAATGTGGTAAAAGAGGGGGAGGTGTGGCATTGTTAGTCAAGGACAGTATTACGGTGGCAGAAAGGACTTTTGATGAGGACTCGTCTACTGAGGTAGTATGGGCTGAGGTTAGAAACAGGAAAGGAGAGGTCACCCTGTTGGGAGCTTTCTATAGGCCTCCGAAAAGTTCCAGAGATGTAGAGGAAAGGATTGCAAAGATGATTCTGGATAGGAGCGAAAGTAACAGGGTAGTTGTTATGGGGGACTTTAACTTTCCAAATATTGACTGGAAACGCTATAGTTCGAGTACATTAGATGGGTCCGTTTTTGACCAATGTGTGCAGGAGGGTTTCCTGACGCAGTATGTAGATAGACCAACAAGAGGCGAGGCCACATTGGATTTGATACTGGGTAATGAACCAGGACAGGTGTTAGATTTGGAGATAGGTGAGCACTTTGGTGATAGTGACCACAATTCGGTTATGTTTACTTTAGCGATGGAGAGGGATAGGTATATACCGCAGGGCAAGAGTTATAGCTGGGGGAAAGGCAATTATGATGCAATTAGGCAAGACTTAGGATGCATAGGATGGGGAAGGAAACTGCAGGGGATGGGCACAATTGAAATGTAGAGCTTGTTCTAGGAGCAGCTACTGCGTGTCCTTGATAAGTATGTACCTGTCAGGCAGGGAGGAAGTGGCCAAGCGAGGGAACCGTGGTTTAGTAAAGGGCCTGTACTGCGCTGTCATGTTCTATTCTATATAGACATGGACTCGTTCTTCAATACCTGTGTCAAATGTGATGATCAGTGCAATGCAGAGATTAAATGCAGACTGAGTGGCCGCTTTGCGGAACACCTTTGCTCAGCCTGTAAGTATGATCCCAACCTTCCCGTTGCTTGCTTGCCATTTCAACTCAGCACCTTGCTGTTACGCCCACATGTCCGACCATGGCCTGTTGCAATTTTCCTGGCAAAACCAAACACGAACCTGAGGAGCTGCATTCAAACTTCCGATTAGGCACGCTATACCCACGGGGGCTCATCAATGAGTTTAACAACTTTAACAACTGTGGCGGTCTGCGGAATTCTCCGTTAGTGGGATCTTTTGCATCGCCCACGGGTTTCCCGACGGTGTGGGGTGACCACAATTGGAAATTCCATTGGCTGGCTGTTGGAACGGAGAATCCCGCTGCTGGTGGAGGAGTGCCGCGCAAGAAAACGCTGCTAGGGCTCCGGAGAATCCCGCCCAGAGTGTTTCCTGGTGGCATCGTGACCTCTTTCAATCTCGCAAACTTTTTTTGTTCCTCGGAAAAACCCCTCCCTCCCCCTCCGGTCCCTTGGTCCCTTGTTCCTATGTTTTGTTATGTATTTAATGTAATCTCACCCAGCCCCCACTAATCGCTGATCCAACTGGTCCACCCTCTCACACATCAAATCGCATTTTCCCCTCTCCTTCGCACTGAAGAAGTCATATTGACACAAAACATGAACTCTGTTTTCACTCCCTGCGGATGCTGCCAGACCTGCTGAGATTTTCTAACATTCTCTGTTTTTGTTTAAGATTTCACACCCGCTGTATTTTGCTATTTTGTGGGCTGAACTTTAGCTTCATTCTCAGTGGGTTTAAACCCGAGTTCCCTGTTTTAAATCCCCCGTGCTGCCTCAAGGACGTGTTTTCACAGAATCCACAGTGCAGAAGGGGGCCACTCGGCCCATCGAGTCTACACCGGCTCTCCGAAAGAGCACTCCACCCAAGTCCACATCTCCACCCTACCCCCACAATCCAGCAACCCCACCCAACACTAAGGGCAATTTTGAACACCAAGGGCAATTTAGCGTGGCCAATCCACCTAACCTGCACGTCTTTGGACTGTGGGAGGAAACCGGAGCATCCGGAGGAAACCCACGCAGATACGGGGAGAACGTGCAGACTCCGCACAGACAGCGAACCAAGCCTAGGAATTGAACCTGGGACCCTGGAGCTGTGAAGCAATTGTGCTAACCACCATGCTACCGTTTTCTACAGGAAGCCGAGATCTTCCTGAAGACTTGATCGTGCTGTCGGCATCCACCTGCCATGTCTCAATGACACCGTGGTCCAACTGAGTCTGAGTATAAAACGGAGAGATTCCTTGAGTGACTGAGATGCTGAATGCGAGCTTCCTTATTTTTTTTTGAAGTGTTTCTGTTGGGGACAGAGCTCAGTGAGTGAATTAGAATCGAATACATGGGAAGGGGTTGACATGAAAAAGTGACAAACGGAAACATTGGGCGCAATCTTTCAGGTGGGTCTGTTCTCCAAAGGCACAAATTCTGTTACAATGGCTAAATCACGCGAGACGGCAATAAAGGGATTTGCACCAGTAAGATTCGCGAAGAAAAGGGCACGAACCTGATTTCCAAAAATTTACATGCGTTAAAATACAATTAAATGGCTTTGAACGTCGTAACATCCGGCGCCATGGAATACTCCCCCCCCCCCCCTCCCCCCCCCCCCCCCCCACCCGCCACTCCCCCAGGTGGTGCGACTTAACGTCGGCGTAAATCATGACTGGTTTGCAAAAATGAAAAGCAGACACGATAACCATGCTGGAGGACCGAGGCGGGGCATTGCCCCCTGGCACCTGGGCAGTGCCTTCAGCATTAGCCTCTGCAATGTCAGAGGGCACTCCCAGGGGGCAGTGAGGTGGGAAATGAGTTGAGCCCTGTCCAGGGGAACACTGTCAGGGGGTAGTCCTCCTCCATTGTGTGTGGTGGGGAGAGTGAGGGGGAAGAGGAGTACGTGACAATGAACGTGCGGGTGGTGAAGATGGAAGTGGGTGGTGGGGGGTGAGGTCATCCTGAAGCTTATGGGGGGGGCACTCTTTAAAGATGGTGCCCCAATCTCTGTGGAGCCGGACTTGCTGGTCAGATCAGAACCTGCCCCACCAGAATCGAGAACCCCGATTTATTTTTGACAGAATGTCTGAAAATCTGATCAGAAAACCTGGCTTGGAGAGAAACACAATCGGCTGGATTCTCCGAGACTAAGTGTTTGTTTTTTTTTAAATTTAGAGTACCCAATAATTTTTCCAATTAAGGGCAATTTAGCTTGGCCAATCCACCTACCCTGCACATCTTTGGGTTGTGGGGGCGAAACCCACGCAGACACGGGGAGAATGTGCAAACTCCACACGGGCAGGGACCCAGGGCCGGGATTCGAACCTGGTTCCTCAGCGCCGTAGGCAACAATGCTAACCACTGTGCCACCGTGCCGCCCCCGTGATTAAGTGTTGACGCCGGCGCAGGGTTTGTGGTCTTCATTGTGGACTGATTCAGCACCCATGGGGGGGGGGGGGGGGGGGGGGCTCGCACCGTTGCCATGGGGAACACAATCAATTCCAATGACAAACGGTGTAGGATTTGCAATTGACACTCAGGAGGCTGACAAGCTGCAGCTGCGTATAAACACTTCACTCCCCACACACACCATCCCAGTCAACAAGATGACAGTGAGGAGAGCAGCTCCACGCTTCATGGACACCAAGCTGGAGACCCGCCGTGATGGAGAGGTGGGCGACATTGTACCTCGGCCCGGGAAGGAGACTGCCAGCTGCTGCCGTTCGGCGTTTGCTGTCCCTGAGCCCAGGTGGCAGAGGCAGTCAGTGCCACAAGCAACACCGTCCGGACTGCCAGCCGTGCATGAAAAGCTGTGCACATCCCCCTGAGTGCGGCCAGGGTGAGTAGGCAGCACTGACACTGAGCACTGTGCCCAGGCACCAACCCCCTGCCCACACACCCGGGACCAGCCGCACCCCCCCCCCCCCCCCCCCCCCCCCCCCCCAACCCATCCCGCCTGGCGGCGGCCGAATCCACATCCAGCAACACGTGCTGGCACCCATCACCCATACCGGCTGCCTTGGCTGGGTGCCCTGGCCATTGAGGCCACCAGCCACCCACCCCCTGGGCTGCATGCATGGGTCTGTCTAACACTGTACCTTTATGGTTCTCTCCTCCAGGAGAAGGCCGCCCACAAACTGGAGGGGGACCGCCGGACCTGCAGGCTTTCACCGTGGCAAAGCAGTGGGCCCGGGACATGGTTGATGGCCCTGAAGAAAGGCAAGTCGCTGGGATGGAGGATGGCTGTGGACAAGGGATTGAAATCCCACTTGGTTGCGGTTCCCTGTGACAGGTGTGTCAATGCCCCCCCCCCCCCCCCCAACAGCACCCCCACCACCCTCACCCCACCCCCATCCCTGTCAGCTCCACCCTCACCCCACCCACACAACCCTCACCCCCACTCTCACCTCCATCCACACCACCCCCACACCATCCTTACCCCCACTCTCACCCCCACCCCACCTCCACCCCACCTCCACCCCACCCTCACTTCCACCCTCACTCCCACGCCGCCTTCTCCCCACCATCATCCTCACCGCCACCCTCACCCCAGGGAGCACAGTCCACTCCCTGTGCTCCATGGCTGTGAGCATGCAGAATCTGGCCAAGACCAGAGTGGGCCTCCAGGACTGGCAGCTCCAGTTAGCGAGGGTGCCTCAGGGGATAGCTCTGCTCACAACCCCATCCCCTGGAGTAGCCCAGGGCACCCTGAGTGAGGAGGAGATGATGGGTCCCGTGCTGGTGACTCCCGCAGGGGTGGTGATAGAACACCGCAGCACCTTGGACTTCCCCCTCCCCTCCTGTTCCTCACACATCTGGTGGGCAGCGGGCAGGATAAGGTGGAACCACGCCACTTTGGACACCCGAGCAACAGCCAGGCCAATCCAGGCCCGGTCGTCCCAGAACATGGCCCCCGATGGGGACACAGGTCGCAGGGTGGGAATCAAAGCTGGTTGCCTCCACACCTGATGTACAATCTTCGGATCCACCTAGACACGGTGTCAGGGCCCGTAAGGCGAGAAAGTTAGATACCAGTTAATTTGGCATGGGTGCAGAGCACTGTATAGTGATAGGGGCTAGGGTACAAGTCTATTAATAATTGTTCACATTAAATACTGTTTACACTGTTGCAACCTGCCATTGTGCTGTGTCAGATAGGTGTGAGGGGTGGGCTGGCCTGGGTTGGCCAGAGAGGAGGCTCTGAGGAAGGGGGGGGGGGGGGGAAGGGAGGCAAATGGACAGATGTTGTGGTTGGGCTGGGCTCCCTACCCTCCCCACCGACCGTCCCTCTGGGCTCCCCACCCTCCCCACTGACCGTCCCCACCACCCCGGGGACTCAATGGGACCATGTGATGGAATGGCCGGCTCGCATGCAGCGATCGCCCAGGTGGACGGTGGAAAGTGCTGCCGTGGGCAGGAGTCAGACACTGTCAAACGATGTGGAGCACCAGAGCGCATCCTACAACGGGTTGTCATTGTGATCCATCCCATGGACCAGGCCTGCTGTTACTGCCAACTCAGGGCCCACACCCCCATAGTGCAGCAGGTATGTACCATGGAGGGGATTTCAGGCTAGCAGGGCTGGGGGGGGGGGGGGGGGGGTGTAGGCGGTTGGCCTGGGGTGGAGGGGTGGGATGCGGTGTCCATGCCCCAGGTCGGTCCCGCACCCCCGACCCCCCCCCCACCCCCATTGGTGAATCTGGACGTGATCAGAGCGCCCCATGAGTGTTGGCCCTGGCGCATACATCATGCGGCCTCCTGTGCCTGCCGGGTGTACATTGACAAAGATGTTGTGAGCAGAAAGACAAAAGGAATGTATATGGAGGTGATAATGACTAATGAGGGTGCTGATAGTAGCACATTAAGAGATTAGAATGTGTGAATGGCAGAACACAGGTGAGCAGTGTGTCAAAGGGCAACTAGGAACAGGGAGCAGATGGCTCAAGGGGGGTGGGGCTCAAGGGGGGGTCAATGGTGAAGAAAAATCAGATAAATGGGAGAAAATTTAAATAAATTGATAGAAATAAAAATGGGGTGAAGGTGGAGGAGAGAGTTTACAGTCTGAATTTGTTGAACTCGATGTTAAGTCCGGAAGGCTGTAACGTGCCTAATCGGAAGATGAGGTGCTGTTCCTCCAGTTTGCGCTGGGCTTCACTGGAACATTGCAGCAGGTCAAGGGCGGACATGTGGACGTGAGAGCCGGAACGTGAGTTGTAACCAAAGCGACAGGAAGGTCTGGGCCCTGCTTGCGGTCACCAAGTCTGCATTTAGTCTCTCCAATGCAGAGTAGACCGCATTGGGAGCAGCAAATGCAACAGGTCGAAGGAGGTGTACGTGAAGCGCTGTTGCACCTGAAAAGAGTGTTTCGAAGAAAAGTGTTCAAAATGCATCATTTACTCCACACCTCAGGAAAGATATACCGACCTTGAGTGAATTCACTCAACAGGGATTTAACGGTTAAATTACAAAGAGAGATTGCATAAATTTATCTCACATTCTCCTAAATTTAGAAGATTATGGTGTGAGCCGATTGAGGTGTTAACGTGACAGAAGACACGAAAAGCTATTTCCTCTGATGGGAAGAACCCGGAAAGTGGGGCGGGATTAATCCTAAAATGGGAGTGAAATCAGCGAGCACTTTTTCACACAAGGAACAGTTGAAATCGAACACGCACCCACCCAAAAGCTGCAGGCACTGAGGACAAATCACAATGTTCCAGGCTGAGAACGCTAGAGTTTTATTGGGTAAGGCTATTGAGGGACGTCTGGGGAGCTGGATTGGAAGTGCAAATCTACCCTGATCTGATTGAATGTGGGGAACAGCTTTGAGGGACTGAATGGGCTCCTCCTGTTCCTATTCCCTGCAACGTTAGTCCTGATAACTCAATTTGTGGCCGATGCTTGTTTTTTAAAAAAGAACAATTTTTTTTCTCAATATTTTTAACGTTCAACTTCAAAGTCTCTTTTTCCCAAACTGCACGATGCATTTCAGCACGGATGTTTTTGTAAGCTCGCAGACACTAACCTCAGCCCATTCATTCTAAGTGCAGCGCTGCAGACAAGTGCCGGAACTTGTTGCAATCAGATACAGACCTGCCTGCAGCTGTTTGCTGGAACATTATCTTGTGGACATTCTGGTTATCAGAGGATTCATCGCCACTTGATTGAAGACGTTAAGACATTTCAGGGCGGGCAGTGGCTGAAGAATCTTTTCAGTGTTAAACTAAGAAAGTCTCCTTCAGGCTATCTTCGTTTACTTTTTGTCTATGGGACCTAGGTGTTATTTTTGTTGCATTCCTCTGCATGGCCAGTGAAAATAAAAATCCTTTTCGTACAAACGTAACAAACAGAACACCAGCTATGTCATCAGAGCTGCGATTCGCCAAGAAATTTCTTTTTTTTTTTAAAAAACATCTCCTCAACACCTTTTTTCTTGTGTTCAAGATGCCCCCAAGGAACTTCACCAACCAGTTAAGTATTTTTGAGGGATAATCCAGTGGTGTGATGGAGACGACAAGAGGCCCAGCATAATGATTCGCAAACTTGAGTTCCAATCATACCACGGCAGCTGGGGAATTCAAATTCAGTGAATTAAATTTCTGGGGTAAATTTCAGGAAGCAGTAACAGTGATCACTGAAGCTGAAATGGGAATTTTCCCATGGTATAGGAGTTAAAGTAAATGATATTTTAAAAAATAAATAAATTTAGAGAACCCAATTCATTTTTTCCAATTAAGGGGCAATTTAGCGTGGCCAATCCACCGACCCTGCACATCCTTGGGTTGTGGGGGCGAAACCCATCCAAACACGGGAAGAATGTGCAAACTCCACACGGACAGTGACCCAGAGCCGGGATCGAACGTGGGACCTCGGCGCCGTGAGGCAGCAGTGCTAACCACTGCGCCACCGTGCTGCCCGTAGATTATATTTATTTTTCAACAGTTGTATACATGAGCACCAATAGAACCTCGCCGGGTACTCTCTCGGTCAGTCGGTTCCACACTGACCATTATACAATTACGGGTAAACTACCTCGCCCCTAGCATGGGGGGCTCGCCCTCCTCAAGGAGCACGGGGAAAACAAACATTCCCCCATATTATGTCCCATCCTCATTATTATACATAGAATCATAGAATTGCTACAGTGCAGAAGGACATTTGGCCCATCGAGTCTGCACCGACCTTCAGAAAGAGTACCCTACCTAAGCCCGCTCCCTGTCCCATCCCCATCGCACCTGCATACCTTTGGACAATAAGGGTCAATTTAGCATGGCCAATCCACCTAATCTGCACATCTTTGGACAACGGGAGGAAACCGGAGGAACCCTAAGGAAACTCACACAGACATGGGCAGAACATGCAAACTCCACACAGACATGGGCAGAGCATGCAAACTCCACACAGACATGGGCAGAGCATGCAAACTCCACACAGACATGGGCAGAACATGCAAACTCCACACAGACATGGGCAGAACATGCAAACTCCACACAGACAGCCACCCGAGGCTGGAATTGAAACCGGGTCCCTGGCGCTGTGAGGCAGCAGTGCTAACCACTGCCCCACCCATTTAATCAAAGTTGTTTCCATCTTGCACACGTTAGGACAATCGCAAGAATGCAAATGTCAGGGGAAACAACAACTTTATACTCTATGAGAAGAAGGTGCCAAATGGTAAGGGTATTGTCACAGAAAATGCATCAGTTGGGCAGCACGGTGGCGCAGTGGTTAGCACTGCGGCGCTGAGGACCCGGGTTCAAATCCTGGCCCTGGTCATGTCCGTGTGGAGTTTGCACATTCTCCCCATGTCTGCGTGGGTTTCACCCCCACAACTCTAAGATGTGCAGGTTAGGTGGATTGGCCACGTTAAAATTGCCCCTTGATTAGAAAACAAAATAATTGGGTACTCAAAAATTTATTTAAAAAAAAGAAAATGCACAAGTTGTTTTTACATTTTTAGATGACCCAATTAATTTTTTCCAATTAAGGGGCCTGTGGGGGCGAAAGTCATGAAAACATGGAGAGAATGTGCAAACTACACACGGACAGTGACCCAGAGCCGGGATTGAACCTGGGACCTCGGCGCTGTGAGGCTGCAGGGTGAACCCACTGCACCACCGTGCTGCTGAAAATACACCAGTTGATGGTGACTGACAGTTAACTACCAAGCACTGTTTGAAATATAAACCAGGCAGCTTGACTCTGATTGGTCAAGGTGTTTCCTGTTGACATACTGAGTTATGGCTAAGATTTGGGCCAATGCTCTTCAATTCGCATCATCGTGCCCTACAGCACATAAAGCCCCTTCGACCCATGGTGCCCGTGCCGGTCAAAAACAGCCACCTCTCTATTCTAATCTCATTTTACAGCACCTGGCCCGTAGCCTTGTATGCCTTGGGATCAACTATGGATACAGAGGGCAGCATGGTGCCGTAGTGGGTTAGCCCTGTTGCCTCACGGATCCGAGGTCCCAGGTTCGATCCCAGCTCTGGGTCACCGTCCATCTGAAGTTTGTACATTCGCCCCGTATTTGCGTGGGTTTCACCCCCACAACCCAAAGCTGTGCAGGGTAGGTGGATTGGCCACGCTAAAATTGCCCCTTAATTGGAAAAAATGAATTGGGTACTATGAATTTTAAAAAATAAAAAAGGTACAAAAATCTATGGATACAGTGATGATTGGTGCTGAGCGATCTTGGGTTCAACACAGTGACGGCTGACCAAATAATTTCAGAAATCCGGAGTCAACAGCAGTGTTTACAATAAATTGATTACTCGGCACATCCGGCTAATTGGGAATCCTAACACTGTTAGCCGCATTTCAAAGGAATTGTGAATTTACTTTCAAAAGAGGTAACATTTTAAGCGAGCCTTTATGAAGGAAACTTTATATGATCTCATCCTGATTTGGGTGTGTGACATGCTGCATTTAATGTGTAACATTTGAGTAACATTTCATAATTCACTGTCAACTCCATGGTTTGTGAATTATTACTCGTCACGTGAGCATTTGATGTGGTATGTTACCTCATTAAGCAATGATTTCCTTCGGGCAAGTAGATTTTTTATATTCACCAGATCAGTCCTGCGCAAGAGCGTCATCTGTAAGAAAGTGCTGACTGGTCCCAGGTTTTACTCCAGGGACACTCTTTTCATCATATCGATTAAAGGTGCTAAATGCCTTATACATGACACATGGAAATGTACACTTCATGTGTGTATTGACCTAATAAATATCTCCTCCCATTGATGTTAAAGCAAACAGACTGGCCAAAAGGAACACTTCATCTCACTATTTTACCAACAAGTGAACAAGCAGGTTAAAGTTCAGGCAAACACGCCGTGTGTGAAAGGCTATTGTGATCTCACACCCAAGGGCATCGTCTATTATCCATCTTTTATTTACTCATCAGACATTCAATTATCCACATCTGGATCCATAATTAACCACATGTGGTTAACGTGTTGGACAAGCCTGCTGCAGAATGAAAGATTCTGATATTTAAAATGAAAATATTTTATGAAGAATATAGGGCGGGATTCATCGTCAGCCGACGCCGAAATTGGGGGGTGCGCTCCGGCGGAGAACAGCTTCCAACGGCAAAATCGCAGCAGGCGTTGGTTTGATGCCAAATCACGATTCTCCGTCACCTCGAAACCGGCATCAATGCGTTTCACTCAGCACGTACTTTAAGCACCGTTTGCATATCATTACTGGGTCCGCCCGCGGATCTCCGCCTCAGGTGGGCCGGGTTCCCGACAGCGTGGTTCACTTGTGCTTTCAAATATCGTGAAGCTGGTGTTGTGGCTGCTGGGGGAGAGAGAGGGGGTACGGAAAGTGTCCAACATTGCCATTGTGTGCTGACTGTTGTGCCGCTGGCCGGGGGGCTTCTGCCAGGGCCGGGGGGAGTAGTGGGGGGTGGCCAAGAGGTGGGCTGTGGGGTCTGGGTGGACAGGCGCGGAACACCATTGCCGCAGCCGGCAAGGCAGCCATGCAGCTGCACACGCCGCTGACAGCCCACTTTAAACCTCGTGCCATGGGTCGTATGGGTGTCCCCCCTCAGGCCACCCCCTGGGTGTCCTCTGACCCCAGCCGAACCATCAGCTGTATGGGCGCGCTCCAGCACAACCAGTGCCACCTTGTTGGCTGGGATGAGTGTGTGTAGGGAGTGTAATGTGTATGTGTGGCTGCAGCTTGTCAGCCTCCCAAGTAGCAATCGTGGACCGGGCCAATCCCACACAATTTTCATGGGAATCGGCTTTGTTCCACATGGCGCCGCTGCCAGCCCCTCCACGGTAGCAGAATCGGTCCAGGTGCAGCGCCGACGTTAAAGTCGTAAAAGTCCGCAAATTCTCCGTTGGTGTCAAGAAGCAGAGAAAAGCCCACAATTTATGAAATGAAATGAAAATTGCTTATTGTCACAAGTAGGCTTCAAATGAAGTTACTGTGAAAAGCCCCTAGTCGCCACATTCCGGCGCCTGCTCGGGGAGGCTGGTACGGGAATTAAACCTTCTGGCCTGCCCTGGTCTCCTTTAAAAGCCAGCGATTTAGCCCTGTGCTGAACAGCCCCTTTTGCTGACTGCTGTTATTGTCCTTTTAAATGGGGTCCAGTCCCCTGGACATGGAACAATCCTTTTAAATGTTTATTAATTAATGTACTTAGATTGTATTTCACATTAACAACTCAATGTCAATTAGCACCGAACACTAAAACCATCTCGGGCAATCCCTCAGGGTCGAAGGTGACTTGCTTCCACTTGGGGAAGGTGGGTTCAGCAGTGGCTGGATTGTCCAATTCTGTATCCGCAGACTCTGCCACAGGTTTGGCAGGTGGTGTTTGATGAGGTGGGTGGGACGCTCTGAATTCTGCACTCTCCCTCTGCTGTTTACGTTCGCCTCATGTCATGTGAGAGTATCTTTAAGAAATGGGTGCTTAAGAAATGTACCTTTAAGATATGGGTGGAGCTGGGCTGTCTTTGAGCTTTTTACTTTTGTTTTAGGCTGTTTGCTGCAGCGTGTGTTTTAGTTTCGTTTTCAGTGTTGGAGCTGAAGCCAGTCACAGCAGCTGTACTGCTGTTCCCTCTGCCATGAAAAGACTATCTCTTGATCATTTGGTGAATTCAGAATTATAAATGTTTTTACTAGTGACTTTAACCTGACGTGCTTCTTTAAAGGTTTTGTTTTTAAGTTGTATGGATGTTAAAAGGAAAGCTTAAAGGATTACTTGGTGTTGTATTTTTTGGGGGTTGTATTTGAATTAATGGTTGCTAAGATGTTCACTGTATGTTTTAAAAAGGTTAACTTGAGTTCATAGAATAAACATTGTTTTGCTTTAAAAAATACTTTTCCATTTCTGCTGTACCACACCTGCAGAGTGGGCCGTGTGCTCCCCATACCACAATCTATTAAAAGTTGTGGGTCAGGTGAACTCCATGATACACTTTGGGGTTCTCTAAACCCTGGCACATAACAAAATGAACAAATGGCTGGAAGGATGGTGTAGCCGGGAGGGATTCAGATTCTTGAGGCATTGAGACTGGTCCTGGGGAAGGTGGGACCTGTACAAATCGGACAGGTTGCACCCATGCAGAGCTGGGACCATTGCCCTCGTGGGGGCTTTCCCTAGTTCTGTTGTAATAATAATAATCTTTATTAATTGTCACAAGTAGGCTTACATTAACACTGCAATGAAGTTACTGTAAAAGGCCCCTAGTTGCCACATTCCGGCATCTGTTCGGGTACACAGAGGGAGAATTCAGAATGTCCAATTCACCTAACAGCCCGTCTTTCGGGACTTGTGGGAGGAAACCGGAGCACCTGGAGGAAACCCACGCAGACACGGGGAAAACGTGCAGACTCCGCACAGACAGTGACCCAAGCTGGGAATCGAACCTGGGACCCTGGAATTGGGAGTTTTTAAAGTAGTGTGGTGGGGGATTGGATCCCAGGACTAGGATCAGATAGGTCAAATTCAGATCAGGAAAGTGGAGGTAGAACATTAGCGAATTACGTAGATGTAGTGATAGACTTGGAATTACAGGAGAAGCAAAGTTTAAAAGGTTCCAACATGGACTCAACAAAATCCTACTTTGACAAGGCTCCACCACAAGGTATTAATTAACGGATTGCAAGGATCCCCCTGCAGCCCTCCATCCCTATGCCCAGAAACCCCAAGAGGTAAGTGTGGAGGACTTACTAATCATGTGGGGAGCTCATGCGATCATCACACCGCAGGGTCAGGAGTCCCTCCTGAGGAACTTGCACAGTGGTCACTCGGGTGCCTCGAAGATGAAGATGCTGGCTCGGAGCTTTGTCTGGTGGCCTGACATCAATGGGAACATAGAGCAAGTCGTACGCAGCTGCCTAGCATGTCAGGAGCACCAAATGCTCCCACCAGCGGCCTCCCTTCATCACTGGGAAGGGCCTGGACGTCCCTGGGTGAGACTGCATGCTGATTTCAAGGGCCTCGCATGGGGTCCATGTTTCTCATTATCATGGACGCCCATTCAAAATAGTTTGACCTTCATAAAATGACTTCAATGATGTCAAAGGCCACTGCTGAGAAACTGAGGTGCTTGTTTCACATCTGTGGGACCCCTGGAGTCCTGGTTACAGACAACGGGATGCCATTCATGAGGGAGGAGTTTGCCTCATTCACTAAATTGAACAGCATCTGCTACATCAGAAGCACCTTGTACCATCCCTCCCCTAATGTCCAGACTGACGGTTTAGACATTCAAAAGAGGTACAAAGATGCAGAGCAAAGAGAAAATGCTGGAAAATCTCAGCAGGTCCGGCAGCATCTGTAGAGAGAGAAAAGAGCTAATGTTTCGAGTCCAGATGACCCTTTGTCAAAGCTAAAGAAGCAGACTATGGACTCCATAGACACCAGACTGGCACGGATACTTTTAATTGTAGGACATTGCCTCACATGACAGGAGAACTGTTGATGGGCCTCAGGCTCAGGACCCGGTTAAGCCTGACTTTCCCGAACCTGGGTGGGAATCTGGAAGTGCAGCAAGACCCTCGGAAATGGCACCATGACCGGTGGACGCCAGGGCAGAGTTTCCAATCAGGGCACACGGTTGACGCCCGCAACTTTGGAGACAAGGCCCTCTGGCTCCCTGAGGTCACGAGCGAGAGAACGCGACCGGTCTCCTATAAATTCAAAGTCCAAGGGAAAATTTAACGAACGCATATATGTCACCTTAAGAAGCAAAAGCCCAGGCCACATGATGCCCAACGTCAGACATTGATGCCTCCAACATGCCAAGAACTACACCTGTGCCATAGGTGATCTGCTGCACTCCATGGGTTGTTGCACAGCCCACAATGCTGTCAAGTGATTGCTACAATCAAGCGGCTCCACAGGACACTACAGGGAGCAATTAAGAGTAAACCAGGCTGGAGTGGGACTGGAGTTAACATGGACCGGGATGAGAGTTCCCCAAAAGGGACATTAATTAGCCAGTTGGATTTGCATCACAACCTTCGTGACCTCACGGCCAATTTGAATAAAAGCAGCTTTTTAATTCCCAGATTTTGTTCTGACAGGTCTTGTACCTTGGATCTATACTGTAGTGTCGGCAACAATTCACTGACGTTTGATGCAATAAATCTCTGATATCTAGTAAACAGTAAGGGTCTCTATGATGGCATTAGTTGCTGCCAACTGTTGAGTGGACACATAAAGGAACACGGAGTGCGAGACAACCTGAGCTGGTGAATGTCTCGCGCTAAACCATCTCGCTTCTTGTCACATTTTCACCCAATCGATCGGCCAAGGTACTTTCCCATTGTTCGAAACAGAAGCTCGCCACGTTTGTTTTTTTCGGGAAGGGTGAGGATTGCTGAGCACCTTTCGCCTCCATAATTCCATCAACACTCCCGTTTAAGCCAGCGTTAATAATCAGGCCTCGGTTAATCGGACGTCGCAAATTGTTCCTGATTTATCCTCACAGAAACCGGGCTGCATCGCAGGCTCTGAGGTAGTGATATACAACATGACCTTTCATAAATGTCACGTCACAAGATTGCACATGATCAAATAAGATATATCAAGGCAAACATTTCTTTTTAAATTATTGTTTTTGCTTCAGATTGTGGGACGAAAGGGCTTCGAAGCAAAGGCACTGATAAAAGTTGATTGCTATTGACCTAATAATTTATCAATCATTTATCCCCTTTTCCCCAAGTCCAAGGCCAAAGGTACAAGAGGAGGTAAAACGGTAAAGGGTGATTACTTCATGTCAAATTGAGGATATCGGAACAGAGACCGATGAAGGTAAGGAATTTGAGGTGCTCCAGTCTTTTGCGAGTGAGTTAAAATCTTATTTGCAGTTAAAGCTTTGGCTCAGTGGTAGCGCTTTCTCCTGTGTGTTATTGATGTAAGCCCCACACCAGCGACCTAATCCGAATATCTCAAAGATCTCTGACCCTCCACTGAGAGAGTGCTGCGGTGTCAGAGACGCTGTCTTCTCTACGAAGAGACATTGAAGAGATTAAACAAGCTGACTCTCGGGTAGATGTAAAAAAATGTTCCCCTCAAAATTATTTTGAAGAAGTTCTCCCCTCGGTATCCTGGTCAACTTGCAATCCTCAATCAATTTCACAGAAAGCTGATATCACGGAAACAGTTTACCTGGTCATCATCACATGCTGTTTTGGGGATCCTGCTGTGTGTCGTTTTTCCTACATTAGAACAGCGACTACACATCAAAATATTTCAATGGCGGCAAAGAGTTTTGTAACTTCCTGAGACCGTGAAAGGTGTCGTAAAAATGTGAGTTCTTTCTGTTTTTCCTTCATTATTTTAAAAAATAAATTTAGAGTACCCAATTAATTTTTTCCAATTAAGGGGCAATTTAGCATGGCCAATCCACCTACCCTGCACATCTTTGGGTTGTGGGGGCGAAACCCATGCAAACACGGGGAGGATGTGCAAACTCCACACGGGCAGTGACCCAGAGCCGGGATCGAACCTGGGACCTCGGCGCCGTGATTTCCTTCATTATTGATTGCAATACAGTACTTGTTTTCTGAAATTAACAATTAGATTTGTTCGTATTCATTGCTTCTTATTAATGTAGCCAACCTTTAAATGTGAGGTAGTTTTATTTGATATTGTAGCCAGTATATCAATATAAGTACATTCCTTTTATGTACAAGGTGGGTTTGGTATTGAGAATGAGGTCTCAGAAATCGCTGCTCACCTCTCATTAGTGGTCAGCGACTGCAACTGCACCATGACAGTCGACAAAGGAAAACTGAATGTGAGAGACTTTGCTGCTCATACTGTGATGAAGGTGCGCAATATACTCCCATGGTTAAAGGTACAGACAGAACTTTTGTTGATATTCAAGATTAGATTAGTTATGTGAATGAAGGTAAAGGGAACACAGATATATGGGAACATTGAGGGTCCATGTGACGAGGACAAGGGCGACATGGTAGCCCTTGGTAATTAACACTGTTGCTTCACAGCGCCAGGGTCCCAGCTTTGATTCCTGGCTTGGGTCACTGTCTGTGCGGAGTTTGAACATTCTCCCCGAGTCTGGTGGGTTTCCTCCGGGTGCTCCGATTTCCTCCCACAAGTCCCGAGCGATGTGCTTGTTAGGTGAATTGGGCATTCTGAATTCTCCCTCAGTGTACCTGAAAAGGAATGTGGCGACTCAGGGATTTTCACAGTAACTTCATTGCAGTGTTAATGGAAGCCTACTTGTGACAATAATATAGATTTTTTTTATTATACTCTTTGCCCACATTTTCCAGTCCTGCTTGCCACGGGTGGGACGGTGAGCAGCAATTTCTGAGGCCTCATTCTCAATACCATACCCACCTTGTACATAAAAGGAATGTACTTATATTGATATACTGGCTACAATATCAAATAAAACTACCTCACATTTAAAGGTTGGCTACATTAATAAGAAGCAATTCATAAGAACAAATCTAATTATTAATTTCAGAAAACAAGTACTGTATTGCAATCAATAATGAAGGAAATCACGGCGCCGAGGTCCCAGGTTCGATCCCAGCTCTGGGTCACTGCCCGTGTGGAGTTTGCACATTCTCCCTGTGTTTGCGTGGGTTTCGCCCCCACAACCCAAAGATGTGCAGGGTAGGTGGATTGGCCATGCTAAATTGCCCCTTAATTGGTAAAAAATAATTGGGTACTCTAAATTTATTTATTTTTTAATTAAAAAAAATATATAGGAACACAATGAGGCCATTTGGCCCATCCAGTCTGCATAGCCATTGGATCATGGCTGGCCTCATCCTGGCTTAACTCCACCATCCTACCCGCTCTGCATAACCCTTCAACCCATTACCAATTAAAACCTTGTCTATCTCCTCCTTAAATTTACTGACTGTCCTGGCATCCACCGCACTCTGGGGTAGGGAACTCCAGATTCACAACCCTTTGGGAGAAGTAGTTTCTCAACTCCGTTTTAACTTTGCTACCCCTTATCCTGAGACTATGACTTCTCGTTCTAGAATGGCCCACAAGAGGAAGCATCAGCTCCACGTCTACACCATCACCCCCTGTATTTGTCGCTGGCGCTTCTTTGATTTTAATCATTCTGCCACCGGCAGCCATGATGCTACATGGGCCATCCGCTCTGGAATTCCTCTCCCTAAACCTCGTCTTCTCCCCACCTTGTTTTCCTCCTTTAATACGCTTCTCCAAACCTGCACCTTTGACCCAGCTTTTGGTCATCGACCCCCAAATCGTCCAAAGCAGCTCAGATTTGAATGATGCCTGATAACGCTCCTGTGCAGCCTCTTTGGATAGTTTCTTGCATTAAAGGTGCTACATAAATTCATGTTTTTGTTGTACTTTTTATTATGAGTGTTTGAATTGGCCGCAACTTCCTCAGAGTGGCAATCAATGGCAGATTGTCACTCCGTATCAATTTAACTGCGTTCAGATTCCAAAGAGCCTGTCTCGCCCGACCTTCCTGACTCAGGCAGGGTGGGAATCAAGAAGCGAAGCGGGTCCCCAACTCGAGCGGAGAGATGTAAAAGGAGCAGCGTGAAGGAGGAGGCGCCACTTGTTACGGCTCAAGCTGCTAGAACATAGAACATAGAACAGTACAGCACAGAACAGGCCCTTCGGCCCTCGATGTTGTGCCGAGCCATGATCACCCTACTCAAACCCACGTATCCACCCTATACCCGTAACCCAACCCTTAACCTTACTTTTTTTTTTAGGACACTACGGGCAATTTTAGCATGGCCAATCCACCTAACCCGCACATCTTTGGACTGTGGCAGGAAACCGGAGCACCCGGAGGAAATCCACGCAGACACGGGGAGGATGTGCAGACTCCGCACAGACAGTGACCCAGCCGGGAACTGAGCCTGGGACCCTGGAGCTGTGAAGCATTTATGCTAACCACCATGCTACCGTGCTGCCCGTGCTGCTGTCAGGCAGTTGAGTCTAAACGTCCCATTGAAAGGGAGAAGGTGAGTTTCAAAGCTAAGTGAATGGGGATGTGAGGGTTCAGGTTGGGACATCGGCGGGGTGGGCAGGTCAGAGACAAGGGAGGACGTTGAATCGGGTTGAACGTGGCTGGGGGGACTGGGTGGGACATGGCGGGTTGGGTTGGGCATGGGGGAGGTGGGTCAGACTTGGCAGAGTGGGGTCAGGCGAGGTGGGGAGGTGGTTATGGATTGGACAAGGGATAGTGGGGACGGACATGGCAGGGTCGGATTGGGCGTTTGAGGGGTGGGGGGTCGGGCATGGGTGGTCTGATCAGTCATGGGGTGGTATCAGGTTGGACATGGGGGAGCTTGGGTTGGGCATTGGTTGGGGTCGGATCAGACATGGGGATGGTTTGGAAACAGGGGCTTTGTGCTGGACATTGGGGGGTTGGTTTGGATATGGGGGAGTCGGACATTGGGGGTGTCGTGGCGGGCATGGGGCAGTGGTTGGTTCGTGTATGGTGAGTAGGGCTGGTGCCAGACATGGGGGAGTGTGGGCATGGTGGGGGGGGCAGATCGGACGTGATATTCGGGTTGGGGAGGGGGACAGTTAGGCATGGTAAGGGGAGGAAATATCATTTGGGCAGGAGAGAAATCAGTTTGGGTCTGGGGGTAAGGTTGAAAGAGTGGCGTGAGGTGGGGATTCCTGTGCAAGTGGAGGGGGGGGATACCATGGGGGTAGGGTGCTTCTCTGGGAGCTATGTGAGGGGTTGGGATGGTGTGGGGTGGGCCAGACAGCATGGTCCAGCTGTTTCTGTTTTTTAATTTTTTTTCAATTAAGGGGCAGTTTAGCGTGGCCAATCCACCTACCCGGCACATCTTTGTGTTGTGGGGTCGAAACCCACACAAACACGGGAAGAATGTGCAAACACCACACGGACAGTGACCCAGAGTCGTGATCGAACCTGGATCCTCGGTACCGCGAGGCAGCAGTGCTAACCACTGTGCTATCGTGCCGCCTTGTCTGGCTGTTTCAGGAGTTATTGTGAAGTTAGAAGTGCTTTTTATCCTTCTAAAGTTTTTGTGTTGAATGTGAGTTACAAAGCAGGCGAACTGTCATTCAGATGAGGCATTAACTATCACTGTGGGTGGGGTGGGAGGGGGGCGGTTAAGTTAAATTAGTAGGTGGGTGGGTACTAGCATATAAAAATGAGGAGTACAGTAGATTAAAGAGTCACAGATGGTGGTAGTAAACCAGAAGCTCAGGCTGGGGCATGGCTTCAAATCCCACCAAAGCAGCTGGTGGGAATTAAATCCCATAAATAAATTCTGGAATTATAAAGCAGGTGGCAGCGATGGTGAATATAACAATGATCATCGACTGTTGTGAAAACCCATCTGGTTCACTGATGTCCTTCAGGGAAGGAAATCTGTCATCCTTACCCGGTCTGGCCTACATGTGACTCCAGACCCACAGCAATGTGGTTGGCTTGTTAACCTCCCTCTGAAATGGCCAAAGCAAGGTCACTTGTTCGGTTCAAGGCCAATTAGACATGGGTAGCAAATGTTAACCTTGCCAGAGGCACCCACAACCCGTGGAAGAATGAAGAGTTTTGCCCAGTACTAGAAAAGGAAGTAGTACCATATTAGTCCAGGTCTACTCAACCTCTCCTCGTAATCCAACCCCCTCAACTCTGGGATTAACCTAGTGAATCTCCTCTGCACACCCTCCAGTGCCAATATGTCCTTTCTCAGGTAACCAGACCGAAACTGAACACAATACTCCAGGTGTGGCCGCACTAACACCTTATACAGTTGCAGCATAACCTCCCTAGTCTTAAACTCCATCCCTCCAGCAATGAAGGACAAAACTCCATTTGCCTTCTTAATCACCTGTTGCACTTGTAAACCAACCTTCTGTGACTCATGCATTAGCACACCCAAGTCTCTCTGAACAGCGGCATGCTTTAATATTTTATCATTTAAATAATAATCCCTTTTGCTGTTATTCCTACCAAAATGGATAACCTCACATTTGTCAACATTGTATTCCATCTGCCAGACCATAGCCCATTCACTTAACCTATCCAAATCCCCCTGCAGACTTCCAGTATCCTCTGCACTTTTCGCTTTACCACTCATCTTAGTGTCGTCTCCAAACTTGGACACATTGGGAGCGATTCTCCCAAATGGAGCCCAAGTGTTTGCGGCGTCGTGAACGTCGTCGCGTTTCACGATGGCGCGAAACGGGCCCAGGAACGACCGATTCTGTCCCTCACAAGGGGCCAGAACAGCACTGGAGTGGTTCACACTGCTCCAGCCTCCCTTCCAGGGGCCAAATGGGCGCTGCGCCAACCTGCGCATGCGTGAGGGACTTCTTTAGCGCACGGCCCCGACTCAACATGGCGCAGTGTTCAGGGGCCGCCCGCCCAGAAAGTAGGCCTGGGGGGGGGAAGAGGCTGGCCCGCTGATTGGTGGGCCCCGATCGCGGGCCAGACCCTATCGGAGCGCCCCCCCGCAGACCGCCCCCCCCCCCAACCGTTTGCGAGAGTTCCCGCTGGCAGTAACCAGAGGTGAACAGCGCCAACGGGACTCTGTCGTATCCGCGCAGCCGCTCGGCACATCCGGGCTGGAGAATCGGCACGATTCCAGCGGCCCACGGCCGGCGCTGCGCCAAACACGTCGGCACAAATGCCGCCAATTCTCCGCACCTCGGAGAAGCGCGCCCCTGCGTCGGGCATCATGGTGCAGTTGCGGTGATTTTCTGGCCTATGAGGGGCTCAGAGAATCGCCCCCATTGCACTTGGTCCCCAACTCCATATCATCTATGTAAATTGTGAACAATTGTGGGCCCAACACTGATCCCAGAGGGACACCACTAGCTATTGTTTGCCATTCAGAGAAACTCCCATGAATCCCCACTCTTTGCTTTCTATTAATTAACCAACCGTCTGTCCATGCTACTACTTTACCCTTAACGCCATGCATCATCATCTTATGCAGCAACCTTTGTGTGTGTGTGGCACCTGGTCGAAAGCTTTCTGGAAATCCAGATATACCACAACTATTGGCTCCCCATTGTCTACTGCACTGGTAATGTCCTCAAAAATTCCAGTTAATTAATTAATTAATAATCGCCTATTGTCACAAGTAGGCTTCAATGAAGTTACTGTGAAAAGCCCCTAGTCGCCACATTCCGCCGCCTGTTCGGGGAGGCCAGTACGGGAATTGAACCCGCGCTGTTGGCCTTGAATCTGCATTACAACCCAGCCGTTTAGCCCACTGTGCTAAACCAGCAACTATGGTAATTAGTTAGGCACGGTCTGCCCTTATGAACCCATGCTGTGTCTGCCCAATGGGACAATTTCCATCCAGATGCCTTGCTATTTCTTCCTTGATGATACAGCATCTTCCCTACTACCGAAGTTAAGCTCACTGGCCTATAATTACCCACTTTCTGCCTACCTCCTTTTTTAAACAGTGGTGTCACGTTTGCTAATTTCCAATCCGCCGGGACCACCCCAGAGTCTAGTGAATTTTGGTAAATTATCACAAGTGCATTTGCAATTTCCCTAGCCATCTCTTTTCACACTCTGGGATGCATTCCAACAGGGCCAGGAGACTTGTCTACCTTTCGCCCCATTAGCTTGCCCAGCACTACGTCCTTAGTGACAACAATCGTCTCAAGGTACATTGCAGAAGGAGGCCATTCAGCCCATCAAGTCTGCACCGACCCACTTAAGCCCTCACTTCCACCCTATCCACGTAACCCAATAACCCCTCCTAACCTTTTGTTTTGGTCACTAACGGCAATTGATCGTGGCCAATTCACCTAACCTGCACGTCTTTGGACTGTGGGAGGAAACCAGAGGAAACCCACGCAGACACGGGGAAAACATACAGACTCCATACAGACAGTGACCCAGCTGGGAATCGAACCTGGGACCCTGGCACTGTGAAGCCACAGTGCTATCCACTTGTGCTACTGTGCTGCTCAAGGACAGGGGAAACTATAATTGGAGAATGGGTGATCTTTAAGAAGGAGAGTCCAGTCCATTTAACATCAACGGCGTGTAAGGTTTTAGAAAAATAAATCAGGAACAAAATCAACAGGCACTTGAGTTAATTTGAGTCAATTAAGAAGAAGCATGTCTGTGTGGGTTTCACCCCCACAACCCAAAGGTGTGCAGGGTAGGTGGATTGGCCACGATAAATTGCCCCTTAATTTAAAAACGATTAAGGAGAAGCAGCACAGATTTGTGAATGGAAGATCATGCTTCACTAATTTAATTTAATGTTTTGATGAAGTAACAGAAAATTGACGAAGGAAAACAATCAATGTTATCTACACGGATTTTAAGAAAGCCTTTGAGAAAGAACCAGTGAAAAGCTGGTTAACAAAATTGGGGATCATTTAATTGAAGGGTCAGCGTCAGGTAGGATTAAAAAAAAACATTGCCTTAGCGACAGAAAACAACAAGCCGGGGTAAATAGTTGTTTTTCAGACTGGAGGATGATCGACAGAGAGGTGTTCCCCAAGGGTCCAGTGGTAGAGGCACTGCCTTTTTTGATATCTGTAAATAAGTTGGGAAGGGACTTTGCAGACTTTTCCAAATGCCGCGAGATGGCAAATTCCCACCGGACGCCGACGGACCTTTGTGGGTCAATCAAATATTCGGCCCATCCGTGAAGATTCCTGCGATGGGCGGGATCGGAAAATCCCAGCCCTGGATATCGGAATGCCGAGTAAAATTTCAAAACTTGTCTTTGACAGCTAATATGGCAAACAGCGAGGATGACTCGGATCGAGTGCAACAGGACAGAAATTCAATGCAGACCAGCCAGATAAATACAGCCAGGTTAATCCTGATTGCATTGAATGGTAAAGGAGGCTCAAAGGGACTATTCTTGCCCCATTTCCTATTCCCTTATGTTTATGGGAGGCAAAAATTCACTTCTGTATTGACACACCAGCTTCTCCTCATTGTGTATCTAATAATATAAATTGCAATTGTTATCAATTTACATGCCTCGCAATTGTTGCCTTATTATTTCTTCATGGAGTGAGGCTGAAGGTGTAAAAGAGGTTTAATGTTTCTTTACTGTCATTAAAATCCTCCATTACTCCCCGAGGAAGAAAAAGTAGGGGTTGATTCCCTATTGCTCTCGGTCTTGTAGCAAATCGTAAAATGCATGTATATTGCATCAGTTTTATTTCACTGAGCACGTAAGACATAATCATCTGGCTGTCTACATTGTGTCTACTTGTATTTGCTTGGATCAGCTGCTGCAGAGGTTCAATGGGGAAAGGCCACTGTCTAAGGCCACAGTACACTGAGGGGCTGGAAAGCGTGTAAACCCCCCCCCCAGGGTGAATGCGCCAGAGGATGTTTGACATGAAATGTAAATGTATGTTGTAAATATAACCTGTAATGACAAGTGTGGTGAAGCACCTCACGGACTGCGTTGAACGAAACCAGACTCTATTTCACTTTATGTATTTTATTTTTTCTAAATTTAGAGTACCCAATCACTTTTTTTCCAATTAAGGGGCAATTTAACATGGCTAATCCACCTAACCTGTGCATCTTTGGGTTCTGGGGATGAGACCCTATTTCACTTTATGCAATGTCAAATTTGTGCCGTTATCGAATGTATCATTCCAAATTTAATGAATAAAGTTTACTTTTGGTTTAAAAAAAGGTGTTTGTTTGTGAACTGTCATGGTACAGGAGCATTATTATCAGCCAGCTGGCTCAATTTCTCTTGCAATGGACTGCTTTTGGTGATTTGTTCAACTCAACTAATTTGTATGTGTAATCAGTGCCAGCAACGTTTATGGGCTGCACGACAGCACAGTGGTTAGCACTGTTGCCTCACAGCGCCAGGGTCCCAGGTTCGATTCCCGTCACTGTCTGTGCGGAGTCTGCACGTTCTCCCTGTGTCTGCGTGGGTTTCCTCCGGGTGCTCCGGTTTCCTCCCACAAGTCCCGAAAGACGTGCTTGTTAGGTGAATTGGACATTCTGAATTCTCCCTCTGTGTACCCAAACAGGGGCTAGAATGAAACGACATGGGGATTTTCACAGTAACTTCATTGCAGTGTTAATGTAAGCCTACTTGTGACACTAATAAAGTGTTGGGTTCTCCAATGAAGACACCCCGCACCGTTGGGAAACCTGGGCGGGAATGCGCTGCCAGCAGGAAAAAAGAATTCCAACAGCCAGAGAATTCTGGTAACAATCTCCTGACTGATAAGCAACTGACCGATAGTAATTACAATATCTCATTCTCCTTATAGGCTAAGGAAGACTGGAAATTACAGTCGCTGATTGGTTTTTTTTTTTTTTTTTTTCTTTTTTTTAAAATTTAGATTACCCAATTATTTTTTTCCAATTAAGGGGCAATTTAGCGTGGCCAATCAACCTACTCTGCACATTTTTGGGTTGTGGGGGCGAAACCCACGCAGACACGGGGAGAATGTGCAAACTCCACACAGACAGTGACCCAGAGCCGGGATCGAACCTGGGACCTCAGCGCTGTGAGGCGGTTGTGCTAACCACTTGGCCACCGTGCTGCCCCCAGTCGCTGATTGTTGATGGACCCGGAAGCATTTCTTTGTTCATAATGTTTGCAGAGCCATCAAACCATTTTAAAAAATAAATTTAGAGTAGCCAATTATTTTTTCCAATTAAGAGGTAATTTAGCGTGGCCAATCCACCCGCCCACCCGTCACATCTTTTTGGGTTGTGGGGGTGAGACCCACGCAGACCCATGGAGAATGTGCAAACTCCACACGGACAGCGACTCGGGCGAAGCTTTTTTTTTTTTAAATTTAGATTAGCCAATTATTTTTTCTAATTAAGGGGCAATTTAGCGTGGCCAATCCACCTACTCTGCACACTTTTGGGTTGTGGGGGCGAAACCCACGCAGACACGGGGAGAATGCGCAAACTCCACACGGACAGTGACCCAGAGCCGGGATCGAACCCGGGATCTCGGCGCCGTGAGGCGGCCGTGCCAACCACTAGGCCACCGTGCCGCCCCTGACTCGGGCGAAGCTGTCGTCGGTGCCGTAAGACATCAGCGCTAACCACTGTCCCACCGTGCCGCCCTGAAAAAGAATCCATTTAAACGAAATGAGTTAGTGCCTGAGCAGATGAATGTTAGATAACCACCAGTAACCTGGAATTTCCAGGTTAGCTCAGTTCAACAACAGCAAGCAACAACTTTGCATTTGACAACACCTTCAATATGGTGAAGTACCCCAAGGTGCTTCGTAGGGATGATTGTCAAACAAAATTCAACACTGAACCAAAGAGGAGATGTGAGGACAATCGGTCAAAGGTTTGCTCAAAGGTGTGGGGTGAAGCAGCCTTTTAAAGCAGGAGATGTTGTTGTAGGTGCTCAGCCAGGACTGTAGCAAGGCCAGAGGCGTATCAGGGTAACTACTTCAAAACTAGTTTACTTACACTATTTACAATATGTACACAGTGAGTTATCGGGAAGGCACATCGCCCCTCTGGGCTACCAGCCTACACCCTACAGCGCCTGGCACACAACTGCCCAACGCCTTTGCCATATCACCATGTGCCCCATAGATTAGCGTTTCCCTTCCTGCTATCCCTTTATACTACAGGGCAAAGTGATTTAGAGAGGAATTGAGAGGAATTTCGGAGCACAGGGTTTGGACGGATAAAGGCATATCATAAATAATGGGGCCAAGCAAGCCTTGGTTTGTGCAATTGACCAAACAGGAGGAATACTTAGACCTTGGAGGGTTGTGTGGCTGGGGGAGGTTGCAGAAAATGAAAGTGGCGAGGTATTTTAAAATATACGCATTGCAGGATCGGGTGCCAATGTAGGTCGGCGAACACAGTGAGCAGGACTTGATGCGGCCAACAGAGATCTTGATGGGCTCATGGTTATTGTTTACACAGGCACCATTTAATTGGAAAATTAGTTATAACTAGATTTATTTAGTTACAAGACAAAAGTCATAAATAGCACTATAATCAGTCTTTAAAGGGCATGATATAAAGTATGTGTTTTCCAAACAGTGTTTAATACGTTCATCATTATTGCAATCAAAAGCATAACGGAATTTTGTATATTTGTGTGGGAACACTGGCGGTTAACGTGGAACTTTTTCTTGCCTTATGTGGTTCCAATGCCAAGGAGATCAATAAATTTGATGCATTGCTTTTATTATCATATCACACAGATCTGCTGTTGGAGGCCGGCTGAGGATTTTTAAATTCTGGAGCTGTTTGCATTACTCCTGATCAGAATGAGGTGCGAAGGGAAATTTGCTTAGCATGGAGAGGGTTGGGGGTGGGGGAGGGGGAGGCTTTAGTTTGTGTTATGTTGCACTTAACTCCTATGTGGCAGATCACCTTGAGTTCAAAATAATAGCATTATCAGTGCAAAGAGGGAGCAGCACGGTGGCGCAGTGGGTTAGCTCTGGAGCCACACGCGCCGAGGTCCCAGGTTCGATCCTGGCTCTGGGTCACTGTCCGTGTGGATTTTGCACATTCTCCCGTGTTTGCGTGGGTTTCACCCCCCACAACCCAAAGATGTGCAGGGTAGATGGATTGGCCACGCTAAAATTGCCCCTTAATTGGAAATAATTAATTGGGTGCACTGAATTTATAAATAAAAATAAGTGCAAAGAGGGAACTTACTGACATGTTTATTAGCAACTAACTCAGGCACTTGAGCTGGCCATTTCTTCCTGCAGTGAAATTGTACCCGAGAGGCAAGAAAATGCTTTGTCCCTCTGGTACCTGTATTTACATGAGCTTTATAATTAGCTAGCTACTTATTTAATGTTGCCTTCTGTACTCTTGTGTGCTCAAATTATTCTTTAATTGTTTCCTTATCCACGGTGTGTGTGTGGTAAACAACATGCTGTCTTTCCCTCACTTTGTAAAGAGATTGATTCTCTGTGTCTCTTGGTGATATTAGGGATGAACCGTTGCAGTCCCTGAGTTAGAATCATATAATCATAGAATTTACAGTGCAGAAGGAGGCCATTCAGCCCATCGAGCCTGCACCGGCCCTTGGAAAATAGCACCCCGCACCCTTAACCCAGGAAGCCAACCTAATCTTTTTGAACACCAAGGTCAATTTAGCGTGGCCAATCCACCTAACCCTGCACATCTTTGGACTGTGGGAGGAAACCGGAGCACCCGGGGGAAACCCACGCAGACACGGGGAGAACCTGCAGACTCCGCACAGACAGTGATTCAAGACCGGAATCGAACCTGGGACCCTGGAGCTGTGAAGCAACTGTGCTAACCACTGTAGGTACACCCACAGTGCTGTTAGGGAGAAGATTCCAGGATTTTGAACCACTGACAGTGAAGGAACGGCGATATATTTCCAAGTCTGGGTGGTGAGTGACTTGGAGGGGAACCTCCAGGTGGTGGGGTTCCCAGGTATCTACTTATCCCTCTAGATGATGGTGATCGTGGGTTTGGAAGGTGCTGTCTAAGGAGCTTTGGTCAGTTACTGCAGCACCTCTTGTGGATGCTACACATGGCTGCCTCTGCGATTTGGTGGCGGGATTGAATGTTTGTGGAAGGGGAACAATCAAGCGGGGCTGCTTTGTCCTGGATGGTGTCGAGCTTCTTGGGTGCTGTTGGAGCTGCGCTCATCCAGGCAAGTTGGAGAGTATTCCATTACACTCCTGACTTGTGCCTTGTTGATGATGGACAGGGGGGGAGTCTCTGTTCACATCGATGGGTCCAGAAGATCTGCTGGCGTGAAGTGCTGGAAAATTCTGGATGTTAACTCTGTTTCTCTGTCTGCGGATGCTGCCTGGCCTGCTGGGTATTTCCTACATTTGCCGTTTTTACTTCATTTCTTTAGCCTCACACATCCCAGCTAATGTTATCTGTCTGTCAAGAAGCCAGGATTGGAGGGTAGAAGAGTAAGTACCTACGCTGTGTGCTGCAATGTTTGTTTTGGTGTCCATCCAGTTTTAACAATTTACATTATCTTTTGGTTGATGGTAATTTTGCCTCAAATATTTACTCAATCATTTGGCTGCCAGGCAACATGTCAACATATTGTCCCAGGTACGATCCCGGTTCTGGGTCACTGTCCGTGCAGAGTTTGCACATTCTCCCCCTTTTTTGGGTGGGTTTCGCCCCCACAACCCAAAGATGTGCAGTGTAGGTGGATTGGCCAGGCTAAATTGCCCCTTAATTAAAAAAAATGAATTGGGTACTCAAAATTTTTTTTAAAATGTCAACATAAGCTACAAAGCTGTAATCATGAATGATCCTCTCTACTAGCAAGTGCTCCGTTCTCTACCAAAATGTGAAACTCTTTTCCATGGTTAGATGAAGTGAATGGCAGAGATACATTAAAGGGGAAACTGGATAAACACATGGGTGAGGTTTACACCTGACCGCCTCCTCCCCTAGCCCCCACGTGGATTCGGTGGTTGAGGGGGGGGGGGGAAATGTAAGATTTTTTTATTTTTTTTTTATAAATTTAGATTACCCAATTATTTTTTCCAATTAAGGGGCAATTTAGCGTGGCCAATCCACCTACTCTGCACATTTTTGGGTTGTGGGGGCGAAACCCACGCAGACACGGGGAGAATGTGCAAACTCCACACGGACAGTGACCCAGAGCCGGGATCGAACCTGGGACCTCAGCGCCGTGAGGCGGTTGTGCTAACCACTAGGCCACCGTGCTGCCCTGGGGAAATGTAAGATTGCATGTACAGGATTCCCTCCGGGAAACTGTCCGTCCTGACCTGGTCGATCCCGGGGCGGGAAGGACCTCAGACGGGAAGCCCATCCAAATCACTTAGTAATAATAATAATAATCGCTTATTGTCACAAGTAGGCTTCAATGAAATTACTGTGAAAAGCCCCGGTCGCCGGAGAATCAGCGGGCTGGAGTCGGAACGGCGTGGCGGGATGCGCCCCCCCCCCACCCCCTCCCCCCGGTGATTCTCCGACCCGGCACGGGCTCGGAAAATCCTGCCCCATGTCACTCAGCAGTGTATCTAGTCGAGGTTATCAACATCCCCAGCAGATACTAAGGAAATCACGGGAAATGGGGATAAGTTGGGAGAGTGGAGTTCATGGTGAAGTTCACCCACAGTCAAAGACAGTAAGAAGTCTTACAACACCAGGTTGAAGTCCAACAGGTTTGTTTCAAACACGAGCTTTCGGAGCGCAGCTGCTCCAACAAACCTGTTGGACTTCAACCTGGTGTTGTAAGACTTCTTACTGTACTCACCCCAGTCCAACGCCACATCACAGTTAAAGAGTTTAAGAGTGGCACAGCTGAGTCAAGGAGCTATGAAGCCTATTCCTGCCCCAGTTTCTATTGTGTTGCTGTTCTTAAGGGAGAGATTGTGCTTCCTGATAATATTGAGGGCAGCGGTTTCCCCGAGTGTGAATCGTGTCTTAGATACACTCTCATCTCTGAATTTAAAGTTTGTGATTTCAAGCCCTTGTCCAGAGACTTGAGCACAAATCTGTGCTGCCATATCCAGTGCAGTACTGAGCAGGGTGAGGGGGGGGGGGGGGGGGGGGGGGGGGGGGGGGGGGGGGGGGGGGGGGGGGGGGGGGTTGCATTGTTGGAGGTGCTACCCTCTCTGGTAGATGTAAAAGATCCCATGGCACTAGTTTGAAGAAGAACGGGGAGTCCTGACCAATATTGATCCCTCAGCCAATGGCAGTAAACAGAGATTATCTGGTGATTGCTGTTTCTGAGGTCTTGCTGTGGCCATGCTTCCTACATACGACAGTGACTAAATTTAAAAAGTGCCACAACGGTTATAAAACGCTTTGGGAGGGCAGCACGGTGGCCTAGTGGTTAGCACAACCGCCTCACGGCGCTGAGGTCTCAGGTTCGAATCCCGGCTCTGGGTCACTGTCCGTGTGGAGTTTGCACATTCTCCCCGTGTCTGCGTGGGTTTCGCCCCCACAACCCAAAAAATGTGCAGAGTAGGTGGATTGGCCACGCTAAATTGCCCCTTAATTGGAAAAAATAATTGGGTAATCTAAATTTAAAAAAAAATAAAACGCTTTGGGTCATCTTGAGATTGTGAGACAAGGGGGCAGGATCGACCCATCGCATTGCACCCGAAATGCATCACGGCACGGTGCAGCAGGCAGATGCCGGGAGATCCCACTTCTGGGATACAACTCTTAAAATCCACGCGATTTCGAGACAGCTAGTCTCACTCTGATATGCATTCTCGAGATCTAACCAAGGCGTGGGATTTACTCCCTTGCCTTGAAGACCTTGGGCGAGCATCATTCAGTTCTGGTCTCCAGAAACTGGGATTAGACGGAACGACACTCGTGGTGGGGGGTGTTCCAGGGGACTGGAGGTCCCCAGGTGCATGCCATCGGGGCAGGGTTGTAACCTGGCACTGCTGGTGCCACCCGACAGTGCAAACTTGGCAATGTCCCTGCCGGTTATATCTGGGCACTTTAGCAGTGCCAGACGTGCACTGCCAAGTTGCCACAATAGCACCTTTTGCTTGTGGTGATTGGGTCGGGGGCGATGCCCTGCGTGGGTATGGGGCGGGGGGAATCTATGGGGGCCCTGGGGACCCCTTAATAGTGGGCTGGGGCTTGGGGGGATTCAGGGGTCATGTTGGGGGCTCCAGAGATTGGGATGCCATTTTAAAATAAGGCTACCATAACGCAAAGATGTTATGAATTGAATCCATGACCTTATAGCATATCAAATCTTTCAATCTCCTCACAAGGGTAGATTGAAGTTATTAAACAGGCAGCCATATCTGGGATTGTCAAGTTGTGGAACATTATTCATCAAATGCTCAGCAAATTGGGTAACTCTGATTTACCATGAGAATAAGCAACAGCGACATGGCAAAGTCACCCAACATCTCGTCATTTTGACTGTAGCACTGTAAAGTTTGCCCAGATGGAAAGCGCGGAGATAAGCAAGTTTCAGCAAAGTAGTTTGAAAAAAAAACCTCTTCTGAAAAAAATTGCAGAAGGTTAGCCGGGGCATGCGATGGCATTTCGCTGCGATGGAGATTAGGATAAAATTTCTCTCATGTTATTTTTCCTCTTTGCTAGCTGCTCCTGTGCACGGCAATTAAGCAAGTCAGCAACACACGCAATCAGATTCTTGTGACGGTGCTGTGTCATTGTCAGGACGCGGTGCTCACTTGATACAGTCAGTTGAAATTGGATTGAAAGAATCTAACTCAATTTTACCTGGCACTTGACAAATGAAAACAACAATTTTGAAAATTCAGAGTTCGTCTTGTCACTGATAATATCTATGCATGGCAAATTGTAATAAAACAAATACAGGGCTCAAAAACGACACATTGCGTTTTCACACAGCTGCTCCATCAGCTCAATGGGTGGAATTCTCACTGCTCAGTCAGAAGGTCATGGATTCAAATTTCAAATCAGAGACCTGGGGCTGGATTCTCCGACCCCCTGCCGAGTCGGAGAATCGCGCCGCGCCTGTCGGCGGCCCCCACCCCCGGCGATTCTCCGGCCCGCGATGGGCCGAAGTCCCGCTGCTGTCATGCTGGTCCTGCCGGCGGGATTCAAAACACCCCCCTTACCGGCGGGACTGGCGGCGCGGTTGGGCTCCGGGGTCCTGGGGGGAGGCGCGGGGTGATCTGGCCCCGGGGGGTGCCGCCATGGTGGCCTGGCCCACATTCGGGGCCCACCGATCGGCCGGCGGGCCTGTGCCTTGGCGGCACTCTTTTCCTTCCGCGTTGGCCATGGCCTTCACTATAGCCGCTGACGCTCCGGCGCATGCGCGGTCTTCCGCCGGCCGGCGAAGTCACTTCAGCCCCGGCTGACGTGGCGCCAACCACCCCGGTGCGGGCCCAGCCCCTCAAGGTTAGGGGTTGGCCTAAGAAATCCGCACCTTTGGGGCGGCCCGATGCCGGAGTGGTTCACACTACTCCATCCCGCCGGGACCCCCCGCGCCGCCGGGTTGGGGAGAATCACGGCCCAGATTACATATTTCCGACTGCCAGTCCGGTGTCGTACGGAGGAAGTGCTGCATTGTCGAAGGTGCTATCCTTTCAATGAGATGTTAAAACAAGACCCTGGGCCGGGATTTTCCTTTGGCTGACGGCAGAATCGCGAGATGCAATTGGGCGGAGAATATGTTCTGATGCTAAAATTGCGGCGGCCGCGATTTGACACCAAATCGCTATTCTCCATCTTCTTGGCAGCGGCGCCAATGTGGTCCGGAATGCACGTACAGTAAACATCGTTTGCATATTATTAGCGGGCCAACCCGATATTCTCTGCGGCCTCCACGATGCTCTGCCTACGATGGGCTGAGTTCCGACGGCACGGTTCACTTTTATAAAATCGTGAAACTGGCGTCGAGCCTGCTGAGGGTGAGACACCATCATAGTTGCTGACAGTTGTGCGGCTGGCCAGAGGGCTTCTGCCAGGGCTTGGGGGCGTAGTGGAGGGTAGCCAGGAGGTGGGCTGTGGGGTCGGGCGGGCGGACATGGAACACCATCGCTGCAGCTGGAACGGCAGCCGTACAGCTGTGCACACCGCTGACAGCCCACTGTGAACTTCAGGCCATGGGTCATATAGGTGTCCCCCTAGGCCATCCCCCTAGGTGCCCTCTGGACCCAGCCGACCCATCAGCTGTATGGGCATGCTCCAGCACAACCAGTGCCATCTTGTTGGCTGGGATGAGTGTGTGTGGGGAGTGTAATGTGTATGTGCGGCTGCAGCTTGTCAGCCTCCTGAGTGTCAATCACGGACCCGGCAAATCCCGCACCGTTTTTCATTGGAATCGATGGCGTTCCACGTGGTGCCGGTGCTAGCCCCTCCACAGTTGCTGAATCGATCCAGTCTCGGCGCCAGTTTTGCTGTCGTGAAACTCCACAAATTCTGCGTCGGCAAGTCCTGGGGAATATAAAATGTCACATGATCACTATTTCATAGGAGAAGCGGGGATTGAACTCAAATATATCCTGCCCAATATTTACACCTCATCCAATATCCCGAAACAAACCCAACTTCTTTGGTTTTTATCACAGTGCTATTTGAGGGTTGCCTGCTGTTTGCAAATTGGCTTCTGTGTTTCCTACATTAGCACAATGAATACAATTCAATTGTCTGAAAGCACTTTGAGAGGACCCGAGGATATGAAAGATGACATAGAAATGTAGTTTTTCTTTCTTTCTTCCTAAGGAATTCCTAGCAGTTATTTTAGGAGTTTTACAGACCCCTAATATTAGACATACATAATTTTAGGTTATGTGTATGTATTCTGCTTCATCGTTATCCATGGAATCCAAGCATGACTCAGGGAAAAGAATGAAGAGTGTTAACTGAAAATTACCGCAGGTGACATTCGCAGAGATAGGGCAAACATGTTCACGTGGCATTCATCTGTCCAGCAATCAAATCGCGATACCAGCCATTTCATTCCAAACGGATTCATGTCCCTTTGAAAATAATTAATGTAAGAATGTCATAGAACTGTGGTCCGAGTATGTCGATTCACATTGGTCCATGCTTTATGGTGGTAATGGCTGTGGAACTGTCAACATTGGTGCTGTTACTCCATTGAAACTGACCGCAATTTGGGAATCTGCCAATGCGCAGAATATTGCAGAAATCTAACCTGGCTGGTGGATATTTTCTGCACTTCCAGGCGTGGGATTCTTCAGCTTCCTCAGGAGAGAAGTCCCTGAGCAATCGGTGAATTGACAAAAACACCCACTTTTACACAGTGACATCACCATAAAAATCCTTGAAACAGATACTCCTTGTTGATTTTTCTTCTTCTTATTTTTTTTTAATGAATAAATTTAGAGTACCCAATTATTTTTTCCAATTAAGGGGCAATTTAGCGTGGCCAATCCACCGAAAAAGAATTGGTACTTTAAATGTTAAAATAAGAAGAAGAGGGGCAGCATGGTAGCATTGTGGATAGCACAATCGCTTCACAGCTCCAGGGTTCCAGGTTCGATTCCGGCTTAGGTCACTGTCTGTGCGGAGTCTGCATGTTCTCCCCGTGTGTGCGTGGGTTTCCTCCGGGTGCTCCAGTTTCCTCCCACCTCCCACAGTCCAAAGATGTGCAGGTTAGGTGGATTGGCCATGATAAATTGCCCTTAGTGTCCAAAATTGCCCTTAGTGTTGGATGGGGTTACTGGGTTGTGGGGATAGGGTGGAGTTGTTGACCTTGGGTAGGGTGCTCTTTCCAAGAGCCGGTGCAGACTTGATGGGCTGAATGGCCTCCTTCTGCACTGTAAATTCTATGATCTAACCTGCACATCTTTTGGGTTGTGGGGGTGAAACCCACGCAGACACGGGGAGAATGTTCAAACTCCACACGGACAGTGACCCAGAGCCGGGATTCGAACCCGGGTCCTCAGCGCCGTAGGTAGCAATGCTAACCACTGTGCCACCGTGCTGCCCCCTTCTTCTTATTTTAACATTTAAAGTACCAATTCTTTTTATTTCCAATTTAGGCGCAATTTAGCGTGGCCAATTCACCGACCCTGCACATCTTTTTGGGTTGTGGGGGTGAAACCCACGCAGACACGGGGAGAATGTGCAAACTCCACACGGACAGTGACCCGGGGCCAGGATCGATCCCGGGTCCTCAACACCGTGAGGCAGCAGTGTTAACCACTGTGGCACCAGCTAGTCCTTGTTGATTGAGGTGCACTGGATTCTAACTGGACTAAACACTGTGAAACACCCTCA
Organism: Scyliorhinus canicula; assembly: GCF_902713615.1. Classification (NCBI taxonomy): domain Eukaryota; kingdom Metazoa; phylum Chordata; class Chondrichthyes; order Carcharhiniformes; family Scyliorhinidae; genus Scyliorhinus; species Scyliorhinus canicula. The sequence goes on along the minus strand of NC_052162.1, from coordinate 5,960,498 downwards.
CTGTCCCTGAAAAGCTAATTTGGTGTTCATGGAATGTCAACTTGTTCCAGTATGATAAACATATGGACATTCTTTATGATGTTTTAGCTTCTACTTATTCCAATCATATTAATTTATTTCAGTGTCCAAATGTTTCAATTAAAAGCGAAGGACATTCAATTTCTTGTTTGTGAGATTATTTCAATGTGATTGGCCACTACACAAAGATCCTTAGATCTTCTGCGTGGCACTGTGGGACAGTGGTTAGCACTGCTGCCTCACAGTACCAGGGCCTCGGGTTCCATTCTGGCATTGATTCACAGTCTGTATGCAGTTTGCACGTTCTCCTCATGTCTGCGTGTGTTTCCTCCGGGTGCTCTAGTTTCCTCCCACAGTCCAAACATCTGCAGGTTAGGTGGATTGTCCATGGTAAATTGCCCCTTAGTGTCCCAAGATGTGCAGGTTCGGTAAATTGCAGAGATAGGGTGAGGTGGACCTAGGTAGAGTACTCTTTCAGAGGGTTGATGCGGACTCGATGGGCCAAATGGCCTCCTACACTGTGGGAATCTATGAATCTTTGTTGTCAAGGTCAGGTCTGGTTCTTTGGGTCTGGTTTAGCACAGGGCTAAATCGCTGGCTTTGGAAGCAGACCAAGGCAGGCCAGCAGCACGGTTCAATTCCCGTACAAGCCTCCCCGAACAGGCGCCGGAATGTGGCTACTAGGGGCATTTCACAGTAACTTCATTTGAAGCCTACTTGTGACAATAAGCAATTTTCATTTCTACCTGTGTTGTACTTTTCTTTGTTCTTTAAGATTGTAGTTTAGTCGGGCAGCATGGTCGGCACGGGCTTGGAGGGCCGAAGGGCCTGTTCCTGTGTTGTACTTTTCTTTGTTCTTTGTTCTTTGTTCAAGGATGAGTGGCGCTGCTCCACTGCTGACTGCAGAAACCAGGCCATGAGTTGCACTCATTTCTCGGCTTATTTCCCTGTATTGGATTTTGTTCTCGGGTCATGGGTACTGCTCATCTATTGCCCATCTCTAGTTACTCCTGCGAAGGTCTTACTGGGCCTTCTTCCTGAGCGTTGCAGTCTGCCTGATGAATGTGCGTCCTGAATGGTGTAAGATCGGAAATTCCTGGATCCCGACCCGGCGTTGATTAGCTTACATCAAATGTTTTAGCAATTTCCCTCAATGGCAATAATCTCCCTGTTAACGGATCTGACTAAAACACGAGCCAGGAGATCGCTGACAGGCGAGGTTTCAGTTTATAATCGTGACCTCAAATTGACAAGTACAGTACATTGGCGGAAAACAGAAAGTAAGTTTCAGCTTAAGGCTGTAAACACAAGCCCTTTTCCTTTTTGTTGTAACTCGAGTACAAGAAGGAACAAGTGTAGATTTGTTAAAAGCAGTGTTCACTTCAATGATTTGCTTGACTGAGTATTTACCCTTTCTCTTTGTGTCCTTGGTTTGACCGTCCTGTTGTTAGTTATTGTGTGTATCAGTAACCTCCAAATCCAATAGATATTCAGCTGATCTGTAATCAGAGTGACAATCACATGTAGGACTCAGTGTTGGGTAATGAGCATGGGGATCATTGGCTTGATTCTATGAGTGGAAGGTTTGACTAGGCTTCCGGTTGACATGTGCAGGCAAGATCCGTATCAAATGTGCCTCTTTAAGCATAAGAGGAGATTCACCTTACTGCTACATCCTGAAACCACTCATAATAAACATTTGGACCCGGTACCCGAGGAAGCTTTGCCAATCTGAGTGAATGGTGTCTGAGCTGTGTTTGGAGCTGCCAAAAGTACAAAGAGGTGAACACAAACTTTAATTCCTGACTCCGCTCAGTTGAGCTGAAGACCAAAGGATGGATCGGACACCCCAGTTCTTTCTCCACAAATAATCACTTCTCGTCGGGATGTTAAACGCAGGTTCAGTCGTCCTGTGGACATAATAAACCCCTTGGCACTTTGTTAATAACACTAATTACATTTCAATTGACCAAGAGTTCTGTAGGGGAATACACGGCAAGAATGAACTTTGTACCACAAGGTTGAAATTAGAAACGAGGATGGGCAAGGAACAATCCTAAGTCAAACTTCCCAATTGGAAAAGGTCTAACTCCAATGTGACTAGAGTAAAATAGAACCAAAGCCTGACAGGAGAAACCATAACAGAATAATGAGTGATCTCAAAGGAGATTTTCAGATGCAAGCTAAAAATGAAAAAGAAGCGCCTGCATTTATAATGGTGCTTTTGAGGGGGATGGGGGGGGGGGGGGGGGGGGGGGGGGGGGGGGGGGGGGAGAGGGGAGAGACAGGGAACAAAAGAGGAGAACAAGGAAGGTGGGGGGGAGGAGGCAGGGAAATGAGAGCCGGAAGGAAGGCACGGGATACAATAACGAACATAACATCTCCAGGAGCAGGGAACAAGGAGAATAAAGACGAAAGACGGGAGGAACGGCAGAAGCGGAGGTGAGCGCGAGATGACAGCGAGATCCATCCAGGAGAAGCAAGTGACAACAACACCAAACCGCCCACTGTAATTGTTTCTCCGGCACCCAAATGTATATTTACCTCCCCAGTCTCCACCCCCCCCCCCCCCCCCCCCCCCCCCACCAACAGTCGGCCACTTATGTGTTGTAAATAATTTTGCCAGGCGTACAGAGATGCTGCTGTTGAGCGGCATCTATTTTATTTTTTATTGTATTTTTTTTATTATTTACTATTTTCTTTTCTTTGGTATGTGTGGGTGTGCCCTTCTCTTCTATATATGTGTATATATATGTCTCTTATCCTGTGGACAGAACGGTAAATATACTCTGTTCAAAAACCCAATAAAAAACATTTATAACGGGTTAGCCCTGCTGCCTCACGGCGCCGAGGTCCCAGGTTCGATCCCGGCCCTGGGTCACTGTCTGTGTGGAGTTTGAACATTCTCCCCGTGTCTGCGTGGGTTTCGCCCCCACAACCCAAAGATGTGCAGGGTAGGTGGATTGGCCACGCTAAATTGCCCCTTAATTGGAAAAAATGAATTGGGTACTCTAAATTTATTTAAAACAAACATTTATAAAAAAAATAATGGTGCTTTTGATAACACCAGGGGCGCAATTCTCCCAACGGGAGACTAAGTGCCGACACCGGAGTGAAAACCGGAGTGTTTCACTCCGGCGTCGGAGGCAGCTCCTCGCCCCCCAGGGGGCTAGGAGCGGCGCCGCGTCAATTACGCGTGTCAGGCCTTGGTGCTGCGTCAAAGCGTCGCCGCATAAATGACGCGGCCGGCGGCGTTTAAATGGCATCACCTGCGCATGCGCAGGTTGGCCGGCGCAAACCCACGCATGCGCGGTTGCCATCCTCCCCGCGGGCGCCCCGCAAGACATGAAGCATTGATCTTGCGGGGTGGCGGAGTGAAAAGAGTGCGTCCTTTAGAGACGCCGGCCCGCCGATCGGTGGGCACCGATCGCGGGCCAGACCCCGACTGAGCACCACCCTGGTGCTCAATCCTCTCTCCCCCCCGCCACAGGCCGCCCACGCAGCGTTCATGCGCTGTTCACGCCGGCAGCGATCAGGTGTGGTTGGCGCAGGTGTGAACCCGTTGGATTGGGCAGGCCGCTCGGCCCATCCGGGCCGGAGAATCGCCGCTCGACCGTTAGAAACGGCGAGCGGCGATTCTCCGAGCGGCCTGTTGTGAAACGTGGGACGCGTTTTGGGGGGATGGGAGAATCGCGTGCGGGTGCCAGGGCGGCGTGGCGGGAATCGCCCGGCACTTGCGCGATTCTCCCACCCGGCGTGGGGGTCGGAGAATCGCGCCCCAGACATTTCAAAGCCCCATACAACCAATGAGGTACTTATTTAAATGTAGCCGCTACTGTAATGTAGGAAATGCAGCAGAAGTTGAGCACACATAGAGCAGTATGATAATGAGTAGATAATCTATTTTTGGGCTGCTGGTTGATGAGTAAATATTGGCCATGAGACAGTGAATAATTCCCCTGCTCATCTTCAGAATAAAGCTGTGGGATCTTTTACATCCAACCAAGCGGACAGCTGGAACCTCGGCTTGACTTCTCTTCCAAAAGACGGTACCTCTGACTCTGTAGCACTCCCTCGGTATTGGACTGGAGAGTCAGCATCGATTATTGTGCTGAGGTTGCGGAGTGGAATTTGGACAGAACGTGTGACTCCCAAAGGTGGGAGTGGTACGTGAGCCACAGCAGACACCCCAAACAGGCTCACTACATCCCAACAAGGAATGGTATGGGAACCCAAGTCAATGCTCCTTGGATAATGAGGGAGATGGAAGGATTTAATGAAACAGAAAAACAGGGTGTTTGATGCATGTCAAATATTGAAACAAGAACCAGAGAAATGTATTGAGTGAAGGAGAAATGTGAATAAGATTGCAAAGAGGGAACATGGGAATGGAATGTCAGCGAACATACAAGAGAACCCAAAAAATCTTCTACTAGTGCATCAATATTAACTGGGTAGTAGGGGGCAGGGTGGAGCTTATCAGTGACAAATAAGGCGATATTGGCTGAAATAATATAACACATAAAAGGCTGGGGAACAAAATTGAGGCTTATGGAATAGTGGTGTCAATGTTAGGTGGATATAAAAATGACTTATGCACAAAAAAGTGCCATGTAAAACTTGTTTTTCAGACTGGAGGGTGGTCAGACTGGAGGTAGATCAGACTGGAGGCTGGTCAAACTGGAGGTAGGTCAGACTGGAGGGTGGTCAGACTGGAGGCTGGTCAGACTGGAGGCTGGTCAGACTGGAGGCTGGTCAGACTGGAGGGTGATCAAACTGGAGGCTGGTCAGACTGGAGGGTGATCAGACTGGAGGCTGGTCAGACTGGAGGGTGATCAAACTGGAGGTAGGTCAAACTGGAGGCTGGTCAGACTGGAGGTAGATCAGACTGGAGGTAGATCAGACTGGAGGCTGGTCAGACTGGAGGGTGATCAGACCGGAGGTAGGTCAGACTGGAGGTAGATCAGACTGGAGGCTGGTCAAACTGGAGGTAGGTCAGACTGGAGGCTGGTCAAACTGGAGGCTGATCAGACTGGAGGCTGGTCAGACTGTAGGCTGGTCAGACTGGAGGGTGGTCAGACTGGAGGGTGGTCAGACTTGAGGGTGATCAGACTGGAGGGTGATCAGACTGGAGGGTGGTCAGACTGGAGGGTGATCAGACTGGAGGGTGGTCAGACTGGAGGGTGATCAGACTGGAGGCTGGTCAGACTGTAGGCTGGTCAGACTGGAGGGTGGTCAGACTGGAGGGTGGTCAGACTGGAGGGTGATCAGACTGGAGGGTGGTCAGTCTCGAGGGTGATCAGACTGGAGGTAGGTCAGACTGGAGGCTGGTCAGACTGGAGGGTGGTCAGACTGGAGGGTGGTCAGACTGGAGGGTGATCAGACTGGAGGTAGGTCAGACTGGAGGCTGGTCAGACTGGAGGCTGGTCAGACTGGAGGGTGATCAGACTGGAGGTAGGTCAGTCTGGAGGGTGATCAGACTGGAGGGTGATCAGACTGGAGGGTGGTCAGACTGGAGGGTGATCAGACTGGAGGGTGATCAGACTGGAGGGTGGTCAGACTGGAGGGTGATCAGACTGGAGGGTGATCAGACTGGAGGGTGGTCAGACTGGAGGTAGGTCAGACTGGAGGTAGGTCAGTCTGGAGGGTGGTCAGACTGGAGGGTGGTCAGACTGTAGGCTGGTCAAACTGGAGGCTGGTCAGACTGGAGGGTGGTCAGACTGGAGGGTGATCAGACTGGAGGGTGGTCAGACTGTAGGCTGGTCAGACTGAAGGGTGATCAGACTGGAGGTAGGTCTGACTGGAGGTAGGTCAGACTGGAGGTAGGTCAGACTGGAGGTAGATCAGACTGGAGGCTGGTCAGACTGGAGGTAGGTCAGCAATAGTGTTCCCCAAGGGTCACTGCTAATTTTCACCTTTTGTATATTTGAATACGGAGTAAAGTTTTAGAATTTGACAATGATGCCAAACTTGGAGGCATGGCAATTGGTGAAGATAATACCAGTCGATGCACAGGAATAGAGAGGCAGACAAGTAGCAGATGGGACATAATCCAGAGAGGTTTAGGGTGGCAAATTTTGTCAGAAGGGCAGAGTGAAAGGCAATGTGGACTTAATGGCACAGTTGTGAAGAGAGTGCACGGACAGAGACCTGAGATGCCCATATAGATAGATCTCTGAAGGTGGCAGGACATATTGAGAGAGTTTGCAACGATCAGGGATTTTATCTACAAGGTTAGATTGGAGGAGCTGGAGTTGTCCTGCTTGAAACAAAGGAGATTGAGTGAAGATTTGATGGGTGCACGGTGGCACAGAGGTTAGCACTACCGCCTCATGGTGCCGATGACCCTGGTTCGATCCCGGCCCTGGGTCACTGTCCCTGTGGAGTTTGAACATTCTCCCCATGTCTGTGTGGGTTTCACCCCCACAACCCAAAGATGTGCAGGGTAGGTGGATTGGCATCAAATAAAGAAATCTGGAATTAAAAGTCTAGTGAGGACCATTAAACCATTGTTAACATTGTCTCATGCCCTTTAGGAAAGGAAATCTGGCGTCCTTACCTGATCTGGCCTACATGTGACTCCAGACCTGCAGCAATGTGGTTGACAATGAGGGCAGCACAATAGCACAGTGGTGAGCACAGTTGCTTCACTGCTCCAGGATCCCAGGTACGATTCCCGGCTTGGGTCACTGTCTGTGCGGGGTCTGCACGTTCTCCCCGTGTCTGCGTGGGTTTCCTCTGGGTGCTCCGGTTTCCTCCCACAGTCGAAAGCTATGCAGGTTAGGTGGATTCATCATGATAAATTGCCCTTTGTGTCCAAAAAGGTTAGTTGGGGTTACTGGGTTACGGGGATAAGGTGGAGGCGTGGGCTTAAGTGGGGTACTCTTTCCAAGGGCCAGTGCAGACTCGATGGGCTGAATGGCCTCCTTCTGCACTGTAAATTCTATGATGCTATGACTCTTGAATTGGTCAAGCAAGCCACTCAGTTCAAGGGCAATTAGGGATTGGCAGAAAATGCTGACCCAACCAACGACACACACACGCATCCCATGAATGAATAAAGAAAATTAACATTCACACTTGGGGGGGAAAGTGGAAGTTTGGAAGTGACTGTTCTTAGACATTGATAAGATCTAATTCAGAGCATCGAGATCTCTACACCTCTTCACATTGACAATGGTGTTCAAAATAAAAATGGATTGAAAGATTATCAAGTTGATTCTCTGAACAGGTTCTTCGGGTGAAGAGCATCATTCACAGGGAATGTTGGTCAGGGAGAGTAAAGCCAGGGTGAAAGCACGGGAATGGGAACAGTTTACAGCAAATCAATGCAGTAGGGCTTCCTGATCAAACAGCGGGAAAGAACGTGGTCAGCAATTTCCAGCTGTCGCGATTCACTGCTCCCACGGGAAGTGTATCGCCTCCGCCCACGGGTTTACTGGCGGCGTGGGGTAGCTTCAGTGGGAAATCTGCCAATTTAACCCAGGTCCACAGAGCATTAGTGTACCCAATTCATCCACCTACCCTGCATATCTTTGGGTTGTGGGGGGCGAAACCCACCCAAACACGGGGAGAATGTGCAAACTGCACACGGACAGTGACCCAGAGCCGGTATCGAACCTGGGACCTCGGCGCCGTGAGGCAGCAGGGCTAACCCACTGCGCCACCGTGCCGCCCCTTATGATTCAAATATTATAAATTTTCAAATGTCTGTGGTTCTAACTCAGCCTAATCGTGTTGACAATGGTTTGTGAGTTTAGAGGTGGAAGTAATCTTATCAGCTGAGACCTCCTAGAGGCTGCACTGTAATAGTATATTCTTGTTTAAAGTGAAATATTTCAACCTCGTCCAACTTTTGTGCAAGGTGCGGAAACAAGATTGTAAATTAATACCGAAAAATATTACTGCCTTGTAGCCTGATCGGGTCATGTTTCAAAGCTCCTGCGAGTAAGAATTTTGAAAACTAAAGAGCAGAGGCTGCCTGACATAAACCAAGGATTGCCACAACTGAAACCCTGGATTTTCTGTGTACCTACCCTTCCCAGCTTCCTACCACTGCCAGCAGAGCAAACAGCTGCCTCAGCCCTATTCACCGGGGCTCCCCGTCCAAACAGCTCTCCTCTCAGGGGAAGCGGTAGGGTAGTGGTATGGTCACTGGGCAAGTAATCCAGAGACCCAGGATAATTCTCTGGAATCCTGGGTTCAAATCCCACCGCGGCAGGTGGTGAAATTTGAATTAAATGAAATTCTGGAATTAAAAGTCTGACGATGACCCTGAAATAATTGTTGTTAAAAACCCAGCAAGTTCATTAATGTCCTTCAGGGAAGGAAATCTGCCACCTTCCAGCCCTACCTGGCTTACAGGTGACTCCAGACCCACACAGTGATGCGTCTTAATTGACCCCCCCTCCCACTGAAATGAACTAGTGGATCAAGGGTAATCAGGGATGGGCAATAAATGCTGGCCCAGCCCGGCGACACCCACATCCCAAGAACAAATTTTTTTAAAGGTTTCTGTCCCCATTAACAGCCTCAACTACGTAAACAAGATCAAAATACCGAAGATGCTGGAAAACAGAAAATACGTGAAACACTCAGCAGGTAAAAGAGCAGCTGCGGAGAGAGAAACAGAGCTAATGTTTCAAGTCAGAACTTGAAAAACAGCGCTGAGGACCCAGGTTCGATCCTGGCTCTGGGTCACTGTCCGTGTGGAGTTTGCACATTCTCCCCGTGTCTGCGAGGGTTTCGCCCCCACAAACCAAAGATGTGCAGGGTAGGTGGATTGGCCACGCTAAATTGCCCCTTAATTGGAAAAAATGAATTGGGTACTCTAAATTTAAAAAAAAATAGAAAAAGGACATGCGTGATATCGATCTTTTCATGACCACCAGATGTCTGAAAGCACTTTTCAGCCAATAGAGACAAGCCACTATTGTAATGTAACAGCTACATTGCAAGCTCCCAGAAACCGCAACGCAGTCATTTTAAGTATCATCTGTTTTTGTAATGTTAACCAAGGGACAAATATTAACCAGGACACTCACTGCTCTGCTCTGAAATAGTGCAATGAGATATTTCACATCCATCTCAGCAACTCAGTATCTCTCCTGGAAGACAGAACCTGGAATAATGTGGCAGCGTTTCCCCATGTCTTCACTGGGCCGTCAACCTTGATTTTGCTGCTCAACCCCTGGCTTGGGTCCCGGACCTGAAGCCGCGTGGAGGAGGAGAATTAACATGATCGGGTGCTCGGGTTCACCGAATGGCTGTATTCTGCCAAATAAACAGCCAATCAGTGTCGAGCCTCCCCAGTACGGACAAGGCCACATTGTGAGCAGTGAATACAGTACACTAAATTCGGAGAAGTACAAGTCAGGATGAAAGTTCATTGAACTGAAATGTTGGGGTTGGATTTAATACTCCCCCACTGGTGTGTTTGAATGCAGGGGGAAGGGTGCACTTTAAATCCAGTGGGTAGCTTGCCCGCTGCCTACCCATCACTTGGGTCACTGTCTGTGTGGAGTTTGCACATTCTCCCCCGTGTCTGCGTGGGTCTCACTCCCACAACCCAAAGATGTGCAGGCTAGGTGGACTGGCCACGCTAAATTGCCCCTTAATTGCAAAAAAATGAATTGGGTACACTGAAAAAAAGGGCTCTTGCCCAAAAATTAGAGTGGGATGAATCAGTTCAGCAAAGATAAGTTCACCCCTGACTGGGGGACAGGGAGCCCACCCTGAACATCAAAAGTAGCTTGATGGCTCGCACAGCGCCCTTGGCTGACTTCCCTGTCATCCTCTTGTCACCTGTCTCCATTACATCTGTTCTGATCAAATTTCCACCCCAATGCATCACATATCTTTTCCTTTTTCTTCAACGGAATCCCCCTTCCAAATACCAAATTAGAGTTAACCCTAACCATGGTTGACAAGGCCCTCCACTTTGTCTGCCCTATTTCCCCTATTTCTGCTCTACCCCCTCCCAGAACAATGATAATTTCCCCCGTCTTCACTTTCCACCCCATCAGCCGCTGTATTCATAGGATCTCCACCTGTAAGATGCTCCCAAATTCCTATCTTTATTACCAACTCACCTGTCTGATTACGTCCTGTTTTGTGAAGTGCCTTGGGAGATCTTATTTTTAAAAGGTGTTATATTCATGTAAGTTAGTATTGTCCCAAGTGTGACACTGAAAGATGGAAGGGAATGAATTATGTTGACAGGTTAAATACAGATTCAGGGCAATTTCTAAAAACAAATGGATAAAGTTTAATGATTAATTGACAGCGAGATCAAATCCACGTGAAGATCAAAGGTATTGACTGGTGTTCATCTGCTTACTTAGCCCATGTGTGCGTGCAGCAGGAATGACAGGGACTGGAATGTCAGCATATCTGAATTGGGCGGCACGGTAGCACATTGGTTAGCACTGCCGCCTCACAGCCCGAGGCAATCGTGTTCAATTCCAGCCTTGGGTGATTGTGCAGATGAGGAAGTGGGTTTGAGTGGAGTGCGTCTTCTGATGGTCGGTGCAGACTCGATGGGCTGAATGGCCTCCTTCTGCTCTGTGTGATTCAATCATTCTATCATTCCATCATAAAGTGGACAGCAAGAAAAAACCCAAAACAAGACTCTCTCAAACTGTGACGGCTTTGTGAGAAGGGGAGCTGCTCTGCTCCATCAGTGACTCCAGTCCCCCACAAATCCCAAACCTACTCAATCTCCAGTGGGCTCGAAAGCCCCTTCAGCTGGTGGGGCTGACAATGAACGCAGAACCTGCCAGATCCCGAGAACAAATAAACCAAGAGGTTTATGTAGTAGCGACATGGAGACCAGTCAGGGAAGCATTGGAGTAATTGAATCTGAAACATCTGAGGGTTTCATTCAGTAATGGGTGGGTTACGTCAAAGACATTTGTTCCAGAGGTGGAAATGAGTAGTCTTTGTGATCGACAATTACTTACTTGTAATTGTTAATATATTTGGGCTTTGAATGCAACAGGATTCAATAATATGAGAAAATAACACCTGAAGTACAGAGGATATAAAAATCTTTTGTCTTTTGACTTAAAAAGAACAGGCATAGTCAGCGCCCTTTGGTACATATTGTAGCAGTAAAAAATAACCTATTATTGGCCGTTAGTGCAAAGTGAAATCTTCATGTCACACCTCCAGGGGCATGTTTTAACCTTGGTGAAGGCTGACATATTTGGTCATTATTTTTGGGAAAGTAAGTATTTAATTAAAACAGACTATCCAGATGTCAGATCTGTCTGGACAGTCTGGGTTCAGGGGTAACGCGGCAAAGGTGAGACGGCATCACCATCAAAGTCGGTAACTTACGTTCAAACCCTGCTGAAGATTTCCCCGTTCCCCCAAATCTCTCTCCCTTATGTTAAACAGCAGTTTAGCCACAACGACACAAGCGATTTATTTGAGGCCTGGAAGCAGTTCAAAAATAGGCACAGGACTGATAGAATCAGAGGAGTGCAACGTACAGGAGGAGGCCATTCAGCACTTCAATGTCTGTGCTGGCCCTTTGATACAGGAGCCGTGCTTAATCCAACACTCCAGCTTTTTGTCTGTTTCCCGGTAATTTCCCTCCTGTCCAAACCTCTTTGAAAACGATTATCCTCTTCAGGTACAGCATTCCAGATCCCAACAACACTCTGAGTGGAAAGGAATTCGTCTCATCTCTTGTCTCGATCTTTTGGCACTGATTTTTCAAGCTGTGGCCTCTATTTATTGACCATTACTCCAGCAGGAATATTTCTCCTTTTTCTATCAAAGCCTCATCATCTTGGAAACCTCTCTGAGATCACCACGGAGCTGGCTCTGTGGTTCATTGGGTAGCATTCTCTGGCTTCTGAGTCAGAAGGTGCTGGGTTCAAGTTCCACACCAGAGATTGAACACAAGTATCCAGACCTGCACTGCATCAGGACTGCTGCACTGTTGGTAGTACTGTCACTCAGGTGAGATGTTAAACATCAACCAGGTCTGCAGTCTCAGGCAGATGTATGACATGGGAGTGTCCCTTTAAGAAATGTTTTGTCTTATCACATGGCTTCAGTGATGTCATTGTGTGGGTGGAGCTGGGCTGTGGCTCTGGTTTTTACTTTCGCTTTGGTTTAGGGGTGTTTGTGGCTCTGCGTTTTAAAAAATAAATTTAGATTACCCAATTATTTTTTCCAATTAAGGGGCAATTTAGCATGGCCAATCCACCTACTCTGCACATTTTTGGGTTGTGGGGGTGAAACCCACGCAGACACGGGGAGAATGTGCAAACTCCACATGGACAGGGACCCAGAGCCGGGATCGAACCTGGGACCTCAGCGCCGTGAAGCAGCTGTGCTAACCACTAGGCCACCGTGCTGCCCGGCTCTGCGTTTTTTTTTTGCTTTCATTTTCAAATTTGGTTCCTGTGTTCAGACAGACAAGTATCTTGGAGTCTCTCTCACGGCATTTTAATAGCTGTTTCTAGATGACATGATAACTGCTTTCTGGAAGGAATTCAAATCTGATGTTTTGAAAAGAGGAGTCTTGAGTGCTGTGTGCTGGGCCACACCTTTGAAAAGGGGTTTCTTGTTTATGGGATCTTGTCATTAAATTGGAACAGCTTAAAGGGGGAATTTATTAAGGGTTATACATAGAGTACTGTAGCTGTATGAGGTATTTATTTTCTTAAACATTTTTCTTAAATTAGAGTACCCAATTCATTTTTTCCAATGAAGGGGCAATTTAGCCTTTTGGGTTGTGGGGGTGAAACCCACGCAAACACGGGGAGAAAGTGCAAACTCCACACGGACAGTGACCCAGAGCTGGGATCAAACCTGGGACCTCGGCGCCGTGAGGCTGCAGTGCTAACCCACTGCGCCACCGTCCTGTCCTGTGTGGGGCATTTATGTTGGTAGTCGATAAAAATGTCTACTGTGTGTTTATAAAAATGTTAACTGAATTCGTAGAATAAACTTTGTTTTTGTTTCAAATTGCTTCGGGCCTTGTTGAATAACACCTGAAAGGTCAGCCCTGATGCTCCTCATAACCAAAATCTATAAACAGTTGTGGGTCAGGTGAACTCCATGATACACTTTTGTGTTCTCTAAACCCTGGCCCATAACATGTAAAAGATCCATACTTGGAGAGGAGCAGGAGTGTTGTGCATGGTGACCAAAAGCCGCTTATAATTGCATTGCTGTTAGCGGAAGGGGTCACTGTGAGGTGTTCGATACATCCTGAGATTGTTAAAAGCTTTCGCTTCTTGAGAGAACAGTTCAAACTTTTCCAAACTCTCCTTGAAATTGAAGTCCCTCATTCCTGGCATTATATTTGCCGAGTGTGGTGAGAGACAGAATCCTTGTCAGTGGCTGCATAGAGTTTGCTAAGCCGGCCTTCAGGTTTGGTCAGTGGATGTCATGTTCTGTAGACTGGCCAAATGAATGATGAACTACAGAACATGTAGTTTAAAATAATTTATTGTAGAAAAACTGCGGGGTAAGATAACTAGGATAAATAATAAAATAATAAACACCTGACACTAAACAGCTATTGTGGGCAGCACAGTAGCACACGTGGTTAGCACTGTGGCTTCACCGCGTCAGGGCCCCAGGTTCGATTCCCTGCTGGGTCACTGTGTGGAATCTGCACGTTCTCCCCGTGTCTGCGTGGGTTTCCTCCGGGTGCTCCGGTTTCCTCCCACAGTCCAAAGACCTGCAGGTTAGGCGGCTTGGCCATGATAAATTGCCCTTAGTGTCCAAAAAGGTTAGGAGGGGTTATTGAGTTATGGGGATAGGGTGGAAGTGAGGGCTTAAGTGGGTCGGTGCTGATTCAATGCACTGACTGGCCTCCTGCTGCACTGTAGGTTCTGTGTTCTACTGCAAATACAGCTATCTCCCAGCACGACCTACTCCCAACTTCCAGATCAGAGGGTCACGGGATGGGTTTACAATGCCACTCAGTGGTCGGAGGTCATGCCTAACATCATGGGCAAACCTGCCTCACGCATATCATCACGGAGGACGCTTCTCGATAATGTGGGTCATTGTTTGACCTGCACCACAGCTGCAGCCTGGATGTCAGGTCTTGGTGATTTCACTCGCGTTGGGTGGCCTTGGCCCATGCAGAAACTATTGAAAAGGGCCCACATGCTGCCGGGGAGATGAAAGTTGGGTGGATGAGCAGTGGGGTAAACCTCCTGGCAAACGTCCTCTGGTCCTTTTTCAGGTCTGTATATCTTTCCTGGAGTGTGGTACTTAGAATCCATCCAGTACGTATCGGGTAAAATGCTGCCCAATGTTTCAGATCAATGATCCCTCGTCAGAACGGGGAAAAGTTAGAGATGTGACAGGTTTTAAGCAAGCCCAGGGAAAGAGTGGGATGCTGCAAACAAAAGAGAAGGGAAGCAATAGGTTGTAAGGCGGAAGTGGTTCAATGACAAAAGGGAAGATGGTGCAAGGTAAAAAGACTTGTTCATGGAACAAGCAAAGAAACAATAGCCGGGTGTCGAGGTGCTGAAAATGGCCAAAGCAGAATCACTAACCAGGAACTGCTGCCTGAAAAAGTGCAAATCAGTGTTTATGTCTGATACTTTTTAAATGAATGTGCGCCGGCAAGGTTACAAAATGTCCAACTGAAAGAGGAGCCGCTGTTCCTCGATCTTTATCTGTTGAGCTTCATTGGAAACAGTGTAGGAGGACAAGTCATGGTCGCGTTTCGTGGGTGCAGATTTGTGTGTGATGATCCACAACAAAGTAGGGCAAATATTAACCAACGATCCCGCTGTTCCAAGATAAAACATCCCGCTTATGGGTACTGACAGATGAATATCCTCAGCAAGTAGGGCAAAAATATTGATTACCGTACAGAGTGTTTACATTAAGGAGCTCTTATTGTTGGGACCTACTGGCTGCTGATTGTTAGCTGATCTGAGGATATACGGACAGAAGGAAAATCAGAATCACAAATCCTGACTGAAGAACTTAATCAAGTTAGTGAAGCATAAACTGAACAATTTAAAGTGATTAGGACACTATTATATAAGCAAAATAACAAGACATGTTGCTGTATTAACAATGATAATATTCTCAGCATAAAGTTGTGTTCCAGTCCTAAACTATTGAAAACTCAATCTGCGTGCATTTCATGTTTTATTTCACAATCAGTGCTGATGGATTTTAATGAAGATTTCTTTACATTGTTGGTGAGGTATTGTTCATTTAAGTAAATAAGATCTAATGCACAGAACATCTTGCATTCCTTTCGTTCCTGGGGTCATTCGCTAGCCTTGAAGTCTTTGCAGGGTACAGTTGAATCAGGACGGTTGGGAGATTCAAACTCTTGTCGTTTATTGATTAGTTGCCATTGCTGGCTTGTCATGCCTTTCCCCTTAATTTGTCCTAAAGGTTCACTACCGGGCAGATCAGGCGGCTGGGGTCTGTCCGAGCGGAGGTGCTGTCAATTCACGGTTTGCAAAGTGGATTTGATGTTGAAATTAAATCTTGTCCATTTGTGCAGCTCTTGTGGCAGTGAGCACAGAGGGAAGGAAACGCCACAATGACATTCCAAATTAAAATGTTGTCTTTGAAAAACTGCAAGAGATAACGTCCAAATTCGTTTGACCATGTGGTACTAGTTCCAATTGGGATTC
The DNA here is from genome assembly GCF_902713615.1 of Scyliorhinus canicula. NCBI lineage: Eukaryota > Metazoa > Chordata > Chondrichthyes > Carcharhiniformes > Scyliorhinidae > Scyliorhinus > Scyliorhinus canicula. Next base: position 5,944,839 of record NC_052162.1, on the reverse strand, counting down.
GCCTCGGCACATCAAAGTGCAGTACACATTTATTGCGAACGGAATTTTTCTGTAATCTATTTATTCATAAACCTGCAGGAATAATGTGCAAAGGCTCAATGAACAGATTGCAGCTTGAAACGATTAGCATGGACAAATCCCTCAAAGGCTTTGCCTTCTCCCTAACTCTGCGATACTCCCGAGGACCCACATTTCTGACCTGTTGCACATCCCAGATTTTCATTGCTTCGCCATTTGTTGCTGTGCCTTCACCTGATGAGGTGCCAAGCTCTGAAATTCACTCGCTGAACCTTCACACCCCTCTCACCCCGTTTAAGAAACTCCTTCAAAGCTACCTCTTTGACCAGTCTTTTGGTTCCCCATCCGAATAGCTCTTTATCTGGTTTGATGCCAACTTCAGTTTGATACTTACTCCTGCCAGGTATTCTTTTTTAAAATAAATTTAGTGTATCCAATTAATGTTTTTCCAATTAAGGGGCAATTTAGCATGGCCAATCCACCTACCCTGCACATCTTTGGGTTGTGGGGGTGAAACCCACGCAAACACGGGGAGAATGTGCAAACTCCACGCGGACAGTAACCCAGAGCCGGGATCGAACCTGGGACCTCGGCGCCGTGAAGCAACAGGGCTAACCCACTGCGCCACCGTGCTGCCCCCTCCTGCCAGGTATGTTGGGAAGTTTTAATGTGGTAGAGATGTTGAATAATGGAAGTCATCGGTGTCAGAAATTTCACCATCAAGTTGGGAGCACAGCGTCACCAGCAAAGCATATTCCAAAAATACACTAATGTAGTTCAAATAAAATCTCGGGCCCTGTGGCAGAGTGTGATTTGAAAAGTATCGCCCAAGGCTCAGCACCTTACCGAAGAATAAGCTTTCTTATTTTCACTATTTTCTTCAGTAAGTGAGATGTTTAAGTTTGAAATCTGTGTGCAGTCATTTGTGATGATGTTATTTCTTTAAATCACAGTTTCAGATGACAAGGTGAAAGTTTCCTCTTGTTACTGCGTTAGGTGAAATGGGTTTGGCAGTCTCGACCCATCCTCATTGTATCGCACAAATCGGGCACATGTTTCTTCACCAAATTCCGGATAATTTCCACTCGAGCCAAGTAACCCCTATTTCCCAGTTGTTAGCCGATTCCCAACCATCAGCCGACTCTTAACTAACAGCAAAGTGATGGAAGGAGTCACAACAATGCTATTGAGAGACACTTAGTAACTGATAACCTGCTCATCCGTGCTTCGTTTGGGTTTTGCTGGGGTCACTCGGCCACAGACCTTACTCCAAAGATGGCCTCTCTTGGGTGTCCCAAGTGGTTTAGTGCTACGTTGTTCTGCCCGCTGCCCAATGGAAGTGCTGGGGAAAGGAATGGGGAGAGCTCTCTAATAGTTCAAAGGACACAGGCAGCAGTCAGCAGTGTGAGCGGCCAGGTGTCTGTAAATGGCAACAAAGGGGGGCGTTTAAAAGACAGACTGCAGCAATGTGGCTGTCTGAGTCAGGCCATTCCGTCCCTGAGGGGGACACCCAGAATTCACGGACTTGGCACCAAGTCGCCCCGCTATTCTCCCTGGTCTGGGCAGCCAATCCCAGCAAGCTTTTAAAAAAATAATTTAGAATACACAATTCATTTTTCCAATTAAGGGTCAATTTAGCGTGATCAATCCACCTACCCTGCACATCTTTGGGTTGTGGGGGCGAAACCCACGCAAACACGGGGAGAATGTGCAAACTCCACACGGGCAGTGACCCAGAGCCGGGATCGAACCTGGGACCTCAGTGCCATGAGGCAGCAGAGCTAACCACTGTGCCACCGTGCTGCCCTCAATCCCAGCAAGCTTGACAATTCAAGGGCTTTTTTTAGAGTTTTTTTTAGTCTCCCGCACCCCCTCCACATCGATGGCGCCCAGGCCCTGCTTGTCAATCCTTGAACTAATTCACGCGGGGTGCATACCTCGATACCGCCGGCAGCAGCGAGGGACTGGGGCAACGAGTGCCGGAATCAGCACTGGGCACAAAACAGATTTTTTCCATTCTGCACGATTCTCTACCCAATCGTGATTCTTGCTTCTGGCATCACAAAACTGAGCATCCAGCCCATAGCCTGTTATTTTCTCAAATAACAGGATTACATCTCCAATTACCATATCATGTCCTGAACTACCTATTATTTTCTGTATGTGTCTGCAAAATCTTTCCTATTTTACTTTGCATTTTCAGAAACCTTTCCTTGTATCTCTGCTAAGCCCCTATTTCACATTCCGTTTGAGGGAGAGAGGAGTGGGTCTGAGACTATATTTTGAAATTTAAATAAAGGCAATTGTGAGGGCTTGAAAGTTGAGCTGGCTAACGTGAATTGGCCAATTAGGTTACAGGTAGATCAATAGCCTTGCAGCGGTAAACATTCAAGGGGATATTTCAGAATTCTCTGAATGGATACATTCCAACAAGTAAAAATAAATCCAAGGGACCGACACACCAGCTCTGGTTAACTGGAAAGGTGAGAGATGGTATTAAACCTACAGAAAAAGCATATCATTGTGCAAAGGTAGGTGAAAGGTTACAAGATTGGACAGAATACAAGGAACAGTTGGGACAACCCGGTGGCACAGTGGTTAGCACTGCTGCCTCACGACGCCGAGGTCCCAGGTTCAATCCTGGCTCTGGGTCACTGTCCGTGTGGAGTTTGCACATTCTCCCCGTGTCTGCATGGGTTTCACCCCCAAAACCCAAAGATGTGCAGGGTAGGTGGATTGGTCACACTAAATTGCCTCACGGTAGCATGGTGGTTAGCATCAATGCTTCACAGCTCCAGGGTCCCAGGTTCGATTCCCGGCTGGGTCACTGTCTGTGTGGAGTCTGCACGTCCTCCCCGTGTGTGCGTGGGTTTCCTCCGGGTGCTCCGGTTTCCTCCCACAGTCCAAAGATGTGCGGGTTAGGTGGATTGGCCATGCTAAATTGCCCGTAGTGTAAGGTTAATGGGGGGGGATTGTTGGGTTACGGGTATACGGGTTACGTGGGTTAAGTGGGGTGAGCATTGCTCGGCACAACATCGAGGGCCGAAGGGCCTGTTCTGTGCTGTACTGTTCTAAAAAAAAATAAAAAAAATTGCCCCTTAATTGGAAAAAATTAATTGGGTGCTCGAAATGCATTAAAAACTAAGAATATAAGGAACAGCAAAGGATGACTAAAAGATTAATACGGTGGGAAAAACTACGATGCAAGAGAAAGGTAGCCAGAAATATAAAAACGGTCATGAGAGTGTCTATAAATACTTAAAAAGGGGGTTTGAAATAGGATGTGGGCTCTGGAGCGAAGCACTGCACAGGGGCTACTCCACCTCCACATGAGCGAGGCTAAGTCTAAAGCAGCTGAAAGAGGTACATAGAGCCCACTTAACCAGAACCCAAATGAGCAGGTTCTTCCCAGAGGTGGAGACCAAATGTGAACGGTGCCAAGGAGGCCCGGCCAACCACACCCACATGTTCTGGTCTTGCCCCAGACTTGCTGGGTTCTGGACAGCCTTCTCCGAGGTAATGTCCAAAGTGGTGGGGTGAGGGTGGAGCAACGCCCGAAAGTGACAGTCTTCGGGTGTCAGAACAGCCAGACCTCTTCATGGGGAGGAGGGCCGACACCCTCGTCTTTGCCTCCCTAACCGCCCGCCGTAGAATCCTGCTCGGCTGGCGATCAGCGGCACCACCCAAAGCTGCAGACTGGCTGGCCCACCCATCGAAATTGCTCCAGATGGAGAAAACTAAATTTGCCATCAGGGGGTCGGAAGAGGGCTTCCACAAAATGTGGGAGTCATTCACCCAACTGTTCGGGGACTTGTTGTAGCCAACAGCCAATAAACCAGGGGAAGGGAGGGGAACACCATGGTCCAACAAAGAATGCAAACAAAAGGAGGGGGAGGGGATGGGGGGGGGAGGGATAAAGAGGCATGGAGCCTAACCATGCCCAGCAATTAACATAATACTCTGTGTCACGTCAACCAAACAGGAACAGGGGCAGCACGGTGGCCTAGTGGTTAGCACAACCGCCTCACGGCGCTGAGGTCCCAGGTTCGATCCCGGCTCTGGGTCTGTCCATGTGGAGTTTGCACATTCTCCCCGTGTTTGCGTGGGTTTCGCCCCCACAATCCAGTGAAGTGCAGGCTAGGTGGATTGGCCACGCCAAATTACCCCTTTTTAGGAAACCCAATCATTTTTTTTCCAATTAACAGGCAATTTTGTGTGGCCAATCCACCTGACCTGCACATCTTTGGGTTGTGGGGGTGAGACCCACACAGACATGGGGAGAATGTGCAAACTCCACACGGACAGTGACCCAGGGCTGGAATTCGAACCCGGGTCCTCTGCACCACAGTCCCAGTGCTAACCACTGCGCCACATGTCGCTCCCTTGTTTCCTTTTGATTTGAATTTACGACTCTGTGCTTTTACCCTTTGCTTGCCCCGACAGACATGTGGTCATCCATGGGTTTTCCCTGTCTTTTCCTCAGGTTGGATTTTGTCTTTTCACCTGGTATGGGTCTCTCTCTTCAGCTGTTTCCGGTCCTACAGGAGCTGGCAGAGTGTCTGGTCCCATATTGGAGCGGACTGAGATGGAGTCAGTGTCCGTGGTTGAGGATGAGGGTTGAGGTTGGCCCTGGGTATCCTTTGTGTGGTTGCGGTTTCGCAAATAGGTCTGGGTGTCCAGCCCCCCCCCCCCCCCTGGCGGGGGTCTCTCACGTCGTCTCTCAGGCGGGTTAGTGTGGTGCTAGTGCTGATTTTGGCACGGCCTGGCGGGGTGGAGGGTTTGATGGGAGGAGGGACCAGTCCAAGCTCCCAGGAGGCCCAGCCAGTGGGTTTCTTGCCTGCTCCTTTCCTTCGGAAGGGGGTCCCCTCCTGGCTAGGACTGGAGCGTTATCCTTTCTTTCCATGTGGGTGGAGCAGTGCCCTGCCCTGGTGGGGTTGGCGAGGTGGAGGCTCAGTGGGGAATAGGTTTGAGGTGGTGTGAGAGGAGGGTCAGTTCTGGGACCTTTGGTCCTGGGGGAGGATCAGTTCTGGGACCTCTGGTCCTGGGGGAGGATCAGTTCTGGGAGCTCTGGTCATGGGGGAGGGTCAGTTCTGGGAGCTCTAGTCTTTGGGGTGGAGGGTCAGTTCTGGGAGCTCTGGTCATGGGGGAGGGTCAGTTCTGGGAGCTCTAGTCTTTGGGGTGGAGGGTCAGTTCTGGGAGTTCTGGTTTTGGGGGAGGGTCAGTTCTGAAAACTCTGGTCCTGGGCGAGGGTCAGTTCTGGTTTTGGGGGAGGGTCAGTTCTGGGAGCTCTGATCTTTTCTCTATTCTTCTTCTCTGCGAGCTCCTGGGTCTGAGAACTACTTGGACTTGCTTTTGCCGGCCCTCGCTTCATTACCTTTTGACATTGATTCTGTCTCAGGCCCTGATGGGGGTCGGTTTGGGTTTCGGATTTTTAGATGAGCTTGTAACTCCCCCTTAGAGCTGTGGTTCTCGTGGACTGTCTTACTGCGTATGATGGATCTGGTCTTGGCTTCTGCGTGGGCACACCTGGGTCTGAAATCCAAGCTGTACGGTTGGGTGGCTGATGCCTGTGGTGCTGCTGGAGCTGATAGGGTAGTGTGTTGGTGTGAAGGTGATCTGGCTGTGGGTCGCGTGCTGTGGGAGGGTGTGCACCATGCTGCCATGTCAGACTTTTATGACTTTTAAAAAATAAATTTAAAGGCAGCACGGTAGCATGGCGGTTAGCACAATCACTTCACAGCTCCAGGGTCCCAGGTTCGATTCCGGCTTGGGTCACTGTCTGTGCGGAGTCTGCACATCCTCCCCGTGTATGCATGGGTTTCCTCCGGGTGCTCCGGTTTCCTCCCACAGTCCAAAGATGTGCGGGTTAGGTGGATTGGCCATGATAAATTGCCCTTAGTGTCCAAAATTGCCCTTAGTGTTGGGTGGGGTTGCTGAGTTATGGGGATGGGGTGGAGGAGTTGACCTTGGGTAGGGTGCTCTTTCCAAGAGCCGGTGCAGACTCGATGGGCCGAATGGCCTCCTTCTGCACTGTAAAAGAAATCTGTAAAATTACCTAGTTCTTTTTTTTTCAATTAAAGGGCAATTTAGAGTGGCCAATGCACCTACCCTGCACATCTTTTTGGGTTGTGGGTGTGAGACCCACGCAGACATGGGGAGAATGTGCAAACTCCACACGGACAGTGACCCAGAGACCCAGATCCTTGGTGCTGTGAGGCAGCAGTGCTAACCCACTGCACCACCGTGTCACCCTCGGCTTTATGACTTTATCCTATTGTTCACTTGGTTTCTGGTGGGGTCACAGCGATATTCTGTTTTGCCCGGTGCGATGTTGTTCTCCTGTTCTATTTTGTGCCCATGTTTTAGTTTTTTTTCCCGCTCTCCTTATGTGTGGGTTTATTTCGTAGCTTTGTTGCGTCTGTTTCTAAAGTGTAAAATTCCAATGAATATACTTTTTTAAAAACGGATTCCTTGGGGCAAACTATTCAACTTGCTGGTCGCTCAATCGGGAAGTGCATTGGCGTTCTCCTGGTTAGTATTTATCCCTCATTGGTAAAACCGATCTTTGAAAAAAATATCTATGGCATGTGAGCCTCACAACATTTTTGCCCATCCCTGTGTGCCTTTGAGAAGCTGATGGTTAATTGCCTTCTTGAACCATTACAGTCCATGTGGTGCAGGCATATGCGGTGAAACAAAGTCAAACTGGCAAAGTCCTCCTCACACAACTGGGGGCTTGTGTCAGGATTGAGAGATCTGTCCGCAGGGATGTCAAGCAGTAGCCTGACGCGGTCATACTCACAGAATCAGGCCTCACAGCCAGTGCCCCAGACAGCACCACCGCCAACCCCTTGGAAAGCCATATCCGAGTTGGCAGCACAGCCGAGTTAGAGCTGGGAGGGAGCTGCCCTCGGAATCCTCAATATTGACACAGGACGAAATGAAGTCTCGTGACATTATGGTTAGCATCCATCCCCTTCACACTCGAGCAGCATTTACTCACCAATAACCTGCTCACTGATACTCACCTTGAGTTTCACTCAGCTCCATGCCTCATTCCAGCCTCAGTCCAAACATGGACAGAACAGCTGGACTCCAGAGGTGAGGTGAGGGTGACGGCCCTTGATATCAAGGCCACATTTTACTGGGTGTGGCATCAAGGAGCCCAAGCAAAATTTAATTGAATTGGAACCAGGATTCTTCACTTTTTAAAAATAAATTTAGAGTACGCAATTCTTTTTTTTTTCCAATTAAGGGGCAATTTAGCGCGGCCAATCCACCTACCCTGCGCCTCTTTTTGGGTTGTGGGGGTGAGACCCAAGCAGATACAGGGAGAATGTGGAAGCTCCACACGGAGGGTAACCCCGGACCTGGATCGAACCGGTTCTTCGGCGCCGTGAGGCAACGGTGCCAACCATTGTGTCACCGTGCCACCCACACCAGAATTCTTCACTGGCTGGAGTCATGCCTGGCACAAAGGAAAATCGTAAGAAGTCTTACAACACCAGGTTAAAGTCCAACAGGTTTGTTTCAAACACTAGCTTTCGGAGCACTGCTCCTTCCTCAGGTCTGACCTGAGGAAGGAGCTGTGCTCCGAAAGCTAGTGATTCCAAATAAATCTGTTGGACTTTAACCTGGTATTGTAAGATTTCTTACTGTGCTCACTCCAGTCCAACCCCGGCATCTCCACACAAAGGAAAATGGTTGTGGTTGTCGGAGGTCAATCACCTCAGTCCCAGAACATTACTGCAGGTGTTCCCCAGCACAGGATCTGAAGCCCAACCAAGTCAGCTGGTGAAATTTGGATTGAATAAAAATCTGGAACTAAAAGTCGAAAGATGACCATGGAACCATTGTCGCTTGCCCATCAAGAGCAATTAGGGGTGGCAGAAAATGTTGGCCCAGCCAGCCCACATCCCATGAGAGAATTTTTAAAAATGTGTTGGAACATATCTCGCCTTGTACCGGAAAGCATGGACAACAATAGAAGGCCGGCCTGTTTGTTGATATTCTTCACAGAATCACAGAACTTTTCAACTCATTGAACCATCAGCTGATGCGTTGTGATGGATTACAGTTTGGGAGGATGAAAGATTCTGAGATTCCTACAAAATCAACTCGACAAAGGACAATAAATTTGCTGAAAGGCAATTCAAACGATTGCAATGAAAGCAAAGGTAAATAGCAAAGCTGCCTGAATATGATAGCAATCCTCGTCTATTCATTAATTCCTGTGAAGCTTAGTCTGAATGTATGGCAGATGCAATGGTAAATAATACAGTTCATTATACTTATTGAGCTCCTCATTAAACCCATCTTTCTATTCTTTCAATAGTAAATATTTTGAAACCCAACTTCTGCCAACCTTTTGTTCTTGTTGTCCCAGGCCATTTATTTGTTCAGTAATTGCTGCACCTATTTAAAGAAATGAAGAACATTTCCATTCAGATAATGCCTTTTGTGACCTCAGGAAGGTAATGAAGTACTTTTGAAGTGTAGGCACTATTGTAACGTAGTTAAATGGGAAAGCTCAACCAGCAGTGAATCATCTGTTTAGGCGTCAGTAGACAGATAAATATTGTTCAGGACATCGGGAGATCTCCCTTGTTCTTCTTTGAAGTAGCCATGGGGTCTTTTATATCCATCCGAGGACATCCTTCCTCAGATAAGGAGACCAAAACTGCGCTATCGGCCCAAATTCTGTTCCAATCGTGCGATGCTTACTCAGTACTGTACCAAAGCTTTGGCCTGGTCTGGTGCTTCTGGAGACTTGTTGCATAGCTGTGTTGGGTACAAGAACTTGAATTATACAGGGCTTTGATGAGGCCACACCTGAAGTACTGTGTGCGGCTTTGGTCTCCTTGGGCGAAATTCTCCCCTACCCGGCGGGGCGGGGGGTCCCGGCGTAGCGAGTGACGCCAACCACTCCGGCGTCAGGTCTTCCCAAAGGTGCGGAATTTGCTGCACCTTTAGGGCTAGGACCGCGCTGGAGTGGCTCCCGCTCCGCCGACTGACGCGAAAGGCCTTTGGCGCCACACCGCCCGGCGTCGGGGCTGGCCGAAAGGCCTTCGGCGGTCGGCGTGAGTCTGCGCATGCGCCGGAGCGTCAGCAGCTGCTGACGTCACCACCGGTGCATGCGCGGTGGAGGGGGTCTCTTCCGTCTCCGCCATGGTGGAGGCTGTGGCGGCGGAGGAAGAAAAAGTGTGCTCCCACGGCACTGGCCCGCCCGCCGATCGGTGGGCCCCGAACGCGGGCCAGGCCACTGTGGGGGCACCCCCCCGGGGTCCAATCGCCCCGTGCCCCCCCCCCCCCCCGGACCCCGGGGGCCCGCTCGTGCCGCTTGCTCCCGCCGGCACAGAGGTGGTTTAAACTACGTCAGCGGGAGAGGCCTGAAAGCGGTGGGACTTCGGCCCATCGCGGGCCAGAGAATCACCGCGGGGGGCCCGCCAACTGGCGGGGCGCGATTCCCACCCCCCGCCGATTCCCCGGTGGTGGAGAATTCCGGGCACGGCGGGGGCGGGATTTACGCCGGCCCCGGGCGATTCCCCGACCCTGCAGGGGGTCGCGATCTCCGCCCCAGATCCTTGCTTGAGTGGGAGTGCAGCAAAGGTTTACCAGACTGATCCCTGGGATGGTAGGACTGAGAATTAAAAAAAAAAATTTAGAGTGCCCAATTCATTTTTTCCAATTAAGGGGCAATTTACCACCTAACCTACACATCTTTGGGATTGTGGGGGCGAAATCCACACAAACACAGGGAGAATGTGCAAACTCCACACGGACAGTGACCCAGAGCCGGAATCGAACCTGGGACCTCGGTGCCGTGAGATAGCAGTGCTAACCACTGCACCACCATGCTGCCCAAGGACTGAGAAATTGTGTCGGTTAGGATTATATTCACTGGAGTTCAGAAGAATGAGGGGGAACCTCTAAGAAACCGATAAAATTCTAACAGGGTCGATGCAGGAAGGTCGCTCCCTGATGGCAGGGGAGTTCAGAACCAGTGGTCACAGTCTGGGGATGCGATTTAGGACTGAGATGAGGAGAAATTGACCGCAAGCGTGGCGAATCTCTGGATTTCTCTAGCACAGAAAACAGTTGAGGCTAAAGCCTTGTATGTTTTCAGGAAGGATTTAGATATAGCTCGTGGGGCTAAAGGGATCAAAAGATATGGGGGGAAGTGGAAACAGATTAATGAGTAATATCTAACTAACTTGATAGAGTTTTTCAAAGAGATCACAAAGATGATTGAAACGAAAGGGACAATGCTGGAAAATCTCAGCAGGTCTGGCAGCATCTGTAGGGAGAGAAAAGAGCAAACGTTTCGAGTCCGATGACTCTTTGTCAAAGCTAACAGACAGAGAGAGTGGGAAATATTTATACTGTGGAGTGAGAATGAAAGGTGAGTCATAGAATTCCACAGCTATCTGGACTACAGCTCTTCACACCCTACACCCTGTAAGGACTCCATCCCTTTCTCTCAACTCCTTCGCCTCCGTCGCATTTGTTCCGACGATGCCACTTTCCAAAATGGTGCTTCAAAAATGTGTTCCTTCTTCCCCGACCGTGATTTCCCACATACAGTTGTGGACAGGGCCCTCAATAACGTGCGGTCCATCTCCCATGTCACTACCCTCGCCCCCTCCCCGCCCTCCCAGAACAAGGATAGAGTCCCCCTCGTTCTCACATTTCATCCCACCAGCCTCCGCAAAGCATAATCCACGGCCATTTTCGTCAACTCCAGCGTGATGCCACCACCAAACACATCTTCCCTTCACTCCCTCTGTCAGCATTCCGCAGGACCGTTCCCTCCGAGACAATCTAGTCCACTCCTCCACCATACCCAGTACCTCTCCCATCACCCATGGCACCTTCCCATGCAATCGCAGAAGGTGTAACACCTGCCCCTTTACCTCTTCCATGCTTAACATTCCAGGCACAAAACACTCATTCCAGGTTAAGCAGCGTTTCACTTGCATCTCTTTCAATCTGGTCTACTGCATTCGCTGCTCCCAATGTGGTCTCCTCTATATCAGAGAGACCAAACACAGACTGGGGGATCGCTTTGCTGAGCATCTTCGGTCTGTGCGCATTCAGGACCCTGACCTTCCCGTTGCTTGCCATTTTAACACAAGACCCTGCTCCCATGCCCACATGTCTGTCCTTGGCCTGCTGCAATGTTCCAGTGAAGCGCATCGCAAACTGGAGGAACAACATCTCATCTTCCGGTTAGGCACGCTACAGCCTTCCGGCCTGAACATCGAATTCAACAACTTCAGATGATCAGCCCCACCTCGACCCATTTGTTTTCATTTCATTTTAACTGTCTTTTACCATTTCTTTCTTGCCTGCACCTTTCCTGCACCTTTCTCCTCTTTGCTTCCCCCTTCCCCTCCCCCCACACCTACAGTTCACCCTCTGATGTTAGTTTCCCTGCTGTTTGACCTTTCACACCTTTTGTCCTCTCTGGGGACTGCCATTAACACTCTTTCACCTTGGTTTCTGTGGCCATTAGCACCCGGTTTCCCTGGGTTTCTGTGGCTATGACTCATCTTTCATTCTCACTCCACAGTATAAATATTTCCCACTCTCTCTGTCTGTTAGCTTTGACAAAGAGTCATCGGACTCGAAACATTAGCTTTTTCCTCTCCCTACAGATGCTGCCAGACCTGCTGAGATTTTCCAGCATTGTCCCTTTCGTTTCAGATTCCAGCATCCGCAGTAATTTGCTTTTATTACAAAGATGATTGATGCAGGTAGGGCAGTGGATGTTGTCTATATGGGCTTTAGTAAGGCCTATGACAAGGTCCCTCATGGTAGACTGGTACAAAAGGTGAAGTCACACGGGATCAGTGGTGAGCTGGCAGGATGGATACAGAACTGGCTAGGTCATAGAAGGCAGAGAGTAGCAATGGAAGGGTGCTTTTCTGATTGGAGTGCTGTGACTAGTGGTGTTCCGCAGGGATCAGTGTTGGGACCTTTGCTGTTCGTCGTATATATAAATGATTTGGAGGAAAATGTAACTGGTCTGATTAGTAAGTTTTCAGACGACACAAAGGTTGGTGGAATTGCGGATAGCGATGAGGACTGTCAGAGGATACAGCAGGATTTAGATGGTTTGGAGACTTGGGCGGAGAGATGGCAGATGGAGTTTAATCGGACATAGGTGAGGTAATGCATTTTGGAAGGTCTAATACAGGTAGGGAATATACAGTGAATGGTGGAACCCTCAAGAGTATTGAAAGTCAGAGAGATCTAGGTGTACAGGTCCACAGGTCACTGAAAGGGGCAACACAGGTGGAGAAGGTAGTCAAGAAGGCATAAGGCTTGCTTGCCTTCATTCGCCGGGGCATTGAGTATAAAAATTGGCAAGTCATGTTGCAGCTGTATAGAATCTATAAGTTAGGCCACACTTGGATTATAGTGTTCAATTCTGGTCACCACACTACCAGAAGGATGTGGAGGCTTTAGAGAGTGTGCAGAAGAGATTTACCAGGATGTTGCCTGGTATGGAGGGCATTAGCTATGAGGAGAGGTTGAATAAACTCAGTTTGTTCTCACTGGAACGATGGAGGTTGAGGGGCGACCTGATAGAGGTCTACAAAATTATGAGGGGCATGGACAAAGTGGATAGTCAGAGGCTTTTTCCCAGGGTAGAGGGGTCAATTACTAGGGGGCATAGGTTTAAAGTGCGAGGGCAAGGTTTAGAGGAGATGTACGAGGCAAGTTTTTTTACACAGAGGGTAGTGGGTGCCTGGAACTCGCTACCGGAGGAGGTGGTGGAAGCAGGGACGATAGTGACATTTAAGGGGCATCTTGACAAATAAGACATAAGACCATAAGACATAGGAGTGGAAGTAAGGCCATTCGGCCCATCGAGTCCACTCCACCATTCAATCATGGCTGATGGGCATTTCAACTCCACCTACCAGCATTCTCCCCGTAGTCCTTAATTCCTCGCGACAAATACATGAATAGGATGGGAATAGAGGGATACGGACCCAGGAAGTGCAGAAGATTTTAGTTTAGACGGGCAGCATGGTCGGCACGGGCTTGGAGGGCCGAAGGGCCTGTTGCTGTGCTGTACTTTTCTTTGTTCTTTGTTAGTTGGATGATCAGCCACGATCCTAATGAACGGCGGAGCAGGCTCGAAAGGCCAAATGGCCCCCTCCTGTTCCTGTTTTCTGTTTCTATGATAGAAAATCCAGCTGAGCATTGGATAAAGGTTGGCATGACCCTGTAATGCAGGTTAGGGACAGGCTCGTCAAGTGTAACTAAATTATAATTAAATGGCCACTTAGAAAAGAGTTGACACAGGGATGGTAAAGACAAACCGCACTTCCTCAAAATTCCTTCATAAACTCAGTAATGTTCCTTCACATTGTCAACTCAGTCCCTTTTGTTTCAATCAGGTTGACAACATGGAAAAGATGATCTGAATCATTGTGCGATTCTGCTACTGTACAAACAATCAGCCAAGCAGAGAGACCCCAAGGCTTGATCGGACGCTGGAACAGAACCTCAAACAATTTTATTTTAATTTGTAAACCTGTGAGAAAAGGATACTTCAGCCCAGGAGTGGTGACTCTGACCAATTGGTACCTTTTATGTTGGAACAAACTTTAATTTAAACACAGAATTAACTAAAGGTGGCACAGTGGTTAGCACTGCTGCCTATGGTGCTGAGGTCCCGGGTTCGATCCCGGCCCCACTGTCCTTGTGGAGTTTGCACATCCTCCCAGTGTCTGAGTGGGTCTCACCCCCACAACCCCAAAGATGTGCAGGGCAGGTGGATTGGCCACGCTAAATTGGCCTTAATTGGAAAAAATTAATTGGGTACTCGATATTCATTTAAAAAAAACACAGAATTAACTACATTAACATCGAAGAAAATAGCTTTACAATTAACAGTTAAACAGTTCTTAAACACAGGGAAAAGCTTCCCTGACTCAGCAACACTGAATGGGCTAGCACCATTGTTACGTGGAATGCAGCTGGTTCCAAGCAAAATGGTCCCGGATTCGCCGGGTCCGTGATTGCGGCTCATGAGGCTCACAGGCCGCTGCCTCACTTAAGCAGTTTTTCACCCCCCCCCCCCCCCCCCCCCCCCCGAAAACACACACCGTCCCAGTCAACAAGATGGCTGGAAGGAGAGCAGCGCCACGGTCCAGAGACGCTGCGCTGGACACCCTCCTGGATCCCATGGAGGAGAGGGGGATGTCCCTGTATACTAGCCCGGGAGGAAGTTCACCAGTTCGCCATGCCTGGGCGCAGGTGGCAGAGCTGATCAGCTCTCTGGGCACCGTCGTCCAGCCTGGCATCCAGTGCAGGAAGAAACTCCACAACCTCCTCAGGACGGCCAGGGTGAGTTGGCAGTCACCTGTCCCACACACCCGTAACCCCCCCGGGGTCGGCTGAACCCACCACCCTGCCCCACATGCCAGCACCCATGCCTCTCACCATTTCCGAGTGCCCTGGCCTAGGATGCCATCATCTACCCAAGCCCTGGGCTGCATGCCTTGGAATGTCTAACAGTGCCGCTGTTTATGTTTGCCCCGCCCCCAGAGAAGGCCGCGCACAACCGCCGGGAGCGGGAGAAGACCGGATCAACAGACCTGCGGCCCCTCACCATGCCAGGGCAGAGGGCACTGGACGTGGTCAGTGGCCCGGAAGTAAGGGAGGTCACCGAGGGGGAAGTCTGAAACCCACAACCATCTTACCTCGAGGCAAGAGTGCTCCCGACTTAGCCAGCGATGCAAGCAGAAGAAAGCTGGTTGGGGTCTGGATAGAGAGTGAGGGGTGGGTCTGGGAATAGAGTGGCGGCTCGATGGATTTCTGGATACAGAATAGGGGGTGGGGGGTGTCTGGAAGGAGAACAACGGGAATTTCTGGCAATAGACTTGGGGAGTGTTCTGGATACAAAGTGGGGCAAGGGTCTGGGTGGAAAGTGAGGGGTGGGTTTGGGTACAGAGTGAGGAAAGATTCTCGATGGTGAGTGAGGGGGTGGCCTGTGTGGATAGTGAAGGGCAGGTTTGGCTATCATATCAGATCAGTCATGATGCCGTTGAATGATGGAGAAATTGGATGGGCTGAATGGCCTACTCCTTCTCCTATGTCTTCTTGTTTTATTGGTATAAAACGGGGTGAGCATCCGTGTGCAGAATGAGGGAGGGTCTGGGTGGAGGGTGAGGGAGGGTCTGGGGAGAGTGAGGGAGGGTCTGGGTGGGAGAGTGAGGGAGGGTCTGGGTTGAGGGTGAGGGAGGGTCTGGGGAGAGTGAGGGAGGGTCTGGGTTGAGGGTGATCGAGGGTCTGGGGAGAGTGAGGGAGGGTCTGGGGAGAGTGAGGGGGGGTCTGGGTGGGGAGTGAGGGAGGGTCTGGGTGGGGAGTGAGGGAGGGTCTGGGTGGAGAGAGAGGGAGGGACTGGGTGGGGAGTGAGGGAGGGTCTGGGGAGAGAGAGGGAGGGTCTGGTGGCGAGTGAGGGAGGGTGTGGGTGGAGGGTAAGGGAGGGTCTGGGGAGAGTGCAAGAGGGTCTGGGGAGAGTGAGGGAGGGTCTGGGTGGGGAGTGAGGGAGGGTATGGGGAGAGTGAGGGAGGGTCTGGGTGGGGAGTGAGGGAGGGTCTGGGTGGGGAGTGAGGGAGGGTCTGGGCGGGGAGTGAGGGAGGGTCTGGGTGGGGAGTGAGGGAGGGTCTGGGTGGAGGGTGAGGGAGGGTCTGGGTGGGGAGTGAGGGAGGGTCTGGGGAGAGTGAGGGAGGGTCTGGGGAGAGTGAGGGAGGGTCTGGGTGGGGAGTGAGGGAGGGTCTGGGTGGAGGGTGAGGGAGGGTCTGGGTGGAGGGTGAGGGAGGGTCTGGGGAGAGGGAGGGAGGGTCTGGGTGGAAAGTGAGGGAGGGTCTGGGCTGAGTGACGGAGGGTCTTGGGAGAGTGAGGGAGGGTCTTGGTGGAGAGTGACGGAGGGTCTGGGGAGAGTGAGGGAGGGATGGGTGCAGCGTGAGGGAGGGTCTGGGGCGAGTGAGGGAGGGTCTGGGTGGAGGGTGAGGGAGGGTCTGGGGAGAGAGTGAGGGACGGCCTGGGTTGGTAGTGAGGGAGGGTCTGGGGAGAGTGAGGGAGGGTCTGGGTGGAGGGTGAGGGAGGGACTGGGGAGAGTGATCAAGGGTCTGGGGAGAGTGAGGGAGGGACTGGGGAGAGTGAGGGGGCGTCTGGGTGGGGAGTGAGGGAGGGTCTTAGAACATAGATGGATGCGGAGTGAGGGAGGGTCTGGGTGGAGGGTGAGGGACGGTCTGGGTGGAGGGTGAGGGAGGGTCTGGGGAGAGGGAGGGAGGGTCTGGGTGGAGAGTGAGTGAGGGTCTGGGCTGAGTGACGGAGGGTCTTGGGAGAGTGAAGGAGGGTCTGGGGAGAGTGAGGGAGGGTCTAGGTGGAGAGTGACGGAGGGTCTGGGGAGAGTGAGGGAGGGATGGGTGGAGCGTGAAGGAGGGTCTGGGGAGAGTGGGGGAGGGTCTGGGGAGAGTGAGGGAGCGTCTGGGTGGGGAGTGATGGAGTGTCCGGGTGGGGAGTGAGGGAGGACTTGGGTGGGGAGTGAGGGAGGGTCTGGGTGGAGAGAGAGGGAGGGTCTGGGTGGAGGGTGAGGGAGGGTCTGGGGAGAGTGAGGGAGGGTCTGGGTGGAGGGTGAGGGAGGGTCTGGGGAGAGTGAGGGAGGGTCTGGGTGGGGAGTGAGGGAGGGTCTGGGCTGAGTGACGGAGGGTCTTGGTGGAGAGTGACAGAGGGTCTGGGGAGAGTGAGGGAGGGATGGGTGGAGCGTGAGGGAGGGTCTGGGGAGAGTGAGGGAGGGTCTGGGGAGCGTGAGGGAGGGTCAGGGGAGAGTGAGGAAGGGTCTGGGTGGAGGGTGAGGGAGGATCTGGGTGGGGAGTGAGGAAGGGTCTGGGGAGAGTGAGGGAGGGTCTGGGGAGAGTGAGGGAGGGTCTAGGCGGAGAGTGACGGAGGGTCTGGGGAGAGTGAGGGAGGGATGGGTGGAGCGTGAGGAAGTGTCTGGGGAGAGTGAAGGAAGGTCTGGGGAGAGTGAGGGAGGGTCTAGGTGGAGAGTGACGGAGGGTCTGGGGAGAATGAGGGAGGGATGAGTGGAGCGTGAGGGAGGGTCTGGGGAGAGTGAGGGAGGGTCTGGGGAGAGTGAGGGAGGGTCTGGGTGGGGAGTGAGGGAGGGTCTGGGTGGAGAGAGAGGGAGGGTCTGGGTGGAGGGTGAGGGAGGGTCTGGGGAGAGTGAGGGAGGGTCTGGGTGGGGAGTGAGGGAGGGTCTGGGCTGAGTGACGGAGGGTCTTGGGAGAGTGAAGGAGGATCTGGGGAGAGTGAGGGAGGGTCTAGGTGGAGAGTGACGGAGGGTCTGGGGAGAGTGAGGGAGGGATGGGTGGAGCGTGAGGGAGGGACTGTGGAGAGTGAGGGATGGTCTGGGTGGGGAGTGAGGGAGGGTCTGGGTGGTGAGTGAGGGAGTGTCTGGGTGGGGAGTGAGGAAGGGTCTGGGGAGAGTGAGGGAGGGTCTGGGGAGAGTGAGGGAGGGTCTAGGTGGAGAGTGACGGAGGGTCTGGGGAGAGTGAGGGAGGGATGGGTGGAGCGTGAGGGAGGGTCTGGGGAGAGTGAAGGAAGGTCTGGGGAGAGTGAGGGAGGGTCTAGGTGGAGAGTGACGGAGGGTCTGGGGAGAATGAGGGAGGGATGAGTGGAGCGTGAGGGAGGGTCTGGGGAGCGTGAGGGAGGGTCTGGGGAGAGTGAGGGAGGGTCTGGGTGGGGAGTGAGGGAGGGTCTGGGTGGAGAGAGAGGGAGGGTCTGGGTGGAGGGTGAGGGAGGGTCTGGGGAGAGTGAGGGAGGTTCTGGGTGGAGGGTGAGGGAGGGTCTGGGGAGAGTGAGGGAGGGTCTGGGTGGGGAGTGAGGGAGGGTCTGGGCTGAGTGACGGAGGGTCTTGGGAGAGTGAAGGAGGGTCTGGGGAGAATGAGGGAGGGTCTAGGTGGAGAGTGGCGGAGGGTCTGGGGAGAGTGAGGGAGGGTCAGGCGAGAGTGAGTGAGGTTCTGGGTGGAGGGTGAGGGAGGGTCTGGGGAGAGAGTGAGGGAGGGACTGGGGAGAGTGAGGGAAGGTCTGGGTGGGGAGTGAGGGAAGGTCTGGGTGGGGAGTGAGGGAAGGTCTGGGTGGGGAGTGAGGGAGGGTCTGGGGAGAGTGAGGGAGGGTCTGGGTGGGGAGTGAGGGAGGGTCTGGGGAGAGTGAGGGAGGGTCTGGGTGGGTAGTGAGGGAGGGTCTGGGGAGAGTGAGTGAGGGTCTGGGTTGAGGGTGAGGGAGAGTTTGGGTGGGGAGTGAGGGAGGGTCTGGGTGGTGAGTGAGGGTTGGTCTGGGTGGGGAGTGAGGGAGGGTCTGGAGAGAGTGAGGGAGGGTCTGGGGAGAGTGAGGGAAGGTCTGGGTGGGGAGTGAGGGAGGGTCTGGGTGGGGAGTGAGGGAGGGTCTGGGGAGAGTGAGGGAGGGTCTGGGGAGAGTGAGGGAGGGTCTGGGTTGAGGGTGAGGGAGTCTGGGTGGGGAGTGAGGAAGTGTCTGGGTGGAGGGTGAGGGAGGGTCTGGGTGGGGAGTGAGGGAGGGTCTGGGTGGAGGGTGAAGGAGGGTCTGGGTGGGGAGTGAGGGAGGGTCTGGGTGGAGGGTTAGGGAGTGTCTGGGTGGAGAGTGAGGGAGGGTCTGGGTGGAGGGTGAGGAAGGGTCTGGGTGGGGAGTGAGGGAGGGTCTGGGTGTGTAGTGAGGGAGGGTCTGGGGAGAGTGAGGGAGGGTCTGGGTTGAGGGTGAGGGAGAGTCTGGGTGGGGAGTGAGGGAGGGTCTGGGTGGGGAGTGAGGGAGGGTCTGGGTGGAGAGAGAGGGAGGGTCTGGGTGGAGGGTGAAGGAGGGGCTGGGGAGAGTGAGGGAGGTTCTGGGTGGAGGGTGAGGGAGGGTCTGGGGAGAATGAGGGAGGGTCTGGGTGGGGAGTGAGGGAGGGTCTGGGCTGAGTGACGGAGGGTCTTGGGAGAGTGAAGGAGGATCTCGGGAGAGTGAGGGAGGGTCTAGGTGGAGAGTGACGGAGGGTCTGGGGAGAGTGAGGGAGGGATGGGTGGAGCGTGAGGGAGGGACTGTGGAGAGTGAGGGATGGTCTGGGTGGGGAGTGAGGGAGGGTCTGGGTGGTGAGTGAGGGAGTGTCTGGGTGGGGAGTGAGGAAGGGTCTGGGGAGAGTGAGGGAGGGTCTGGGGAGAGTGCGGGAGGGTCTAGGTGGAGAGTGACGGAGGGTCTGGGGAGAGTGAGGGAGGGATGGGTGGAGCGTGAGGGAGGGTCTGGGGAGAGTGAAGGAAGGTCTGGGGAGAGTGAGGGAGGGTCTAGGTGGAGAGTGACGGAGGGTCTGGGGAGAATGAGGGAGGGATGAGTGGAGCGTGAGGGAGGGTCTGGGGAGAGTGAGGGAGGGTCTGGGGAGAGTGAGGGAGGGTCTGGGTGGGGAGTGAGGGAGGGTCTGGGTGGAGAGAGAGGGAGGGTCTGGGTGGAGGGTGAGGGAGGGTCTGGGGAGAGTGAGGGAGGTTCTGGGTGGAGGGTGAGGGAGGGTCTGGGGAGAGTGAGGGAGGGTCTGGGTGGGGAGTGAGGGAGGGTCTGGGCTGAGTGACGGAGGGTCTTGGGAGAGTGAAGGAGGGTCTGGGGAGAGTGAGGGAGGGTCTAGGTGGAGAGTGACGGAGGGTCTGGGGAGAGTGAGGGAGGGATGGGTGGAGCGTGAGGGAGGGTCTGGGGAGAGTGAGGGAGGGTGTGGGGAGCGTGAGGGAGGGTCAGGGGAGAGTGAGTGAAGTTCTGGGTGGAGGGTGAGGGAGGGTCTGGGGAGAGAGTGAGGGAGGGACTGGGGAGAGTGAGGGAAGGTCTGGGTGGGGAGTGAGGGAAGGTCTGGGTGGGGAGTGAGGGAGGGTCTGGGTGGGGAGTGAGGGAGGGTCTGGGGAGAGTGAGGGAGGGTCTGGGTGGGGAGTGAGGGAGGGTCTGGGGAGAGTGAGGGAGGGTCTGGGTGGGTAGTGAGGGAGGGTCTGGGGAGAGTGAGCTAGTGTCTGGGTTGAGGGTGAGGGAGAGTTTGGGTGGGGAGTGAGGGAGGGTCTGGGTGGTGAGTGAGGGTTGGTCTGGGTGGGGAGTGAGGGAGGGTCTGGAGAGAGTGAGGGAGGGTCTGGGGAGAGTGAGGGAAGGTCTGGGTGGGGAGTGAGGGAGGGTCTGGGTGGGGAGTGAGGGAGGGTCTGGGGAGTGTGAGGGAGGGTCTGGGGAGAGTGAGGGAGGGTCTGGGTTGAGGGTGAGGGAGTCTGGGTGGGGAGTGAGGGAGTGTCTGGGTGGAGGGTGAGGGAGGGTCTGGGTGGGGAGTGAGGGAGGGTCTGGGTGGAGGGTGAAGGAGGGTCTGGGTGGGGAGTGAGGGAGGGTCTGGGTGGAGGGTTAGGGAGTGTCTGGGTGGAGAGTGAGGGAGGGTCTGGGTGGAGGGTGAGGAAGGGTCTGGGTGGGGAGTGAGGGAGGGTCTGGGTGTGTAGTGAGGGAGGGTCTGGGGAGAGTGAGGGAGGGTCTGGGTTGAGGGTGAGGGAGAGTCTGGGTGAGGAGTGAGGGAGGGTCTGGGTGGGGAGTGAGGGAGGGTCTGGGTGGAGGGTGAGGGAGGGTCTGGGTGGGGAGTGAGGGAGGGTCTGGGGAGAGTGAGGGAGGGTCTGGGTGGAGGGTGAAGGAGGGTCTGGGTGGGGAGTGAGGGAGGGTATGGATGGAGGGCGAGGGTGGACATGAGAAGTAGTCTGGAAACACGAAGGCCAAGCTGTTTCACACTTTATGTATACAATAGTTGCTGCAGAAATGTTCGTGCGTAACTTAACGGAAATGAAACAGAATCCCGTGTCGAGCGCAATTAGCGGCGTGTTTCCCAGAGCCTTCAGCAGCAAGAACGACCCCGTTTTTAAACAGGTCTCTGCTTCATTCCGGGGCCTCGACGAGGAATGTCCCTCTGAGGTCTCACTTAGTTTCATTTCCTGCATGAACAAGCTCCGCTCACCAGTGCATGAAGGGATCGTGATGCCAATTTGAAATAGCTCCCTGATCTCAGTACCCGGTGGTATCAGGAGTGCCAGGGCACCACTCTGCCCAGAACCCGACCATGCCGGCTCCCCCACTGCCCATAACCCGATCACATAGCGGCCCCCGACCACCTGAGAGAACCCCCCCCCACCCCCCCCACCCAAGTTCCGGTATGCCTGTCCCACAATTTGTGGCAACCAGAGCTAAACGGCACCGGCCTGAGGTTTCCGAGGTGAAGCATTCAATCCCGGGAAATGGGTAGATCCAGTGTCGGTATATTCAAGTGAGACTAACTGCTCACTTTAAAATGCAAATCTGGGTCCCACTTCAATGGGCGGAATCCAGATGGTGACATCTCGTGAGATCTCATTCAATCTCGCGAGGGGTGCCAACGCTGGTGAATCTCGCGAGATCCTGAATCGGGAGGGGCGAGGCCGAGAGATCCGCCCATTGTTGTCAAGTTAACGTTAACTGTTTGTCAAGAGGCTTCTTTAAGCAAAGCAGGTCACTTGTATTATTTGCCAGCAACTATTCCAACCTAAGTAAACTCATGTCTTCCCGAGTGAACTTTCAAAATCCATTCAGACGTAACAAAAACAGAACATTGTTTATTTTTTGTGAAGAAGGGGTTCCAGCACGTCATGCAGCTAAGTGCTTTCAACCTGAACCAAAGCTCCCAGGTTGAAGTTAGAAAGCTGTCAATCAAATGCACTTGCTTTGCCTGTCTGAGTTCCAGCAGCTCGCGGCAAAATATTTTGTTTTACGGCAGCACGGTGGCGCAGTGGTTAGCACTGCTGCCTCACGGCACCGAGGTCCCAGGTTCGATCCTTGCTCTGGGTCACTGTCCGTATGCTGCCTGGTTTGCAGGATAGGTCTTCTGAGGAAAGGTTGAGGGAGCGAGGGCTTTCCTCTTTGGAGTGGAGGAGGATGAGAGGCGACTTAATAGAGGTTTATAAGATGATGAGGGGGATAGATAGAGTGGACGTTCAGAGACTATTTCCTCGGGTGGATGTAGCTGTTACAAGGGGGCATAACTATAAGATTCAGGGTGGGAGATATAGGAAGGATGTCCGTGGTAGGTTCTTTACTCAGAGAGTGGTTAGGGTGTGGAATGGACTGCCTGCTGTGACAGTGGAGTCGGGCACTTTAGGAACTTTTAAGCGGTTATTGGATAGGCACATGGAGCACACCAGAATGACAGGGAGTGGGATAGCTTGATCCTGGTTTCGGGCAAAGCTCAGCACAACATCGAGGGGCGAAGGGCCTGTTCTGTGCTGTACTGTTCTATGTAAATTGCCCCTTAATTGGAACAAATGAATTGCGTACTCCAAATTTATTTGAAAAAAATTTAAAAATGTTGTTTTGGTGAGTGTGCATCTGACACGCACAGAATCCCACCATTGTGCTTTTGAAGTTTTGGGGTCAGGGCGTAACAAGCAAATATGTGGTAGATGGGTTTTATGTGTAAGGGAAACAAAGGTACTTAAAATAATAATAATGATCTTTATTGTCACAAATAGGCTTACATTAACGCTGCAGTTAAGTTACTGTGAAAAGCCCCTAGTCTCCACTTTCCGGCGCCTGTTCGGGTACACAGAGGGAGAATTTAGAATGTCCAATTCACCTAACAGCACGTCTTTCGGGATTTGTGGGAGGAAACCGGAGCACCCGGAGGAAACCCACGCAGAAACAGGGAGAATGTGCAGGGGGTTTATATTTGTATTGGTAAAGTAAAACATAAGGTTGGACTCATGCTGGACAAAGATGTTTGTATGTGTGGGGGTTGGCTATGTTCCAAATGTGTTTCTATTGTGCTTAGAGAGGGCTGCGGCATGAAGAATAAATGGTAGAAGTAACTTGCTGCTTCACAACAGGTGGTCACTTTCCATGGGGAAGGACTTTTCCTCTGTTCTTAGTTTTAATGAGAAGGCAGGAAAGTTAGAGACAGGACACTGGGGTGTAAATATCTCTCAATTTTTGCCTGGGGAAATATTGAACAGGATGGGAGCTGCAAAGGGGCGGACTTCCTAAATTACAAGTTACAGCTCAGGGAATTGGGACAGAAAGAGAGTTTAAGAAGTCTGGAGTTAAGTGAACAGAGACCAAGGTATTCAGAAGAATTCAAAGAAGATTCAACAAAGAGACAATAGCAGTAACTAGATTTAAAGTGGGACAGCAGATTTCAGGGGTAGATGAAACATTTGTCATTTTAATACAGTCTGGGAATCGAGAGTTAAAGTAGTTCGCAGCAGTTTGCACAGCAGTCAAGACAAAGGGCAAGATTCCCCGTTTGGCAGACAATAGCCTGGAATATCCATTCTGGAGACTAGGGGCTGGATTCTCCAATTCTGTGGCTATGTCTGGAGGATGCGTCTGGTCTTACAACCAAAAGGCTGGCGCCAACCCGCACCGATGATCAGCCCGGTGGGGGCTAGAGCTGAGCCACATAAAGTCCCCGGCTTTACCTGCAGGTAGGGGCACAGAATGGCAGGGTCTGTGATCGCGCATGCGGACCTGACCTGCCAAAATCTGCCCCCCTGTAACCCCCCAGTCCACCCCTGGACTACTCCTATCAGTCCCCCCAGCCCCACCGAAGAACCCTCCGCTTGTTCAGGACCGAGCCGCAGAATTGTAGGATCCAGCCCGAAGTGCTATCGCCAGCATAGAAAGTGTCAACTTTAACAACAGGAAATTCTGCGCCGATCTCCCACCGATTCCAGTACCGGTGAGGGACTAGAACCAGTGCCGACTGAAACATCCGCCGCCTGTGCCGAAAACGGCAGGTTCCCGGGCCGCGCAAGTGCACGGCTGATGACCTGCACAGGCTGCATCGTACAACATGGCGACAGCCGTGCGCTAAAACTGAGCTGCTGACCACGTCCCCAGAGCCCACCCCCAGCCACTCCCCACCCGTCCCCCCAGCCCTGACAGACGCACCGTCCCCCGGCCAGCAGCACAGATCTCGGCCGAGTGTGGCGGCGCTGGACACAGTCCGCAGCCAGCATGCCGGCTCAGACCTCACGTGTCCCGTGCCATCGGGAACTTGGCCCATTGGAGGTGGAGCCTCGTGGGCAGGCTGGTTGCTGAGGCAGCAATGGCATGGCATCTGTGCGCGGCATGTGTCACGATGACCGCGATTTGTGGGGGGCAGAGAATCGCAAATCGGCACCAAACCGCCGCCGGCCCCGATTTCGGTGTTGGAATCGATTCTCTGCAGATCATTGACTACGATTTTGGCATAGAGCAACGGAGAAAACTGCCCTTTGTTCTCCTGCTGTAGCGCAAATCATGCAGAAATTCAGTATCCCTCACCATGCATCAACCACATCAAAGAGAGTTAAGTGCATTCCAATAATACCCTTTCACGCTTGAGTGATTGTGAAGTGCAGAGCTGGAAATTGACAGCAATGAACTATCTTTGATGTGGTTGATGTTTGTAAAAATTGTGGTTATGGCACTGAGAGTGAAGAGGATAAATGAAGCAGCTGTTAATGAAATCTGTCAATCACAGCCCACTGCGGTGCAGGGGGGTTAAACACAGGTCACACCTGATCTCTTTCCAGGAATGGACACGTGGGGGTGAGACTCACGCAGACACGGTAAGTAGGGTGGGGGGGGGGAACACTTTTAAGGAGTTATCCCCTTGCCCCACCACGAGGTCCACCACGTCAGGTTCACGTTTGATGATACCTGTAGTGATCCGCACCCAGGTGATCCCTGGCCCAGAGGACCAGGGAACGAAGTAGAAAGGGTCGAGAGCTTCAAGTTTTTAGGTGTCAAGTTACCAACAATCTGTCCTGGTCCCCCCATGCCGACAATATAGTTAAGAAAGCCCAAAAACGACTCTACTTCCTCAGAAGTCTCAGGAAGTTTGGCATGTCAGATACGACTCTTAACAACTTTTACAGATACACCATAGAAAGCATTCTTTCTGGTTGTATCACAGCTTGGTATGGATCGTGCTCTGTGCAAGACCGCAGGAAACTACAAAAGATCGTGAATGTAGCCCAGTCCATCATGTAAACCAGCCTCCCATCCATTGACTCTGTCTAGAATTCCTGCTGCCTCAGAAAGGCAGCAAGCATAATTAAGGACCCCACACCCTGGACATACTCTCTTCCACCTTCTTCCGTCAGGAAAAAGATACAAACATAGAACAGGCCCTTCGGCCCTCAATGTTGTGCCGAGCAATGATCACCCTACTCAAGCCAACATATCCACCCTATACCAGTAACCCCCACCACCCACCCACCCACCTTATTTTTTTTTAGGACACTAAGGGCAATTTAGCATGGCCAATCCACCTAACCCGCACATCTTTGGACTGTGGGAGGAAACCGGAGCACCCGGAGGAAACCCACGCACACACGGGGAGGACGTGCAGACTCCGCACAGACAGTGACCCAGCCGGGAATCGAACCTGGGACCCAGGAGCTGTGAAGCATTTATGCTAACCACCATGCTACCTCGTTTGAGGTCACGTACCAACTGACTCAAGAACAACTTCTTCCCTGCTGCCATCAGACTTTTGAATGGACCTACCTCGTATTAAGTTGATCTTTTCTCGACACCTTGCTATAACTGTAACATTATATTCTGCAGTCTCTCCTTCCTTCCCTATGTACGGAATGCATTGTTTGTACAGCTGCAAGAAACAATACTATTCACTGTATACTAATGTGACAATAATAAATCAAATCAAATCAGGGAATCGCGAGGGCCTGGAGACACTGGTGTCGGATCCGCTAAGTGGATGCAAATAGGTCATTGGGACCCATTTGTATCCATCAGAATCGTCCCGCTGGCGCGCAGGCGAGAACCGCGTTCCCTCTGCCAATTGGCGGCCGGAGTGCAGCAGTCGGATTGGTGCCCGGCTCGAACCTCGATTTCACGCTTGAATTAGTGTCAGGACGAGGCCTTTGAATCTCGCGAGATTTGTGATGCTCGAAACACCTCGCGAGATTTAATGGACACTCGCGAAATGTTATGATCTGGATCTTGGCCTCTCTGGGCATGGTCGGGATCTGCATATTAAAATAAGCCTCATGGGTCATTTAAATATGCGTGAGCCGGATTATCCTGGCGCCCAGGATCTAACGGCCAGGTTAGGGACACCTCGCTAGGACGATGTTTAGTGCTGATTTCCACAAATGTTGGCTGGTTATAATGGCACCTGGGATTCATCCAGGCCATTAGAGACCCCCGGGTGGTTAGGGCAGGGCAGTGTGGCATCCTGGCACTCTCTATGGCACCCAACCTGGCACACTGTGGCCTCATTTGTTTCCACTGTGATGTGTAACTGACCACATTGCGGGCGAGGGGGAGGGAGATGACTTGATTGCTGACAACCAAAATAGGGCGGCACGGTAGCACAGTAGTTCTTGAAAAGAACAAGTTGATTAGCGATACTCAACACGGTTTTGTGAACGGTAGGTCATGTCTCACAAACCTTATTGAGTTTTTTGAGAAGGTGACCAAACAGGTGGATCAGGGTAAAGCGGTTGATGTGGTGTATATGGATTTCAGAAAGGCGTTTGATAAGGTTCCCCATGGTAGGCTATTGCAGAAAATAAGGAAGTATGGAATTGAAGGTGATTTAGCGGTTTGGATCAGTAATTGGCTAGCTGAAAGAAGACAGAGGGTGGTGGTTGATGGCAAATGTTCATCCTGGAGTTCAGTTACTAGTGGTGTACCGCAAGGATCTGTTTTGGGGCCACTGCTGTTTGTCATTTTTATAAATGACCTGGAAGAGGGTGTAGAAGGATGGGTTAGTAAATTTGCAGATGACACGAAGGTCGGTGGAGTTGTGGATAGTGCTGAAGGATGTTATAGGATACAGAGGGACATAGATAAGCTGCAGAGCTGGGCTGAGAGGTGGCAGATGGAGTTTAATGCGGAAAAGTGTGAGGTGGTTCACTTTGGAAGGAGTAACAGGAATGCAGAGTACTGGGCTAATGGCAAGATTCTTGGTAGTGTAGATGAACAGAGAGATCTCGGCATCCAGGTACATAAATCCCTGAAAGTTGGCACCCAGGTTAATAGGGCTGTTAAGAAGGCATATGGTGTGCTAGCCTTTATAAGCAGGGGGATTGAGTTTCGGAACCACAAGGTCATGCTGCAGCTGTACATAACTCTGGTGCGGCCACACCTGGAGTACTGCGTGCAGTTCTGGTCACCACATTATAGGAAGGATGTGGAAGCTTTGGAAAGGGTTCAGAGGAGATTTACTAGGATGTTGCCTGGTATGGAGGGAAGGTCTTACGAGGAAAGGCTCAGGGAATTGAGGTTGTTTTCGTTAGAGAGGAGAAGGCTGAGAGGTGACTTAATATAAGATAGTCAGAGGGTTAGATAGGGTGGACAGTGAGAGTCTTTTTCCTCGGATGGTGATGACCAACACGAGGGGACATAGCTTTAAATTGAGGGGTGATAGATATAGGGGTGATGTCAGAGGCAGTTTCTTTACTCAGAGAGTAGTAGGGGTGTGGAACGCCCTGCCTGCAACAGTAGTAGACTCGCCAACTTTAAGGGCATTTAAGTGGTCACTGGATAGACATATGGATGAAAATGGAATAGTGTAGGTCAGATAGGCTTCAGATGGTTTCACAGGTCGGCGCAACATCGAGGGCCGAAGGGCCCGTACTGCGCTGTAGTGTTCTATGTTCTATGTTCTATGTTGCTTCACAGCACCAGGGACCCGGATTCGATTCCCGGCTTGTGTCACTGTCTGTGCAGAGTCTGCACGTTCTCCCTGTGTCTGCGTGGGTTTCCTCCGGCCACTCCGGTTTCCTCTCACAAGTCCCGAAAGACATGCTTGTTTGGTGAATTGGACATTCTGAATTGTCCCTCGGTGTACCCGAACAGGCGCCGGAGTGTGGCGACTGGGGGCTTTTCACAGTAACTTCATTACAGTGTTAATGTACAGTAAGAAGTCTTACAACACCAGGTTAAAGTCCTACATGTATGTTTCAAACACTAGCTTTCGGAGCACTGCTCCTTCCTCAGGTGAATGGAGCAGTGCTCCGAAAGCTCGTGTTTGAAACATACATGTTGGACTTTAACCTTGTGTTGTAAGACTTCTTACTGTGCTCACCCCAGTCCAATGCCGGCATCTCCACATCAGTGTTAATGTAAGCCTACTTGTGACAATAAAGATTATTATTATGAATTCTTAGGTGGTTGAGTTTGACCGGCGCAGGCGCGATGGGCTGTAGATCTCCAGGACTCTAAGATTATATCGAAACAAAATTGCAGGCAGATCCTAAATCATAGTGGGTGTGGGTCAATCCTAACGTGAACTTTTATTTTGCTTTCGCATAGCGTTCCAAGTTGTGACTCGATCATCTCACCAACGCATGACCCTGCCTTGAGAGGCCCATCAAGGAATGAGTTTGTGCAACGCCTCAGGATTCTTGTCATCTCTGCCGTGACATGAAGTCCATTAGTGCTAGCTGATGCACTCAGTGGAGTGCGAGGCCATTGTGCAATCAAGCTGATCACTTGAAAACCTGAGGAAACAAGAGAGGAACTCCTCATAGGTTCAACCGAAGACTCACATTTTCAGCTCCTGAACTATACTTTCACGTAAGGCAGCAGTAAAGGCCGAAACAAAAATTGAAACTTTACTGATCTGTGGGAGCCTCTAGGGTGGCATTTCATCTGAAGCAAAGCTTCTCTCTTAATGCAAAAAAAAAATAGTCCTCACTATCCAGCCTGAAAACTAAGTGTATGTTCCTTCAGGGTTTACGTTTCTCGTACTTACAGCAATAATGCACCAGCTGAGCATCCTTTATAAGGCGATGACATTTTATCCTTGGATTTTCGATTTATTGGTCATCGGTGGTTTATTCTGCGATGTGATGTTTTCCTTTTATTGAGGACGGCCTTTACAGCAATTGGCTGTGAAGCTTTTTGGAAGCTTAACCATTTGGTACACACAATCCTGTGTCAGACTAGACAGCACTAGAAGCTAACACAGCCTGCCAGAAAGCTAAGATCACAGCGAGACTGTCACTGCCATCCCGTTAAACAGGGATAAAACTGACGTTCAGGAATTTCAAAGGCAGTTGGTTTTGGAGATCTGCGCACAAAACGCTTTTCCACAAGAAAAGAAACTAGGGCAGCATGGTGGCCTAGTGGTTAGCACTGCTGCCTCACTGCGCCGAGGTCCCAGGTTCAATCCCGGCTCTGGGTCACTGTCCGTGTGGGGTTTGCACATTCTCCCCGTGTCTGCGTGGGTTTCACCCACACAACCCAAAAGTGTGCAGAGTAGGTGGATTGGCCACGCTAAATTGCCCCTTAATTGGAAAAAAAAATAATTGGGTAATCTAAATTTATAAAAAGAAAAAGAAAAGAAACTGCATTTGAAGTTCACATTTCACGACTCAGAGCGTCCCAAATCAACAAAATGGTTCTTTAAAGTGTGGCCGCTGTTGTGATGCAGCAATTACTGTCGGCACCAACGTGTTAACGTCCAGATCACTTTTTGTTTTGGGGAGCAGTGTTGAGTGATGGCCAGGAAATTAGAGTGAACTCCACTACACTCTCTTTGGGACAGAGCCATGGGATCTTGTCTGTCCACCTGAGGGGACAGATGTCTTATCTGAAAGCTGCCACCTCCTAAACTGCAGTTTATTTAACAACTTTGGTTGATATAACTTTTGCCAAGGTGTCACGGTGTTTGTTCAGCAGCTTTGACAGGTAACCGAAAGTTTCCCCAGGATGCTCCAGAGGCAAATAACATTGACGTATTTGAGGAGAAGCTGGGTGGGTATATGAGGGAGAAAGGAATGGAAAGACACATTGAAAGCGTGAGATTGATTAGCGTGGGAGGAGGCTTGAGTATAAACACTGACATAGACCAGATATGTCAAATGACCTGTCCCTTGCTGTAAGTATTATGTATAGTCTATCTAAATATAGCTACTCTTGCACTCAGCTGAAAGCAGTTCATCATTACACACGCAGGAGTATTTCGGTAAAATAAAGTTCCTGGAGAAATAGGTAAGGGAGCTTGAAGGATGGAGAGTGACAGAGACAGCAGCCAGACAAACATTGCAACCTTCTGGGCAAAAAACGTTAAAAAGGAATGACAAATGAAGCAGAAATTAATGTTTCTCTTTGAAGGAAATGTTATGAAGTAATGAGGACAGGAATAACTGCATTCAAGCGAGCACCGCATTGAGGAATCGAGAGAGAAGGCTACCACTTATCCACATGGTGTCCGTCTTCTTCATCCTCTGCAGAGCCAGCTTCTGGGAAAAATGAGAACCCAATGTATGATGGGCCGAGTGGTCTTCTGCGACCTATCGGTCCACCAATGCAGTCAGTTGCAAGCAGTAATTTACCAAGACAGTATTAGCGAATGGAAGGAAAGATGCAAACACAAATTCCCTCGATTCACTCATGAGAGTGCACATCAGAGAGACATGTTCGATAAACAGGGAATGACAGGCCAGTGAGCCTCACATCGGTGGCACGGAAAGTATTGGAGAAAATTCTGAAGGACAGAGTCAATCTCCACTTGGAGAGGCAAAGCTTGATCAGGGACAGTCAGCGTGGCTTTGTCAGAGGGAGGTCATGCCCAACGGTAGCTCAGTGGTTAACACTATTGCTTCACAGCACCAGGGTCCCAGGTTTGATTTCCAGCTTGGGTCACTGTCTGTGCGGAGTCTGCATGTTCTCCCCGTGGGTTTCCTCCGGGTCCTCCGGTTTCCTCCCACAAGTCCTGAAAGACGTGCTTGTTTGGTGAATTGGACATTCTGAATTCTCCCTCAGTGTACCCGAACAGGCGCCGGAGTGTGGCCACTAGGGGCTTTTCACAGTAACTTCATTCCAATGTAAGCCTACTTGTGACACTAATAAAAATTATTATTATTATTAATTTGATTGAATTCTTCGAGGAGGTGACCAGGTGTGTCGATGAGGGCTGTGCAGTTGATGCAGCTTATATAGATTTCAGCAAAGCCTTTGACAAGGTCCCACATGATGGACTGATAAAGAAGGTAAAGCACATGTGATGCAGGATAATGTGACGAGTTGAATCTCAAACTGGCTTTGTGGTAGGAGACAGAGGGTGGTGGTGGAAGGTTGTTTGTGACTGGAGGCCGGTGTCCAGCGGCCAAACACAGGGAGCAGTGCTGGGTCCCTTATTGTTTGTGATATATATAAACAGTATGGAAGAAAATGTGGGGAGGGATGGTAAGTAAGTTCGCAGATGACACCAAGATTGGGTGGGTGGTTGACAGTGAAGAAGACGGTCTTCGGTTACAGAAGGGTATAGAAGGATTGGTCAGATGGAAGATCAGTGGCAGGTGGAATTGAACCCTGAAGAGTGTGAGGTGATGCACTTTGGAAGGAGTAATGTGACAAAGGAGCACTCAATGGATGGCAGGACACTGGGAATCTAATCTCAGAGGTACAGGGGGATCTTGAGGTGCATGTTTACAGATCCCTGAAGGTGAGAGGACAGGTTAATAGGGTTGTTACGAAGATAGACAGGATGCTTGCCTTTATCAATCGTGGCATAGATTACAAGAACAAGAAGGTCATGTTGGATCTGTACAGAACTTTGGTTAGCCCACAGCTGGAGTACTGTGTACAGATCTGGTCGCCGCACTATAGGAAGGATATAATTGTACCGGAGAGGACGGAGAGGAGATTCACCAGGGTGTTACCTGGGTTGGAGCATTTCAGCTGTGAAGAGGGTTGTTTTCTTGGAGCAGTGAAGGCCTAGACGGGACCTGATTGAGGTGTGGAAGATTATGAGGGGCATAGACAGGGTAGATAGAAAGCAGCTGCTTCCCTTAATAATAACCTTTATTAGTGCCACAAGTAGGCTTACATGAACACTGAAATCAAGTTACTGTGAAAATCCCTGAGTCGCCACATTCCGGCGCCTGTTCGGGTACACAGAGGGAGAATTCAGAATGTCCAATTCACCGAACAGCACGTCTTTCGGGACTTGTGGGAGGAAATCGGAGCACCCGGAGGAAACCCACGCAGACACGGGGAGAATGTGCAGACTCCGCACGGACAGTGACCCAAGCCGGGAATCGAACCCGGGTTCCTGGAGCTGCCCACTGTGCTACCGTGCTGCCGTTAGTTGAAGCGTCAATAATAAAGGGACCTTATTTAAGGGTGTAAGGCAGCAGGTTTAGACGGGGTTTGAGAAAAAAAGGTTTACAGCCAGGGAATGTTGGTGAACTGGAATGCACGGCCTGGGAGGGTGGTTGAGGCAAGAAATCTCACAACCTTTAAAAAGTACTTAGATGAGCACTTGAAATGTCACAACATTCAAGGCTATGGGCCAAGCGCTGGGAAGTGGTTTAGTTTAGATTTAGAGTTGTTTTTTCTTGGTGCAAGCTTGATGGGCTGAAGGGCCTCGTGTACACTCTATGATTCGATGATTCTATGATAATCACGGGCTTTGGGAGGCGAGCAATTTCACACTGTGGACCAAGAGCATCCAGAAAGAAAACCTCCACAGGCTGAGCAGGTAGCACGCATTAATTAAATGACCAGAGATCAGAGGGTCGGCTTTGTTGGACTCCCCAGGCAGGCACTGACCTCTTTCTTTCTGAAGGCCTCCTGCAGTTTGGAGTTTACATCACAGTGGAGTGACTGCTCCATGCGAGCGTTTCTGAAACTGGCTCTTTCCTTCCCATTCCGATATTGCTGTAAGTGGTTTGGTTTCACAGCTCTGTGTACAATTCGGACGGCCACAGCACAGAAAGGGTTGTTGCAGTTCTTGCCCGAATAGAGGAGACAGCATCCAGAGTGATTGAGGGAATAGAAGGACTGGGTTATTAAGGAGTAATTGTGTAATGTTCTTGCTGGAACATGGGAGGTTCAAAGGTCATGTGATTGCCAATATTTAGGTTTCTAACAGGGCTGGGTAATGCCAGCCACGCTAAATAGCTTCACCTTGTCTCAAACAGAAGAACCTGCGAACGGGGGCTGCACCTGAAAATGGAAATTACAAACTAATCTGAAATGAAGTGGAAAATGAAAATCGCTTTATTATCACGAGTAGGCTTCAATTTTTATTTTTTTTAATTTTTTTTTTAAATTTAGATTATCCAATTATTTTTTCCAATTAAGGGGCAATTTAGCGTGGCCAATCCACCTACTCTGCACATTTTTGGGTTGTGGGGGCAAAACCCACGCAGACACGGGGAGAATGTGCAAACTCCACACGGACAGTGACCCAGAGCCGGGATCGAACCTGGGACCTCAGCGCCATGAGGCGGTTGTGCTAACCACTAGGCCACCGTGCTGCCCTACGAGTAGGCTTCAATGAAGTTACTGTGAAACGCCCCTAGTCACCACATTCCAGAGCCTGTCCGGGGAGGCTGGTACAGGAATCGAGCCGTGCTGCTGGCCTGCTTTAAAAGCCAGCGATTTAGCTGAGTGAGCTAAACCAGCCCCTCTGTGGAAAGAACGGGTGTGATCTAACCAAATTTGTTCTAAGTGTGGTGGCTAGCGGGGATCGCCGGGTGTTTCACAATGGCCGACCCACAAGGTCGTACCCCTCGTTATCTGACGTTAATGAGGCCACTTAACAATGCCCCACAGGCTTTATGGCGAAAATGACTGCCCACCAGCTGATTCGCCGGGACCCCACCCGGCAACTCCCCGCTAACGAGGAGGGGCAGCACTTAAACCCATCCCGCAGGGCAAACCCCAGACAGAGCACGGCCATGCCACCGCCCAAACCTGCTCCACGATTCAGAAATGCTGACCCGGTCAGGCCTATGGACGCAGTGGAGTCCAGGACGGATATCCTCTTCTCCCGAGGGGTTTGGAGGGTCAGCCACAGGGCAGCGGCCATCAGCACAGGGAGGGTCACCAGGAGGGTCGCCCCCCCCCCCTCAGTTCACGAGAAGATCAACAACTTCCACCAGGCTGCACAGGTGAGTTGGCATCAGTCTCCTGGCACCGGTCCTGCCTGCCATTCCCAACTCCCCCCTCCCACCCCTCACGACTCTGCACCTGGCACTAGCCCTCCCAGCAAAATGCTACACCCACGCCCCAGCACACCATGTCATCCATCAACGGATCCCACCTATAATCGGCTGCCCACACCTGTTCCCTGCGACCACCCCCTACCCTCCGCCCTCGAAGCCTTCAGCTGTGTATCCCCGCAGGAGAAGTTGGTGAAAGAGGGCCCAGATGGGCAGCTGTTTGCCGACCCCAGGGACCTCACCCCCAACGAGGAACGAGCCCTGGAGGTCACAGGGGTGGCCGAGGACAGATTGATCACCGATGGTGAGATCGGCCTGCACCCAGTGGCGTGCAGAGGGGGGGGCCGACGGTGCATTGGCCCCGGGCATCCATTGGATGGGGGCATCCAATCAGAGAAGGGAAAAAAAAAAAAAATTTTCTTTTTTTTTTTTTTAAATTTTTTAAAGAATTTAGATTACCCAATTATTTTTTTCAATTAAGGGGCAATTTAGTGTGGCCAATCCACCTACTCTGCACATTTTTTGGGTTGTGGGGGCGAAACCACGCAGACACGGGGAGAATGTGCAAACTCCACACGGACATTGACCCAGAGCCGGGATCGAACCTGGGACCTCAGTTCCGTGAGGCGGTTGTGCTAACCACTAGGCCACCGTGCTGCCCCAGAGAAGGAAATAAGATAGTAATTTTAAAATTTCAGTGGTGATAAATCAATTTTTGGAGGCTCACCACACTGCAGAGGCAGTTGTTAGCCCTTTATTCCTTTAACATGGTGTACCCTTTCTGTCTAGAGAAAATGGTCCTTCTCCCCATCCCCCCCACACGCATGCGCATGATGTACGTGGTGCAACCATCAAAAGCAACAAGCAGACGTGGCTGTTTGTTCCTGCGTTTCCTCGAGTCATAACTCGTCTTTTCTTCAGCTTTTTGTGCATCTAGATTAGTTCTTTTACCTACTCAGGTCAGTGAATAGCTCTAGAACAGGTGCAACTACGGTTTTTATAGGTTTTTTGGCGATATTTAATGAAATATTTACGTGGGATGTAGTAAGAGTGAAGCCTGGATGATCAGAGGACTGCTATGGCATTTAATCTCGGAATAGGAGACATTTATTCCTTAACATGCTAATATTCGAATACAGATACCACTAATTTGCAAGTCTATGATATAAATTGCACAAAATTATCAGTGGAGAATCAGTGTGAAATAATTTGATACGAAGGAACAAAGAAATGAAATATGGTTTATCCGTCTGCAACTGACCGATTGTTTACCATTTTCTTCCCGTTTTCTCATGCGTCTTACGGTTTTTGAGATAGAAAATGAAATGTTACGAGTATTTCGTGTACAACCGAGTGGAGCACAGAACTGGAAAAAAAAGAGGGCCAGAGTCGAAGAAGAGTCCCATCAAAGAGGGGCATTAGATGCATGGATAAAAAGAAGTAAAGAAGAAGTAGGAGAACCTGGAGAAGTAAAAGATGATGCGGGTGCAGAGAAGGATTTTTCTGATACGGATTCAGCTCGGTCAGAACATAATACTCTCTCTCCTCAGTCTCGTTGTCAGGATGATGATCCATGTGAAGAAAATAAAGAAGATATTTGCATATTTTTGCAAAGAAGCGATTTTGGCTGTTTGAAGAAACCGATTCCAGATCATTTGAAGATGACAATATTACAACATGGCCCTGAAAGATATCAGAATAAAAGTGGTCCATTTGCTGAGAAGGATGGGAGATCATTTTCCAAACAGTGGTTTGATAAAGTTTCCACAAATGGAGAAATTGTGGAGAGAAAATGGTTGTTATACTCTCCATATCGGAAAGCATGCTACTGTTTTGTTTGCTTTTTGTTTTCAAAGGAGCATTTGTTGTCTGTGTCAAACTTTGGAAAGGAAGACGGTTTCTCCACTTGGAGAAAATTAAATCCAACAATACCTGACCATGAGAAAAGCCCTTCTCATAGAGCTCACATGAGGGAATACCTGAACCTTGTAGTTCGACTCCATCATTCAACTACGATAGATGCTGAACTTCAACAGCAAATGTCTGCTGAAAAGAAAAGATGGAAAGCTATAACTGAACGGATTGTCGAGGTTATATCCTTTCTGGCAAAACAGAATCTGGCCTATCGTGGACATCGAGGAGAAGGAATATCTGGGTTATCAGAGCCAGGGGAGACAGTCAGTGAAAATACAGGAAACTTTCTAGCAACAATCAGACTTTTGGCCAAATATGATGACATCTTAGCAAAACACTTGCAGAGAGGGAAAGAGAAACCAAAAAGTGTCACCTACTTGTCCAACAGAATTCAAAACGAAATAATCAATCTTCTTGGTGAAACTGTCAAGAAAAATATAATTTCCGAAATTAAGGACGCAAAATATTTTAGCATAATGCTGGATTCAACTCCAGATGCTGGTTTAGCTCACTGAGCTAAATCGCTGGCTTTTAAAGCAGACCAAGCAGGCCAGCAGCACGGTTCGATTCCCGTACCAGCCTCCCCGGACAGGCGCCGGAATGTGGCAACTAGGGGCTTTTCACAGTAACTTCATTGAAGCCTACTCGTGACAATAAGCGATTTTCATTTCATTCATTTCAGATATTGCCCATGAAGATCAGGTTTCTGAAATTCTGCGTTACGTTCATATTGATGAAAACAGAAAAGTAGAAATAAAGGAGACATTTCTGGGATTTTTTTCAAGTCAACAAGAAAGATGCAGTCAGCCTGGTAAATAAAATTCAGGAAAAATTGGAAGAAGACAAAATTTCCATGAATGACTGTCGTGGTCAAGCATATGATAACACAGCAGTTATGGCTGGAGTGAGAGGAGGTGTTCAACAAAAAATTCTTGAAGTTAACCCAAAAGCTGTGTTTGTGAACTGCGAGAACCACAGCCTCAATTTGTCCTGTGTCCATGCAAGTGAGGTGCAACCTGTTGTTGTTACATTTTTTGGCATTCTAGAAAAACTCTACTTTTTTTTCTTCATCTACTTCTCGTTGGGAAGTGTTAAAATCATTTGTCACTCGGACTGTGAAAAGACAGTGTGACACAAGATGGAGTTCCAGCCATGATGCTGTGCAAGTAATCCATGAAGAGTGTGACAACGTTATTGCAAGCCTTCAACACCTGCTGGAAGGAGAATTTTCAAGGGAAACTAAATCTGATGCAGGATCGCTACTGAACTCTATTCAACAGTTCCCGTTTATAGCTTTATTAAATTTTTGGTACTCAGTTTTATCATCAGTGGATAAAGTCTCAAAACGTTTGCAGGATCCGAAAATGGGGTTCCATGAAGCTTCTTGTGATCTGAGAGGACTTATTCATATCTTGAATTTGAAGAATGACGAGATTATCCACAATGCAATAGATTTAGCCAATGAATATTGTCAAAATTGGGGAATACCAATTGCACGAACAAGGAGAAGAAGAATAATGCCTGGAGAGTCAGCAAGAGATAGTGGACTGACGGCACAAGAAGAAATGAATAGAGTAATGGTAGAGATTGTGAACAGATTAAAAACTGAAATTGAAGACCGCAGTGTCCGTCTTCAAAGACTCAGTGACCGATTTTCTTTTCTTCTGAACTTGAATTCAGGAGTGATTGAAGATGAACAAGAGAGAAATTAAAAAAGGAATGTTCAGACTTTGCAAATTATTATGACAATGATGTGGTTGCAATATATGACAAAATTATTGATTTTGTGATGCTCCTTCGAGCTGGAGGGAATAGAGTTCCCCCTGATCCTAAAGATGCTCTGGAGTCTTTACTGCAGTATGGGAGGGATGTCTTTCCGATGCTGTGTGTTTCATGCAGATTACTGCTTACAATCGCATTTTCAGTCGCAAGCTGTGAAAGGTCATTTTCAAAACTGAAATGAATAAAAACATATCTGAGGTCTTCTATGTCACAGGAGCGACTGACCAACCTGGCTTTAATAAGCATTGAAAAAGAATTTCTCACAGCTGATGTAAAAAGTGAAGTAGTTCAGGTGTTTTGTGACAGGAGGTATCATTTGGGGAAAAGAACTTAATAAATTTGATTGATTTATATTAAAATCGAATAAAGCGTTTATTTCATGTTTCATCTGTGTTTATATATTCAAAATGTTTTCCTTTCTCAAAATATTTCTCAGTATATTAGGCCTTATACTTGAGTCCTAGGGGCATACAATCAAGATTTGCCCCGGGCATCACCAGACCTCTGCACGCCACTGCGTGCACCGCAGAGGTGAATATCCACCGGCTCCCTCCCAGATGATTTTTCCCATGTGTAGTTCATGCCAGAATGATGAGACTTCCCTCTCGCTGACACATGTCCTTTCTTCCACAGGATCTCCATCGGATGGTGCCGACCCATCTAGAGTGGCCCCTCCCCCTGCTGTCCTCGAGATCACCTCGGAGGAGAGCTTCAAAGATGCCACCATCTCCCACAGTCCAAAGATGTGCAGGTTTGGCGGATTGGCCATGCTAATTCGCTCCTTAGTCTCCAGAGGTTGGGTGGATTATGGGGATAGGGCCGGGGGGCATAGTGTGCAGACTGAATGGGCCGAATGGTCTCTTTCTTCACTGTAGGGATTCTGTGGGCTATTGTCCCCACAGGAAAGACAAAATATTCAAGTTGACCAGAACAGGCGTTCGGCCCGACCTCGGGCGTGAGGCTGGACAAGTGCAGGAGGGAGAAAGGAACGGGATATGTTGATCGGATAAGATGAAGAGGGGTGGGAGGAGGCTCTGTATGCTGCATGAACATAAAAGGTGGGTCAGTGGGTCACAAGGCCTGTTTCTGTGCATCAAACTTTGCGTATTCAATTTTTAAAACCTGCGCTGGAACAGGAATGAATGAAGTGAAAAGCCAAACAGACTGTAAACTGGATATTGCCACTTAATATATTCCTGGCTGGATTTTGAGAGCTACTTTACAAAGGCAACCTGTAAGACCCCTGCTGCCTCTCCATTCAGAATCGCACTTTCTGCTGTGGAATTGCTCAGTGCAGGATATAAACCTCTTTGATGTGCCTTTGTGATTCGCCAGCCCTCGGGCATAAAGAATGAGCATTTCAACTCAGGCCTTTAGAAATCCCAACCTCATCATGGGTTTAAAAAAAAAAGTAAGCCCTCCTCCGTCCCTTCCATCAGCAGGGCCCCCCGCTCCTCCTTCGTTTTACACCTCTTTCATGCATTGCTTGCCAAATATAATGACGGCCTGGTTTGGTGCTGTGCACTTTTCTGACCTCCTGCCCACCAGCATTTGAAGCTGCCTTCGTTTGAGCAGAACTTTCTTTTTCCTGACCCTGCAACCCCTGCCACTGACTGGTGTGGAAGCACAACGCCAGCTGCCGTTGCTGAGAAAGTAGCCCACATCAAGGGCAGCACGGTAGCACAGTGGGTAGCACAGTAGCACGGTGGTTAGCACTGTTGCTTCACAGCGCCAGGTTCCCGGCTTGCCTCACTGACTGTGCGGAGTCTGCACATTCTCCCCGTGTCTCCGTGGGTTCCCTCCGGGTGCTCCGGTTTCCTCCCACAAGTCCCGAATGACGTGCTTGTTAGATAATTTGGACATTCTGAATTCTCCCTCCGTGTACCCAAACAGGCGCCGGAATGTGGCGACTCGGGGATTTTCACAGTAACTTCATGGCAGTGTTAATGTAAGCCTACTTGTGACAATAAAGATTATTTTAAAAAAGATCATATACTCTGCACATAATAATGATGTAACAGTAATTCTGAGCTGTTCCTGTGGATAAATTTAT
This sequence comes from Scyliorhinus canicula, assembly GCF_902713615.1. Classification (NCBI taxonomy): domain Eukaryota; kingdom Metazoa; phylum Chordata; class Chondrichthyes; order Carcharhiniformes; family Scyliorhinidae; genus Scyliorhinus; species Scyliorhinus canicula. Next base: position 5,905,065 of record NC_052162.1, on the reverse strand, counting down.
TCTGCGTGAACAGACGTGACCTCTCGAAACAAAATCTATGTCAAAGCATCTTCTGCTGTTCAAAATGTGACATTCAGGAAGCTTGATACCATGCAGGACAAAAGCAGTTCGCTTGACTGGAGCATCTTAAACCTTTATTCTCACACTCTGTGACTGAAGAGTTGACCATCCACTGGATGGAGTGCAGCAGCTGGCTAGGGCTTCCTAACAGGCACCCCCCAAGCCAGCTACTTCTCCAACTCAGATGGACAAGGGTAGCAGGCACAGCACAACAGTACAACAGTGACAGCACTTCAAAAGTACATCATTGGCTGTAAAGTGCTTTCGAACATCTGGTAGCTATGAAAGGTGCTCCATAAATGAACCCGATCAAATCCAAGTTCCCCTCCATGACAACACTGACCTCCTTTACCCTGTGCTTGACTGAAACATAGAACCATAGAATCCCTACAGTGCAGAAGGAGGCCACTCGGCCCATCGAGTCTGCACCAATCCTCTGAAAGAGCACCTGAAAGTCCACTCTCATGCCCCACCCCCGTAACTCCACCTGACCTGCACACCTTTGGACACGAATGGACCATTTAGCACAGCCAATCCACCTAACCTGCACATCTTTGGACTGTGGAAGGAAACCAGAGCACCCGGAGGAAACCCACGCACACACGGGGAGAACGTGCAGACTCCGAACAGTCACCTGAGGCCGGAATTGAACCCGGGGTCCCGAGAGCTGGGAGACAGCAGTGCTAACCACTGTGCCACCGTGCTGTTAATTTAATCCTTACCTTCCCTGGAGGTGAACTGGGCACCATTGTCACAGACTAATGTTTTAGAAAATTCCTTACACAGCAAACGTGGCTAATGCTGCTGAGAGGATTCGATGCGGCTCTCAAGTCCAACATCCTCCTGGTGAAAGGGAACTTTGAATTGTAGACTGCAATTATGAGATACCATTCTTGATTGTGTGGCAATAAATCAGCTCCCACAGTGTGCCATGGTGTAGGTGGTACTTCACTAATTATCATTTCATATCTCGTTTCTTTTTTTAAATTTAGATTACCCAATTATTTTTTTTCTATTAAGGGGCAATTTAGCATGGCCAATCCACCTACTCTGCACATTTTTAGGTTGTGGGGGCGAAACCCACGCAGACACGGGGAGAATGTGCAAACTCCACACGGACAGTGACCCAGAGCCGGGATCGAACATGGGACCTCGGCGCCGTGAGGCAGCAGGGCTAACCCACTGCGCCACCCTGCTGCCCCATCATCTCATATCTCTGCTGTGTGTTTCTATTACATCACACATTGACACCATAGGATGGATTCTCCGATCCCGGACGAACAAAATCACGTTCGGCGACAAGGCGGAGAATCTCCGGTGACACCGAAATAGGGGGAGGCGCCAGTTTCGGGATGCTCCATGCCCTGAAAAGCGGCGTACTCTTGGAGTATCTGTTCCCGACCGGCCGAGTTCCCGACGGCGTGGGACACTTGTGTTCTCATATGTCGGGAACTCAACGTGGCGGCTCCGGACTCAGTCCAGCGCTGCCACAGTCGGGGGAGGGCTGATCCGCGGGCAGGGGGACTTTATTCTGGGCTGGGGACACTGTGGGGGGCGATCCAGGGTGGGCGAGCTGGCCGAAGGGGGGGACTATTTTTGCGGGAGGGGTCCATGGGCTGTGTCCGCCATGAAGCACGGTGTGACCGCTGCAGGCTGCCACCATGCACATGCGCGGCCATGGATTCGATCTGGAACACGCTTTCTGAAAGGTAGATGGAAGCAGATTCAATGATAGTTTCCATTTTTAAAAGGGAATTGGATGGGGAAAGATTTGCAGGGCTGCAGGAAACGTGAGGTTCTAACTCCATCTATAAGTTTGTTGACGACACGACCATAGTGGGCCGGATCTCGAATAACGACGAGTCCGAATACAGGAGGGAGATAGAGAACCTAGTGGAGTGATGCAGCGACAACAATCTCTCCCTCAATGCCAGCAAAACTAAAGAGCTGGTCATTGACTTCTGTAAGCAAAGTACTGTACACACCCCTGTCAGCATCAACGGGGCCGAGGTGGAGATGGTTAGCAGTTTCAAATTCCTAGGGGTGCACATCTCTAAAAATCTGTCCTGGTCCACCCACATCGACGTTACCACCGAGAAAGCACAACAGCGCCTACACTTCCTCAGGAAACTAAGGAAATTCGGCATGTCTACATTAACCCTTACCAACTTTTACAGATGCACCATAGAAAGCATCCTATCGGGCTGCATCACAGCCTGGTATGGCAACTGCTCAGCCCAGTACCGCACAAAACTTCAGAGAGTCATGAATACAGCCCAGTCCATCACACAAACCTGCCTCCCATCCACTGACTCCATCTACACCTCCCGCTGCCGGGGGAAAGCGGGCAGCATAATCAAAGACCCCTCCCACCCGGCTTCCTCACTCTTCCAACTTCTTCCGTCGGGCAGGAGATACAGAAGTCTGAGAACACGCACGAACAGACTCAAAAACAGCTTCTTCCCCACTGTCACCAGACTCCGAAATGACCCTCTTATGGACTGACCTCATTAACACTACACCCTGTATGCTTCATCCGATGCCAATGCTTATGTAGTTACATTGTATACCTTATGTTGCCCTATTATGTATTTTCTTTGATTCCCTTTTCTTCTCATGTACTTAATGATCTGTTGAGCTGCTCGCAGAAAAATACTTTTCACTGTACCTCGGTACACGTGACAATAAACAAATCCAATCCAATCCAATCCAAGGTGTAGTGAGTTAAGATAGTTCTTTGAAAGAACTGGCATGGGCGTGGGGGCCAAATGACCACCTTCTGTGCTGTACCACTCCATGATACTATCATCTGTTCTTGGTGGCTGCGCAGAATATAAACAGGGAAGACTTGACAGTGAGGGAGCTGGGTTATATTACAGGACAGAAACGATTATGGAAATAGAGTATAAACTTTCTGGTTCTGTCACAGCAAGTAAGAAATAGATCTGACACCACAACTAAGCCACAGGGTTTTTTAAACCACGGAGAGATTTGACAGAGTAAAGAGGGAGGGACAGTTCCTTCTGGAGTCAGTGAGGAGGTGCACGCCAATTTATAATTGCCGCTGAGAGAATCAGGAGGGTGAAATTCCTTCACACTTACATCTGCTGGAGCCTGGAATGTGTTACTCCAGACTCAGTGTGGGTGAGACTGTGGATAAATCAGTGGGAGATACAGAACCAAGAGTAGGGCGTGTGAGGCAGCCTGAATTTGTGTTGGATTTGTCCAGCAGAGGGGCAGCACAGGCAGAATGGCCTCTCTCTGATGGTGAAACGCCTACAGTTTTCAACATTTGTCGATGTGGTTTGTTGTCCTGCATCAGGTTCTGTATGTAAAATATTTGTTATTGAGCCTTTCGCAGTCTCATAGCATCTCAAAGTGTTTCACGGCCAATGATTCACTTTTAAAGTGCAGCTAGCCAGCAGTGTATGGGTGGTATTGCCAACAGAGCTCCCTGTCAATAGTGGAAGTATTCTGGATTAGAACTGCCTTAAAGGGGTTTCTGTGCAATGCTTTGGCTCCTGCAATCTTCTCCTGGCAAGCTTCAGCTTGTGGAAGGCTTCAAATGCGATCAGCCTGATTCTATTTTTTCTGGCCACAGATTTAGAAGCAATATTATATTCCTGACAGCATGCTTACAGATCATGGGTTCCCTCACACAGTTGTGGGTGCATGAGCAGCGTGCGGACTGCAGTAGTTCAAGAAGACAGCCCTTCACCACCTATTTCTCAGGGCAACTAGGGACTGGGCATTAAAGGTCAGTCTTGACTTCCGGTGGTGACCATGAGCTGAGCAGTCACACGAAATACAGCGCTCTCCTGGGAATTTCTCAATGCTAGCCACTGCGCCACCGTGCCGCCCTGCAATAGACCTTCTGAACCCGTCAAAAGGGCACCAAAAGAACGAAAAGGTTCCCCAACTTAACCCCCACTTACTTGCTGAATTCTCCCTCTGTGAACCTGAACAGGCGCCGGAATGTGGCAACTAGGAGACAGGAGTCCCGCGGGGCGACGGTGCGGGACCTGGACAAATCGCCCACCGACCAGGATGTGTGGATCGCCTCGCTGGAAGCCGAGGTGGCAAGGTTGGCGAGTGCCCAGAAGGCACGAAAGGGGAAGGTGGATGACCCCGTAAACAGGCCCTGTTGACAGAGCCTGCGAATTATTGGGTTACTGGAGGGTGCAGAGGGCAGGAACCGCACTTTTTAAAAGCAAGGTGCACTTCCGCATGTTGCACTCAGCAAGACTATGGGTCACACAGCGATAAAGAACTTTATTTCAACATATCAGAGGAAGTGAACAGGTCTCAACAAAAAAGCGGACTCGGGAGAAACAGTGAGGGAAAACTAAGAACTAGGGAGGACTTACACGATCTAAGGGGGGAGAGGGAGCAACTGTACTTAGGCACGTGGAGTAGGCAGGGGGGAAATCAGACGGGTTGGGTACAAAAAGACCCGTTTTCAGGGAGGAGCCATCACACTAGTGAGCAGGCTGGTGCATCGGAGTAAAATTGGGGTGGGGGGGGAAGGAAACGACAGAGGGAGGGGAATTAAGCACCAAACCAGGGAGGGGGCAGTCGGCAAGAGGCAACGGGAGGAGCGGTGTAGGCAAGGGGAGTAACAGGGGTACGGGGAAAGAGAAGAGGGCCTACACGGGCAGAGGGAGTCAAGGGGGAAGGTTGGACTGAGATGGGGGTGGGGTTAGGGTGGAAAGGTAGAATGCTGGTTGCAACAGGTCACATGTGGAGTCAGTTGGAAAGAAGAAGGCGATGGTGGCCATCTTGGATGGACCATAAACAAAAGGAAATCCCGGGGTGCAGGGGCACGTCTACGAGGTAAGTATAGGTGATCCCACAGGAGGGGGCACAGAAACCACCCATCAGAATAGTCAGCTGGAACGTGAGAGGACTTAACGGACCAGTGAAAAGATCCAGAGTCTTCGCCCATCCCAAAAGTCTGAAGGCTTGCGTGGTCTTTCTTCAGGAGACAAATTTAAGAGAGAAGGACCGACTGAGGGTGAGGAAAAGCTGGGTGGGACAGACATATCAGGTGTGCTTCAACATCAGGGCGAGGGGGTGGCCATACTGTTTAACAAAAGGACAACCTTTACAGCGACAAACACTGTAACGGACCCAGGACGATGATACTTAATGGTTAGTGAGGCTCTAGAAGGGGATCCCAGTGGTACAAACTGGGAGGACGGCGAGTTAATTTAAAAAACCATCACGGAGATCCCCAACCTCGACTACCAACAGCTAATCATGGGACAGTAAGGGACCTGGACGTAGATGGTGGAGTAGTGATCCTGGGGAAACTAACAGAGAAGTTCCAGCTCCCAAAAGGGAATGAGCTCCAATACTTACAACTGAGGGACTTCATCCGCAAGGAGCCCGCAACGTTTCCCCAAGTTACAGGGACACATCCTACTGGACAGACTCTTAGCGACGGGCACATTAGGGGACGGCAAATGCGCCATGTACAGATGAATGTTAGAAGAAGTTAGGGCCCCACTGGATAGGACACAAGAAAGATTGGGAGAGGATCTGGGCATGGAGAGAGTGGGAGGTATCTGGATCGAGGTACTACATGGGGTGAACTCAACCTGAACCTAGACTGTGGAGGCCAAATCACTGAGTGTCTTTAAGACAGAGATCGATAGGTTCTTGATTAATAAGGGGATCAGGGGTTATGGGGAGAAGGCAGGAGAATGGGGATGAGAAACATATCAGCCATGATTGAATGGCAGAACAGACTCGATGGGCCGAGTGGCCTAATTCTGCTCCTGTGTCTTATGGTCTGATGTCTTGTGGTCTCCTCACAGGGCTGAGCCTAGCGCAAGGAAAGTTCATGTACAGGGCGCACCTGGCCTGGACACGCATGAGCGGCTTCTTCCCGGAGGTGGAGGATAAATGGGAACAATGTCAGGGAGGTCCCACCAACCACACCCACATGTTGTGGTCCTGACTCAAGCTTCTCGGGTTCTGGACCACCTTCCCAGAGGCCATGTCCAATGTCGTCGGGGCGAGGGTGGATAATTTCTCTTCACGAGCTGAGATTAAAATGATAACCAATGCTTACAGCTGTGAAGCATTTGTCTGTTATCCACGTGAGTTACGAAATTGCTCATTTCTTCTTCCCTGAGGGAAACAGCTTTATTCAGTTTCATCAGGGAATCTCTTTCCTCCTCCTGCTTTCACCTCCCCAGTGACCCAAACCCGGATGGGAAGCAAAACCAGGAGCCCCGCTGGACTATGTGGGCACCTATCCTTCTTCCTCTGCCTTCGAACAAACTTCAAAGCTGCTGAAGCTCTTTAAGTGATTGACCATAAATCAAGATTATTAATGCCGTCAGCAAAAGTTTGAACTAGTTTAAGTATGTCCCAAATTTCTTTGATTGGTGTCAAAGCAAGTTAAGACCTCACTTACAGAAATGGTTCAAACTTTGTCTGTAGCTGACTAGCTAACGCCCATTCACTGCATCCACCCGAAAATCCATCTGCTACATTTGCACTGACATCTTTATGACGACCACCTTAGTGGCGGAGGCTGTCATCCATTTTAGCTGTACTCTTACAACCTCTCTCACCGCAGGTCCCTCTAAAATCCATGGCTGTTGTTTCCTCCTCCTCAAAATTCCAAAGCCCATCTCTCTCTTCTGCTCCGCCAGGCAAAATGAGATATTTTCTGCATCCGAATTGCTGCATCAATGCAAGTTGTTGCCAGGTGGAAATTGAACATAATTCACGAGGCCCCCAAGCAGTGGCACTCTACAGGAGTTCTGGTCGACGCGGTGATGTTGGGTAGGAAAGCTTGAACATAGTTTGTGTCTGACTGAGCTGTTGTCGGCAGCTGTCCCTCCAAATCGAGGACGACATCTGTCAGGCCTGATGGGTCTTTCGCTTTTGCCTGAATCTGGTGCACAGTTGGTTTGCACATGGATTTGGTGGTTGGCAGCTGGATTCAGTGGCATGGTGGACCATGACAACAGGGATCGCTTCCCCGTCGCAGGAGATGGTGACGCAGTGGTATTGTCACGGGACTGGTAATCCGGAGACCCAGGGTCATGCCTTGGGGACCTGGGTTCCAATCCCATCATGGGGCAGATGAAATTTGAATTCAATCGAAATTTGGAATTAAAGATCGAAGTGTGACCATGAAACCATTGTTGTAAAGACCACCAGGTTCATGAATGCCCCTTAGGAAAGGAAATCTATCTTCCTTACCCGGTCTGGTCTACATGTGACTCCAGACCCACAGCAATTTGATTGACTCTTAACTGCCCTCTGAAAGGACCGAATAAACCATTCAGTTCAATGGTAATTAGGGATGGGTAACAAAGCGAGTTCCAGGCACCCACTATCCTCTGGGTAAAAAAACTTACCTCGTACATCTCCTCTAAACCTTGCCCCTCGTATCTTAAACCTATGCCCCCTAGTAATTGACCCCTCTACCCTGGGAAAAAGCCTCTGACTATCCACTCTGTCTATGCCCCTCATAATTTTGTAGACCTCTATCAGGTCGCCCCTCAACCTCCGTCATTCCAGTGAGAACAAACCGGGTTTATTCAACCTCTCCTCACAGCTAATGCCCTCTTTACCAGGCACCATCCTGGTAAATCTCTTCTGCACCCTCTCTAAAGCCTCCACATCCTTCTGGTAGTGTGGCGACCAGAATTGAACACTCTACTCCAATTGTGGCCTAACTAAGGTTCTATACAGCTGCAACATGACTTGCCAATTCTTATACTCAATGCCCCGGCCAATGAAGGCAAACATGCCGTATGCCTTCTTGACTATCTTCTCCACCTGTGTTCCCCTTTCAGTGACCTGTGGACCTGTACACCTAGATATCTCTGACTGTCAATACTCTTTTTGTTAATCTTTTTCTTTACATTTCCCATATTTATAAACAGTTGTATATATACACATCACATTTTTCTCGCCCGAGCTAATTTTCTTTATTATACAGAGAGGTTTAGTTTGTCCTTCGTAGCACAGTGGTTAGCATTGTGGCTTCACAGCTCCAGGGTCCCAGGTTCGATTCATGGCTTGGGTCACTGTCTGTGCGGAGTCTACACGTTCTCCCCGTGTCTGTGTGGGTTTCCTTCGGGTGCTCTGGTTTCCTCCCACAGTCCAAAGATGTGCGGGTTAGGTGGATTGGCCATGAGAAACCGCCCTTAGTGTCCAAAAAGGTTAAGTGGTGGTTGCTGGGATAGGGCAGATACGTGGGCTTGAGTGGCTTGCTCTTTGTAAGGGCTGGTGCAGACTCGATGGGCCGAATGGCCTCCTTTTCACTGTAAATTCTATGATTTTATGAAATTACCCTCTGTGCATTTCGTTGCCCTCTGGATCGGTCTATAGTTCCCCCTCTTCCCTGTTGTCCCCCCCTACCCCCTCCCCACCCCCTCCATCCCTGGCTTCGGGTTTATTCAACCTCTCCTCATAGCTAATGCCCTCCATACCAGGTAACATCCTGGTAAATCTCTTCTGCACCCTCTCTGAAGCCTCCACATCCTTCTGGTAGTGTGGCGACCAGAATTGGACACTATACTCCAAGTGTGGCCTAACTAAGGTTGTATACAGCTGCAACATGACTTGCCAATTTTTATACTCAACTTTGGTCCTCTCCATCCTGTCGTCCATCCGGTGGGATAACCCCGGATATGGGGAGGCACCTCATATGATCAGTGTGGCCGAGAAGGGCCATAGTGCATTAGCAGCCTGGTGGACGCCAGCTGTCACTTCACCTTGGCAACCTCTTCTTGTGGTACCCTCCATGCCCAGTCCTGTTTTTTTTAAGGAGTGATACAGACGGTTGCCAACTACGGGATGAATTTGCCATAATAATTTACAAAGCCGAGGAGCGACCATACTTTGGTTGTATTCTGAGGTGTGGAGGGCTGCTTGATGGCTCGTACCTTTCCCTCCATTGGGTGCAAGCCATCCTTGTTCACCCAGTAGCCTAGACATGTAACCTCTTTTGTATGAAAAACACACTTGCCCCTTTTTAGGTGGACGCTTGCCTGAGCAAACTGGACTTCCTCTCAATTATTCAGTTGGTCCTTTTCAGTGGCCCTGGTGACCAGGACACCATTCAACTAAACTGCCACCCATGGAAGCCTTTGAAGGATGCTCTCCATGACCGCACAGGCAGACGCTACACCAAATGGAAGTCTGGTATATTAGTAAGAATCCCTATGAGTATTGATGGTCACAAACCTTCTGGATGCCACGTTTATCGCCAACTGGAGGTATGCGTGGCTCATGTCTAATTTTGAGCGGTGGCGTCCAGCCAACTTCGCATGGAGATCCTCCATGCGCGGCAGCGGGCACCCGACCAACCCAGAGGCCTTGTTCAACGTTATATTGTAATCGGCAAACAGGCGGACGGTTTAGTCCAGGTTTAGCACTGGGTCTACAGGTGCTGCCCACTCCACAAATGGCACGGTTGAATAATTCCCAGTCTTTCCAGCCGGTTGAATTTATCATTCACCTTCATCAACAAGGCATAGGGAACTGGGCAGGACAGAGAATACTTCCATTGGACTTCTGGATCCAAGTAGATTTTGGCCAAGGCACCCTTTATTTTTCCCAGGCCATCCTGGAAATCTCCGGCTATTTCCATAGGGCTTTGAACAAACCCCAGTGCCCACCTTATAAACCTGCTGCCAGTCCACAGCCCAACAGAATGGGCGCGGACCCTGGTACCACTATCAACGGCAAAGGGCTGGAATGCCACTGGAGTTGTCGCCGTGCCCACGGTGGACAATGGTTCTCCCATGTGCAATTCCAAACGTGCCTCAGTGCCCCCAGGACCAGGCGTTGGATTCCTGTCTGGACTTTCTGGTACGTCTATGATCGTATGACTGACATAGCAGCCCCAGTTTTAATCTCCATTTCGAGAGGGTGGCCATTGAGATCACCTCTCTTCCTTCGAAATTACAGAGAATACAGGGACAGTGTGCCTGGACAGTGATTTTGATGGGGGCTCTTCTTGGTGGGGAGATGCAGTTTAGCTACTTGCACTCATCCTCGTCGGGTCTTGCCAGGTGTACAGCCCTGGTTCTGGATGGGCGTGACCCATGACCAGGGCAGCACTTGTTGGTGGATCTGACGTTCCTGGTCCCCACAGGTTCCCCCGACCACAGGTGCAGCACCGCTGTGAATCCTCCTCCTGGGATTCAGAGGAGATGTCTCACCGGGCTGGGGAGGCCCTAGGCCAATGGATCTGGCCCTGACGTTGTTCGGGCAGTGGCTGGATCTCAGAGGCTTTACTCTTAGGGGGCATTGTTCACCTAAACGGGAGGACATCCTTCACTGTTTACCTCCATATCTAGCGAACCCTGGAGCTCCTGGACTCCATGTTTTCACGAGAGAGGGCTATCTCTGAGGCCCTTTAGAGGTTCAAAGATCGTTTAGCCAGCAACTTACGCTGGGTCACCATATTGTTGATTCCGCACACAAGGCCTTCCCTCAGCATCTCCAGAAAGGATGGCCCATAAACGCAATAGCGGGCCAGCTTGGGTAAGCAGGCCAAAAGGTCTGCGGCTGACTCCCCTGGTGTCCTTCCAGCCAAGTTGAACATGTACCTTTGGACAATTACCGATGGTTTGGGGTCATAATTGACCACCACAAGTACTGCCAGTTTGTCAATGATTTAGAATCTGGGGTCACAAGGTAGGTCAGGGTCCTGGTGGCATTAACGTTACAGGGTCCACAGGGGGTCAGGAGTATCTTCCAATGGTTTTCACCTGAAAAAAGTAACGCATTTGCTCAGTGCACTGGGCCCAGTCTGCTACACTCTCCTCAAAGGTATTCAGTATCTTGAAGTGCGGCATTCTAAAATTTGTTCTGAGCTTGAACCCCTGTAGTGAGATTCAGCCGTGGTCCGGGCACCCAGAGTTTCAGCTTGTAGTACCGTTTTTCCTCGTCGCCAATATTACAATCACCGGAGTCCCGGGAAGGATTTAAACAGAGGTTTATTCACCAAGTAAATACAATGCCACCAATGCAAAGCGGCCGGGGGTATATCAAGTCCCAACCAGGACCATCTGAAGAAGCTGGTTCCCTTCCTGGCCGGCTTTTATTGTGAACAAGCTGTTCGCCTTCACCCCTCAGAGGGGGAGCTCGAATTCCACGGGTCCCCACGGGGAGATCAATCAGGTCATCCCTGTGGGTCTCGTATGTTACAGTATTTTGTTTAACAGAAATGTCTCTTTAAACTCTGTGTGGAGTGCATCAAATGCACTTAGTTTAAACAGTACCAAGGAGTGAGAAATTTAACAGATGCCACATTTAGTAGATGCAAAAGATGTGTCCAAAGATGAGCAGGTTAGGTGGATCGGCCATGCTAATATTGCCCAAAGGTTTGGTGATGTTACAGGGATAGTGGAGGGGGATTGGGGCCAGGTAGGGTGTAGCAAGGCCCGTTGCAGACTCGATGGGCCGAATGGCACATTCCGCGCTGTAGGGATTCTATGATTCTATGAAAGATCCTACGACACTACTTCAAAGAAGAGCGGGAACTTACCCCTTGGTATCCTGGCCAACATTTGCATCTCAATTAAAATCACAACACCATATCTGGCATATATTATGACATTGCTGTTTGTGGGAGCTTCCTGGGCTCAAATCTGCAGCTACATTACAGCAGTGCGCTTTGGAAATATATCATTGGCTGTGGAGTGCTCTGAGGTGTCCTGATGTTGTGAAGGGCGCTACATAAATGCAAGTCCGTTTCCTTTTCCCTTTCCGATCGTAGATGATGGGTACAGTCATCATTCGGGGCTGGTTTAGCTCTGGGGCTGGTTTAGCTCACAAGGCTAAATCGCTGGCTTTGAAAGCAGACCAAGCAGGCCAGCAGCACGGTTCGATTCCCGTACCAGCCTCCCCGGACAGGCGCCGGAATGTGGCGACTAGGGGCTTTTCACAGTAACTTCATTGAAGCCTACTTGTGACAATAAGCGATTTTCATTCATTCATTTCATTTCATTTCATTCCCCAGCCCAGCAGACCCAGTGCAAGTCAGCCATCTCAGCATCGCCGAGACAGGCGAGTTAAAGCTGCCTGCCAAAGTCTCACGTCCAGCAGTTTTCTCAAGAGAACTATCAACCGGCCCTGTCAGGGTGTGAAACACAGGAGGAAACGAAAAGGAATATAAACTTGGAAAGCAGCTGCATTAGATATGGAGAAAAAGAAGAGGAATAAACATCTCAAGCATGAAATAATTTAACATATCTTTATTGCGATTTGCGATACGGAAGAAAGCCACACCAACATGTCCAAATTCTGAAATTAATTTGGAAATCTAATCTGTAATGAGGGAGAGGGCTTCCTGTTTTTCTCACAGGTTTAGTGTCTCTGACTAATACTTAAATCAACTGCTCAAATCTCCTTTAGTTCGGATTTTCTCTGAGATATTTGAGAAGCCTCCGGTCTTTGTTAATGGTTTTCTTTCTAATCCCACAAAGGTCTCCACTTGTAATATCATACCAACTCTGAGAGCAAGTCGTCATTTCATGGCTTGTTGGGACTTCCACTTAATTACCAGCCACGTTTTTTGACATGTTGTTCCTCCCACTGAACCGCCAACTCCCAAGTTCAAACTACCGAACGCCGTGAGTACAAAGAGGAGTTCAGACAAAAACAAAAATGTCACGGCCGGTTGGCATGAACTAAATAGATTCTTTTACTCAATTCGTTGGTTAAAAAAAAATTCGAATGAAGATTTTTTTATTTCGCCATTTGTCTCGTGTTATTGTTGCGCCGGAATAACCAGGCGAGAGGCAAAATGGGTTCTGTTGTCACAATTTAAGAATGGCTAAAGGGAAACACAGCTGAGTGGCAGGTGATGGTGTATGTGCAGCTACGTCTGTGGTCTGAAGCATCGGGGAAATGTACAGACCGAGGATTTGTTCTAAAGAAAGTAAACGACTGTACGATCAAAAAGATAAAGACCTGGGGGGGGGGGGCGATTCTCCGAGCCCCGCGCCGGGCCGGAGAATCGCCGCAACCACGCCACGACGCCCTGATGCGGCGCGTGATTCTCCGAGGTGCAGAGAATCGGCGGCATTTGCGGTGGCGCGTATGACGCGGCCGCTGGAATTCTCCAGCCCGGATGGGCCGAGCGGCCGCGTGGATACGACAGAGTCCCGCTGGCGCCGTTCACCCCTGGTCGCTGCCGGTGGGAACTCTGCGCGAATGGTCGGGTGGCAGCCTGTGGGGGGGGCTTCTTCACCGGGGGGGGGGCCTCCGATGGGGTCTGGCCTGCGATCGGGGCCCACCGATCGACGGGCCGGCCTCTCCCCCCCTCCCGCAGGCCTACTTCCCTGCGCGGCCGGCCCCTGAACACCGACGTCATGTTGAGTGGGGGTCGGCGTGCTAAAGAAGTCCCCCGCGCAAGCGCGGGTTGGCGCGGCGCCCATTTGGCACCAGGAAAGGAGGCTGGAGCAGCGTGACCCACTCCAGCTCCATGCTGGCCCCCTGTGGGGGACAGAATAGGTCATACCCGGGCCCTTGGTCTCCATCTCGGAGAATTGTGCCCTATGTCTCCGAGTTTAAGGCAGAGGTTCAGAGTACGTGTGAGATACTTTGAACCACCAGCACGCGCCCTTCTGTCACAGATGGATTTTGGACACAAATCAGTGACTATCTAGATATATGTCTGAGGGGCTGAATGGCCTACTGAAGAGAAATTGGGCACACTGTGCCTGAATTCTCTAAAATTTCAAAGAGAGGTGATCTCAATATGGCCTACCAAATACTGAAAGGGATAGTCAGGGTCAATGCAGGTAAGATGTTTTCCCTCGGTTGGGGAGTGTAGAACCGGGGTCATCATTTCAAAATAAGGAGAATGCCGCTTCGGACAGAGATGAGGAGAGGTTTCTTTACACTCAAAGTTGTGAATCATTTATATAGATTGTAAATAGCTGGGGCCTAAGGACCAAAGCCTGTGGCACCCCACTAGTTACATCTTGCCATCCAGATGTTACTACAGGGGTGCCACAGGGTTCAGGGTGCTTGGGCCCCAGCTGTTTACAATCTATATAAGCGACTCGGAAACAGGGATGGAGGGTTCGGGTTCTATAGCCAAATTTGCAGACAACACAAAAATAGGTGGGACAGTAAGTTGCAATGAAGAAATAAGAACCTTACAAATGGATTGAGATAGGTTAATAGAGTGGGCCAAGATGCGGCAGATGGAGTTTAAGGCAGATAATTGTGAGGTCAAACATTTTGGTCGGAAATAGGGAAGGTAACTTATTGTCTAAGTGGTGGGAGACTTTGTGGTGGTGGTGGGGGGGGGGCATTGCAGAGGGACCTGAGGGCCCTCGTTTATCAGTCACAAAAAACTAGCACGCAGATGCAGCAGATAATAAAGAAAACGAATGGAATGTTGGCATTTATAGCTAAAGGAATAGAATATACAAGGCTAATATACGAGGCATTGGTGAGACCGCACCTAGAGTATTGGGCACAGTTTTGGTCCCCTTATTTGTGGAAAGATGTAGTGGCATTGGAGGCAGTTCAGAGGAGGGTCAGTAGGTTGATTCCAGAGATGAGGGGTTTGTCGTATGAGGAGAGATTGAACAGTTTAGGCCGATACTCTAGAGTTTTGAAGAATGAGGGGAGATCAAATTGGGATATACAAGTTGATAAAAGGTGTGGATAAAGTAGCCGTGGAACTGATGCTTCCTCTTGTGGGGCATTCTATTTTTTTTTTTTATTTATTTTTAAAAAAATTTTTAGAGTACCCAATTATTTTTTCCAATTAAGGGGCAATTTAGCGTGGCCAATTCACCTAACCTGCACATCTTTGGGTTGTGGGGGTGAAACACACGCAGACACAGGGAGAATGTGCAAACTCCACACGGACAGTGACCCAGGGCCGGGATTCGAACCCGGGTCCTCAGCGCCGTAGACAGCAATGCTAACCACTGTGCCACCATGCTGCCCTTGTGGGGCATGCTAATCTGAGAGGTCATAATCTTAGAATAAGAGGCAGCAAATTTAAACAGATTTGAGGAGAAGCTACTTCTCCCAAAGGGCTGTGAATCTGTGGAATTCGATACCCCAGCGTGCAGGGGATGCTGGGACAGTGAGGAGATAGACTGAGTTTTAACTGGTAATGGGTTGAATGGTTATGGAGAACGGGCAGGATGGTGGAGTTAAGGCCAGGATGAGATCAGCCATGATCATATTGAATGGTGGAGCAGACTCGAGATGCTGAAGTGCCTACTCCTGCTCCTAGTTCTTATGTTCTAACAAAGAACTATTCTGGCTGATTTCACCATTCAACTGTTGTTCTGTAGCACTGTAGGTAACAGCACCCCAAGCACAAACCTGAGGCTGGATTCTCCATTCCTGAGACTAAGTGCCAAATCCGAAGGATGATCCGTGGAGTTCCACAATGGGAAATTTGGTGCTAACCCCTCACCGGTACCGGAATTGCTGAGGTGCAAACACCCATGGATCATGCGGAAAATGGCCGGAGAATCGCCGGGTCCCGTGCATGTGCAGGGCTGACAAACTGCAGCTGTGTATGCCTACGGCCCGGCCGGTCGCACCAGAAACCATGGCACTGGCCATGCTAGACCGCGTACCCGCCCACCACGAACCCACAGCCCACCTCATAGCCACCCCCCACCATTCCCCCCCAGCCCTAGGAGCAGCCCCCCTGCCAGCGACACGGAACTCGGGCGAGTGTGGTGGCGCTGGACACGTGGCCCGCACCGTTGGGAACTCGGCCCATCGGAGGCGGTGTATCGCGGTGGGCTGGCTGGTGATGCTCCAACGGGCTTGCGATTGCACGCGCGCACGTCCCGATGATGCCGATTTGGCGGGGACGGAGCATCGCGAACCAGTATC
Organism: Scyliorhinus canicula; assembly: GCF_902713615.1. NCBI lineage: Eukaryota > Metazoa > Chordata > Chondrichthyes > Carcharhiniformes > Scyliorhinidae > Scyliorhinus > Scyliorhinus canicula. The sequence continues at coordinate 5,889,141 of NC_052162.1, read as the reverse complement.
AAACTGCCACGATTCCGGCGCCGGGAGCCATTCTCCGCCCGATTGACTTCCGCACTTCAGGGTGAAGACGTCCCACATTTTGAGACCCGTCAGCCATTCAGAGACCAGCAGTGCTCCAGCACTTGGGGCATATGATGCTGAATCATTTAGGTTTGGCCCAGGGTCTCACCAGGAGCCAAGCTGTCAGGCACTGGCAAGGTGTCAGCTGATGGTGGGATTTGAGAGACCGTGGGTTGAAGGCCTCAGTTGGTCCACACCATCTCCATTGCTAGTATAATTGTGGTGGGGACAGGGGCAGGTGGGAAAACAGCAGGCAGACCACCGGCTGGACTTAACAAGCCCCCCCGGCTTCAAATCAATCAGTGGGAGAGTGTTTAGTCCAGCCCTATTCATTACAAGTCATGATATAACCTCCCAGCAGCCCACCCATCAATGACTTCAGGCAGACAGTTCTATCATTACCATTTGTTTCAATCTTTTTTTTCAATGAAAAGTTTCTTACTGCCTGAGTTGTCTGGAGGTTTGAGAGAGTGTGGTTAGAACCTTGGCAATTTAGCATGTTCAATCCACCTACCCTGCACATCTTTGGGTTGTGGGGGCAAGACCCACGCAGACACGGGGAGAATGTGAAAACTCCACACGGACAGTGACCCAGAGCCGGGATCGAACCTGGGACCTCAGCACCGTGAGGCAGCAGGGCTAACCCACTGCGCCACCGTGCTGCCGCATAGGACTCTTTTTAACGAGACTCTGTGGACTGTTAGCTCTTTCAGTAAAGGTTGTCTGCTGTAAGTGCTCCATTACGTAAGCTTTGCCCCACCTTCAACACATTAGCTAACACAGTATTGTCAGTCGACACTTTGGTTCTCTATCCAACTGTGGTGATGTTGCCCCTTTCAGGGGGCGTGTTCCATGGACCACATGTCCGGTAGAGGTTCAGTCAATGAAGCTGGCCAATGGAGAGTTTACGATGGGCCCTGGGAGCAGGACCCTGGGCAGTGTGGACCAGGGAGCTGGAGTGTGAATACCTGTTGTATCGTGTTCTGTGCCTGTTATCAAACTGAATTTGCGGGGGGGGGGGGGGGGGGGGGGATTCAATTGCAGGTAAACTTAGAAAACCAAAATTAAAGGAGGAGGCAAGTTAGCGATGTGGCAGATGGTTACCAGAAAGTAAAGGTGAAGGACAGAGTGGCAGAATGTCTTTACACACCAAGGAATTATAAAAGAGTAGGGAAATTTGAAAATGGAACATATTTCAAAGTTTTGTATCAAAATACATAAAGCATTAGGAACAAAATTAATGAGTTAACACTGCAAATAGAGACAGATGGGTGTGATTTCATGGCGATTACTGAGACATGGTTACAAGGAGACCAGGGCCGGGATTCTCCCCTACCTGGCGGGCCAGGGGTCCCAGCGTGTTGGAGTTGCGTGAACCACTCTGGCACCGGCCGCCCCAAAGATGAGGAACTCTCCGCACCTTTAGAGGCCAGGCCCTCACATTGAGGGGCTAGGCCCGCGCTGGAGTGGTTCCCACTCCGCCGGCTGGCGTGAATGGCCTTTGGCGCCATGCCAACCGGGGCCGAAGGGACTTCGCCAGCCGGCGTAGGTCCGCGCATGCGCCGGAGCGTCAGCGGCTGCTGATGTCATCCTGGCGCATGCGCAGGGGAGGGGGTCTCTTCCGCCTCTGCCATGGTGAAGACCATGGCGAAGGCGGAAGAAAAAGAGTGCCCCCACGGCACAGGCCCACCCGCCGATTGGTGGGCCCCGATCGTGGGCCAGGCCACCGTGGGGGCACCCCCCGGGGTCAGATCTCCCCGCGCCCCCCCCAAGGACCCCGGAGCTCGCCCGCGCCGCCAATCCCGCTGGTCAGGTAGGTGGTTTAATCCACGCCGGCTGGAGAGGCCTGTCAGCGGCGGGACTTTGGCCCATCGCGGGCTGGAGAATTGCCGCGGGGGGCACGCCGACTGGCGCAGGGGGCCCGCCGACCGGTGCGGCACGATTCCCGCTCCCGCCGAATCTCGGGGGGCGGAGAATTCAGGACACTGCGGGGGCAGGATTGACGCCGCCCTAGGTCTGAGAATTGAATATCCAAGGGACTCAGTGTTTTGGAAAAATGGACTGAAAGGAAAAGGAGGTGTGCGTCCCATTCCTGGTGAGGAAAAGGATCACTGCTGTAATGAGAAATTATATAAGCACTGGAGATCAAGTTGTGGAATCAGTCTGGGTAAAAATAAGAAAAAGCGATGGGAAGAAGTCCCTGTTAGGAGTAATCAACAGGGTCCCCAATCAGTCGATCCGCAGTGGGATACATTATAAACGAGGAAATACTGAGAGCTTGTCAGAAAAGTATGGCAATGATCATGGTTGATCTTAATATGCACATAGACTGGATTAATCAAATTAGCAAGGGCAGCCTTGAGGGAGAGTTAGTTGAATGTATTAGAGGTTGTTAAACAATGTGTTGTAGAACCAACCAGGGAGCAGGCTAATCTGGATTTGGTATTGTGTAACGAGCAGAGATTAATTGGTGACTTCATAGTTAAGGATCCTATCATAGTGACCATAGTATGATAGAATTCAAAGTTCAGTTGGGGGTGAGAAAGTGGGGTCCCACACTAGTGTTCTGGAATTAAACAAAGGTTATCACATAGGCATGAGGACAGATTTGGCACAAGTAGAGTGGGCAGGAAGGCTAAAAGGTGGGACAGCTGATGAGCTGTGGCAGTTGTTTAAGGGGATACTCAATTCCTCACAACTAAAATATATCGCAGTGAGGAAGAAACACAGTAAGAGGGGTTAAAAACAACATCCATGGCGAAGCAAGGCGATTAAGGACATTATAAAGGCGAAAACTAAGGTACACCATGTTGCAACGGCCAGTGGCAGGCTGGAAGATTGAGAAACTTTCAAAAAGAAACTAAGGGTTACGTAAAAAGTAATAAAAAGAACAAAGGTAAATTACGAAAGAAAGCTAGAAAGTAAAATATCAAAAATGATAGCAAAAGCTTCTATAAGTAAATAAAAGGCAAAAGAGTCACTAAAGTGAATGTTGGTCCCTTGGAAGATGAAACCGGAGAGTTAATAGCGGGGACACAGAAATGGGGAGACACAAAATCAATATTTTGCCTCAGTTTTCACAGTGGAGGACACTTGTACCATCCCTATCGGAATGAGTAATTCAGAGATAGTAGAAAGGGTGGAACTTAGAATAATCAGCATCAACAGGGAAACGGTACTCAACAACCTCTTGGGATTGAGGGCAGACAAGTCCCCTGGGCCTGATGGTCTACATTCTAGGGTGTTAAAGGAAGTGGCAGTGAAGATAGTGGATCGATTGGTTAGAATATTTCAAAATTCCCTGGACACGGGAAAGGTTCCAGTGGATTGGAAAAATGTTAATGTCACGGCCTTATTCAAAAAGGGAGGGAGGCAGAATGTAAGAAATTGCGGACCAGTTATTTTAACATCTGTTGTTGGAAAATTATTAGAATCAATTATCAAGGAAGTACTATCAGGACATTTGGAAAGTCAAACCGCAATCCATCAAAGTCAGCATGGTTTTATAAAGGGTAAATCATGGTGACTAATTTGCTAGAATTTTTCAAAGATGTAACAAGCAAAGTGAATAATGGGGATCCTGTAGATGTAGTATATCTGGACTTCAGGAAGGCATTTGATAAAGTGTTGCTCAGAAGGTTAATTCACAAGGTCAGATCACATGGGTTTTGGGGTAATTTATTAGCTTTGACAAAAGACTGGCTGATGGACAGGAAACAGAGAGTATTTTTTTGGATGGCAAGATGGAACTAGTGGGGGTGCTTGGGCCCCAACTATTTACAATCTGTATTATTGACTATGAAATATGGATGGAGGGTACGATAGCCAAATTTGCAGATGACACTAAAATAGGTGGGACAGTAAGTTACAATGAGGAATAAGGAGCATTATTCTCCCCTCCCCAGCGGGCAGGGGGTCCCAGCGTAGCGGAGTGGCGCCAACCACTCCGGCATCAGGCCTCCCCAAAGGTGCGGAACGGCGCGAGCGGACTTTGGCTCCCCGCCGGCCGCCGCGAACGACCTTTCCGCCACGCCAGCCGGCGTGAACGGCTGACCGAAAGGCCTTCGCCGGCCGGCGTGAGGCCGCGCATGCGCCAGAGCATCAACGGCCGCTGACATCATACCGGCGCATGCGCGGTAGGGGGGGTCTCTTTCGCGTCTGCCATGGTGGAGGCCGTGGCGGCGGCGGAAGAAAAAGAGTGCCCCCACGGCACTGGCCTGCCCGCCGATCGGTAGGCCCCGATCGCGGGCCAGGCCACCGTGGGGGCATCCCCCGGGGTCCGATCACCCTACCCACCCCCCCAGGACCCCAGGGCCCGATCGCGCCGCCTGCTCCTGCCGCCACCAGAGGTGGTTTAAACCACGTCGACGGGAGAAGCCTGACAGCAGCGGGACTTCAGCCCATCGCGGGCCGGAGAATCGCCGCGGGGGGCCCGCCGACCGGTGCGCCCGCCGACCGGTGCGCCGTGATCCCCGTCCCCGCCGATTCCCGGGTGGCGGAGAATTCCGGCCATGGCGGGGGGGGGGGGTGTGGGATTTACAAAGGCCCCGGGCGATTCCCCGACCCTGCGGGGGGTCGGAGAATTCCGCCCAAGAACTTTACGAAGATATTTATATCGGTTAGGTGAGTGGGCCAAAATGTGGCAGATAGAGTTTAAGGTGGAGAAGTGTGAGGTCATCCATTTTGGTCGGAAAAATGGGAAGGCAACTTATTATCTAAATGGGGAGAGACTTCGGGGAGCTCCATTGCAGAGGGATCTAGAGCTCCTCGTGTATGAATCATAGTAAACTAGCATGCAGGTGCAACAGGGAATAGAGAAAGTGAATGGAATGTTGGCATTTATAGCAAAAGAAATTGTGTGTGAAGGTAATGAAGTGTTGTTGCCACAATACAAGGGATTGGTGAGACTGCACCTGGTGTAAGGAGCAAAGTTTAGGTCCCCTTATTTGTGGAAAGATGTAGTGGCATCGGAGGCAGTTCAGAGGAGGTTCAGTAGGTTGATTCCAGAGAAGAGGGGTTTGTCGTATGAGGAGAGATTGAACAGTTTAGGCCAATACCCTCTGGAGTTTAGAAGAATGAGGAGAGATCAAATTGAGGTATACAAGATGGTAAAAGGTATAGATAAAGTTGACGTGGGGTGGATACTTTCTCTTGTGGAACATTCTAAAATGAGAGGTCATAGTCTTAGCATAAGAGGTAGCAAATTTAAAACAGAGTTGAGAAGAAACTACTTCTCCAAAAGGGTTGTGAATCTGTGGAATTCGTTACCCCAGAGTGCGGTGGGTGCTGGGTCGTTGAGTAAATTTAAGGAGGCGTCAGACAGATTTTTAATTAGTAATGGGCTGAAGGGTTATGGAGAATGGGCAGGACGATGGGATCAGCCGTGATCGTGTTGAAAGATGATTAAATTGCCGACTCCTGCCCCTAGTTTCTATGTTCTAAGAAAGAACTATTCTGTCTAATTCCACCTTCCAGCTCTTCATCTGTAGCTCTGTAGGTAACAGCACCTCAAGCACAAATCTGGGGCTGGATTCTCCACTATCGGGATTCTCCGTTGTGCCGGCATCCTGGGGATTTCCCGACAGCGTGGGGCTGCCCACAATGTGACACCCCATTGGCCGGCTGGCGAGACGGAGAATCCCTGAGACAGAGAATCCCGCAACTGGTGTTCGTGATTAATAAGAGTATTTCTTGATTAATAAAGAGATCAGGGGTAATGGGCCAAGGCGAGGAGAATGGGGATGAGGAACAGTCATGATCGAATGGTGTACAGATACAATGGGTCAAATGGCCGCTCCTATACTTATTGTCCTATGCCTTTCATCAATAGACCCCTTTGTTAATTCTGGAAGCCTCCAGCATATGTCTCGAGCCACAGCATCAACCCTTCACCTTCCGCAATGCCTGAATTCTGCTGGCAATTCTACCAAAGGGATGGTGGTGACCCTGAACCTAATCCAGAGATAATGGGTGGAATCTTACCAACTTTTGCAAAGTGCTGATTCCGGTGATCAAGCCAGTGTGAATTCTACCGGCAGTGGCGATGGGAAATCTCATGGAATATTGAACCGCTTTGACCATTTTCATTTTACATCGTGAATCACACCTCCCCGATTTCCACCACTCCCCTGCCAGCCAATGCCTTCGGCTGCCTGTGACCTACGCTCTGAAATTCCCTTCCTAATTCCTTTCTTCCATTGTGATGCTCTTTAAAAGCTATCTCAGTTAAAAAAATAAATTTAGAGCACCCAATTATTTTTTTTCTCAATTAAGGGGCAATTTAGCGTGGCCAATCCACCTACGCGGCACATCTTTGGGTTGTGGGGGGTGAGACCAAGGCAGACACGAGGAGAATCTGTAAACCCCACACGGACAGTGACCCAGAGCCGGGGTTTGAACCCAGGTCCTCAGCGCCGTGAGACAACAGTGCTAACCACTGTGCCACAGTGCCATCCTAAAACCTCCCTCTTTAGCCAATTTTTTAATCACCTGTATTAATATATCCTGATGCGACTTGATGTAAATTGTCTGATCTCACTGCTATGAAGACCCTTGGGACGTTTTACTGCATTAAAGTTGCTATATAAATGCAATTTATTGTTGAGATTGATGACCAAATTCCTCTGGCCTTATTCTCATGGCCTTCCACTTGCTAGAAGTCTCGATACGGGTCGCCTCGTAGTAACCAGTCCGTTTTCCTTTCCAGATCATCTGGTGAAAATGTCCCTGCAATGCAGTTAAGAATGAAGAAGAAAAAAAAGAAAGGTTCTTGCATTTATATAGCACCTTTCTCAATTACTGGAAACCTCAAGTGCTTTGTAGCCAATGAAGGACTATTTTTGAAGCGTTGTTACTCTTAATGTAGGAAATATATCCGTCAATTGCATTTAGCAAATTCCCACCAACTGCAATGTGAAATGAAAATCGCTTATTGTCACGAGTAGGCTTCAATGAAGTTACTGTGAAAAGCCCCTAGTCGCCAAATTCCGGCGCCTGTTCGGGGAGGCTGTTACGGGAATCGAAACGTGCTGCTGCCCTGCTTGGTCTACTTTAAAAGCCAGCGATTTAGCCGAGTGAGCTAAACCAGCATTGATCTTTATTTGATCGAGGGGTAAATATTTGCTGGGACACCTGGGATAACTCCCCCGTTCTTCTTCAACATAGTGCCATGGGGTTTCTGACATCCACCTGAGAGGCAGGTAGGGCGTCACTTTAGCATTTCATCTAAGATACAACACCCACAATATTGCAGCGCTTCCCCAGCACTACAGGCGAGTGACAGTCTTGAGTGCGCTGGTCACTTTCTGGAGCAGGATTTGACCTCACCACCTTCTGCCTCAGACACTAACTGAGCCACGCTGGCAAAAGGCTGATCTAATCCAGAGTCAGGATAGTGTGCGACTTGGAGGGCAGCCTGAAGGTGGTAATATTCCCATACACATGCTGCTTTTGTCCTTCTGCATGTTGGGAGCAATGCTGTCCGAAGGGACACAGCAGGCAATAGGCTGTGGGAAGGAAAGGGCATTCCTATCTTCTGTCGAGGCAGAGGAGGGGGGGGGGGGGGGGGAGGAGATGAATAAACGGCCCCTCACAGTTAATATTATTGTGAAGCAGCATCAAGTTGGTTTCTATTGATCACCGGTGAACAGTCTGAAGTGCAGGCCGTTCCAACACTTTAACCAAATCTACACAAACTACTCAATACAGACTGCATCTGAGAGAGAAAAGACAGGGGGCGGGATTCTCCATTTCTGAGGCTAAGTGTTGATGCCGCACAGGATTCGTGGACATCACGACAGCAAAACTGGCGCCGAAACTGGATCGATTCAGCAACTGTGGAGGGGCTAGCACCGGCACCACGTGGAACGCCATCGATTCCAATGAAAAACGGTGCGGGATTCGCCAGGTCCGTGATCAGCACTCGGGAGGCTGACAAGCTGCAGCCGCACATACACATTGCACTCCCCACTCAGCCCAGATGTCACTGGTTGTGCTGGAGCGCGCCCACACAGCTGATTGGTCAGCTGGGGCTAGAGGACATACAGGGGGTGGCTGGGGGGGGACACCTATATGACCCGTGGCCCTAAGTTCACAGTGGCTGTCAGCGGTGTGCGCAGCTGCATGGCTGCCTTGCCGGCTGCGGCAATGGTGTTCCCTGCCCGTCCACCCCGACCCCACAGCCCACCTCCTGGCCACCCCCCCACTACTCCCCCCAGCCCTGGCAGACGCCCCCCGGCCAGCGGCCCAACTGTAAGCAAACTACGGCGATGTTGGACACCTTACGTACCCCCTCTCTTTCCCTCAGCAGGTGCCGGCTTCATGATTTTTAAAAGCACAAGTGAACAGCGCTGTCAGGAACTCGGCCTATCAGAAATGGAGCATCGTGGAGGCCCCGGAGAATACCGGGTCAGGCCCGCTTATAACATGCCAACGGTGCATTCCGGACACCGCTGTCGAGGTGATGGAGAATTGCGATTTGGCGTCAAATCGGCGCCCGTTGTGATTTTGCCATTGGAACCTATTCTCTGCCCAATCACGTTTTGCGATTTCAGCATCAGCTAACGGAGAATCTCACCCCCAGGTCCTCACCTCCAAACTCAAACTGCAATGAGAATTGCCAAGGAAAGCAATGAGTTAATTCCATTTGACATAAAGTAGAATCGCAGCGGCAATTATCAGAGAGATTTAGCAAAGAGCTGCTCCTTTTGTCTACTTGTGTCGGCAGGATTTGCAAATGATTTAAATGACACAAACAAACCCCTATCTTTTATGCACCTTCGCCACATAAACCACTTCTAGACGAAAGTCTCTAAGGTGACGATGACGACAGTGGAAGAGTTTTGACAACATCACTGCTATTTTTAAGAAAGTAATTATTTCTCACTTTCTACTCTCATCTCTGAGTCAGATCATTCCAGCTTTAACCACCATGGCAAGTGTACATAACCCAGGCTAATGCCTCAGTGTAGTTAGTCCCCAGTATTGACCCTCTTTCCATTTGTTTTGAGCCTAGAAAATTGATACAAATTGCTCCAATATTTGCCCCTGCATGTGCAGCAATTCCTTTGTGAGGAGCAATTTTTCATTTGCGCACTGTTGGTCTTATTCACTAGCAACAGTCATTGGGAAATGAGAGCCATTTTTCCATGATTCCAGAACTAATGAGGGGCGGCACGGTGGCACAGTAATTAGCACGGCTGTCTCACAGCGCCAGGGACCGCGGGTTGGATTCTGCCCTTGGGTCACTGTCTTTGCGGAGTCTGCAAGTTCTCCCCATGCCTGCGTGGGTTTCCTCCGGGTGCACCGGTTTCCACCCACAATCCAAAGATGTGCAGGTTAGGTGGAATGGCCGTGCTAAATTGCCCATAATGTCCAAAAGGTTTAGGTAGGGTTACTGGGCTATGGGGATAGGGTGGGGGGGGGCCTGGGTGAGGTCCTCTTTCCAAGGGTCGGTGCAAACTTGATGGGCCGAATGGCCTGCAGCACTGTAAGGATTCTATGATTCTATTCGAACCCATGGACAGGGCAGTGACTGTCCTGTCAAACTCCTATGATTGGCAGACTGAATTGACACTCCCTAGATTGGCAACTACAACCTGTGGATGACATGCCGTGAACCAAATTATCCTCAATTTTGGCAAATAGAAATGGGATCAGGTGTGAGAATATTCCCAGTCATCCTGCCCTTGCAACACCTGAAACATCTCAAGTCAACACAGAATCTGAATAGGAGGATTCAAGATTTTATCGTGTGGATTTACGAGAGTTTTAATTGATCTAATTAATGAGCGGAATTAGATTGCTGGGAATCAAATCAGTTATCAACTTTTCCAGTCTCCCTCAGGGAAAGTGGATGACCTCCCATTGAACTTCTCCTGGGTGTTCCAGAATGGGAATCTGGAAAGTGATCAGAGGCACAAACATTTCCAATATCTCAGTCTCAAAAGCAGACTGTGTCAGAATGTTCACGCATGCACACTGGACTAGTTATTCAGAGAACAGCAGCTTCGATCCCCGCCATAACCATTCGAGAGATTGAGCTCATTGAAGGGTCTAGCTCAATGGGCTGGGCAGTTGGTTCGTGATGCAGAGTGAGGCAAATAACATGGGTTCAGTTCCTGTACCGGCTGAGGTAATACATGAAGGCTCCGCCTTCTCAACCTTGCCTCTCGCCTGAGGTGTGGTGACCCTCAGGTTAAATCACCATCAGTCAGCTCTCTCTCTCAAAGGGGAAGCAGCCTGTGGTTATCTGGGACTATGGCAACTTTTTTTCAATTAAGGGACAATTTAGCGTGGCCAATCCACCTACCCTGCTCAGCTTTGTGTTGTGGGGGCGAAACCCGCGCAAAACACGGGGAGAATGTGAAAATTCCAAACGGACAGCGACCCAGAGCCGGGAACGAACCCGGGACCTCGGCGCCGTGAGGCAGCAGTGCTAACCAACCCGCCACCGTGCCGCCCCCGATCATGGCAACTTTACTTTACTTTTACAAAGCAACCAGTTATAATTCTCAAAGCACCTCGGGGGATAAACAATGGATGTCCCACTTGCCAGCAATGCTCCAGATGCCCAGAATGAATGAAACAAAACGCAACAAGAGTTACTGCACTGCAAACAGGAGTGCAAACCTGGCTGGGTTGTTTTTTTTACCCCCACCTTTCCAGCCAAGGTCAGCTGAACCCATGGCACTTGCCTTCTTGTGCTAAAATCAGCTATGCAGGGACTGCTGCCACCTCTATTGCACTAACCGTCTGATGATCTCTACAGTCCTCAAGCGGTGAAGTCGTTGCCTGTCAGCGAAAGATGTTTAAATGGAAAGGTTAATTGTCTGTGCCTGCAGGCACAATTCAGAGATGTGAAGATTAATGCGCTGTGTTCCCATGCAAGCAGCGAGCTGCTGGGCGTCAACCACCTGTTAGGACACAGACTCAAGTTGTTGGAATAAAATCAACAATATCAGTGCTCGATAACCGGCTCTGCAGCTTTTTTTTGACAACTTGTTGTCCAGCCTTGAGGTGATGGGTGGCCAGGAACATCTGATCCTGTCAATCAGCGTCGCTTTGACTCTTGCCCTGGGTCCTGTCACTATATTCTTCATTACTGCAGCATACGGTCAACCTGTGTCATGTCAGATTTAATACAGCTGCAATGTCATAGCTCCTCTGGCTCAAATGTATCCCTCAACCGACACCAGTAAAACAGATGACCGGTCATTCTCACATTGTTGTACCTGCGACCTTCCTGTGTGCAAATTGACTGCCGCATTTCCTAAATGACAACACGACTGTACTCCAAAATGTATTTAATTGGCCAAGTGCTTTGGGGCATTAATTGGCCAAGTGCTTTGGGGCATTAATTGGCCAAGTGCTTTGGGGCATTAATTGGCCAAGGGCTTTGAAGATCTATAGGAATAATAATAACAATCTTTATTGTCACAAGTAGGCTTACATTAACACTGCAATGAAGTTACTGTGGAAAGCCCCTAGTCGCCACACTCGGGCGCCTGTTCAGAATGTCCATTTCACCTGACAAACACATGTTTCGGGACTTGTCGGATGAAACCGGAGCCTCCGGAGGAAACCCACGCAGACACGGGGAGAACATGTAGACTCCACACAGACAGTGACCCAGCGGGGAATCGAACCTGTGCCGCTGCGGCTGTGACGCAACAGTGCTAACCACAACATCGCAGGAAACCAGAGGTGTCTCAAAGTAGCAACTTCCTTCTTTGCAACACGCACAACTAGTTATTTCTGCCACAGCTACTGCGTGTAGGTCTGTCTGTTTCCCCTTCCTTCCTCCTCTCTCTTCCCTCGCGCCCTTGCCACCCTCCTTCCTTCCCTTTTCCCTCCTTTCTTTGTGCTTCTGGATGTTTGGGAACATGTTCGGTGTTTTTGGAGCAGAATCTCACCTGCAGAGAGATTGCGCAAGGGGAAAGTGGTCCGTTGTGTCCTCCCAGTTTTCCAATGAGCACTGGCGATGGGCAGGGTTCACAGAAGCCAAAGGGGCACCTGCAAAGAATTTAATACTCTGCGGGTCACATATCCCAAATGTGTCTAATGAAGTAAATGGAATGCATATCCGCAGCCAGATTGGCAGCTAATTTAGCACATATGTGAAAACAGGCAGAGAGTGACCCAGCTCTGGGCCAATAGCTCTCTTTGGATTGGCATGTATAAATAGGGTTATTAACTTTCACTTTTATAGCGCCTTCCACAACCTCGGGACATTCCAAAGCACATTGCAGCCAATTAACTAGTGTAGCTAGTGTAGTCACCAGTGTGCAGCACTGTAGCACAGTGGTTAGCACTGTTGCTTCACATCTCCAGGGTCCCAGGTTCGATTCCCAGCTTGGGTCACTGTCTGTGCGGAGTTCGCACATTCTCCCCGTGTCTGCGTGGGTTTCCTCCGGGCGCTGAGCGATGGCACTGGAGCATCGGCCGAGGTTACACGCACAGATCTCCAGAATAGGGCTTGAACCCATAGCGTTCTGTCCCCGAGGTCAGTGTGTTATTCGCTGAGTCAGGACTGACAGTTCCATAGCTGCTTCGGTATATCAGTTTCCATTTTTCCAGCTGCTGCCTGCAAACCCGAGCAAGGGATGCACATCGCAGGCAACCAGAGGTGTCTCAAAGCAGCAACTTCCTCCTTTGCAACACGCACACCGAGTTAGTTCTGTCACAGGTGAGTTAATCAGCCTGCGGGTAAATGGTGAATCACATTTTGTCGCTGAGTGCTCTCCTCAACGAGATCATCTTTGTGGAGCCACAAGGCCTTGTACATCGGATTTCAGCCTTATAAGGAAAAAGAAACATCAAATTGCACCTTTAGCAAACACAAACAATGTCCACTTGGCCATAGCTGCTGAGCCTTCAGCACACAATCCAGGCTGACTTTCAAAATCTCTCCGTGGCCTCGCCCCTTATCTCTGTAGCCTCCTCCAGCTCGACAATCCTCTGAGATCCTGCACTTTTATCATTCAGAATTCTTGAGCATCCTCACAATGTGGTTTGATGTCAAATGTTGTCCGATTCCCCCCCACCCCGCCCGCCCCCTTGTGAAAGGCCACTTTACAGGGGCGATACACTATAAGTACAAGGTGTTGTTTCTTGTTAGCATCCCAGTGCAGTACCGAGGGAGGGCTGCATGGTTACAGGTGCCGTTTGTCGGATGAGACATTAAGCCCATGACCTGCTTGCCCTCTCGTGTAGAAGTAAGAGATCCCGCGGCATTGTTTCAAACAATACCAAAGGAGTTCCTCCTGGTTTCCATTCATTAAAAAACAATTATCGTGTCATCATCAGGTTGTAGTTTAGCTGCCAGATCCCCTGTATCAGAGCAATGACTGTACTTTAACAAGTAGCTGACACACTGCAGAGTGCTATGACGAAGCTGCAGGTTGCAAAATGTGCTGGATATTTAGATGTGAGTTTGTCTGACGCTGCTGATTAAGTAATTGATGCCCACCTGATACGTTGTTTTCAGTTATCTGGGATGGTTTAGCACAGTGGACTAGACAGCTGGCTTGTAATGCAGAACAAGGCCAGCAGCGTGGGTTCAATTCCCGTACCGGCTTACCTGAATAGGTGCCAGAATATGGCGACTAGGGGCTTTTCACAGTAACTTCACACTTGTGACAGGAAAAGATTATTCTTATCATTTATCTAATCTGTTTATCTGAACTAAGATTTATGGAGTTCACTTGTTTGCAATAACACCACCACCCCAACGCCCCCAGGTTCGAAAGGCGTAACCATGTGGCAAGAAAGAACACTTTAAATGATGAACTCAGAAAGTTTATTAACCATAAAAAAAGTAACAAGTCAGAAACAAACCAGCAATTAGCAGTACCGAACAGCAAGAGGAGAAAGCTCAACATTAACAATTGAACAGACTTCTCACCACTCTCTCCAGACCAGGACGTGAAGTGACAACATCAAAAATCATCAAAGACACCTCTCAATAAACATCAGATAAAAGCAAATTACTGCGGATGCTGAAATCTAAAACGAAAGAGAAAACGCTGGAAAATTTCAGCAAGTCTGGCAGCATCTGTAAGGAGAGAAAACGTTTCGTGTCCGATGCCTCGGGGCTTTGACAAAGAGTCATCGGTCTCAAAACGTTCGTTCTTTTCTCTCCCTACAGATGCTGCCAGACTTGCTGAGATTTTCCAGCATTTTCTCTTTTGTTCTCAATAAACATCACTCTCCGGGGACACGTGATGTGAGTGTAGGAGCGGCTGTGTTTCTGTCAGCTCCGCCTCTACTCACCTTTTAACCTGTTTTTCGTACCTGGCCGAGACGTTACTCAGTCCCATTTCCTGCTCTCACGGGGGGCTCTGCTCGCCAGTGCAGGAAGAGATCGGGGCATTATTTTCAAATGGCGGCCCAATCTCTCGACCCTCCCACCGTGGCCTCCGGAACCCCCCTCCCGCCAAAGATCCGACTCACCGAAAAGGGGGTCAGCGAGCCCCCCCCCCCCCCCACCTCCCCCCGGAACTCACCTCATAATGGTAGGGTAACCCCCGGCCCAATCCCTGGCATGATCAAGATTCCACCAGGGCACTGCCAGTTGGCACCCTGGGAGTCTCACTGCCAGGGTGGCAGTGCCACAGTGCCCAGATGTCATCGGGGTGCCAGGGTACCACCCTGCCCAGAGCCCGACCACACAGGGTGTCTGGGAGAACCCTTGGGAGAACCCCCCCCTCCCCAAGTGGCGGTACATTTGGTCCATATTTGTGGAAACCAGTGCTAAACAGGGCCTACTGAGGGTCTCCGAGGCGGTCCTGGGCACTGGGTAGATCGGGCATTGACATATTTAAGTGAGACTAATTGCTTACTTGAACATGAAAATCTGGATCCCCACCTCAATGGGTGGGTCCAAATCACGACGCCTTGTGAGATCCCATCAACTCTTGCGAGTCGTGACGAGGCCGGTAAATCAGGCGAGAGGCGTCGCGTGAGGTTTATCAGCCTCATCGCATCCCCGGTCGGACGTGGCAATGTCGATAGATTGCGGCCATAATTTTTACTGTTCCCAGCTTTGTTGGTCGGCGTTTGTTTTGACACTATTGAGGGCAGCATGATAGCATGGTGGTTTTCACTGTTGCTTCACAGCTCCAGGTTCGATTCCTGGCTTGGGTCACTGTCTGTGCGGAGTCTGCACGTTCTCCCCGTGTGTGCGTGGGTTTCCTCCGGGTGCTCCGGTTTCCTCCCACAGTCCAAAGATGTAAAGGTTCGGTGGTATGGTCATTCTAAATTGCCCTTCGTGTCCAAAAAGGTTAGGTGGGGTTATGGGGATAAAGGGGATAGGGTGGAGGCGTGGGGCTTGGGTAGGGTGCTCTTTCCAAGGGCCGGTGCAGACTCGATGGGCTGAATAGCCTCCTTCTGCACTGTAAATTCTATGCCTCTATGAGTCGAGAGAAAATGCTTAAATCCTTGTTGATCCCTGGAGGCTGGAAGGAATCGTCAGGGCCAAATTTCAAGACTTGCGAAGCGTTTTCATCGGGGACTTGGAGGAACAGGAGGAGGGTCTTCTTGTTTCAGAGAGAGCACTGTTGATGGAGCACTTTTAATCCTGTCTTCGAGGCAGGGGGTGTATTTGGCCTCCTGATTCCTGGTCATGTTTGCCCTGTTACTGATGTTGGCAGGGATGGATGGGGGATGGCTGAGCTGGCCGGGTCGCGCCCCTCCCTCCACCCCCCCCCCCCCCCCCCCCCCCCTTGCTGGTGCTTAGGTTGTTGACCACCTGGGTTGAGGTGAGTAGACATGCTGGCAGCAATGGGGTTTTGTGCTTCGATTGTTGGAATCCTGAAGTCAATCCTGCTTTATTCTTGATTCCATTTCTTCATTTTTCAGTGGAGAATCTTTATCTGGATCGCAGCCTCACAGCCCTGGTAATTATGTGTTGTCTGTTGATGTTGTCAATATATTTGCTTGTGGGGAAGTGAATAATCTTGGTGTAATATCCTGCACTGTTGGTGTCATGATTTAATAAGTTGATATCATGTTTTGCTGAATGTTGAATTTGAGATTTGTCCACAGTCTCTTTCTCCGAATGTACCTTTGGTGGGAGGGTGGGCAGACCCGGAGGTGGCTGAGGGGTAGTTGGGAGGATTAGTTCTGTCCTCACTATGTTCCAGGAAAGTCCCCACAGTGAGTTAGTCTCTGATTTATGTTCAGGACCTTTCCTTTTCCAGGCCCAGGCTGATGGTGTGTTATCCTTTCTTTTTCCATAAATTTAGAGTACCCAATTCATTTACTTCCATTTAAGGGGTAATTTAGCGTGGCCAATCCACCTACCCTGCACATCTTTTGGGTTGTGGGGGCGAAACCCATGCAAACACAGGGAGAATGTGCAAACTCCACACGGACAGTGACCCAGAGCTGGGATCGAACCTGGGACCTCGGCGCCGTGAGGCAGCAATGCTAACCACTGCGCCACCGTGCTGCCCGATGGTGTGTTATCCTATTGAGTGGTGAGACTTGTGTAGCCATTCCTTGGGGATGAATCTCCCAATGTGGGTCTCCCACTTCCGCTGCTGGGCGTGATGCTAATTCTTGGGCCTTACTTCTCCTGCGTTTTTATTTGGAGACGCTGCCGGGCTAGGTCAAGCTCGTCTCCAGGATCAGTGGTCAGTATCCTGTGGCTCAGTGGCAGCATGGTGACGCAGTGGGTTAGCCCTGTTGCCTCACGCCGCCGAGGTCCCAGGTTCGATCCCGGCTCTGGGTCACTGTCCGTGTGGAGTTTGCACATTCTCCCCGTGTTTGCGAGGGTTCCACCCCTACAACCCAAAGATGTGCAGGTTAGGTGGATTGGTCGCGTTAAATTGCCCCTTAATTGGAAGAAATTAATTGGGTACTCTAAAATTTAATTAAAAAGCATCCTGTGGCTACTTGGATGGGTGTATCCTTACTTCTTCTCTATGGGAGGCCTTGGGTTGAGATGAGACTTGGTGGCACCCAGCCCTCCCCTCGCCACCCTGTAGTTACATCGTGGCTGCCTGCTCTGGCCTAGCCTGGAGAGAGTGTAATTTGCACTGTGAGTGTTAGTCAATTTCCCCTTTAACTCTGGGCTCTTGGGTTGTTGTTTTCTTCCTTCTGTCATTTTGTTTTGTAGCTATGGAAACAATGTAAGTCTGGGATGTTGCCTGTATCCTGCTCTGGTGCAGATGGGTCCTGTATCCATGGAGGGTATATGTTGGGGATTTTGTCCCTGATTAATCTGGTCTTATTTGTTCCCATTCTTGCACTGACTAATCTTGTGTGCTGTGATAGTGGTACATTGTTACACATGGCTCTATTTTTTGTTTTGTTTGATGCAATTTGTGTAAAAGTGGAAAACTTAAATAAAAAGGCTTTAAAATAACACATCACTCTCCCCACCTCTCTTAGTCACTGCCTCTGCCTCTCGTAATCATCTCTCTCCCCATCGCTCTCACGTATTTCTCTTCACATCTGTCTCTCTGCCTCTCTGCCTCTGACCTCTTCCCGTCCTTATCCAAAATGGCTTCTCGAGGCTCCCTGTTCATACCTTACAATTAGGAAGCCCACGTTCACCATCGTTGGAAAATAACAAATTGGTCTTTAACTTTTCCATAATTAAATAATAATGTATCCTTTTTTTTTAGCTCATTAAGACAAAGCTTCTTTTCAAACTATATCCTCTTGAGGTAGGCTTGGGTGTCATGTGAGCGTGCCTTTAAGAATTGGATGTTTAAGAAATGTACCTTTAAGAAATTAAGCTGATCATATTACTGAAGTGATGTCACAGGGGGGAGCTGAGCTCACTTCTGCTTTTTGGGAGTTTTAGTTTCAGTTTGAAGAAAGCTTGGGTGTGGCTGTGAGCTGCATTGCTGGTGATCTCTGCCATGAAGGACTATCTCTTAATCCTTTGGGGAAATCGGAATTGTAAAAAGGTCTCAGTATTGAATATAAATCTAATGTGCTTCTGTTTGAGGGATTTGTTAAGTCTTTTGGATGTGTAAAGGAACAGTTTGCAGGATGGGGTAGTGTTGTATTATTTTCGGGGTTATCTTTGAAATAAGGGGTGTTAAGAGGTACAATGGTTATTTAAATAGTTAATTTGAGTTCATGGAATAAACATTGTTTTGTTTTAAACACCAGGTGTCTATAATTGTAAAACTACACCTGGGGAACAAGCCGTGTGCTTCAAAAGCAACAATCCATTAAAGGTGGGGGTTAGTTGAACTCCATGATATATTTTGGGGTTCTGAAAACACCTCTCCCATAACATGGGTTTCAACCAATAGCTGTCAGTCATCTAGACTTGAGGTCACCTAAGACAAGAGTTGGCAGTGGGGTAGTGGTATTGTCACTGGACTAGTAATCCAGTGACCCAGGGTAATGCTCTGGGGTCCGAGGTTCAAATCCCGCCACTGCGGATGGTGGAATTTTAATTCAATAAAAATCTGAAATTAAAAGTCCAATGACAACCATGAAACTTTTGTCGATTGTTGTAAAAACCCATCTGGTTGACTAATGTCCTTGAGGGAAGGAAACTTGGCTTCCTTACCTGGTCTGGTCTATATGTGACTCCAGACCCACAGCAATGTGATTGACTCTTAAATGCCCCTCACGGATGGGCAACAAATGCTGACCCAGCCAACGACACCCACATCCCATGAACGAATAAAAAATAAAGTAAAAAATTCTGTTCTCCTGGTCAAGGTTAACATTCATGTTATCTCCTTATTCATTGGCCTGAGAACAACACACTAATGTTATGCTCACAGCACTTTGCAACGATGTATTAATAATCAAGTGTGAATAATATGTTTCTAATTATGACATTGAAAACAGTTGTGTTTCAAACTATATTTCCAGCCTTTCTAACATCTCGATACATGAATTACTTACTCTCGAATTATCTCACAATTGAGGCTATCTAATTTGCTTATCTGGCTGGTTTTCAGTAATACTGGGTGGGATTCTCCGGCCGCGTCCGCCCAGCACCCGGAGAATCCGGCCCGAATCAATGGACTTCTCCGTTGCCCCCAGCCCGCCCGTGGCGTTCTTGCGGCGGGCGGGGTGGAAGAATCCAGCCCACTGGTTTAGTTTTTATTAAAATGGCTTCCATCAATTTAGCAAAACTGCTTAAGAACATATCAATTCAAACTACAAAATAATAGCCACTCTAAAAGGAGTGATTTTCAAACTGCCAACAACCGTTACAATCCAACAGATTAAAGAGATAATAACCAACTCAGTCAACTCAGAAAATAGAAAATTGCATATCTGCACAATGTCAATAAACCCTGAGGGTGCTCTATCACATAACATGGCAGGCTATTTGCATACATGGTCTAAACACAGCAAATAAAACAAGAGTGTTTCATCTGTTTTCAGTAGTGTGGATGAGGTGTAGGGGTGGGGAGGAATGTTAGCCAAGAGTTTGGGCTTCCCCTGCACTTCTCTGTTATAGTTACCATGGGATCTTTCATGTATACCTACACATCAAAATTTAGCACTCTTGTATTTTGGGGCTTTTTTGCTAAATATGCTGCACAGTTTTAGAATCATTGAGTGGACCCTACATCCCTTCAAACCAATAATTATCTCTCCAACATTTAGTTCAATATAGCTTGACTCATAATTAATCTATTTTAAGGAGGCTCATTCAGTCCAAAACCCCCAAATTGCTCACTCCAAAATATCAAAGGCGTGGGTCACACATATCGTCATTCACGCATGTCCAGACATAGGAACAGGTTCTTCCCCACACCTACTAGACTCCTCAACGACTCCCCCTTGGACTGATTTGTTCCCTGTAAGAACACTATTCACAATGCCTATGCTGCTCTTGCTCATGCATTTGCTTTGTTTGCTTTGTTTGGCCCCTTGTTCCACACTGTAACCAGTCACTGTTTGTCGATGTACAAATTGTCAATGTTCTCTGTTGATTGATTATTCTTTTTGTCTGCTATGTACGTACTGTGTACGTTCCATCGGCCGCAGAAAAATACTTTTCACTGTACTTCGGTATATGTGACAATGAATCAAATTAAATCAAAATTCCATCATTGTCACTGAGTCAAGATCCTCCCTAACAGCACTGTGGGTATACCTACACCATACGGACTGTAGCTGTTCAAGAAAACAGCTCATCACCATCTTCCCAAGGACAATGAGTCCCATTCATTTACCTGTTTAATGTGAAACCAATTGGCCCGTTGATTGCTTTCCTGGGCTCCATCCAATTGCGTGTACATTGAATCTGGCCTCACTGAACCTTTCTGTCAAAGACAAGAAATTCAGATGCAGACATATGTGAATGAACTGAAATGCAATAGCCATTTCCCCGGTCACTCTCCGAGTCACCCTGTATGAAACTAAAGGTGAGAGAGATACTGAGCAACTAATGTTGGCCTAGCCACCGACATCCACATCCCAAGAATTCAAAACTTTCATGTAATGGTCGCAAGGGTGGAAATTCAGGGCCAAATATTACAAGGTGCTTTTATTGCATATTATAGAATCATACAGCACAGGTTACTCGGCCCATTATGTCTGTGCTGGCCCTTTGAGCTTTTCAATTAAGTCCCACTCCCTTGGTCTTTTCCCATAACTCAGCAATTTCTTTCCCTCGCCAACCAAGTATTCAACTTTATTTTTAAAGTTACAATCCAACCGGCTTCCATCGACCTTTCAGGAAACCTGCTATAGCATTATTTGGGGTGTAATGCTATCACCTTAAAACGATTGAGATTGCTGGGATCAATCTCACCTTGCAGCATTGTTTAATGAAGGGTTACGGCAACAGGTAATCGGTTTTATTTCCCCTATTCAAGCTCTGCGGAGTTTCATTTCCTTTGGTTTACCAAGCTATTGGTTTGCTAATTGGCTGTGCTGAATTCAGTTCCCCCAGCACCATCCTGCTGAGCTGATGTCACCTCCAGCAAGGTATTAATTACACCAACAACTACACCTTAGGTGAACTTACTTAAAATTTCCTATTATGCATTGTGCATTGTGTGAAAAGTTCAACTACAGACCAAAGTACCTTCTCAAGTGGACCATCTGTCACTCTTTCTGAAGTTAGCTCTACAGCAGCAACTTCTGAACATGGGGCTGTTCCTGAGAAGACTCGCCCATTGGGAGCACATGCCAGAATTTGGGCCTGCGTGGTTTAATTGAGAGAAAGCAATGAGTGTTATGCAATAATAGTTCTAATTTCTTGGTTGTTTGGCAGTACGGAAGTTGAATATTTCTGAAAGCGGAGAAATGTTGTTGAAACTTTTTCTCTTAGGGAAGGCGCATAAATTACAAATTTCAACCAAACGTTACTATTTATCCGACGGGGGAACGAGTTACTGATTGGTTGGTGAGCCGACTCTAATTTGTTGAGGCATTGCCATGGAAAAAACAAGGGGAACTGTAGGCTCCTTTTGTTCTTGCATATTTCACAAAAGATTCACATTGCTTTCGTTGGCTGAGAACAGAGACCCTGAGAATGAACGTACGACACTTCGAGTAGGTGTAAATGAGCCGTGTTATGAGCTTCAATGACTATTTCAAATTAGTTGTTTGTTTACCTGTTGGCGCACTCAGGATTGTTCAGCAAGTGCTGCCCCAATCGTGAATTCACATCTAACAGTAGACATTTAAGTTTGTGTTTAGTCAGTGAGGGCTGGTTAAGTATGGCCTCCACTCTGCCTATTATGAACAAGAGAAGGGGCAGGCTGTGTCACGACACCCTGGGCTAGTGCACCATCAATTCCAGCCTCACTTGACCTGGGGGTCACAATACAGGTGGAATTAAAGTTACTTAAATATCCAGGGCGAGATTCCCCCATCCCGCGGCAGAGTGTCCACGCCGTCGTAAACGCCGTTGCGTTTTATGACACCGTGAACGGGCCGCTGCCAGGGATAATTGTGGCCCCTACAGGGGGCCAACATGGTGCTGGAGTGGTTCGCGCCACTCCAGCTGCTGATCCCGGCGTGAACTGTGTGCCGCGGGATCCGTGCATGCGTAGTGGCGCCGGCGCCAAGCGGTGGCCTCCTTCAATGCGCCGGCCCCGACGCAACATGGCGCAGGAGTACAGGGGCCAACGAATAGGAAAAAAGGCCGGCCTGCCGATCTGTGGGCTCCGATCGTTGGCCAGGCCGCATCGGAGGCACCCCCAGGGTCGGAGCCATCCTCCCCCTTCCACAGACGCCTTGCACCAGAGTTCCCGCCAGCTGCGAGCAGGTGTGGATGGCACCGGCGGGACTTGTTTGTTTTTCACGGCCTCGCGACCCATTCGGGCTGGAGAATCAGCGGGCCGGCTACATAGAGCGGCCAGCGAACGGCGCCGCGCCAACCACGCCGGCGCCAATGGCACCGATTCTCCACTCTGCGGAAAATCGCGTGCCGGCATCGGGGCGGCGTGGCCCTGTCGTGGGGATTCTCCAGCCCGGCACAGGGCTGGGAGAATCCCGCCCTAAATGTCTTTGGTTTGATCCTGAATAAGTACAGTCACCAGGTTTGTGAATTTTAACACAAATTACCTTTTATAATTCAACCGTAATTAGTATTAAATTGGCAACAATGCAACTGGTTAACTATAATCTAATTCCCAACCTGCCCCCCCCCCCCCCCCCACTTTCTAATTCACCCCATTCCAGACACACACAGACACACACATACACACACAACATAGAGGGAAAGAATGGCGGAGAGGGAATAATATAATGAAAAAACATATAAGATAGGGATCTTTCAGATGGATATCTTTGTTAGATTCTTTCTCCATTTTAGGCCTTCAATTTAATATGATAGAACAAAGAACAATACAGCACAGGAACTTCAACCCTCCAAGCCTGTACCAGTCATGATACCAACTTTTGCAAAAACCTTCATCACTTCCTTGTGCCGTGTCCCTCTATACTCATCCTCTCTATGTGTTTGTCGAGATGCCTTTTGAACGTCGTTAATGTATCAGCTTCCACAACCTCTCCTGGCAACGTGTTCCAGGCACTCATCTCTGAAAATGACATCGGCAAACCCAGCCCTGCCGAGCCTGCAAAGTCCTCCTTACTAACAACTGGGGTGTTGTGCCAAAGTTGGGAGAGCTGTCTCACAGACCAGCCAAGAAATAGCCTGACATCGTCATACTCACAGAATCATACCTTGCAGAGACAATGTCCCAGACGCCTCTGTCACCATGTCCTGTCACACCGGCAGGACAGACCCAGCAGAGGTAGCGGGCACAGTGGTCCACAGTTGGGAGGGAGTTACCCTGAAGGTTGTCAACACCTCATGGCTTCAGATAACCACGGGCAAGGAAACCTCCTGCTGATTACCACGTACCATCCACCATCAGCTGATGAATCAGTACTCGTCCATGTTCAACACCACTTGGTGGAAGCACTGAGGGGGGCAGGGGCTCTCAGTAGTGACTAGGTAGTACCACCACAGATTGAGCTGGCCGGGTCCTCAAGGACATCGCTGTTAGCCTGGGGCTGCAGCAAGTGGTGATAGAACAAAAAAGAGGGAAAAACATTCACGGCCTCATCCTCACCAATCTGCCTGCAGCAGATGCATCTGTCTATGGCAGTATGGGTAGAAGTGACCACCGCACAGTCCTTGTGGAAACTGAGGATACCCTCCAAAAGCCTGGGGGCTTTTCACAGTAACTTCATTGCAGTGTAAATGTAAGCCTACTTGTGACAATAAAAGGTTATTATTATTGTGTTGTGTGGCACTACCACCATGCTAAATGGAATAGACTTTGAACAGATCTAGTAACTCAAAACCGGGCATCCATGAGGTGCTGTGGGCCATCAGCAGCAGCAGAATTATACTCAAACACAATCTGTAACCTCATGGCCCAGCATATCCCCCGCTTTACCATTACCTCAAAAACAGGGTATCAACCCTGGTTTAACGAAGAGTATAGGGAGCACGCCAGGAGTAACATCAGGCATACCAAAAAATGAAGCGTCAACCGGGTGAGGCTACAACACAGGTCTACATAAGCAGCAAGTAATAGTCAGCGCTAAGCAAATCCACAACAAAAGCATCAGATCTAAGCTCTGCAGTCCTGCCACATCCAGCCGTGAATGGTCGTACAATTAAGCAACTCACTGGAGGAAAAGGCTCCACAAATATCCCCATCCTCAATGATGGAGGACCCCAGTACATCAGTGCGAAAGACGAAGCTGAGGCAGTCGCCATAATCTTCAGCCAGAAGTGCGGAGTGGATGATCCATCTCGGTCTCCTCCGGAGGTCCCCAGCATCACAGATTTCATCCTTCAGCCAATACGATTGACTCCATGTGATATCAAGAAACGGCTGAAGGGACTGGATACTGCAAAGGCTCTGGGCCCTGACAATATCCCGGCAATAGTACTGAAGACTTGTGCTCGAGAACTTGCTGCACCCCCAGCCAAGCTGTTCCAGTCCAGCTACAACACTGACATCTACCCGGCAATGTGGACAATTGCCCAGGTGTGTCCTGTACAGATGAAACAGGACAAATCCAACCCAGCCAATTACTGCCCGATCAGTCTAGTCTGCATCATCAGCAAAGTGATGGAATGAGTCATGAACAGCGCTATCAAGCGGCGCTTACTCAGCAATAACCTGCTCACAGACCCTCAATTTGGGTTGCGCCAGGGTCCAAATGAGCTCCTGATATCATTACAGCCTTGGTTCAAACATGGACAAAAGAGCTGAATGCCAGAGATGAGGTCTTGATGTCAAGGCAGCGTTTGCCTGAGTATGGCATCAAGGAGTCCGAGCTAAACTGGAGTCAATGGGAATCAGGGGGGAAACTCTCTGATAGTTGGAGTTACACCTGGCTCAAAGGAAGATGATTATGGGTATCAATCAACTCAGCTCCAGGACATCACTGCAGGAGTTCTTCAGGGTAGTGTCTTAGGCACATTATTCAGCTGCTTCATCAATGACCTTCCGTCCTAATAGGGTCAGAAGTGGGGATGTTTGCGGATGACTGCACAATGTTCAGCACCATTCGCGACTCCTCAGATAATGAAGCAGTCTGTGTCCAAATGCAGAAAGACCTGGACAATATCCAGGCTTGGGGCTGACAAGTGGCAAGTTACATTCACGCCACACAAGTGCCAGGCAATGACCATCTTCCATAAGAGAGGATCTAACCATCGCCCCTTAACATTCAATGGCATTACCATATCTGAATCATCCACAATAAATATCCTGGGGATTACCATTGATCAAAAACTCAACTGGACTAGCCACATTAATACTGTGGGAACAAGGGCAGGTCAAAGGCTCAGAATTCTACGGCAAGTAACTCACCTTCTGATTCCCTAGTGTCTGTCCACAATCTACAAGGCACAAGGTAGGAGTGTATGGAATACTCTCCACTTATCTGGCTGTGTGCAGCTCCAACATCACTCAAGAAGTTTGACACCATCCAGGACAAAGCAGTCCGTTTGATTGCTCCCCCTTCCACAAACATTCAAACCCTCCATCACCGATGAACAGTGGCAGCCGTGTGTACCAGCTGCAAGATGCACTGCAGTAACTCACCAAGATTCCTTCGACAGCACCTTCCAAACTCATGACCACTACCATTTAGAAGGACAAGAGAAGCAGATGCCTGGGAACCCCACCATCTGAAGTTTCCCCTCCAAGTCACTCACCACCCCAATTTGGAAATATATCACCGTTTCTTCGCTGACGTTGGGGAAAAATCCGGGAGCTTCCTCCGTAACAGCACAGTGGGTATACCCATACCTCAAGGACTGCAGCAGTTCAAGAAGACAGCTCACCACCACCTTATGAAGGGCATCTGGGGATGGACAATAAATGATGGCCGAACCAACGACACCCAGATCCCGTAACTTTATTTCGAAAAGTTTTAAAAATGAGAATATTCAGGACTAAAGTCAATGGGTTTGGGAAACCCGGGGAATCAGGCAATATGGAGGCAGAGTAGAAAACTGGCACACGGGCCGACAACCAGGTATCAGCTTGTTGAATTGGACCTCAGGACTGATTGCTGCTGGCTGAACCAGCGACGCCCACTGTGGTGAATGAGATTCACACGGTATTATATGTACCGATATTATAAGTGCAGTTGCACTACCTGACCACCAGGGGGAGTAGCTCTGGGAGTACTCGAGAGTTTGTACTGGGCTCCCCCCTTGGCTCCGCCCAGAACTCCTCCCCCTGGAGCTGCTGTATAAAGATCCGTGCCACAGAGCCAGCCGGCCAGTTCATCGAAAGTTCAACGGCGAACAGGCTGGCTCTGTTGTAAGTATATTAAAACCGCTATTCTAATCCTACAAGCACGGGTCCGTAGAATTGATGGTTCCATCACCCACATTCCGTGGAAGAATATAAAAAATAGTTATGGCCTCATTCAGCTCCCACTTCTTACGTTGTTACATAATCATCCTCCAGTCACATTGCCGTGTTTCATGTAGGTCCAAGCAGGCAGTATGTGGCAGACATAAGACTGTATGAAGAGGAAGAGGCCCACCAGCCCTTCGACTCTATTCTGCCATCGATCATAGTTGAAGTGACTCAGATCATCATCCGTGATGGTGTTGGATCGAGCCCCAGTCCAGAGTGAGCACTGTTGGAGTTGCTGCTTTGCAGTTGAAATGTACAACAGAGGCCCCTGTCTGTCCTCTCCCCCCCCCCCCCCCCCCCCCCCCAGGTGGATGTTAAAGACCCCACGGCCACCATTTTAAAAAGAGCAAGGGAGTTCAGGCCAATATTTATCCCCCAATCACATAAGTAAAAACAAAAACAGAAAATGCAGGAAATACTCAGCAGAGGGAAATAAGGTTAACGTTCCAGCTCGATGACCTTTTCACCAGAACTGGGAGAGGTTGGAGATGCAGCAGGTTTCCAGTGAGTGAAAGGGAGCAGGTGGCAAAACGAACAAAAGCGAAGGTCAGTGTTAAGCAGGAAGGCAGGGGAGATTAAATGACAAAAGGGTTTGTGGAGCAGGGCCAAAGGGAGTGGTAATGGGACAAGTAACAAACAGCAACAGACATGTCCAGAGGAACTGTGAATGGCAGAATCATAAACAGCTTCTGTCCAAAATCAACAAAAAAGGAGAAACAGGAGAGAGAGAAAAAGGAAGCAGGAGAGGAGGCTACGATTTCAGATTGTTGAATCATAGAATTTACAGTGCAGAAGGAGGACATTCGGCCCATCGAGTCTGCATTGGCCCTTGGACAGAGCACTCTACCTAAGCCCCACACCCAAACCTATCCCCACACCTCCACCCTATCCCCGTAACCCCACCTCGCGCGGAGGCCAGAAGGCTGAAAAGTGCCGATTTGAAAGATGACAAACTATTCCTCAAGCCCGTGCTCAGCTTCATGAGAGATGTGCAGGAGGCCATGAACAGGAGGATCAGCATGAGAGCAAGGCAGAGAAATAAAATGACAGGCAGCCCGGGGCTCGGGCTATATACGGACTAAATGGTGGTGTTTCACAAAGCTGCCGCACAGTCAACATTTGTTCTTGCCAATGGAGAGGAGCTCTCACCCTGAGCAACACAGACAGTAAACCGAATAGGAAGAAGTCAAAGTAACACAGTATTTCCCCTGGAAGGAATATCGGACCTCCTTTGCTCTGAAAGGCACCATTGGAATGGGAGGGGTTTTGAGAGTGATGAGGGAGTGGGCCGGGGTGTTGCTGACGGAATGATTCCTTTGGAATGGTGAAAGGGTGGGCGGGAGGGAAGGTGGGTTTGGTAATGGCATCATGCCGGAGGTGAAAGAAATGGTTTGAGATGATCTGTTGAACATAGAGGGAGGTGGGAGGTGGGCGGGGGATGATACCGGGGGAGGGGGGAGGTGGTGGTGGTGAGGGGAGGGGGGGGGCGGAAGTTTAGGATTCCAGGAGGAAGGCAAAAGTTGAGATCAAAGGCGTGAGAAATAGATTCAAGGCCCCACCAACCACGCTGGGGAGAATCCTTGTTTGAGGAAAACGCGATACGTTGGGCTGGATTTTCAAAGTGGGATTGGGAACTTTGACACATGGATGAATTCCAGGTCCTAAACCCTGCCTGGACTGCGTCGCTCTTTACAATTAGAGGTGCTAGGTGCCTCCCGGAGAAGGGGGCTGCCTATCTGACCCAGCAGCAAAAGCTGGGGGCAGCCATGTTGAGGGTTGCCACTCCCTTGCCAATTGAGCAGGCAGCTCATGAAAGGGCTGGGAGGAGAAAGACAGCACCAACTAGCCATGGGCACCAAGTGTAAGTACAATAGCTGATCCAGTGCCAGTTGAACCCTTAAATTTCAGAAAAAAGTACAGGTGGATTTAAACTTTTTTTTGCCTTGTTGTAATCCCAATAGCTGTCCAGTGAGATACTCCAGACTATTCACCTTTTTTTTTATTATAGGTGTGCAGCGTCCCTGTGCCGCAGTAAAAAGGGACTGTCTTTTTTTTAAAAAACAGCAAACTTGGGCAAGAAATTAGACATAGAATTTAGACATAGAATTTAGAGCGCAGAAGGAGGCCATTTGGCCCATCGAGTCTGCACCGGCTCTTGGAAAGAGCACCCTACCCAACCGCACACCTCCACCCTATCCCCATAACCCAATAACCCACCCAACACTAAGGGCAATTTTGGACACTCAGGGTAATTTAGCACGGCCAATCCACCTAACCTGCACATCTTTGGACTGTGGGAGGAAACCGGAGCACCCGGAGGAAACCCACGCACACACGGGGAGAACGTGCAGACTCCGCACAGACAGTGACCCAAGCTGGGAATCGAACCTGGGACCCTGGAGCTGTGAAGCAATTGTGCGAATCACTATGCTACCGTGCTACCCCTTCATCAGTGAAATTCCATTCTGTTCCAAACACGCCTCCTAACAGGCTCCTTGAGCAACTGGAGGGCTGCAAATTGGTGACGATCGGGTTACACATTCACTGCTCCCTGCTAGCCCTTTTAAAAATTGCAAACAGTCCGAGAGATGGGTGGATACCATGCCACCCTCCGGGAATGCTATTTTCAAATCATGTCTCCACATGTTCCCAGCCCCACCAGCAATGGAAAGCCCAGCCCATTGAGTTCAAAAAACTTTAAATCATAACCTCGCCTCCATTCCGTTTCCTTCATCCTTGCTTGTCTTGGCTTTTCTCTCTCGCTCCCTTCCTTTTTGTTTTTTCACTTTCAGACAACAGCTGTTTGTGATCCTGCCATTCACACCTCCTCGGGACACATCGGTTGATTCCTTACATGCCCGATTACCAGTCCTATTGGCTCAGCATTGCTAACCCTGTCGCCCTTTAATCTCTCCTGTCTTCCACCCAATCACAGACTTTTCCTTTTTTTTTTCTCTTTCCCCTTCCCCCCACTTTCACTCATGTAAAACCTCTCACTTTTCCAGATCTGCTGAAAAGTCACTGAACTGAAACATTGGGTGGGATGTAACGGGCACGTTGGCAGTGGGCGTGAATCCCATCGTGGCCGCACAGTATCACAAGAAACAGGATCCGGGTTGCAAGATTTCCGATCGTGATGTTCCCAAGCCCTTTCCGCTGACGGGATCAGGATCATGCCCAGGAAGGGTGCGGACCTGATTTGTATCATTTTGAGTGCATTACAATGTACTTAGCGAGATTAAAATAGAATGTTCGGACCTCATTGAATCTTCCCACCCAACAGGCGCAATGTCACGTGGGCGGAATTACGACTGGTTTTTAAAACCGGGATCTCCGAGAGGGAGGAAGGAGGTGAGTACCCTCCCTCCACCTGGTACCAGGGAGTCCACGGGGACAGAGGCTGCTGGACGGCTCCAAAGTGTGGTGGGGGGGGGGGCGATGGGGCAATGGGGGTGGGTGGGTTGGGGGCCTCTGGAATGATGGTCACAGCTGTTATGTCAGGCCTGCTGCCTGTGTGGTTTAAACGGTTTTTAAAGCACGAAAAAAAGAAAATCTTTATTGTCACAAGTAGGCTTACATTGCAATGAAGTTATTGTGAAAATCTCCTCGTCGCCACATTCCGGCACCTGTTCGGGTACACGGAGAACTCAGAACGCCCAAATTACCCAACGGCACATCTTTTGGGACTTGTGGGAGGAAACCGGAGCACCCGGAGGAAACCCACGCAGACACGGGGAGAACGTGCAGACTCCGCACAAACAGTGACCCAAGCCCGGAATCGAACCTGGGACCCTGGCGCTGTGAAGCAACAGTGCTAACCACTGTGCGATCATGCTGCCCATTCCCACAGTCTGGGCATTTAAAAGGTCTCTCCCCAGTGTGAACCCATTGGTGTGTTACCAGGTTAAGTGACTGAATTTATCTCTTCCCACACTTAGAATAGGTAAATGGTGCCTCCCCAGTGTGAACTTGTTGATGTTTCAGCAGATGGCAGAACTGAGTGAATTTCTTCACACACTGGGAGCAGGTGAATGGCCTCTCCCCAGTGTGAACAGAGCGTCAGCAGGTTGGACAACTGAGTGGATCCACTCCCACTCTCAGAACAGATGAATGGCTTCTCCCCAGTGTGAACCGGTTGATGCCTCAGAAAATGGGAAAACTGAGCAAATCTCTTCCCACACTTGGAACAACTGAATAGTCTTTTCCCGGTGTGACTGGGTTGGTGAATGTCCAGCTCAGATGGGTAATTAAATCCCTTCCCAAGGAAGCGGGGTGGATGAACGAGACAGGGTGGATGAAACCCTGAAAGTGAAGGAAATATGGGGCCCAGCTTGGGGGGGATGTGGTTGACATTTGCTAAAACACAATGGAGTGGCTGGGCAGGAGTCTGAGATATTAGGTCCGACAGCAATGAGATGAAATGAAATATTGTCACGAGTAGGCTTCAATGAAATTACTGTGAAAAGCCCCTAGTCGCCACATTCCAGCGCCGGTCGATACAGGAATCGAACCGTGCTGCTGGCCTGCTTGGTCTGCTTTAAAAGCCAGCAATTTAGCCTGGTGAGCTAAACCAGCCCCTCAGCTAAACCAGAACTCAGGATCAGGCAGCCTCAGTAAATAGGGTACCTATTCTCTATATTAGCCCATCCATGATCTAGAAGGTAATTGTGCCCCCTAACATTCCTGACACTCATGCTTCTCAAACTAATTGGCCCTCATGAGTACCTAACCGGCCCTCAACAATGTCACATTCTCAAAGTCAAAGGGAGCCCTGACAATGTTCTTCCTCAACAGGTCCAGGCAGGGTGACTGAGGGGGGCCGTCAAGCCTGGCTGTCTGCCCCTCTTCCACAGCTTCATTTGTAACTGGGTGTCCCTGGAGAGGAAGCATGCAGTGTCCACGGGCACCATTGAGGCCTTCAATGCGCAGTGGGCACCCCAGGGTCCGGGGTGCTTTCTTAACCATTTTAATCACCTTTTGATTTGATGTGTTTCAGATTCATTTGTTCTTTATTTTTGTTTAGGGCAGTGCCCCTTTAAGGAGTGGCCCATTTTAATCTGTTCCTCAGTGTGTTGAATTAGTTTAATTGGTTGAACCTTAAAATAGTTCAAAGTCAAGGAGCGTTCCCTTTCACACTGCATGGAGGGTTTTCCTACATGGGCTGCTGCTGCACATCGTTCACTTCGTTGCCCTGGCCTCTCACCTGGGCACGCCTTGCTGCCGACTGGCGGCGGAGGTCCCCACTGGAGGAACTTCTATGGAGTAATCCTCCCTCTTGATCTTGGAGACCCGGGGTGGGATGGTGTTGACCGCAGCAGTTCCATGCAACCATCATTGACACGGTTCACGGACTCCCAAGACGTCTGCCTTTTTTGCGGCTTAGTGAAGGCGGTGGACCACGTCTCTGCTTAATGTTTTAGGCTTTTTAGATTTTTGACAAACCTTTTATTACAGTTTTTTCGCACTTCAGCCCCACATTCCTGATCTAAGGGCACCCTGTGTGGAGAAGGGCAGGGAAGGAGAACAACCTTCTTGTGAACCTACTCCTGGGCCTGGCAAAACTTGCCATCAACAGGTCGCAGGCGATCGAGGGGGTCATCCAGCATTGTAGGGGTTCTTTGATTCTGTGTATTCCCAGGATGCCCATCATAAGTGGAGATGACTGAGGGGGGTCGTCAAGCTTGGCTGTCTGCCATCCACGCCCAGTCGCCTGAGATGCCATCAGCGGGGGCCCTCCAGAGGGCAGGGACCTGGAGGGCCCTGGCCTACACTCGGGTGGCACTGGTGTTGCCGCATCACCCTATTCAGCTTGCTGCCCCTGAAGTGCGCTTCAGGGATGGAGGGAATCAGGAGGGATTGTCACTCCCAGGCTCTCCTGGCTGGAAGGCACCAGGAACTGCTCCAGTGCATCCTCCCCCCTCCAGGATCATGTGGGTTACTCCATGGGATCAAAGGCCTGCTGGTGTGAGCTCCAGGAGCCTCAACGTCTTCAGGGAGACCCATCATTGTCTGCACCATGATATTGAACTCAGCCTCAGCCATGGTCCTCCGGGACTGGGCCATGCCTCGGAGTCAGGCAGCCCCAGGTTTTCCACTGTAGCTGGCAGCACTGCAGTGTTGTCTGGGTGCTACACAATGCCAACACCGCGTCCTGTAACAGGAGGCTTTAGGATTCCTCCACTGGGCTCACTGATTTTCTCGCCTAAAATGATACTTTGCCATTTTCTGGGGAAATTCCGCCCATTAACTCTGTTGCCCTCTCCACAAAAGCTTCCTGAGCTGTTGAACATTTTCCCCTTTTTATTGCCGATTTCCAGCCAGCGTCACATTTTTGCTTTCGTGGATCTGACAACCAGAGGACCTGGTTTTACACCATGCGGCTGTTTGTGGGAGCTTACTGTGCCCACATTGGTTCCCTTCCTTCTTACAGTACGCAGCACTTCAAAAGTTAGCTGTGGAGCAGGTCCCAAGATCAGGAAAGATGTTAGCTGGATACAATCATTGTTTTTTTGCTCAATATCACTTGCCGAGTAAATTAAACGCTGCGTGCAGCAAATCTGCAATGAAAACAAAGAAGGCTGGAAAACCTAAGCAAGGTTCAGGCAGAGTCTGGGGCGTTCCACAGATTCTTCACTCACAGATCGATCTGTAGCTACTTTACATTTGGGGTCTCACCTCACTGTGACTATTGGTAAAAACGAGAAAGCCCAATATTCCTTGAGGACTACATTAATAACAACTCTCCACTTTCGTTCTTTCGAAATGGCGCAGTGATTTTAAATTTTTTTTATCTTTTTATTACTTTTATTACAGCAGCACGGTTCAATTCCCGTACCAGCCTCCCCAAACAGGCGCCGGAATGTGGCGACTAGGGGCTTTTCACAGTCACTTTAGTTGAAGCCTACTTGTGACAATAAGCGATTTTCATTTCATTTCAAAGCCAGGGCTCTGTGTGGACAGGGGCGAACCCCTAATCCAGCTCCTTGCCTGCTCCAAAAACCAATTCAAATTGAATCCAATTCATGGTCCCCACAAGAGAGACATGTCAGATCTGAGCCAAAAAGCAGAGCGGATGCTACACTTGACCTGAGCCAAAAGGCCGAGAAATGATGGACGCAGCGATTTTATATCAGGGGTTGGTCAGCTTGAACGGTTGATCCACGATGCGGAGTGACACCAACACTGGAGGGTTCCATTCCCATACCGGCTGAGGTTATTCGTGAAGGCCCCGCCTTCTCGACCTTGCCCCTCTCCTGAGGTGCGGTGACCCTCAGGTTAAATCACCAGCAGTCAGCTCTCTCCCAAAAAGGGGTGATCAGCTTATGGTACTCGGGGACCATGGTGACATTTCAATCCATGGCACCTGCTGGGCGAATTTTTATGAACACTTTATTCATCTGAGATATTGGTTGCTCCATGTAGTTTAGCTCTGATGTTTAGTCCTTCAAGCAGCATGTTTTGATTTTAGTTGATCTTCATGGCTATTGAAATGATAACGTGTCGACTTGCCTCTGGAATGGGGCCGATCCCGCAGTAGGTGAGCTGAGAGCCAATGTGCAGTACAATTACATCACTGAACTCCACATCACCTGCGTGTGACAAACCGACATTAAAACCTCTCCTTCCTTTTTCGTGTGACTGCACCCTGTAATTAAAACAGGAGCAGGTTGTATATCCAGGTACCTTGGTAGGATTTCACCACACGTTATGCCACAGCTTCTCATTTTAAAGAGAAGCAAGAGTTAAAAGGGACCATTTTATTGGCATACGGTGAGGAATAAGGGTGAGATTAAAATAATTGGCCCTCAAACCATTGATCTCACCTTCTGACAATTAAAGTCTCAATCTTTTTCAAGGAGCTCGTACAGCCTGGGCCAAATGTCTAACTTATGTGCTGTATCATTGTATGAGAATTTCCATAGCTTTGGACGATACAATTTCATGGTCATTATTTCAGCGCTGATTGTAATTCAGGCAGGTGGCGCAAAAATAACTCCTGGTGTACGACATGCAGTTCCTTCCCACTGAAGGCAACAGGGTGAAGATTGTGCGAGGTGTCAATTCGGTGGTGCCCACTCTGTCCAATCACCCAATTCGCAATGACCATCCCCAGTATCCCCCCACCCTGCTCGCGACGCCATCACCATTACCGGCACAGACGGGGTGGGCCAAAGGGCCTTTTCTGTGCTGTACACCTCTATGACTCTATGACATGTTTTGGATCCTGATGGATGGAAGGAGGGATTTAAACCCTATCTATCATTCCCAAGGCCCCTGGTGCATTCCTATGTCGGTCATGGAGACAAAGGGCGGGATTCTCCGGTTGCCGACGACGAAATCGCGTTAGCGATCGGCCGAAGAATCCCCGTTTGCAGCGAAATTGGGGACGGCACTGCCGTGCAGATATGCAGCCACGGACCCGGCCATTCTCCAGCTGCATCTGCAGGTATGGCCGGGGGCTCTACGGTGCATGGCTGCTATACCCCACCAGACGGAGGATCGGTTGAGATTTTGCGCCGTTTTGTCTGGAGTAAAATGCCACTGTTCCCAACCCGGCGTCCCACTTCAAATTGGAGAAATGTACAGAGAGAGTCTTTGATAGAAATGGAGGGTTACCATTACCAGAGGAGCGAATCACCTGCTCGATTTTTATTTGGTTGAAAACCATGCATCAGATGGGGGCAGCAGGGTAGCCTAGTGGTTAGCATAAATGCTTCACAGCTCCAGGGTCCCAGGTTCAGTTCCCGGCTGGGTCACTGTCTGTGCGGAGTCTGCACGTCCTCCCCCTGTGTGCGTGGGTTTCCTCCGGGTGCTCCGGTTTCCTCCCACAGTCCAAAGATGTGCGGGTTAGGTGGATTGGCCATGCTAAATTGCCCGTAGTGTCCTAATAAAAGTAAGGTTAAGGGGGGGGGGGTTGTTGGGTTACGGGTATAGGGTGGATACGTGGGTTTGAGTAGGGTGATCATGGCTCGGCACAACATCGAGGGCCGAAGGGCCTGTTCTGTGCTGTACTGTTCTATGTTCTATGTTCTAAGATGGAAGCCAGGTGGTGTTTCTCAGAGAGTGAGGGATCTCCTATTCCAAGTCGTAGGTGGCAAATCTGGAGATGACGCCTTCCCGTCTCTGAGAGGAAGGAAAGATCGCAGGTCTCATGATGCAATGGGTTCTCTTCCTACTCCAAAAAGTCGACCACATGAACAATGTAACAATAATAGCCTTTATTATTGTCACAAGAAGACTCACATTAACATTGCAATGAAGTTACTGTGAAAAGCCCCTAGTTGCCACACCCCGGCACCTGTTCGGGTACACTGAGGGAGGATTTAGAATGTCCAATTCACCTAACAGCACGTCTTTCGGGACTTGTGGGAGGAAACCGGAGCACCCGGAGGAAACCCACGCAGACACGGGGAGGACGTGCAGACTCCGCACGCACAGTGACCCAAACTGGGAATCGAACCTGGGACCCTGGCGCTGTGAAGCCACAGTGCCAACCACCGTGATTCCTTGCTGCCCTCGAGGGAGGGTTGCATGATCAGAGGTAACGTCTTTTGGATGAGTTGTTAAACTGAGACCCCACTTGTTTATGGGTGGATGTAAAATATTCCTCAGCACCCATTCAAAGAAATGCAGGAGGTCTTGTCCTCAGTGTCCTGGTCGGTATTTATCCCTCAAACAATATGGTTAAGCAAACAATAGAACATAGAACATAGAACAGTACAGCACAGAACAGGCCCTTCGGCCCTCGATGTTGTGCCGAGCCATGATCACCCTACTCAAACCCACGTATCACCCTATGCCCATAACCCAACAACCCCCCACCCCTTAACCTTACTTTTTAGGACACTACGGGCAATTTATCATGGCCAATCCACCTAACCCGCACATCTTTGGACTGTGGGAGGAAACCGGAGCACCCGGAGGAAACCCACGCACACACGGGGAGGACGTGCAGACTCCGCACAGACAGTGACCCAGCCGGGAATCGAACCTGGGACCCTGGAGCTGTGAAGCAGTTATGCTAACCACCATGCTACCGTGCTGCCCGCGTCTTGTCGTTTACCTCATTGCTGTTTGTCGGAATTTGCTGTGCACAATTCTGCATGTTTCCTAAAGTACAACAGTGACGACACTCAAAAGTATCTCATTGTTTATTACGTGCTTTGTGATGTATTAAAGCTGGGAAAGGTGTCAGAACATAAAGAATTGTTCTTTTCTTCTGAAGCTGCCGGCAAAGGGGCTTTGTCCATTTGGCTTATTCATCAAATTAAATTCCTGTTCCTTTTCTGCCTAATTCTTTTCCATTAAATCACTCATGATTCCTTCTGTTAAAACAAATATGGATCTTGGCCCACGCCCTTTGTGTTTAATTTATTGAGAAAGTGTTAACTCCCTAAACCTGTTTATGGAGCAATTGATTTAATATACGCACAATGTTTATAACCACTCTTGGCACCTTTCCAATTCTGTGGAATTCAAGTTGGGCAGGGAGTTTGAGTTTTGGGTTCAAAGCCTATTCCAATACATGAGCACATAGTATAGGCTAACTCACCAATGCATTTCCCCAGCACTGATGGGGCATTGCATTACCGTAAACGTCATCCTTTGGATTAGATATTAGGAGCGACATGGTAGCTCAGTGGTTAGCATTACTGCCTCACAGCGCTAGGGACGCGTGTTCAATTCTGGCCTCGGCTGACTGTGCGGAGTCTGCAAGTTCTCCCCGTGTGTGCGT
This sequence comes from Scyliorhinus canicula, assembly GCF_902713615.1. Lineage (NCBI taxonomy): Eukaryota > Metazoa > Chordata > Chondrichthyes > Carcharhiniformes > Scyliorhinidae > Scyliorhinus > Scyliorhinus canicula. The sequence continues at coordinate 5,852,001 of NC_052162.1, read as the reverse complement.
GGGTTTCCTCCGGGTGCCCCGGTTTCCTCCCACAGTCCAGAAATGAGCAGGCTAGTTGGATTGTCCATGCTAAATTGCCCCTTAGTGTCCAGGGATGTACAGGTTAGTTGGGGTTCCCGGGATGGGATGGGGGAGTGACCTAGATCGGGTGTTCTTTCAGAGGGATGTGAGGACTCGATGGGCTGAAGGGCCTCCTTCTGTACTGTAAAGATTCTGTGGATCCGATGGATTCTAGGTTTTGCATGTCTGATCTCATTACTCAAGTGGGTGCCAAAGGCTCACGTGTGAGAAGGAAGATTAGGCGATTTTGAGCCAACATTCTCTACTCGCACAAGTGCTACAGAAAAAAACGAGAGAAGCTTCATTCGGAGTTTATGGAATTGGACGATGTACAAACGTGCAGCTCCATTTGGTGACATACCACCTGTCACTGCACCATTCCGTTTGTGGTGAGCTTTTGTGTATCAATCATTCAGCCCCACTCAATTTAATGACATATCTTTCAATGTGCAATCATATTTGTCATTTGCTCTTTGCTATTCCACGTCAGCCTTATTCCTGTTTATTTACCCGAGTCGATCCACGTAAAACTGTAACTTTCACAAACTGAGCCCTGAGAGTGATATTGGCTTCCGATCGGATAATATTATTCTCCAGTCAGCCAGTCAGTCAATGTATAATTTATGTTGAGTGGGACTGGGATACCTCTGTAATCATGAAGATTACCTTGCGCGCCCCTTCCACAAAAGGAACAAAATCATTACCTCTGACTGCTGCAGTAGTATTTGCTCTCGGGTAAGGAAAAAAAGAGAGAAACTGCATTTATATAGCGCCTTTCACGACCTCAAGACATCCCAAAGCGCTTCACATCATCAGTGTATTTTTGACGTGCAGTCACTGTTGCAATGCGGGAAAGGTGGCAGACAATATGCGCACAGCAAGCTCCCACACACGGCAACGTGATAACGACCTGATCATCTGTTTTTGCGATGGTGGTCGACGGATACGCAGGACACCGGGGAGAATTCCCTTGCTGTTCCTCGCACCATGAGAGAGGGCAAGTGAAGCTTCGAAAGACAGCACCAACCTTCAGAGGGGCGAGTGCTGCAATTGAGCCAAGAATAAATGATCTGATGCTCTTCCTGGATTGTTTGGGTATTCCCCCCCCCCCCCCCCCCTTCAATAGACTTTCATGATTCCTTAGTGTCCGATCCTCTTCACTCCCATTGCCCCAGCTCCCACCAGGACAATAGCCATCTCCGCAGCCTGAGATATTTGAGCAGTAATTCTGACCGCCAATAGGGACTCAGGGTTTTCCATCTGTTAATATAGTTCGACCATGTCGTAACTCTCGCGGGGACCACGGGGAAACCTTCATTGATCGACCCCGTGAGACTCATGGAGTACGAGCTCCTCAGGTATGGGGCTGAGGTCTAACACCTTGGGCTCGTTATGAGCAAAGGTTAAAAGCAGGCCCAGTTCAGGGCCTGGTCAGATAAGCCCTCCCAGGGGCGGCATGCTGCGCAGTGGTTAGCACTGGGACTGGGAACATCACGTCATATCGAATAAAATACCGTTATTCGGGAAACTGGAGGCCTTCGATGCAGGTCTGGAGGATTGGAATCAATATGCGGAACGCACGCATTACATCTTCCAGTCAAATGGAATATTGGGGTCGGACCGACAGAATGTTCTTCTTCTGACCGCCTCCGTGGCCGAGACGTTTGGGATCATGAAGAGTTTGATGTTCCTGGCGCCACCAGACTCCTAGGATGGGATTCTCCGCCAGCGGGATTCTCCGTTGCACCGGCAGTGCATCAACGCCGACGGGATTCTCCGTTGCACCGGCAGTGCATCAACGCCTGCGGAATTTCCGGCGGCATTTGGTGGCCACAATGGGAAATTCCATTGGCAGGTGGGGCGAGAATGGAGAATGCCGCTGCCGGCAAGCTCGCCGCCGAGGAACACGTGGCTGGCGGATCAGTGAACCCCGCCCCTGATCTATGGATGAGTTGGTAGCTCTGGTTTCTAACCACTATGCCAGGGTATTGATTTAACACGGCGGTGACTTCTCCTTGTGAATCAGACCTTTGACCTGTTGACAATCAGACCTTTGACTTGTTGACAGCTTTGGCTGAACACCCCAAATTCGGGCCCTCTCGCTCAGAGATGTTGCGGGATCGGCTCGTGTGTGGTATTAACAATATGGCCCACACAGAGGAAGCTGTTCGCGGGAACGGCATTGGGTTTGAATTGGGCCTTTGAGCTTGCCCTCTCTCATGACAACGCGGAGAAAGGTGTGCAGGAACTGCAAGCCTCCATGGATTTTGGTGTCTGTAGTTTGGGACTGGCCTATTTTTCAGGCTCCTTATTGGTTACGGGACGGTGAGGGTTCAGCCACATTCCGTCGTCTGAGCAACCCCCGGGGCAGGTCCGCGGCGCCCACAACGCTCACTCACGGTAGCACAGTGGTTAGCACTGTTGCTTCACAACACCACGGACCCGGGTTCAATTCCCCGCTGGGTCACTATCTGTGCGGAGTCTGCACGTTCTCCCCGTGTCTGCGTGGGTTTCCTCCGGGTGCTCTGGTTTCCTCCCAGTCCAAAGATGTGCAGGTTAGTGAATTGGATATTCTGAATTCTCCCTCAGTTTTTCAATGTGCAGTTTTTTAGCTTCCCGCACTGTGTGCAGTTTCTTACCATTGCACCAATATCTCGGATGATGCCCGGCCAATAGACTGAGTCTTCTGCTCTTTTCTTCCACTCTTTCCTTCCCATGTGCCCTTCATGGATTTTGCGAAGAATCGCCGACCTTAATGGTTTCGGAATTACTATTCTCTGTTGTCACAGCAAAAATCCATTGGCATCGCTTAACTCTACTCTTAAATTATAAAAATTTGAGCAGGAACCTTTTGGGCCATCCTTTGTGGAGATATGTTCTCACCTTTTGCAGGACTGTGTCTTTGGTGATTTCTTCCTTTATTCTGACACAACCGATAGAGTTTGCCCAGTCTGAGGGTTCTTCTCTGTACTTAATTATGCCTAAAACTGTCATCCTCTTTAGCTCATCATTCAATTTGTCTCTCAATGGAGCTGGTACATGTCTCGGTGCTTGAATCACTGATTTGGCATTCTCCTGTTATTGGATTTTATACGTGGAGTGTAAAGTGCCAAAACCTCAAAGTATCTGAGGAAATTCCTTCAATACAGCATCCACCGATGCATGTTATCTGGTTGCATTCCGCCGCTACAATGGAAAATTTTGTTGTGTGAACTCTGTTGTTCACATTGACATCGAGCTCGCATTGCTCATAACGTCATCATTTCATTTCGATTGTGTCTCTTAACAATAATGTTTTACATTATTGAGGTTTAATTCTCAGCTCTTTTAAATCTGACACATTGATAAGGTTGGCCCTCGCACCTGTGTCAAATTTGAATGTTATTAATGTGTCATTAATCATTAATGGCACTGTCCATTTGTCTTTTTTTTGTTTTTTAAATAAATTTAGAGTGTGCAATTGCAATTTAGTGTGGCCAATCCATCTACCCAGCACATCTTTGGGTTGTGGGGGCGAAACCCACGCAAATACGGGGAGAATGTGCAAACTCCTCACGGACAGTGACCCAGAGCCAGGATTGAACCTGGGACCTCGGCACCGTGAGGCAGCAGTGTTACTCACTGCGCGTCCATTTGTCTTTTTGTGTTTTTGCATTTATTTACTATTTCTGCAAATTGTCAAGAAAGCATTGTCGTTTGGTGTGAATTGAGTATCTTTGTCTTTACTGGAAATCATGGCAACAAACAATGTGTCCTCGAAGCACACTTCATCAACTATGTTGATAACTTTTGTTTGTTCTGCTTTTTTCCTGGAAAATCATTGTGTCGAAAAATGATTTCTACCGTTACAGTTGGAGCAAATCTTTCCAAACGCTGGACATTGTCGCGGCAAATGCCGTTTGCCGCATCACGGACATGAAATGGCGGATCGAATCGGACACTCAAGATGGCCACCTGCGCTGGGAATATGTTTTTTATTACAAGTGCGTCGCTACACTTGGCATCAGCCGCCTCTTCTACCTTTGAGCCGGAGATTCAATGGGCTGATCTGCTTTGCTGCAAGCTCGCAAGCGTGACATATTTTGATCGCACCATCAGGTTGAAGCTCTGTTTCTCTTAGAAGCCTCTCGCGTACCTTGTCGTTGGAGATCCTGAACATGATCTGATTGCAGATCATTGATGACTGGAGGATACTAAAATCACACCACTGTGCCTTCAACCGCAAGTCGGTTAGAAAACTATTAAATACCTTGCCTGCTTTCTGGGTGCACATGCGAAATATATAGCACTTGAAGGTTTCATTTTTTTGGGAGAGCAATGCCGATCAAATTGTTTGAGAACTTCGTCAAAGTTCTTACTATCTGCTTTGTTTTCAAAGACAAACGTGTTGAAAATTTCAATTTCTTGGGGACCTGCTAGAGTGAGCAGCAACGCGATACGCTTCTCATTGGGCTGTGCCTGCAGATCAAGGGCTGTAACATAGAGTTTGAACTGCTGCTTGAACACCCGCTATTCCTGTATACATTAGCAGTAATCCAAATCTGTTGAGGTGCCTAAATACCTTCCATCCTGGGCTTCGACGTCTTACCGTGCATTGAGCACTAGTTTCCAGTAGCTGATGAGGTTAGTAGAAAAAATGCGTTTTCTTTCTCCTCTTCGGAGTTATCTTTAATTGTTCGGATCTTTGCTGAATCTTCTTGTTCTGAATCAATCATCATTCCTGGTACCATGGCATGTTCTGTCTAGTGGCCAGTGTAAATGATGCACGACAGAACATCTAGTTCTTGACTAGTTAAAATAATTTATTATGAAGATAACGGGAATAAATAGATAACAAACTACTAACACTCATTAACTAGACTCAAGCTACTGAAAATACGTCTCTCCACCAACATGCCTTACTCCCAACTCTCCCAGGCACAGAGTCACGTGGCACGTTTACACTGCCACCTGGTGGTTGGAGGTCATGTACAGTATTATATAAAAGATTGCTTATGCATATCATCACATCTGTGACCATAGGAAATGAGAAAATGAGGTTATTTAATGGAAATAAACAGACATAATTGGCCTGAATTTCCATCTGGCATCATCTGTTCGTTCACCAGAGAACAAAGCAAAGAAATCCAGGATGGCAACACAAACACTACTTGTGCTGTATTTTGGGGGGGGGTTTCCATGAATCTTCTGCTTTATTACGGTAGAAGAGTGGAGAACACCCATCGAAATGCATTCTGAAAACCTCTGGTTGGGTGTCCTCAGTTCCCCAGGGTGAGCGCCCCATGGATACAATTTCCCTTGGAATGCCAGATTGCTTAGTTACCATCAACTTATAAACAATCAGCACATTGGTATTGTGTCAGTCGCATCAATGTGCACTCTCTGCCAAACCAGTGGAGCATATATTCTGAAAACATTGGCGCTGTTTCATTCACGGTTTGGAATTTACCGTGTCATATTATCCCACAGTGAGACTGTGTGAGACAGTTACGTTAACTGCTTATGACTCACTGATCCACGATTGCTCCTGTCCTACCGGAGCATCCATTTTCATTCTTATGTTCAAATCCCTCCAAGAGCTGCTATCTCCCCAATCGCTGTAATTTCCTCCAGCATTTCAATCATGCGTGATCTCTGCCCTCCTCCTTCCGGCAGCATGGTGGTGCAGTGGTTAGCACTGCTGCTACACGGCGCCGAGGACCCGGGAGCGATCCCGGCCCCGGGTCACTGTCTGTGTGGAGTTTACACATTCTCCCCGTATCTGCGTGTGTTTCACCCCCATAACCCAAAGATGTGCAGGGTAGGTGGATTGGTCACACTAAATTGCCCCTTAATTGGAACATTTCAAAAAACAATCTCTGCCCTCCTCCAATTCTTAACCTTTTGTGCACTCCTGATTCATTCACTCCACATTGACAGCTGCACCTTCAGCCATCTGGGCCTTTAGCTCTGAAAATATTTCCCAAACCTTCTCTGATGCCCTGACTCTCTCCCATCTTTCAGACGCTCCTTAAAACCTAACTTTTAGTTTTTTTTAAATTTAGAGTACCCAATTCATTTTTTCCAATTAAGGGGCAATTTAGCGTGGCCAATCCACCCAGCTTGCACATTTTTTCAATTGTGGGGACGAAACCCACACAGACACGGGGAGAATGTGCAAACTCCACACAGACAGTGACCCAGAGCCGGGATCGAACCTGGGACCTCGGCGCCGTGAGGCAGCAGTGCTATCCACTGTGCCACCATGCTGTCCTCTTAAAACCTAACTCTGGCCAGGTTGTTAGTCACTTGTCCTGATACCTCCTTCTTTGGCTTGATGCCAAGGTTTTCTCTGATGATGCTTCTCAAGGCTTTTTACTAGATGAAAGGTGGTACTCAAATGCAACCAGTTGTTGTTGAACTGTTTTGAAAGTTGCCAGTAGCTGGGAAGATTCATTCAAATTAATATGAGTGAGGAACAAGAGGCAGTGCCGGGATCGAACCTGGGAACTCGGCGCCGTGAGGCAACCGTGCTAACTACTTGCGCCACCATGCTGCCCTGCAAAAACCCTTCATCTGACTTGGTGAATATAGAACATAGAATTTACAGAGCAGAAGGAAGCCATTTGGCCCATCAAGCCTGCACCGGCCTATGGAAAGAGCACCCCATTTAAGCCCAGAACTCCGCCCCATACCCGTAACCCAGTAACCCCACCCAGCCCCTTTGGACACTAAGGGCAATTTAGCATGGCCAATCCACCTAACCTGCACGTCTTTGGACTGTGAGAGGAAACCGGAGCACCCGGAGGAAACCCACGCAGACACGGGGAGAGCGTGCAGACTCCGCACAGACTGTGACCCAAGCCGGGAATCGAACCTGGGACCCTGGAACAGTGAAGCGCCAATGCTAACCACTGTGCTACCATGCCACCAATGGCAGGCTGCTGTTTTGTCAAACCCAACGTCAGCCAGATTCGCCGCTCAGATTATTGTCCGAAAGGCCAGGAATTCCTGGCAATGCGCTGCCTTTAATTCCGTCGATCATTATTCCTAGAAGTTGATCCACTGCTGAAAGCTCCTGAACCTCCTGTGCGGGACAGTTGCCGAGGCTTTTCAACAGGAGATCAAGTGGAGAGGCAAACACTGTGATCCTCATTTGCTGCGTTTCTGTGGACATTAATGATGTCACCTTGAGTAACAAGGAAAAGGCGGGTGCTTGAGGCGCAGTGAGCAGATCCTTATACTGGCCCATTGCTTTGCTTTCTGTATGCCTGCACCTGCTGAGCCGTGACAGGGTCAGCCCCACACACATTGTCTTCTGTTCTTTTTACCTGCATAAATCTTCCACGGTAACCCAAACCAGGAGTGTTTTGAAGAACATAGGAGCAGCCTTCAGCCATTTAGACCCTCCCTTGGTTCTGTAATTCAATTAGAAAGCTATCTCATCTGTACCTTAACCCCATCTCCTGGTTCCAGCCCATACGTTCTTATCTGATGGAAATCTTTGTTATCGCAGTCTTAAAAGCTCAAATTGATATCCAACCTCAACAGCTTTTTGCGAGAGTTCCAGATTTTTGTGTGAAGCATGGCCTGCCTCCAGTTCTAAGTTTATGTTACCTTGTTCTGGACTCACCCCTGTCAGGTAGCTAACCGCTCAAATCCTTTAACCATCTTAAGGGCCTCAGTTCGAACACTCATTAATCTACTATATTCATGGGATACAAGCTTCGTCCTCATTATTTAACCCCCATGCCTCCGACATCATCTGGTTAGGAACTTCGGTCAAAACTTTGACTGTGTACTTGAGGAGGAATCTCTTCAGCCAGAGGGTGGTGAATCTGTGGAAATCTTTGCCGCAGAAGGTTGTGGAGGCCAAATCACTGAGTGTCTTTAAGACAGAGATAGATAGGTTCTTGATTAATAAGGGGATCAGGGGTTATGGGGAGAAAGCAGGAGAATGGGGATGAGAAAATATCAGCCATGATTGAATGGCAGAGCAGCGCGATGGGCCGAGTGGCCTAATTCTGCTCCTATGTCTTCTGGTCTTCATTGCCAAAGAAATGTGGCTTACAAGCTAACAAACACATCTGCAAATTGGGCCAGTATTGATTGTTCCTCTGCCATTGGTTTTGATATTAGTCACTCTTCATTTGAACTTCTCAGCGAACTTCTTTTTCATTTAACCTAAACATTTTTTCCAGTTTCCTCACTGCAAAAAATGGACTACTTTTTTATGAGCACACTCCACGACGGGAGCTCATGACTTTAGCCAAAGAGTTTCCAGGCTTTGTATCTTTGTGAGCATGATGGAGGAGGACTGAATGGCCTTCTTCTTTGAATGACTCTGATTAAGTACAAAAAATGAACTTTTATTATTTATTCATTCATAGGAAGGGGACGCTGTTTGCAAGGCCACCATTTATTGATGCATTAAATGTCTTGCAAGGCTGTTTTAGAGGGCAGTTAAGTGTCAACCACATTTCAGCAGGCCTGGAGTTAGATGTAGGCTAGACCAGGTAACGGCAGCAGATTTCCTTCTCTAAAGGACATTAATGAAGCAGATGAGATTTTACAACAATCTAGCAATTTCATGTGTGGTGTTGAAGTAGGAGACCAGCCATGATCTCATTGAAATGGTGCAGCGGATTCAAAGGACTGGATGCCCAACCCTATTTCCTATGTACTTGCTCACCATTCCTAAAATCAGTTTTTAATTCCAGATTAATTTAATAGGCTGAATACCCAGCTGCTATGGTAGGATTCTAATTAATTGTTCCAGTTGGTTATGGATTGCTAGTTCAGGAACATGCCCAAGGTAGGAGAGTTTGCTCATGATGATAGATGCTCCACACTCTGATTGGGCAGGAGTGTGACATGTGTATGATGCTCTTCCAACATCTACTCCATCCGGGCATTTTATCAACCCCCCTCAATACTCCCTCCTTTATTCTTTGTCCCTCAAATATACTTTCAGCTTTGACATGCTTGCTCTATAGAAGGGCAAGCGATACCTTGATTCGGCATTGCCACTGTGGGCGTGATCTCGAGGCCGCCCACAGGATTGGCGGCACGGGAAGAAAGTCTCACGAGAATCGGGAAACACGGTTTTCCCCACTCCTCGCCAGCAGCATCACGAGATTCTCGCCTGAACATCATTGGAATAAATTTCACTTTGTTTGTATATTTAACGGACACTCCCCCCCTCCCCAGCCCCGGCCCTGCCACATGGTGCCTCCCATGAGATCTTCAAACCTCGCCAACATTTACAACATGGTGGACCAGACGTGAGGCTGTTGAGGGGATCCTTCTGGGATGCAGAGGTAAGTATAGTCCCCGGGGGAGTAGAGGGACGTGCCTGGGGAGTGATGGGGAGGGGAGGGTGGAGGGGTGCCAGGAGCGAATGTCAGGGGAGGATGGTGGGAAGGGGACGTTAGCCTACCTATGTGTGTTGCAAAGTAATGGGTGAAGGACGAGCGGTAAGAAATCCTGGAATTGCTTGTGGCCTGGTTCCCACTGCAATGCATTTCACTGGGCGGGGTGCCCTTTAAAGATGGCACTTTGTGGAGCCAGTTCCCAGCTCTAAGAGTCCTCGCCCTGACAGAGTGACAGCGTAAACCACACCCACTCAATTCTTTTGGCAAAGTGGCTTGAGATCTGGAGAGAAAACTGGTCTGTGGGACTGGAGAGTTCCATGGCAGCTTGCACTGAGACACTGACGCCGTGCCAAATTCTGGGACGATTCCCTCCTCTAAGTGTATGTAAAGGGTTCTGAAATCCAGAAGTTTAGGGGGTAGTGCAATTTAGGTAGAGTATAAATGGCTTAGACCCAGCCATAGAGGGGTAATGAGGACAAGAGCAATGAGACAACCCGACAGAATGACTATTTGTATGGACCAGCTTAAAGCACTTTGAGCCTCGCTGACATTTACAACATGAAATCCTCTGAGGCGGATGTCTCATGGGAGCGAATTTGTGTAACTATTGACAAGCGGAGCTTGGGTGCTATGGTTACTGAGGGGGTGCAGGAGCTGGGGGATGGGGGGGGCTGTCGTCCGGGGACAGTAGTGGGGAACAACTTGGTGCGAAGTCCGTGGGCTCGGCATGTCCCCCTCGGGACTGGGGTGGCCTGGCCCAGATCACCATTGCTGCAGAATGTGATTTCAGACCCACCTCTTTGATGTTTCTTACAGGCTCCTGGCTGCTCACACTGCTGAGAGCTCCCTGTACCCTGTAAATGTTCAGAGAGCCTTTGGGAGCACAGACAGGCCGCCCCTCTGGAAACACACAAACCCCCAGCTGTATCATCAAGGAGATGGATGTGGCCAAGCTCAAGCTGTGACCCATCAGGTGTTGGCACTCCTCAGAAGCGCTGCCCCCCCTGCAGAGGAAGCAGAGGATCAGCCGAGCTCACCCCAAACGAAAGGATCATGGCCTCTGGAACCCTCCCTAGTTCTTTGCCCTTCTCGGAGTGGAGGCCTCAGCCCATCCCTCAGGACCAGAAGCTGTCTCCTCGTGGTGAGGCTGCAGCTATGGCTGCTTGCTGCCCTTGCCTAAGTACTGAAATGAAGCAGATTGAAATTAAAGCGAAGCGAAACTCAGGAATCAATCTGCATGAAAAAGGTATTCCCTGCCCCTGTCCACACCGCCAAATAAAAAAGGTTGCAGATGTTGAGTGTCAATGGAAGCTTCACTCGATGCGTTGCATGGACGTAGATCCTTGTCTGAAACAAAATAATGCCTATTCCAAACTTTCCATGTTGCTGAGCTGAAATCCAGATGGTTGAGGCTATGATGCTTCACGACATGATCGTACTGTCAGAAGTCCCCTGGCAATAGTTCCTCGTGTCATGGTCTCAGGCGATGTATTTTGTCCCTCAGTGCAGAACGGTAAGGTGTGCCTTTTCCCGGGTCCTTCACCCGAGGAAGGAGCAGTGCTCCGAAAGCCAGTGTTTGAAACAAGCTTTAACCTGGTGTTGTCAGACTTCTTACTGTGCTTTCCCGGGTAGGCAGGTGTTTGGGCAGAATGGAAACTTTGTCCCCAAAATGTTCAAGTCACTTGGAGACGGGTACCTTTTGTTTTGATTCGTCATTCAGCGTTTCACTCCCCACCTGGGCTGGGGCCAGGTACAGATATGGACGTTAATCTGCCTCTTTTATAAGCTCCAGCTTCACCACATGTCATGACATGTTCCCTTCAGATCACACGGAGCTGGGGATATTTTTAACAGGCCTGCTCTGCTGTCAGCTGCTGGCACGGTGTTTGTGCTGGGATTGGGCTGTTTGCATGCGTGACCTTTGCCTTTGAAAGATCTCAGTCAGCCAGTGACGCTCGCAGCACCTTTCCACGGTTTGCTCAGCTGCGGCGCTGAGACCACACCTTGCTAAGACAGAGTGGAGTCTTGCACCTTATTCCTGTGGTCCAGTCAGTATGTGTTTTTTCCCGCAGAGCACCACGTTGTGTTTACACAGGTGAATGATTTTTTTTTTCTACTCCTCTTCCCTTTCCCCTCTGCTGAAGGAACCTGAAGGGCTGGTTTAACCCAGCCTAGGTAACCTGTTCTCCCTCTCTCTCTCTCTCACTCACTCCCTCTCAGGAAAACTGAGTAGGTAATTATGGGGTGTGCATGAACTCCAGCTCCAGATTGAGTTGATGTATTGATGCCTATCAAATATCGGTGTGAAAGATGACTCCTCTTTCCCCCCAAATTAACGATTATCAGATAGCAACCAAATGAGATCATTAATTCTGTGCAGAAAACATCTCAAATGTTTTTAAATCACTTCACGCTGTTGGTATAGTAACCGTATTTACATGGCTTTGCTCTCGCAGCGTTTACTCAATCGTTTGCTCTCCTAAATGCCGTGTTTCCCTTGTGACATAGTAACATTGAAGCTGCAGTGACCCTTGTCAAAGGGAGGTGCTGAGTATCAGCACAAGGAAGTAAGGAAGATCTGCACTTTTAAACCTATTGTGTTTCTGAGGAACATCCCAATTAAGCACTTCTTCCAATGAATTACTGTGAAGTGCAATGATTGGTCATGCTGAACATCAGTGAACCATCAGCCTCATGTTGCACCGGCCAACCATCAACAATGGAGAATGAGCAACAGGTTCAGCTCTGAGTCGGAGCTCTGGTCCTGGATCTGGAGTATATACTCCCGGCTGATGTTTCCAGTGAACGCTGCACCGTCAAGAATGTGGGGCGCGATCGCACGCCTCGTTACGCCCAACTCGCCGACGCGACAAGGCGGTTAAATCCCGCTCGTGAGAGTTACGATACTTGGGACGCCGGTCTGGACCTCGCGCTCATTGGGCGGAATCCAGGTTTGCATGTTTAAGTGAGCAGTTAGCTTCACAGTAAATGTGCCTACGCTGGAGTCTCCCAAAGCCCGGGATTGAACGACCATGCCAGGGAGACCTTGCCGTGATCCTGTTTAGCACCGGTTTCCACAAATGTGGAGGGGCTTCCCGGCGATCCGATGCCCCTGGGTTGTCAGGCTCTAGGCAGGGTGGGTAAACCCAAATGCCACCCTGGCACAATGGCACCTGACATGGACAGTGCCAGGGTGCCAAGCTGGAAGTGCACAGCTGCCAGATTGCCCATGCCAGGCATTGAGCCCGAGGGTGCCCTCTGCTTATGGGGGGGGGGCTCAAGGACACTCTAATTGGTCGATTGGGCAGCTTTGGAGTCCCAATCTCAGCTCGTCAGTGCAGGAAATTACGTGAATACAGCCTTGGTGTGTCGTCCCTCGCCGAGACCCAAACAAAAGGTCCCGTTTAATAGTGGGCTCACTCTCGTAGTGGGCTCACTCTCGTAGTGGGCTCACTCTCGTAGTGGGATCATTCTCGGCGCTGTAGGCACCGATAAACACCCCGCTGAACGCACCCAAAACAGGACTCTGTTTTTCCCCGTTAAATCGCGCCCGTTATTTTTCCTTTGAGATGTTAAGCCAAGGCCCTTTTTGCCTTCTTGCGTGGCCACAAGAAGTCCCAAATCATTATTCAAAGAGCAAGGGAATTCTCCCTACGTGTCCTTGGCCAATACTGAACCCTGGTAAGAAACAGCGGCTGATCTTCCTCCACCTAGTTTACACTGCACCACAAAGCCAAAATCACCTCTGTTGACACCAACACAATACTGGGACGGACATGAGTGTGGTCCACTCGCAACGAGTGTGAACATTGCCAAGCAGATGTTTCGTCCGGTTAATTTGTAAATTAAAAAAAAAATACTTTTCTCTTGCTTTTGCAGAGTTTCAAACAAAAAAAGTTCATAAACTAAAAGATCCACAGACACCAGTAACAGTGGTTAGTACTGAATTATTCAAACAACCGCACTACTCGATTCCATTTGCTCTAATGTTCCTGCAGCATCTAAAACAGATTCCATTGACCCAGTGATGACATGAGCTGATGAAATCACCGCTAATCATCCTGAATAGCTGGCCCCAGCCGTGCTGCTCAATCTGACAGCGTCGCTGTATTTGCAAGATAAAGTGGAAGCTACGGGTGGTATATCTTCACACTTAAATGCCTTCACTTTCCATCCTCTTCCAGGCTAAATCTGACCATGTGTAGATTTCAAACTTAAAAATCTATGCACAAAAAAATCAAGTAAGGGAGACTTTCGTTCACTTAAATGGTTATATCCATGATTACATGCAAGTTTTTAGTTTCGGGTATGCCTCATGGAATGAAAGACACATGACTTTTCTGTAACACTTCATCCATACAGAAAAGTTCGAGAGTTGGCTGTTCGGTACCTTCTGTAGCATAGTGGCTTTATCTGTTCTCTTCTGTTCTTTGTGTTGTCCCGCTCACAGGCCAGCCATCACTGCAGTTGGGTCTAAAATCTTGGAATTTCCTTCGCAACAGCATGGTGGGAGCACCTTGCACCCACGCATTGCAGTGGGTCAAGAGGAGGCTCCCCACGACCTTCTCAAGGGCACCTAGAGATGGACAATGAAGGTTGGTCTCCCCAGCAACAGTCGCTTCCCAAGAATGAATGAGAAAGGATGGGGAGGAACGTTGATAGCTGTGCAGCCCAGGAATCCTGATTTGCAGATTAAGTGCTGACGCTGGCGTGGGAACGGAGGTACTTTATGCCAGAAGAAATGACGCAAAAGCTACACCGATCCTTCATTCGTGGAGGGGGGGGGGGCTAGCAGCCGCGCAGCATAAAGCCCCCGACTTGACCTGCGCATACGGCCGGACAATTGCCGGGTCCGTGGCCGCGCATGTGCACGGCAGTGACCTGCAGCGGCTGTGCGTGCAACATGGTGCCGGCTAGATGTGGACCCGGACTGCCACATACTGTCCCCCGGTAACCCCCCTCGCCATTCCGGACCACCACTCACCAGTGCCCCCAGGCCCGCCAAAGCCCCCCCTACCCGCTGAACGCCTCCCCCCCCCCCCCCCCCCGACTGAGCTCAATGTGCAGCCGCCACGCGGGGTCCGTCCACGAAAAATAACAGCATGAGTGACCCACGCTGTCGGGAACTCGACCCATCGGGGGCGGAGCATCGGTGGAGGGCGTCAGGTGACGTCCTGAGACCGTCCATACGGTGTGCGGCGCGCTCCCCGATTTCACCATTTCTGAGGGGGCGGAGCATCGCGAAAGTGGCGCCGCCCCTGAATTTGCTGCAAACCGGCATTCTCCGGCCAATCGCCAAACACAATTTCTGGGTCGGTGACCGGAGAATCCTGCCCCCTGTCAGCGAAAGGATGAATGAAATTGTTCATTGTCCCCCTGCAAAGAATGATCCAACATTAACATTCCGCACACTTTAATATTTGATTCAATCTGGTGAAAGGAAGGTGAACAATCTTTCAGCTTCGTGGTTCCTTCAGGGATACATTGCCATGAAGCTTTGGGAGTCCAGTATAATGTTCCCATCTATTGCTGAAACATTATTATAATCTTTTTAAAATTTAGAGTACCCAATTCATTTTTTTCCAATTAAGAGGCAATTTAGCGTGGCCAATCCAACTACCCTGCACATCTTTTGGGTTGTGGCGGCAAAACGCACGCAAACACGGGAAGAATGTACAAACACCACACGGACAGTGACCCAGAGCCGGGATCGAACCTGGGACCTCGACGCGCTGAAACATTATTTTTTTTATTTATTATTTATTTATTTATTTATTTTTTAAATTTTTTTTTTCTTATAAATTTAGTGTACCCAATCATTTTTCCAATTAAGGGGCAATTTAGAGTGGCCAATCCACCTAGCTTGCACGTTTTTGGGTTGTGGGGGCGAAACCCACGCAAACACGGGGAGAACGTGCAAACTCCACACGGACAGTGACCCAGAGCCGGGATCGAACCTGGGACCTCAGCGCCGTGAGGCCGCAGTGCTAACCCACTGCGCCACCGTGCTGCCCCTCGCTGAAACATTATTAAAGAAAGAAACAGCAATCGTCTTTCACACCATAACATGTTCCAAAATTTCTTTACAGCCAATGGCCTGGGAATGGTCCACACGTGCAGGGTTCTGATTGTTTTATGTTGGTAATCCGAACTGTGCGTTTTCTGGCTGCGAATTGTCCGCTCAATTTTAACATTGGTCAGCTGCATGGGCTAACTGATATAAAAAATCAGGACTGCTCCTGCGAGGCTCTTTCCAGCTGCACATGCACAGGAGGTCCCAAGTTCCAGGGGGGGGCAAGGTAGCATAGTGGTTAGCACATTTGCTTCACACATCCAGGGTCCCAGGTTCGATTCCCGGCTTGGGTCACTGTCTGTGCGGAGTCTGCACGTTCTCCCCGTGTGTGCGTGGGTTTCCTCCGGGTGCTCCGGTTTCCTCCCACAGTCGAAAGATGTGTGGGTTAGGTGGATTAGCCATGCTAAATTGCCCTTAGTGTCCAAAAGAAAGGTTGGTTTGGGTTATGGGGACAAGGTGGGTGTGGTGTGGGTTTGGGTCGGGTGCTCTTTCCAAGTGCTGGTGCAGACCCGATGGGCCGAATGGTCTCCTTCTGCACTGTAAATTCTATAATTCTTTGGGAATTGGAGATGCCGATCATGGAGTTGAAGATAAAGGCCCGTGCATCTGCGCAAAAACCTAAAAGGGCACAAAAGCCTGGAGATGCGAGGGAGACAGGGAACGCTTGGAAAAAAACAGGAGGGAAAACAGGAAGAAATCATAAAAATAACGGTTCCAGTAAGGGAAGAAGACAGAGGGAAGAAACAGGAACCAATAAAGTTATGAAAAGGAGAAAAAGGCTGCAATATTGTATTTGACATGGAAGTTAAGAAAATTAAGGCTTTCATTGTAACCTTCTGACACTAATGAAGATTGTAAGAAACTGCAGAGTATTGTGAACAGTACCCAGTCCATCACATGGACCAGCCACCCATCCATTGACTCTGTCTACACCTCCCGCTGCCTGGGGAAAGCGGGAGCATAATGAAAGACCCCTCCCACTCAGGTTATTCTGTCTTCCAACCTCTTCCATCGGACAGAAGATACAAAATTCTGAGAACACGCAGTAACAGATTCAAAAACAGCTTCTTCCCTGCTGTTACCAGGATCCTGAATGACCCCCTTATGGACTGAACCCATCTTCTCTACTGAGTAGTACTACACTCCTGTATGCTTCACCCGATGTCTATGTATTTACATTGTGTATTTTTGTATGTCCTGTGTTTTTTTCATGTATGGAACGATCTGTCTGGACTTTATGCACCACAACACTTTTCACTCGGTACACGTGACGATAATCAAATCAAAATGGTGGCTTGACTTGTTTAGAAGATTGTAGAGATAAAAAGCACTTATGAGAGGGCAGTTCAGTTGGAGGAAATAGAAGGTGCGCCTGAGAATATTTTATAGCATAAAAGGTGTGCCACAATATAAAAAAGGTTGGGAACCACTGCTCCAGACGCATCTTTTGTTCCTTTACTTGCCCTTTGCCATCCCGTTCCATCTTGCACCATCACCCCATCTGCCATTTCATCTCTCCTGCCTTCCAGCCTATGCCAGATATTCCCTTTTATTATTTCAGCCTGTCCCCTCTGTACAGGCTGAAAACATGCCACATCTCTAACTTTGTCCAGCTTTGGGACAAGGCCATTCGCCTGTAATGTTAAATTTGTTTCTCTCTCCCCGTGTGCTGTCTGAGACGTTGGGCGGAATCTTCCCACTGACGGTAAACTCCCAGCACGGGTTTCCCAGGAGCAGGGGCTGCATAAAACAGGGACCCCGTTGACAACAGGGGAACCAGAAGATCACAGAGCCAGCGAATCACTTCCACCGGCACAAAACACATAGCAGGAAGGGCGGGAAATCCAACCCGTTGAGTATTTCGGACACTTTCTATTTGTATAGTCTTAATCATTGTATGAATCACAGCGGCCAATTTGTTCATGACAAGCTCCCGCTAACAGCAATGAGACAACTGACCAGATAATTTGAATACACATTTGTCAAAATACATCTTCTGCTTCAATAATTCCATCAGCTCTTTTGTGCGCACTGGCGAGGTGAGACACAGCCTCAGTTCAACATTTCGTCCCAAAGATGGGACATCCAATGGTGCTGAACTCCCTTAGTACCGCACTGGAGCGTCAACTGGTTCATGTCCCCGGAGAACTGAGGGAGTGCTGCCTCGTCAGAGGGGCTGTTTCTCTGATGAGCTGGAAATCTCTGCCCTCTCAACATTTTGTTAAAGATCTCGTGATCCCATTTTGAAGAAGACAAGGGGAGCTGTCCCCCACTGTCCGCCCAATGTTCATCATTCAACGAACATAGCCAGGGATGAATTATCCGATCAATAATAACATCGCTGGGACATTAGGAAATCCTTTCCTGGCTCAAGGGTTCACAACCATCATTACGCAATCCTTGCTAATGGGCAGCTTTCAAAATAAAAGTCTGGGTATTCTTAGAACATGATTGATTGCACACTGAAAAGAAAATGGGCACGCCCTCGACTCAGATTTTCTCCCCCTTGTTCAATCTACTGATCTATAGTCTCAACATAGAATAGTGATTGGAACCTAGTACTGATACCTACGCCAAGCACTGGCAGTCAGTTTTATTGCTAATAGAAGGATCACTTTAACTCGTCCCTTATCAAAGTCAAAGAATCGATAAAGGCAGGAGACAGAATTGTTTCAAAATATGACACCGAACTGAGGATTTGCTTGACACTGAGGAAGACTGTGACAAATTATAAAAAGATGTCAACACACTTTGGCATGCAAGCAGCAAACCAAATTCAATGTAGGTTAGTTCTGGGTTGGTATGGGGATTAAAGAGGCCACATTTGGGTGACACGGCGGCGCAGTGCCTCACGCTGCTGAGGACCCGGGTTTGATCCCAGCCCTGGGTCACTGTCCATGTGAAGTTTGCACATTCTCCCCATGTCTGTGTGGGTCTCACCCCTACGACCAAAAGGATGTGCAGGGTAGGTGAATTTGCCACTCTAAATTGCCCCTTAATTAGAAATATAAAGAAATGGATACTCTAAATTAACTTAATTGCAGTGTTAATGTAAGCCTACTTGTGGCAATAATAAAGATTATTATTTATATTTACAAAAGAGGCCATGTGCACATTGGGAAAGCAAGTCTAAATGGGGTAGAGGGGCAAAGGAATCTGGGGATTCACAAATCATTAAAAGTAGCCAAGCAGATTAAAAAGGTCATAAAAACACGAGCAAAGGTAGGGCTCAGCAGTAGAGAGAAAAAGATTTAAGATCGAAATTATAGTAATAATCTTTATTAGTGTCACAAGTAGGCGTACATTAACACTGCAATGAAGTTACTGTGAAAATCTCCATGTCGCCACATTCCGGCTCCTGTTCGGGTACACTGAGGGAGAATTCAGAATGACCAATTCACCTCACAGCACGTCTTTCAGGACTTGTGGGAGGAAACCGGAGCATCCGGAGGAAACCCACACAGACACGGGGAGAACGTATAGACTCCACACAGACAGTGACCCAAGACGGGAATCGAACCCAGGACCCTGGCTCTGTGAAGCAACAGTGTTAACCACTGTGCTACCGTGTTGCCCATTATAGTATAGAACGTTGTATAGAATTAGTATAGAATATTGGTTGGACCTACTCTTGGAATACTGTGAACAGTTCAAATCTCCATCTGATAAAAAGGATGCAGAGGTCCTGGGAAGATGCAAAAAAAAGGATTCACTCAGACGATGCAAGAACTGTGGGGTTGTGATTCAAAGTGAAGATGAAACAGGCTGGCACTCTTTTCACTCGAAGACAGAAGACTGAGCGGTGACTTGATCGAAATCTTTAAAATGACGAGGAAATCTGTTCGCTTCGATGTAATAAAAAAGATGTTGTTGTGGAGTCCAAAACTAGGAATCGTAAATATAAGAGAGACACGAAGAAATCCAATGAAGATTCAGAAGTAACTTGTTTACCCAAAGTGTGATACAAATGTGGAACTTGCTGCCACAGGGGGTAGTTGAGGGGAATAGATTTGATACATAAAATGGGAAAGGTATCTAAATACATGAGGGAGAAAGGAATAGAAGGTTTTGTAGATAGTGCAGAGGAAGTGGGGTTTACCTGGAGTATAAACACCGAAAATGAAAAATGAGATGACTTGTGGGCCTGATGGCCTTGTTCTTGTGCTAAATATCCTGTGCCATTCTGTGTAAGGGACAGCGGCCAACTTTCCACAGATTGTGCCACTCTTTTTTTCAAAAAGACGAGCTATCGAAGTGTGTTGTCTCTCTCTCACCTGGAGGTGGGCCTGCGCTGTAATTACACATTGACAGCGGAGAGCTTTTGTCTTCGATCCTGGCCAACTTGGGAAATGCGGCCTGTTAAATTTGTCACAGCTTATTTAATTACACAAATGAAGAAGCAAACAACACAGCAGCTTCTCACAGCCAGTTGTCCCCGGGGGGCAAGAGAGTGCAGAGACGTTAAAGCCAGCTAAATCTATTTCCTGATTGCCGCAGGCTCAGACAAATTGTTCCCCAGGGAACAAGAGAGAATCGGTTATGAATCTTTTGTCTTGTTGAGGGAGATTAGAGGCTGCACACTGTTAAAACTGCAGCGCTTCCCACTTCCGTGACAACTTCACCCTGCGTCTACAATCACCTGATTACTGCTTGATTATTCAGTCAGCTGACTTGTTTTAGACGTCAATGATTTGAGCTGGGATCCAACCTCCTGGGGTCAGGGGGCCGGGAAATTGCCGGGCCCTTCTATTCACCCCCTCCTCCCACCCCCACGCACAACCGCCCCCACGCCCCCCCCTCTCCCCAATGATTAAGACCCCCTTCCCCCATTTGCAGCTCACCCAACTCCCACCAGCGCACCCAACCCTTCCTCTATGTCCAATCACCTCCCCCATCACCCCCCCCCCCCCCCCCCCCCCCCCCCCCCACAAACTCACTCCCCCACCACCCACTCTGCTACCTACTTTGCACAGGGCACTCGGTGGGGTCCATTGACCATGTCCTCGGAACAGCCCTCACAGTCCCGTGATTTTTGTCCCACATATATGCGGATATTCAAGAATGGTTTTCCCGTCATCTGAAGCAGGCTACTAAGGGTTAAATATTTACAGGAAAATCTCTGACAGGCTGATCAGGCAGCAATGGTGATTCTGCAATCACTGTGAGAGCAGAGCGAACGTCTACAGTTCTGGTCCCCGTCTTAGAAGAAAGGACACAGAGGCACAGAAGAAGGAGCAAGAAAGATCCACAAGGATGACACATGAATTGGGAGGGTGCCAGGAATAACGGAATATTCCGGGGCTCTTTTCGCGAGGAAAGCGAAGAATGAGGGGGTTTCCATGGAGATCTTTTCTGAAGGGGGTTTGGCATGAAGAAGATGTTTTCATTTGTGGGAATTCCAAGAATAAGAACCATAAATATGAGACAGTAATAAATCTGAAAAGAAATTCTGGGAAACCTCTTCTCAAGAGTGGTGATAATTTGAAATATAGTTGAAGCAAATGACATTGGAACATTTAAAGGGAAGCTGGATGAGTAGATGAGGGAGAAAGGAACAGAAACATGTGCTAATTGCTGAGATAAGTCAAGGAGGAGGAGGCTCAATTGGAGCATTAACAACGACATAAGTTATAATAATAATTTTTCAAATAAAATTTAGAGTACCCAATGCTTATTTCCAATTAAAGGGCAATTTAGCGTAGCCAATACACCTAGCCTGTACATCTTTGGGGTCTGGGGGTGAGACCCAAGCAGACACGGGGAGTGTGACCTGGGGCTGGATTGAACCCGGGTCCTCAGCACTGTGTGGCAGCAGTGCTAACCACTGTGCCACAGTGCCGCCCCTCTAATAATAAGAATATACGTGAATACATGATAAGACATGTGGACTCTAAACATTAACTCCGTTTCTCTCGCCACAGACTTGCTGAGTTCTTTCACAAATTTTAAGGGCTGGATTCGCCGCCCCGCCGCGCCTCATTTCTCTTTCACCCCGCCGGCGGGATGCTTTGTTACGCCGGCTGGTCAATGGGGATTGCCATTGTGGGGCAGCCCCACACCATCGGGAAACCCCTGTGCTGCCGGCAAAAAGGAGCATCACTCCGGCGGAGAATCCAGCCTTCTGTTTTAATTTCAGATTTCTAGCATCTGCGGTATTCTGCTTTAATTACCAGCATAGACTAGTAGGGCAGAGTGGCCTAGCTGTTCCTGTGTCCTAAATTCAAAGTAAAGGAGGGGACTGTGGTCTGCCTTAATCACCAGAAATCTCTGCCCTCAACGAAGCCCTGCATTTGAACAGCAGGAATCAGTTATGCAGACGTGCCCTCCCCTCCGTCCGCTGCCTCGCTCGGTGGGACTGCAGAGTGGGGAATTGATCCACGTCCATGGCGGGGTTTGTACGTCCAGCTGCACAGTCACAAACTGGACAACTGACCTCCGATTCTCTGATCTGAGCCCACCCATTGAGCGAGGCTGGAGAAGGTCTCACTGGCTCTACTTTGTTGGAATTCCAATATTGCCTCAGTTATCAACAACAGGCAGGGGCTGGTTTAGCACACTGGGCTAAATCGCTGGCTTTTAAAGCAGACCAAGCAGGCCAGCAGCACTGTTCGATTCCCGTTCCAGCCTCCCCGGACAGGCGTCGGAATGTGGCGACTAGGGGCTTTTCACAGTAACTTCATTGAAGCCTACTCGTGACAATAAGCGATTTTCATTTTTAATTTAATTTCATGCAACTAAAGACAAGAAAACACCTTTGGATGACATTACAGCCAACACCTCCACCTGTTTATGACCGGGATTCTCTGTTGCGACTCCGCCCAGTACTGCTGCCAGAGAGGACCAGGAACATTGGCGCGCTGTTCGCTGGGGTGGCTTTCTCTATTACCAGCTGCTTGCCAATGGGATTTACCATGAAAACCACCCCCAGGCTGCCGGAATGCCGTGGGCGGGGGGGGTGCTGCCGAAAGGAGCAGAGAATCCCATCGCCAGTGAACAGCCAGGGAATCCCACTCAGTCTGTAGGCTGGATTCTCCGATTCTCCGGCTACGTCCACAGGATCCATCTGGTCTTACGACCAAAAATGTCGGTGCGCCCCCACACCGATCCTCCATACGGTGGGGGGGCTAGCAGCCATGCCCCGTAAAGCTCACGGCTTTGCCCGTGGATGCGGCTGCAGAATGGCCGGGTCCGTGGCCGCACGTGTCCACCGCGGCAGCCTGCGGTGGCCGTGCCATACAGCACGGTGCCGACTGATTGCAGACCTGGACGGCCAAAAATTGCCGCCTCGCCCTCCCTGGGCCACCCCCGACCAGTCACACCCCCCCCCCCCTACCCCCCAGCCCCAGCCTAAGCCCCCCCCTGCCAGCAGAACTGCCCACCACCACCCCCTCTCTCCCCACTGACTGTGGCGGCGCTGGACACAGTCTGTAGCTGCCACGTGAGGTCCCCGAAAGCTGTGAGGACACGTGTCCCACGCCATCGGGGACTCATCCCATCGAGTGTGGAGCTCGGGAGAGGACCTCAGGTGATATCCTGAGGCCGTCCTGACGGCGTGTGGAGGTATGCCGTTTTGAGGGGGCGGAGCATCGGAAAAACAGCGCCGCCCACGATTCCAGCGTGGAAATGGATTCTCCGGCTGATCGGCGAACGCAATTCGTCGGCGGTGATCGGAGAATCCACCTTATATTTCTTTTCATTCATTCCTTGGGGTGTGTGTATTGACAAGCCCAAAGTTTATTGTGCATTCTTCACTGTCCTGTAAAGGTGGTTAGGTCCAACTGGCTGTTCGGCAAATGGCCACTTCAAAGGGCAGTTATGAGTCAACTACCTTGTTGCCGGACTGGAGTCACATATACTACAGAAGACAGGATTCCTTCCTTAAAGGACATTAGTGGACTACTTGGCTTTTTACATAATCTGGCAACTTTGTGGTCACTTTACTGATGCCAGTTTTTTTTAATTTCCCAATTTTCAAAGTGCCCAACGGTGGGACTTGTGTTTGCACTTGTTGGATTACCAGTTCAACATGTCAATACTGTCACTAGAATTGCAGATAGAGAACTGTTATGCAAACATATCACCTATTCATCCACTAATATCACACATAATCTCTGGGCTCAGATTGCAGTCGATAACCGTACAATGCTGACGTTCTGATGAATTACACTGGTGTATCCTTGTCGGTTTCTGTTGATATTAAGTTCCTGCACAACGCATTTTGCTCGGACAAGTTATTTCCCTGTCGCTCGCACTGCCACCTCTGAGTCAGAGGTCATCAGTTCATGTCCACTCTAGGATTTAAATTAATCTCGGTTGACACTTCAGTACAGTTACTGAGGGAGTGTAGCACTGTAAGAGTGGCACGGTAGCCACAGTGTTTAGCACTGTTGCTGTCACAACACCAGGGACACAGGTTCGATTCCCGGCTTGGGCCACTGTCTGTGCGGAGTCTGCACGTTCTTCCCGTGTCTGCGTGGGCTTCCCCGGGTGCTCCGGTTTCCTCCCACACGTCCCGAAAGAGTGTGCTGTTAGGTGAATTGGACATTCTGAATTTTCTCTCTGTGCATCCAAACAGACGCCGGAATGTGGCGACGAGGGGATTTTCCCAGTACATCACGCAGTGTTGATGTAAACCTACTTGTGACAACAATAAAGATTATTATCTTTAAATGTGTCATTAACACTGAGGTGCTTCTGCCTATTTATGTGGACCTAAGGACTCCTGGGACACTGGCTGGTGCTCCCCCCCCCCCCAACTAACCCCCCCCCCCCCCCCCCTCCCCCCACCTCCGGGCGCATGTTTCTTGGCAACGCGCCATTCACTGGCAGTGGGATACTATCTCCTGCCGCTTGTCGATGATTTCCCATTGAAGCCATCCACACGCTGCCCAGGAAACCGTGGGCCAAGGAGAGCGATGCAGGTGGGAAGACTAAATCGGAACAGCCGGGGAATTCTGTCCACTATTTCAAAGAGGAGCATGGGATTTCCACCCCTCTCACCCCCCCCCCCCCCCACCCCCCCCCACTTCTCTCCCCTCCCACACCATTTCCCGGACAATATTCAAAAAACAAATCATTTGGCCATTTGTTTCACTGGTACCTTTTGTGTAAACCCGCTCTCCTTTTTTGCCCTTTGAGAACAATGATTGCATTTGAGAAAGTAATTCAGTGAGCTGCTTTGTGAGATGCATTTATCTGCTGTATAAGTTCTTTTCTACTTTAATGCTTCTTTAAATGTAGTTGACAAAATGTCATCCAATGTTTAAGTCATTGTTGGTGAAGACAAAAATGAAACCTTAATGGCATTCAAATAAAGCACTGTGACTGTAGTCTTTATGGAAGGCATATGCTGGCACATTGTTAGTTTCTGTTGCTTTAAAAGCCAATGCTCACCCGACAATATTCCATAGACACATGAATCATTGCAAGTGAATTATTACTGCGTCTTTAATGTTATTTTTAAATCACTTGCTTCTCAGGCTGTGCATAATCCCATTGTGTCTCCAGAGTGGAGTTAGAAGGCTGCCCTATCCCCTGCTGCTAAATTCACATTTAAGGTGCCACTTACATAGGTGACTTCTCCCCCACTTGATATTCCGTGCTGGTTCAATTTCAAAAGAAATTGACTGATTGATTGATTTGATTGATTTTATTTATTGTCATGTGTGCCGAGGTACAGTGAAAAGTATTGTTCTGGGTACAGTCCAGACAGATCGTTCCATACACGAGAAAACATAGGACGTACGATAGATACAATGTAAATACATAGACACAGGCACTGGGTGAAGCATACAGGAGTGCAGTATTACTCAGTAGAAAAGATATGTGAAGAAATCAGTTCAGTGCATAAGAGTGTTGTTTACGAGTCTGGTAACAGTGGGGAAGAGGCTGTTTTTTAATCTGTTCGTGCGTGTTCTCAGACTTTTGTACCTCCTGCCCGATGGAAGAAGTTGGAACAGAGAATAACCCAGGTCGGAGGGTCTTTGATTATGCTGCTCGCTTTCCCCAGGCAGCGGGAGGTGTAGACAAAGTCAGTGGATGGGAGGTGAGTTTGTGTGATGGACAGGGCGGTGTTCACGACTCTCTGCAGTTTCTTGCGGTCTTGGGCCGAGCAGTTGCCATACCAGGCTGTGATGCAGTCAGATACAAAGCTTTCCATGGTGCATCTGTAAAAATTGGTGAGAGTCAATGTGAACTATTGCTATATTTATCTTGTTCCAAATATAGCGGTCAATAGGGTCGCCTTCCTTAACCTAATTATATTTGCTTTAGAGTCGCCAGGTATCTCTCGATACCGCCACAAGGTTCAAACCCGAATACTGATCAAAGAGCCAATGCACCAGTTGTTAGTTCAAAGTCAATACTATTTATTTACACACACAATAATCTCTACTTATGCACAAATACCACAAACTAAACTATCTCTAACGCTAACGCCTATACTTAACTTCGGGCGCCCACTCAGTCAGAGGAGCAATGGCCATTGTTCGGATCTGAGGCTGTTGGGTGCGAAGGTGTAACAGGAGAACAGTTAAGGTCATCCATCTGATGGCGAGCGTTGACCTTGGACTTGCTGCTTCTGGTGCAGCTGGTGGACGGGTCTCTCCGCTTCAAGAGCCGAGTCCAAGAGAGTGATTCTCTCTCGGGGGCTTATTATACCCGAAGGGGCTTCGCGCGCTTTTGGGTGGGCCTTGAACTGGCCCCGATTAATTGGGCGTACCTTGATCACTCGTATTGATCTTGACCAATAAAGGGGTGGGTGCCTTGATGGCTGGGCGTGTCCTAGGTGACCGTTGGCCTTGCTTTGTTTACGTTTTTGGTTTGGGGAACTGGCTCCGGGGTGTCTGGAGCTAGATCAGTTGCTTGAATTTCTTTCCTTTGTTCCCGGAGATGGGCCATCAATATGCTAATTGACCTACAGTTTCAGTCTCATCTGGGAGTTGCCTTCTCAATACGCATCCAGGCTCTGCACCTGCTTGCTTTCTTACCATTGTCCATATTTCCCTCCAGTCAATGCGATCATCCATTTTGTATTCTGGAAGTGGCTATCTCAGATGGCTACAGAACATGCCGAATCCCCTTAAGTTCCTGAGAAAGTATAGGTGCTGTTGTGCTTTCTTGGTCATAGCGTCGACATGGGTGGACCAGGGCAGAATGTTGGTGATGTCTACACATCAGAATTTGAAACAGTCAACCATCTCCAGCTCGGCCCCGTTGATGCTGACAGGGGTGTGTATGGTACTTTGCTTCCTGAAGTCAAAACCAGCTCTTTAGTTTTGCTGACATTGAGGGAGAGATTGTTGTCGCTGCACCACACCACTCGGTTCTCTATCTCCCTCCTGTATTCTGACTCATCGTTGTTCAAGATCCGACCCACTACTGTCGTCACATCAGTAAACTTGTAGATGGCGTTGGAGTCAAATATTGCCACAGAGTCGTGTGTGCATAGAGAGTGTAGTAGGAGACTGAGTATGCAGCCCTGTGGGGCCCCAGTATTGAGGACTATCGTGGAGGAGGTGTTGTTGTTTATCATTACTGATTGTGGTCTATGGGTCAGGAAATCAAGGATCCAATTGCAGAGTGAGGAGCCAAGTCCTAGGTTTTGGAACTTTGATATGAGCTTGGCTGGGATTATGGTGTTGAAGGTGGAGCTGTAGTCAATAAATAGGAGTCTGACTTCGGAGTCCTGGTTGTCGAGATGCTCCAGGGATGAGTATAGGGCCAGCGAGATAGTGTCTGCTGTGGACCGGTTGTGGCGGTATGCAAATTGCAGTGGATCAAGGCATTCTGGGAGTATGGAGTTGATGTGTCACGTGATCAGCCTCTTGAAGCACTTCATAATGATCGATGTCAAGGCTACCGGACGCTGTCTGGTTGCAAGTTTGCAGCGATCATAAAAATATAGTGTGGTGAATGTGCATCATGTAATTCACACTGTATAGTATTGTGTCCTTGTGGGCTCTGTCTATGAGCCGTTGCGCAGCTCTGCCCACAGGGGGAGATGAGGAGCTTGTATAGGGCTCTACCTTTGGCTCCGCCCATGGCTCCACCCATGGTCCCTCCCACTACCAGAAGTATAAAGTGCTGCAGCCTTGTGAGTTTGCCCTCAGTTCTTCTGGTCGCAGGCAGGCTCAGTTGTAAGTCTATTAAAGCCACAGTTTACTTCCTATCGTGTCTCAGTGAATTGATGGTCTTTATAGCGTGGGCTTGTGAGAGTTCCCGCGAATAACTATACACTCAGATCTACACTCTGGCTTTAGAAATACATATATTTCAAGCGAAACATTCACTGGCTCTCTCACAAAAGAACAAGTATCTTGGGCGCGATTCTCCGCAAATGCGGCGAGTCGTAAAGGCTGCCGTGAAACTGGCCGTGTTTCACGGCAGCCTCCACGCCCCCTCCCGGGACCCGATTCTCCCCCCCCCCGGCGGGGCTAGCAGCGGGGCCCGTGAAGCACGGCATCGCGGCCTTAGCGACCGTCGCTAAGTCCGCGCGCCAAGCGTCACGCCGGCTGACGCGCACGATCCGCATGCGCGGATTGGACGGCTCCAACCCACACATGCGTGGGGCCGTCATCTCCCTCGGCCGCCCCGCGGACTGATCCTGCGGGGCGGCGGAGGGAGAAAGAGTGCGTCTGTTACGGACGCACTGCCCGCGATCGGTGGGGATCGCGGGATGGCACGGCGTGGTACTGCCGTGCCAATCGGGGCCCTGGAAGCCCAGAGGGCATGTTGCGGCCGTTTTTATGATGGCAGCAAGTAGGGTGTTTGCTGCCGTAAAAACGGCTGTAAAGGCCTGGGAACTCGGCCCATCGGCCTGGGGAGAATCGCTGTTCGCCGTAAAAAACGGCGAGCAGCGATTTCGTGTGGGGCGGCCGTGGGGGGGGGGGGGAGAATAGCGGGAGGGCGTGAAAAATGTCGGGGACGCCCTCCTGCTATTCTCCGACCCGTCGTGGAAGCGGAGAATTGCGCCCCTTGACTTTGACGCCAAATTTGTTCCTGCCAATTAATGATGCAAGAACTGCAGAGTAAAGAGTAACATCAGAAGCACATTTCTCTAATGTAATGCTGAGGTAATATCATATGATTGAGTAACAGGGATTTGGAGGAAGGACAAGTTCCCAATCTCGTGTAGAGGTCCCAATATGGACATAATAGCTATAAATAGGAATAATGATTTAACAAACTACATACTGAGCAGCTCCATGAATATCAACTCCGAATACACGACGAAACAGAAAATACTGATGGTGAGACACAAATGTTGGTTGGTAACAGGAAACAAATTTCTAAGGTGCATTGATTTTTTTGTATGCTTCACTGACCGTTTCCATTTCAAAGTATTCATTTTTGAAACGTGCTTGGAAATGGGAGTAAATAGATAACTGCTACTTTGAGATTTTATAAGAACTTATATTTCTATCATGCCTGTCATAACAGGCTCCTGTGTGGAGTTTGCACGTTCTCCCCGTGTCTGCGTGGGTTTCCTCCGGGTGCTCCAGTTTCCACCCACAATCCAAACATGTGCAGGTTAGGTGGATTGGCCATGCTAAATTGTCCCTTAGTGTCCAAAGTGTGCAGGTTAGGTGGGGTTATGGGGATAAGGCGGGGTTAGTGGGCCTAGGTAGGGTGCTGTTGCAGATGGTTGGTGCAGATTCGATGGGCCGAATGGTCTCCTTCTGGAATGCAGGAATTCTATGGTTCTAGAACCTTACGATATCCAAGTGTGCTTTGGAGCCAATTAAATATTTTTGAAGGATTGTCATAGTTAAAAAATCTAACTATTTATATAATATAGAACATTAAAAAACACCACAGTCAATATGGGCACAGCAAGCTCCCATAGAGAGCAGTGTGCTAATGAACCGATTATTTGTTTATTAGTGACATTGGTTGAGGGATGATTACAAGATCCCTCTGCTTTTCTTCAGAATTTTTACATCCGCCTGAGAGGATAGACAGGCCTCCAGATTCACAAAGATCACCACACTCTCTCTTGGTACTGCATCACAGTGTCAGCCGAGATTTTGTACTCAGTTCCCTGGGGTGGGACATGAAGCTACTTCCTCCTGAACCAGAGGCGCAACTGCTACCACTGTACTGCAGCCGGAATAACTCACTTCTGTGGTGAGGAAATGTTGCGCATTTGTTGAGGGTGCGTTGATATTTCACGCCTTTCAGTGACCAGTGCTTAACATACCATTCAGACCAATCAGCCTCTTGAGTGTCACTGGCCATGATTCCTCACCTCAGACTGTGACCCTGCCAGATGATGCTTTTGTGCTCGAGCCTTGCGAGCACACAATTTACCAGTTTCCATTTTAGTCATCTATTTAGGCTCACTCTTGGGCTGGTTTAGCACAGGGCTAAATCGCTGGCTTTTAAAGCAGACCAAGGGAGGCCAGCAGCACGGTTCAATTCCCGTACCAGCGTCCCCGAACAGGCGCCAGAATGTGGCGACTAGGGGCTTTTCACAGTAACTTCATTTGAAGCCTACTTGTGACAATAAGAAATTTTCATTTCATTTCATTCTACAATAACTTTAACTGTAATCTAAACAAGTCACCAATGTTAACTTGTTTGCGAAGATGGTCAATTAGCAACTGTTGTCAGCTCATGTACTTCATTGTGCAAATTCCTAAACCTATAAGGGAGGTTGTGGTGTGGTGGTAATGTCATTGGACGAGTAATCGACAGGCCCAGACTCACGTTTTGCTGGATATCTGGTCAAATCCCTCACCACTCTGGGTGGAATTTGAATTCAATCAATAAAGTCAGGAATTATAAAGCTAGTCTCAGAAGAGTGATGAAGAAGAATCATAGAATTTACAGTGCAGAAGAAGGCTATTCGGCCCATCAAGTCAGCACCGGCTCTTGGAAAGAGCACCCTACCCAAGCCCACACCTCCACCCTATCCCCATAACAAAGTAACCCCACCCAATACTAAGGGCAATTTTGGACACAATGGGCAATGTATCATGGCCAATCTACCTAACCTGCACATCTTTGGACTGTGGGAGGAAACCGGAGCACCCGGAAGAAACCCACGCGCGCACGAGGAGAAGGTGCAGACTCCACACAGACAGTGACCCAAGCCGGGAATTGAACCTGGGACCCTGGAGCTGTGAAGCAATTGTGCTAACCACTATGCTACCGTGCTGCCCAAATTGCTTGTCGTAAAATCTCATCTGGTTCACTAATGCGCTTTAGGGAAGGAAATCTGCCGTCCTTACCTGGTCTGGCCTACATGTGACTCCAGCCCCACAGCGATGTGATTGATTCTTAAATGCCCTCTGAAATAGCCGAGCAAGCTGAGGTTAATTAGCGAATGGCAAAATATGCTGGTCTTGCCAGTAACAACCTCATCCGAATAAAGAAAGAGAAAAAAACTATTGATCTCAATGAGGAGTCCTGAACAGGTTAATTTAAAATCATAGAATCACTATGGTGCAGAAGGAGGCCATTCAGCCCATCGAGTCTGCAACAACCCTCTGAAAGACAACCCGACCTAAGTCCCACTCCCCTTCCTATCCCGGTAACCCTGCCTAACCTGGACACGATGGGACAACTTAGCACGGCCAATCCACCCAACCTACACATCTTTGGACTGTGGGAGGAAACCGGAGCACCCGGAGGAAACCCACGCACGCACGGGGAGAGCGTGCAGACTCCGCACAGATAGCCACCCGAGGATGGAATCGAACCCGAGGCCCTGCTGCTGCAAGGCAGCAGTGCTAACCACTGTGCCATAGTGCAGCCCCAGATATGTTTCTTTTTATTGTGTAGTACTTAAGTATTTACCCTTTGTTCCAGCTGATTATTTTACAATTGCACAGATAAATCATGGTGAAAAAAAACATAGTTTAAAATTTATGAGATTTTAGTTGATGCCATTTCAAATATATTTATAACTCGACCATAATCTCCAGTCACGTGAATACTCGACTTTCTGTGTCACATTCGAGCACCACATTTTATTTGGTTGATAAAAGAAACAACAAGCTGTGGCACTGCAAAAATAAGACAAAATCAAATTTCTAATATGCAAAATTATAGAATTCACAATAATTTGATTCAGCTTGCCTGCAAAATTGTGTTTTGAGCAGCTTTATTCACTTTGGGATATCCTGAGGTTGTGGTAGGTACTACATATATTCAGCTTTTATCTACCTACCTATCTATCCACCTACATGCCTATTTATCCATCCATCGATCCATCTTTCTTTTGTTGACACACAGGTCACACCCTCTTTGTAAAGCTCGGTTTAGATTTGATTTTCTTCTCACAGTCGTCAGTTGACAAGAGTCACGAGGCTTACCTTCACTGTGGGGAAAGCACCACCCAGCATTTGTAAATATGCTGAGCGTAACTGCAAACTGCTCCCTCCAAGGATTGAACCAATTTTACCTGCACGGTGGCACAGTGGTTAGCACTGCTGCCTCACGGGGCCAGCGACAGGAACATAGAACAGTACAGCACAGAACAGGCCCTTCGGCCCTCAATTTTATGCCGAGCATTGTCCGAAACCAAGATCCTGTCATTCTGGTGTGCTCCATGTGCCTATTCAATAACCGCTTGAAAGTTCCTAAAGTGTCCGACTCCACTATCACAGCAGGCAGTCCATTCCACACCCTAACCACTCTCTGAGTAAAGATCCTACCTCGGACATCCCTCCCATTTCTCCCACCCTGAATCTTATAGTTATGCCCCCTTGTAACAGCTACATCCACCCGAGGAAATAGTCTCTGAAAGTTCACTCTATCTATCTCCCTCATCATCGTATAAACCTCTATTAAGTCGCCTCTCATCCTCCTCCACTCCAAAGAGAAAAGCCCTCGCTCCCTCAACCTTTCCTCATAAGACCTATCCTGCAAACCAGGCAGCATCCTGGTAAATCTCCTTTGCACCCTTTCCAATGCTTCCACATCCTTCCTATAGTGAGGTGACCAGAACTGCACACTCCGGTTTCCTCCCACAGTCCACAGATGTGCAGATTAGATGGATTGACCATGCTAAATTGCCCCTCAGTGTCCAAAGATGTGGGGTTTGCGGGGATAGGGCGGCAGAATGGGCCGAGGAACAGTGCTCTTTCAGAGGGTCGGTATAGACCCGATTGTCTGAATGGCCTCCTTCTGCAGTGTAGGGAGTCTTTGCATCGGTAATTCTATACTTCTATGATTCTACGAATTGGGCTGGGTTGGAAGAAAAGCTGTTTGTTTTTCTTTTTTGAAATCCATTAGAGGTTTCACTGAAAACTCTTGTAAAATGTTGTTTTTTTTCAGTCAGAGAGAGAAAACCCCTCAATCAATCAATAGGAAAGTGGATGACTCCACTGGGGTGTTATTGTACTGATAAAAGGCCATAGTTACTGCACAAGACACAAAGCACCAATCATTCTTAAGGATTGCGTAAACACATTGTGGATTCATTTATTAAGACTGGGCACATAGGAACAGTTATACATAGGTATAACACATGAAGTCATCAGAGCTGTGTGTGAGTGCTCTGCTCATAACAAAACTGAAACTAAGGCTGGTTCACATGACACATTCCCCCTGTAGTGATGTCCTGCTGATATCCCTTAAAGATACATGAAAACCTCCACTAACTGTGCGGAAGATTCATTGTTTGCAATATATTTTTTACTGGGCTGGATGTAATGCAACGTCAGTCGCACGAAGCACCGTGGTAGCCAGGCCCATATGATTCCGTCCGTGGCAAAACCTCTCCCGAATAAGTTGGAGGATGGAAGGGGCTGGCACAGAATTCCTGGCCGCCTGTGCCACGATGTCAATTGACACCCATTAGCCCTGAGGCCTTTGTAATTCCAGTGGTGAATCAGGGATGAAATGGTAGCTGGATGCTGGTTTTGCTCAGTTGACTGGATTACTAGTTCGGAATGCTAGAGCAAGACCAACAGCGCGGGTTCAATCCCCGTACCGCTGAGGTTATTCATGAAGGCCTCGACTTCTCAACCTCGCTCCTCGCCTGAGGTGTGGTGACCCTCAGGTTAAATCACCACCAGTCAGCTCTCACCCCTCAAAGGGGAAAAGCAGCCTATGGTCAAGATTAAAGGTCTAAATATCAACACATGGAGCAACTATCTCAGATGAATAAAGTGTTGATAAATATTTGCCAAGCAGATGCTATGAATTGAATTGAAATATAGAACATAGAACAGTACAGCACAGAACAGGCCCTTCGGCCCTCGATGTTGTGCCGAGCAATGATCACCCTACTCAAATCCACGTATCCACCCTATACCCGTAACCCAACAACTCCCCCCCTTAACCTTACTATTAGGACACTACGGGCAATTTAGCATGGGCAATCCACCTAACCCGCACATCGTTGGACTGTGGGAGGAAACCGGAGCACCCGGAGGAAACCCACGCACACACGGGGAGGACGTGCAGACTCCACACAGACAGTGACCCAGCCGGGAATCGAACCTGGGACCCTGGAGCTGTGAAGCATTGATGCTAACCACCATGCTACCATGCTGCCCCTTGTTAGGAATTCCCAGGCTCTTTATCACAGAATCAAACAGTGCAGAATAGGCCCTTCGGCCCATCGAGTCTGCACCGACACGTGAAAAACACCTGTCCTGCTGACCTAATCCCAGTTACCAGCACCTGGCCCATAGCCTTGAAAGTTATGATGTGCCCGGTGCTCATCCAGACACTTTTTAAAGGTTATGAAGCAACCTGCCTCTACCACCCTCCCTGGGAGTGCGCTTCAGACCGTCACCACCCTCTGGGTAAAAAAGCTTTCCCACACATTTCCCCTATACCTCCCACCCCTCACCTTGAACTTGTGTCCACTCGTAACTGACCCGTCAACTAAGAGGAACAGCAGTTCCCAATCCATCCTGTCCATCACCCTCATAATCTCGATCAGGTCGTCCCTTAGTCTTCTCTGCTCCAGCGAAAACAACCCAAGCCTATCCAACCTCTCTTTGTAACTTGAATGTTCGATCCCAGGCAACATCCTGGTGAATATCGTCTGCACCCCCTCCAGTGGGTTAATGAGCAAGGGATTCCAAGTCTTTCCGTGTAAATTGGAAAATACTGGGATGTCAAAATGGATGTTGACACCGTGCAATTCTTGCCATATTGCCATCCATGTTGGTAGCATTAGTGTTACAGGCTGTGCGGTGTCCCACTATACAAACAATTTTGCACACCTCACTTTGACAGGTAGGTTCCAGCGTGCAGTTTTAGACATTTCCGGGCAGCAACAAAACAGAGAATTATAGTTACACTCTGGGTAAAGGTAGCAATGCTTCAGCCAATCAACTGAAGGCTTCAGGCAGGACTTAAGGCACGACTCGCACCAATTAAAGTCTATTTAACCAGTCAGCAAAAAGCAGAATAGAAACCAATCAAAATGCAGCAAATAGAACTCCTGGCCAAAACTACAGCAAAGCTTTTCAATAAAAAGGTAATTATTAATCCAGGAAAATGCAGTTAGTGCAGGATAGTTACAGAACGCAAATCATATGTGGCATAATAATGGTTCGTGATGCAGAGCAAGGCCTGCAGCGTGAGTTCAATACTGTATTGATTTGATCACCTCAATTCTGTTGTCTTTACGTTATAATTTTTACACTGTCAGAACCAAGGTGGCACGGTAGCACAGTGGTTAGCACTGTTGCTTCACAGTGCCAGGGACCCAGGTTTGATTCCCGCTTGCATTTCTGCCTATGCGGTATCTGCATGTTCTGCGTGGGTTTTCCCTGAGTGCTCCAGTTTCCTCCCACTAGTCCCGAAAGACGTGCTATTCGATGAATTGGATATTCTGAATTCTCCCTCCGTGTACCCAAACAGGCGCCGGAATGTGGCAACTCGAGGATTTTCACAGTAACTTCATTGCAGTGTTAATGTAAGCCGACTTGTGACAATAAAAATAATAATTATTATTATTAATATTACTGGGCTCGTTTAGCACAGTGGGCTAAACAGCTGGCTTGTAATGCAGAACAAGGCGGCAGCACGGGTTCAATTCTCGTTCCGGCCTCCCCAAACAGGCACCGGAATGTGGCGACTAGGGGCTTTTCACAGTAACTTCATTGAAGCCTACTTGTGACAATAAGCAATTATTATTATTATTAAATTCACTGCAGGCCAGGACGTTTAATGACAATCATGTAAGAAGACTCCCCACAACCCCTCAACTTCTTTAGTGTATTTTTAAAAATTGTCATTTACGGGATGTGTGTTGCTGGTTCGGCCAGCATTTATTGCCCATCCCTAGTTGCCCTTCAGAAGGTGGTGGTGACTTGCCTTCTTGAACCGCTGCAGTCACTGAGGTGTAGGTACATCCACTATGCTGTTAGGGAGGGATTTCCGGTATGTTGCCCCAGCGACAGTGAAAGAACAGCGATATATTTCCAAGTTGCAGTGGTGAGTGTCTTGGAGGGGAGCCTCCAGGTGTTGGGGGTTCCCAGGTATCTGCTGATCTTTTCCTTCTAGATGGTAGTGGTTGTGGGTTTGGAAGGTGCTACCTAAGAGACCTTGGTGAGTTACTGCAGTGCATCTTGCAGATAGTACACACGGTTGCCACTGTTCATCGGTGGTGGAAGGATTGAATGTTTGTGGAAGGGGGAGCAATCAAGCGGACTGTTTTGTAGTGGCTAGTGTTGAACGTCTTGAGTGTTTCTGGAGCTGCATTCAAACAGGCAAGTAGAGATTATTTCATTACACTCCTGACTTGTGCCTTGTAGCTCGTGGACAGGCTTTGCTGGGGGTTAAGAGTTGAATTACCCATTGCAGGATTCCTAGCCTCTGACCTGTTCTGGTAGCCACAGTATTTCCATGACTAGTCCAGTTCAGTTTCTGGTCAATAGAAACCCTCCAGAATCGATATTGGCAATATCTTTGAATGTCAAGGAGCAATGGTGAGATCCTCTCTTGTGGGAGTTGGTCATTGCCTGGTACTTGCGTGGAGTGAATTTAACTTCCCGCCTTCAGCCCAAGCTTGGATATGGTCCAGGTCTTGCTACATATGGACATGAACTTCTGAGGCTTTATAAGGTTCTGGTCAGACCCCATTTGGAGTATAGTGAGCAGTTTTGGCCTCCATCTCTGAAGAAGGATGTGCTGGCCTTGGAAAGAGTCCTGAGGTGGTTCACAAGAATGATCCCTGGAATGAAAAGCTTGCCATATGAGCAACAGTTGACTCTGGGTGTGTACTCATAGGAGTTTAGAAGGATGGGGGGGGGGGATCTTATTGAAACTTACAGGATACTGCGAGGCCTGGATAGAGTGGACGTGGAGACGATGTTTCTACTTGTGGGAAAAACTAGAATCAGAGGACACAACCTCAGACTAAAGGGACGATACTTTAAAACTGAGATGAGGAGGAATTTCTTCAGCCAGAGGGTGGTGAATTTGTGGAACTCTTTGCCACAGAAGGCTGTGGAGGCCAAATCACGGAGTGTCTTTAAGATAGAGATGGCTAGGTTCTTGATTAATAAGGGGGTTAGGGGTTATGGAGAGAAGGCAGGAGAATGGGGATGGGAAACATATCAGCCATGGTTGAATGGCAGAGCAGACAGTGGGCCAAATGGCCTAACGCTGCTCCGATGTCTTATGGTCTTAACTGCTTCGTTTTTCTGAAGAGTCGCGTATGGTGCTGAACATTGTGCAGTCATCTGCAAACATCCCCACTTCTGACCTTATGTGGAAGGAAGATCATTGATGAAGCCGCTGAAGATGGTTGGGCGGAGGACATTACCCTGAGGAACTCCTGCAGTAGTCTCCTGGGACTGAGATGATTTGACCTCCAACCGCCACAACGAGCTTCCTTTGTGCCAAGTATGACTCCAACCAGAGGTGAGCTTCACCCGTGATTCCCATTGACTCCAGTTTAGCTAGGGCTCCTTGATGCCACACTCGGTCAAATGCTGCCTTGATGTCAAGGGCAGTCACTCTCACCTCATCTCTGGCATTCAGCTCTTTTGTCCACATTTGAACCAAGGCTGTAATGAGGTCTGAGGTGAGTGACCCTAGCGGAACCCAAACTGAGCATCCGTGAGCAGGTTATTGCTGAGTAAGAGCCGTTTGATAGCACTGTTGATGACTCCTTCCATCACTTTGCTGATGATGGAGTAGACTGATAGGGCAGTAATATGCTGGGTTGGATTTGTCTTGTTTCTTGTGTACAGGACATACCTGGCCAACTTTCCACATTGCCGGGTAGATGCCAGTGTTGTAGCTGTAGTGGAACAGCCTGGCTAGGGGGTGCGGCAGGTTCTGGAGCACAAGTCTTCAGGACTCTTGCTGAAATATTATCAGGGCCCCACAGCCTTTGCTGTCACCAGTGCCTTCAGCTGTTTCTTGATATCATGTAGAGTGAATCGAATTGGCTGATGACTGACATTGTGATGCTGGGGATCTCCGAGGAGGCCCAGGTGGATGATACACTCGGCACTTTTGGCTGAAAGTTGTTACGAATGCTTCAGCCTTGTAGTTTGCACATAGGTGCTGGCTTCTTGCATTATTGGAGCTTCCACCCCCAGTTAGTAATTTCATTGCCTGCCACCATTCACGGCTGGATGTGGCAGAACTGCAGAGGTTAGATCTGAACCATTGGCTATGGAATCGCTGAGCTCTGCCTGTCACTTGCTGCTTATCCTGTTTGGCACGCAGGTAGTCCTGTGTTGTAGCTTCACCAGGTTGACAGATCAGGCGGAATTCTCCATTGCCCGATGCCACAATCGTGTTTGACGATCGGGAGGAGAATGGGCCGTGACGCCGAAATGGGGGCCTGAACAGGTTTGGCGGCAGTCAGCCGTGCTCCGCCCACTCTGAAACGGGGTCATCGTGATTTGCGCTATGCGCAGTCGCAATGTCCTGGTGCCTCATCGTCCGGCCCACCCACAACGCTCCGCCCCTGATGGGCCGAGTTCCCAATGGCGTGGGACACGTGTGGTCTCAGCCGTGCCGGAACCTGGCGTGGCGGCTGTGGACTGTGCCCAGCGCCACCACACTCGGCCGGGATCCTTGCCGGTGGGGGTGGCCAGGGGGTGGGCTGCGGGGTCGCGGATGGCAGGTTGAGTCCGCACACAGCCAGCACCATGTTGTACGGCATGACCGCTGCAGGTCATCAACTGTGCACAAGCACAGCCTGGGACCCGGCCATTCTCCTGCCGTTTGCAGCACGGGAGGAGGGGTTTTTAGTCGGAGCCCGTGCCAGCCCCTCACCGGTACCGGAATGGGTGAGGGGTTCGAGCTGGCACTTAGCCGCAGAAATGCAGAATCGAGCCCATCAGTTTTAGGTATGTCTGGAGTTGCTCAGCGTCTGTCAGCAGAGCTTGTCATTAGAAAATGGAGCTATCAAACACACAAAATCGTGTCAGGAGGAAACCCTTCATGTGAAGAAGATATCAAATTAGACCAGGTATCATTTTATGAGGCTTCACTCATATAGCAGAGAAGGAGACTATTCTGCCATTGTATCTATCCCAGGCGCCATGAACGAGCTATCCAATTAGTTCCACTCCTCCACTCTTTCCCCACTCTCAGGCCGAGTTTGAGGCTATAGTACCACAGAGGTGATCTGGAAAGGAAAACCCATCCCGAAACATTCAGTGACAACGGAATGCAAATCACCCAAATCGTCAGATATTAAGCCCCTGATCAAAAAATACAGAATTAAAACTAACTTGGACAGAAGATAGAATAACAAAGAACCCCTCTTAAATTAAATTGACATAAATGGTGACTGGAGCCCAACTGGTCCTCAGTTATTGGAGTCAGGGAAAGAGGAAGGAGAAGATTCCCTCCAAAGATGCATAAAGCAAGACATCCTAGTTGTGAAGAAATGGTCAAAACAAAGAGACATTTTCCCCCGGAACAGACAAGGTTAAGGGACAATCTGGTGAAGGTTTTAAAATGATCAA
The DNA here is from genome assembly GCF_902713615.1 of Scyliorhinus canicula. Classification (NCBI taxonomy): domain Eukaryota; kingdom Metazoa; phylum Chordata; class Chondrichthyes; order Carcharhiniformes; family Scyliorhinidae; genus Scyliorhinus; species Scyliorhinus canicula. The sequence continues at coordinate 5,812,609 of NC_052162.1, read as the reverse complement.
GTGTTGGGGAAGGTGAAGAGCGTCAAGTTGTTTTGGCTGGTTACTGAATTGATAACAAGAACACATGAATTTCCAAAGGGTGTCAGGGAAGTTGAAAGCATTTTTATTTGCACACAGAGAATTCTCAGAATATGGAATGTGCCATTCCTGGCACCAGAGTACTAACAGCATTTAAACAGAAGTTAGATTAAGTTTGAAAATGGAAGAAAATAAAATAAAACGGGGATGCAGGGGAACAGGAATTAGCGCAGATAACACCGTCTAATTTAATAGTGTTGCTGCCACCAACTTCACGGCAGGTCGGTAACTAAGAGGGCATTTCAAGGGAGTGGCACGGTGGTCAGCAGTGCTGCCTCACGACGCCGAGGACTTGGGTTCGACCCCCGGCCCCGGGTCACTGTACGTCTGGCGTTTGCACATTCTTCCCATGCCTGCGCGGGTCTCACTTCCATAACCCAAAAGATGTGCAGGCTAGGTGGATTGACTAAGCTAATTGCCCTAAATTGGGAAAAAAAAATAATTGGGTACTTGAAATTTATTTTTAAAAACGCCATTTTAAAATGTTCCCACCCGGCTTCCACTGGGTGAGTGGGGTTAAAACCATCCAATAGATTTTTGTAGCTCCGCTGTTGATCTGATTTGGTTTTGAACTCTCTGGGGTAGATCCTGACTCGATCCAATGGTGGAAAACGAGATAGCGAGTTTGCAGCCCATTTTACAACCCTTCCCATTAAAATCAATGGAAATAAAAATCAAAATCCGCTCCACATTCACTGCATTATTAGTCGGCAACACAGCCCATCATACTCAGCTTGCTGGACAGCTGGTTCGTGATGCAGAGCAAGGCCAACAGCGTGGGTTCAGTTCCCGTCCCGGCTGAGGTTATGTATGAAGGTCCGCCTTCTCAACCTTGCCCCTTCACCTGAGCTGTGGTGATCCTCAGGGATAGCGCAGTGGTGAGCACAGTTGCTTCACAGCTCCAGGGTCCCAGGTTCGATTCACGGCTTGGGTCACTGTCTGCGGGGAGTCTGCACGTTCTCCCCGTGTCTGCATGGGTTTCCTCCGGGTACTCCACTTTCCTCCCACAGTCCAAAGATGTGCAGGTCAGGTGGATTGGCCATGATAAATTACCCTTAGGGTCCAAAAATAAAAAGGTGAGGTGGGGTTACTGGGTTATGGGGATAGGTTGGAGGACTGGGCTTAAGTGAGGTGCGCTTTCCAAAGGGCCGGTGCAGATTCGACGGGCCGAATGGCCTCCTTCTGCACTGTAAATTCTATGAAATCGCCACCAGTCAGCTCTCCCCCTCAAAGGGGAAAGCAGCCTATGGTGACTTTACTTACAGCAGAGAAGGAGGCCATTCAGCCTGTCAAACCTAAACTAGTTCCATGCAAGAGCAATTTAGCTGGTTTTACAACCCCCCCCCCCCGCCCTCCCGGCCTTGTCCCTGTAATCCTGTATATCTGTTCCCTTCAGATTCTAATTCAATTTCCTTTTGATATCTGTGATTGATTTTTCTTTCACCGTACTCCAGTGTAGTCCAGATCCGAAGCACTCAATGCGTAAGGAAACATTTCTCCTCATGCTACCTTTGTTTTTTCTCTTGCCATTCACCTTATGTCGGTGCCCTGTGGTACTCAACTCTTCCCCCAGTGTAAGCAGTTTCTCTCCATCTACTCTGTCCCAAAAATCCTCTTAGGTTTGAACACCTACCTCCAGTCCTCCATCAACCATAAGGCAAAGGCCCTTCCTCTGTTGTTCAGCGAGCTGCTAACTATCAGCCTGAAATTGTAACATGTAGCACAGAATGAGATCAGTGTTGGGCAGCATAATTTAACCATGAGTCCGGGAACTGGCCCGATGAATTAGCCACCATTCCCATATTCTATCAGTTCATTCCTAATCAAAAGCTTTTAAAATGTTTACTTCTTCCAACCCAAATCGGCCCAAAAGCTTTAATTATCAACCAAGAATTGGCCAGATGGTGAGGACAGAGTGTAGGAACAGGTCAGGAAAGGAGAAAATTCTATTTATTTATTCTACTTATTCATTCACAGGATGTGGCATCACTGCCTGGGCCAATATTTATTGCCCATCGCTAAATGCCCTTGAGAAGGTAGTGGTGAGCTGCCTTCTTGAACCGCTGCTTTGTCCTGGATGGTGTCGAGCTTCTTTTTTAAAAAAGAAATTTAGGGTACCCAATTATTTTTTTTTCCCAATTAAGGGGCAATTTAGCATGGCTAATCCACCTAACCTGCACATCTTTGGGTTGTGGCGGTGAAACCTATGCAGACATGGGGAGAATGTGCAAACTCCACATGGACAGTGACCCACGGCCAGGATTCAAACCCAGGTCCTCAGCGTTGCAGTCCCAGTGCTAACCACTGTGCCACGTGCCGCTCCTGTGTCGAGCTTCTTGAGTGTTGGAGCCACACTCATCCAGGCAAGTGGAGAGTATCGCATTACACTCCTGATGTATACTTTGTAGATGATGGACAGGCTTTGGGGAATCAGGAATTGAACATATTGCCACTGAATTCCAAGCCTCTGACCTGCTTGTGCTGATATTGATTTGGCTGCTCCAGTTGAGTTTCCGGTTGGTGGTAACCCCCAGGATGTTGATAATGATGTATTTTTTAGATGCCAACTTTGCTCTGTTGGCTACCCCTAGAAGAAGCTTCTTTATGCCTTTGCTCCAAGACCTGGGTACATTATCCAAGTTTTTTACTCCAGTGCAGCGCTGAGTAGGTCACCCTTTGTTGGAGGTGTCACTTTTCAGACGAGATGCTCAGTTGAGGATTAACCTGATCTTTGAAGTACTTTTGATGTTGAGGAAGCAATTTTCCTGGTGTTTTGGCCCACTTTAGTCTTCACCCCAACTTCATCCAAACAGTAAATTTGATATGTCTGGAATCCCGCTGTGCGTCAATTTACTCTCGTGCTCCCCAACGCCGCAACGGTACCGAGCTACAGCTTGCACCCTGAGGAAGTGAAGGGCTCTACATGAATGCAAGTTCTTTGTTTCCTTAGATTTAAAGCCTTTCATTTTGATTTTGACAGATTATCCTTCGCCCGCATCCTCCTCAACCACCTTCTCAAATCCCGCCTGCCAGCAAACCCCCTCCCCCCCACCCCAGCACCAAATATGCATGTCGTAAGCATTATATTGAGCACATCAGTTGTAATCTGTTAACAATGCCGCTGTCAGTCAGAATACAACTACAATTGAAATATGCCTTTTACTATGGGATGAGCTCATTCAGAAATTTGACCGCTGAATTCAGTGTCTTAACACATGTTGCCACAAACGCCTTGGCATTTACAACAGGGTCGACAACAGTGAAGGGCAAGAGCCAAGCTGGTCCGCAGGTTTTGAACTTTGAATATGTCATATCTCAGCTGCCTTTGTGTCTTAAAATATGCTCCACATCCAATGGCTTTTATGTTTTATTACATCTCTAATTATCTCTCTCTGTGCTCTTAATTAAACATAAAACACAATATCCTGCTGACTCTATCACGCATTTGGTTAATTCTCATAAAGGTAAAGTGGCATAATGAATATAAATATGCAAATGGTTTTAACATTTTTCTTCCTTTCCTATCATAAAAATGTATATTATTAGAATTAATAATTTCACACGCACCTTGGAGTGCACGCTGATCCATTTTCTTTTGAAACAAGATTACGGTTCAACTGGATATTTTACCTCCAGTCATCATGGGTGATCTCACCACCACCAGCGAGTATCAGAACTCACCAAAACCACCAACATTATGATCATCAGGAGAAAGGCTGGGTCACTATTTACTCTGGGGTTCACAGCATTTAATGACAGGTGCCACAGATTTATTGCGCATGCAATGATAATTATTGCTAATAATATTTAAACAGCAGCACTTCTGACATTTTCAAAAGCTCCCATTGCTCTGGCATCCACAATTTATTTTGGATGAGAGAATTCGAAAGCACAATGCAACAAGGTGAAGGGTGCACTCACATTCAGAACTGAAATGTTGCAGTTTTGCTGCATGCTGACATTGCATTCAGAGAGTGTGTCACTTAGCTCTGGAATTAGGATACAGTGTGGATGACATTCCTGGAGAAATGAATCTAAACAAGTTCTTAATTTCAGGGTCTTTTGGGACGTTAACGTTTGATTTAAACTGGTTCAATGTAAGTATAGATCCGAAGCCACCTCACACCGAACTTATAATAGTCGAGATCAACCATGATTAAATAGAATGACAGGATAGATTCAAGGGGGGGAGCTAACTGACCTACCTGTTCCTATGCAAAATTAAACCTCGCTTGAGTGGGACGCATTCAAGGACGATTAGGGAAAGTAGAGGGCCAACATTATAAAGGGCGGTTTGGTGGCACAGTGTTAGCATTGCTGCCTCACAGCACCAGGGACCCGGGTTCAATTCCGGGCTTGGGTTCCTGTCTGTGTGGAGTTTGCATGTTCTCCCCATGTCTGCGTGGGTTTCCTCCGGGTGCTCCAGTTTCCTTCCGCAGTCTAAAGGTGTGCAGGTTAGGTGAATTGGCCACGCTAAATTGCCTCTTAATGTATAAAGATATGCAGGTTTGGTGGGGTTATGGAGATAAGGTGGGGGTGTGGGCCTGTGTAGGGTGCTCTTTCAGAGGGTCAATGCTGACTCGATGGGATGAATGGCCTCCTTCTGCACTGTAGGGATTCGATGACCTGTCTGTGCATGTTGTGCACAAAATATAATTTTATCAGCAATAAAGAATATTTTGTTTGCTGTCCTCTGCTGAAAGATTTTTATTTATACAATATCCTTGCAAAGACTTAGAACAGGAAGAAAAAACACTTACCATTTGAATGTTGCTTTCACCTAGTTTCTGTGTTCACAGTTTAAGTTACCGAATGAAGAGGTTATAAACCAGGCAGAGTTGAAGATGGTGGAGGAAGAGGCAAAAAGCAAATGCGATTAAGCAATAACATCACGTATGAACAATAAGAGATAGGTAAAGACTCTCTGGCCCACCCATTATGGCCCATTCATCCATATTGTACATTACAATATGTACAGTCTGCTCCCCTCCTGTTTTCCTGCGAAAGGTGAGAAACCTATCAGAATACAGAGAAATCTGGGGAACAAAATCTGGCAAATTCCTCTCCGCCCTGTCCATCATTCCACACAACCCCCAGGCAATAATTATCTGGCGAGGAGATCTCTGGCTCTGATAATTCTATCAAGCATCCACTTTCTTTAATTAGCATCTATTTTTGCACAGAAATGAGCAGTCCATCTATGTGGCCTTGAAGCTGCAGCTTACGTCAGTGTGCTCTTTTGGATTGGGCAGCTTGATTGGATTGTCATTCAGTTGCTAGTCAGTGCATCGATACAAACTCCACTTCAACAGGCACTGCACAGGAAGATCAAGGGCCAATGATATGCTGCACAAATTAAATCTCATGTTATGATGTTATTTAGTAGCGAGCAACATTAAAGATGCGATATGTCAATGAAATTGTTATTGATCGGTGATCACCATTATTTCATTCCGAGTTGCTTGTGAACGGGAAGGGGTTACGTTGTTGTTAAGATAGAGAGAAGGAACAATTCCTCTGACATGCTCCTATGAACACGACCATCCATGATAACACATGGGGCAGGAAATACAGCAATCAATATGGTGGCACGGTGGCACAGTGGTTAGCACTGCTGCTTCACAGCGCCAGGGACCTGGGTTCGATTCTGGCCTTGGGCGACTGCGAGGAGTTTGCACATTCTCCCCGTGGGATTCCTCCGGGTGCTCCCACAGTACAAAGGTGTGCAGGTTGGTTCGATTGGCCATGCTAAATTGCCTCTTAGTGTCCAATGTTGTCCAGGTCATGTGATGTTGTGGGATTACAGGAATAGGATGGGGGGAGTGGGCCGAGGTAGGATGCTCTTTCGGAGGGTTGGTGCAAACTCGAATGGCCCTTTCTGCACTGCATGGATTCTGTGGAAAATCTAGTGATGCATATTATACTATCTTGGAAATAACAGCCAGGTGGCCATTTCAGTCTTTCCAAAGTCTAAAATGAAGAATATCGCAGTGTAGAGATCCCGCTTCCTGGCTAAGCCAGGAGTCCTGAGTGACGTTGGAATTTTGTCCCATTGACCCCAAACAATTTTAACTATAACTTCTCAAATCAAAGAGAAAAAAAACAATTAAACGCACCACTAATTTAGTGAAATATCACAAGGTGTCTCACAGGAGCATTATCAAACCACATTTGACACTGAGTCACATGAAGTGATAGTGGGACAGGCGATCAAAAGCTTGGTTAAAGCAATAGCATTTTTGGAATCACTTAAAAGCGGAGAGAGGGACAGAAAGAGAGGGAATTTATTCGCTTGGGTCCCAGGACATCACTGCAGGAGTTCCTCAGGGTTGATGCCAACCATCTTCAGCTGCTTCATCAATGACCTCCATTCCATCATAAGGTCAAAGGTGGGGATGTTCACTGATGACTGCACAATGTTCGGCACCATTTACAATTCTTCAGATGCTGAAGCAGTCCATTTTCAAATTCAGTAACGTCTGCAAAATATCCAGGCTTAAGCTGACAAGCGGCAAGTAACGTTATTGCCACAGAAGTTCCAGGCAATGGCCATCTCCAACAAGAGAGAATATAACCATCTCCCCAAGACATTCAATGGTATTATCATCGCTGAATACCCCACTACCTAAATCCTGGGAGTTGCCATTCACGAGAAACTGAACTGGACTAGCTCTATAAATACTGTGGCAACAAGAGCAGATCAGAGGCTGAGAATCCTGTGGTGAGTAACTCACTTACTGACCCACCAAAGCCTGTCCACCATCTACAAGGCTCAAGTCAGGAGTGTGATGGAATACTCTCCACTCGTTTGGATGAGTGCAACTCCAACAACACTCAAGAGGCTTGACACGTCCATGACAAAGCAGCTGCTTGATTGACAACCAATCCACAAACATTCACTCCCTCCGCCATCAACGCACAATAGGAGCCATGTGTACCATCTATAAGATGCACGGCAGTAACTCACCAAAGCTCCTTCGACAGCATCTTCCAAACCCACAATCTCTACCATCTAGAAGGACAAGAGCAGCAGACACATGGGAACGCCACCACCTGGAAGTTGCCATCTAAGCCACACACCATCCTGACTTGGAAATATATCGCTGTTCCTTCACTGTTGCTGGGTCACAATCCTGGAACATCCTCCCGAACAGCACAGTGGGTGTACCTACATCACAAGGACTACAGAGGTTCAAGAAGGCAGCTCACCACCACCTTCTCAAGTGAAATTAGAGATGGGCAGTAAACACTGGCCTAACCAGTGACCTCAACATCCCATCAGTGAATTTTAAAAAAAACTGGAAGCACAGCAACCAGTGGCGGAAAAATTAATACCAGAAATGCACAAGAGGCTAGAATTGGAAGAGAGCAGATATCTCATGTTGTAGAATAGATTGGGAGGGCGTGAGGCCTTGGAACGATTCGGGCAGCATGGTAGCATAGTGATCAGCACAGTTGCTTCACAGCTCCAGGGTGCCAGGTTCGATTCCTGGCTTGGGTCACTCTCTGTGTGGAGTCTGCATGTTCTCCCCGTGCCTGCATGTGTTTCCTCCGGATGCTCCGGTTTCCCCCCACAGTCCAAAGATGTGCGGGTTAAGTGGATTGGCCATGCTGAATTGCCCAGAGTGTCTAAAAAGGTTAAGTGGCGTTACATGGTTACAGGGATAGGGTGGAGGTGTGGGCTTGAGTAGGGTGCTCTTTCCAAGGGCCTGTACCCGATTCGATGGACCGAATTGCCTCCTTCTGCACTGTAAATTCTATGATTCTACAACTGATCATATTTAAAATTCAGGAGTTGTTAGTTCAGGAGCCAATTTAGATCAGAGAATGCATGAGAGATGGATGAACAGTCAATACAGTAATTCAATAAAGATCAGTGAATTCTTTCAGTGCCGCCACCAATTCATCCCTCAATGAGCAGTACCAAGAAAAACTTTGGGAAAATGGAACCAAAGAAAATCAACCATTGAGGATGACTGAAATTCAAAGCCGGCACTAAATATGTTTACTTGTTGTTTGTTCGATCTTTCAATCAGTAATGTCAGCTTTCCTATATCCTACAGGATAAAAGTAATTGCAATCCATGTGCATATAATTGGTTGTGGAGAATGTTGACCAGAGATTGTGATAAAGCAAGTTACGTCCAGCTGTTTTTCGCTAAGCAGTGCTGATGTATGCAGCCATGATGTGGGATGCCGGCGTTGGACTGGGGTGAGCACAGTAAGAAGTCTTACAACACCAGGTTAAAGTCCGACATGTTTGTTTCAAACACTAGCTTTCGGAGCATTGCTCCTTCCTCAGGTGAAGCAGTGCTCCGAAAGCTAGTGTTTGAAACGAACATGTTAGACTTTAACCTGGTGTTGTAAGACTTCTTACGATGTATGCAGCAGCTGCATAGGAATATGTAGGAAAACAGATGGCACAGTGGTTAGCACAGTTGCCTCACAGCGGCAGGAACCCAGGTTCAATTCCGGCCTCGGGTGACTGTGTGGAGTTTGCACGTTCTCCCCATGTCTGCGTGGGTTTCCTCCGGGTGCTCCGGTTTCCTCCCACAGTCCAAAGATGTGCAGGTTAGGTGGATTGCCCTTAGTGTCCAAAAGGTTCGGTGGGGTTATGGGAATAGGATGGAGGCATGGGCTTCGGCTCTCTTTCCAAGGGCTGGTTCAGACTCGATGGGCTGAATGGCCTCCTTCTGCACTGTGTGCATTCTATGAATAGAGGCATGTTGTCAAAGCTTTTTGTCTTGCACTCATCAGGGCAAATGCAAGAATGCCACATTTTAAACAATCAAAATAATTTATACTGCAGGAAAAAGGGTGCTGATTGGTTAGCAAGTCAACTCTGATCAGTTGAGGCGTTGCTATGGAGAAAGTACTGAGGAACTATAGGTCCCCATATTCTGTGGCAATTCAAAAAAAGCACAAGACTTGGACATATTCCTTTTGTTTCTTGTTTACAGACCATACTCAACCAACCAATGTGTGCAAAACCACAAAAATAAAATTGTTAGGCCTGGTTCTGTGATTGGGCAGTACCTGCTGAATAATCCTGAGTATACCAATAGCTGTCATAATGACCAATTTAAGATAATCAGTCAAACTTACCTCGGCTCATTTCCGCTCGCTGGAAGTGACATACCTCTGCCATCCGAGGGTTCAATTCCTGTGCCAGCCGAAATCATTCATGAAGTCTCAAACTTGCCCATCACTGAGGTTAAATCGCCACCAGTTAGCTCTACACCCTCAAAGGAGAAAGTAGCCGATGGTCATCTCTACTCATAACCCTGCATCTTATTTTCCTTTTCATGGATTCCCCTTTGAAAGTCAGCATTGAATCTGCTTCCACCACCCTTTCACGCAGCACACTCCAGATCATAACAATGCCTTGTGTAAGAACTCTCTTTAATGTGCTGCTTAAAACCTACCAATCTGACCAAGTTAGTGATCACCTGTACTAATATCTCTTCATGTAGCTAGATATTAATCATTGTCAGGCAATGCTCCTGTAAAGCACCTTGGGAAGTTTATATTGTTCAAATACAAGCAGATGAAGAATGATTCAAACCCACAATGGCCCTTTTGAGAATCCAAATTCAAAGAACAAAGAACAATAAAAGTGCAGCACAGGAACAGGCCTTCGGCTCTCCAAGCCTGCGCCAACCATGCTGCCCCGTTAAACTAAAATCATCTACACTTCCAGGGTCCGTATCCCTCTATTTCCATCCTATTCATGTATTTGTCAAGATGATCCTTAAAAGTTACTATTGTCCCTGCTTCCACCACCTCCTCCGGCAGCGAGTTCCAGGTACCCATTACCCGCTGTGTAAAAAAAATTACCTCGTACATCTCCTCTAAACCTTGTCCCTCGCACCTTAAACCTATGCCCCCTAGTAATTGACCCCTCTACTCTGGGGAAAAGTCTCTTGACTATCCACTCTGTCTATGCCCCCTCATAATTGGTGTAGACCTCTATCAGGTCGCTCCTCAACCTCCTTCGTTCCAGTGAGAACAACCGAGTTATTCAACCTCTCCTCATAGCTAATGTCCTCCATACCAGGCAACATCTGGTAATATTTTCTGCACCCTCTCTAAAGCCCCCATATCCTTCTGGTAGTGTGGCGACCAGAATTGAACACTATAATCCAAGTGTGGCGTAACTAAGGTTCTACACAGCTGCAACATGACTTGCTAATTTTTATACTCAATGCCCCGGCCAATGAAGGTAAGCATGCCATATGCCTTCTTTTTATTTTTTTTATTTTTTATTTTTTATTTTTTTTTAAATTTAGAGTACCCAATTATTTTTTCCAATTAAGGGGCAATTTAGCGTGGCCAATCCACCTACTTTGCACATCTTTGGGGTTGTGGGGGTAAAACCCACGCAGACACGGGGAGAATATGCGCCATATGGCTTCTTGACTACCTTCTCCACCTGTGTTGCCCCTTTAAGTGACCTGTGGACCTGTACACCAGTTTCTGACTGTCAATACTCTTGAGGGTTCTACCATTCACTGTATATTCCCTACCTGTATTAGACCTTCCAAAATACATTACCTCACATTTGGCCGGATTAAACTCCATCTGCCAACTCGCCGCCCAAATCTCCAAACGATCTAAATCCTGCTGTATCCTCTGACAGTCCACATCGCTATCCGCAATTCCACCAACCTTTCACTTGAATGAAAGTGAAAATAAAAATCTGAAATTGGCCGAAGTGACCACGGAGCTGACGGAACGTCATGGGCACCCCAGGTGGTTCACTGATGTCCTTCACGCAGTCTGGATTTGTCTGTGACTCCAGTCCAGCACCAGGCTCTGACTGCTTCTTCTGTGGCCCAGTGGCTAGCCCTCTTCCCCCTGAGCCAGTAGGTTGGTGATTGAGGCCCCATTATTGAGACCCGGGTCAGCAGCACGGTGGTGCAGTGGATAGCACGGCTGCCTCGTGGCGCCGAGGTCCCAGGTTCGATCCCGACTCTGGGTTACTGTCCATGTGGGGTTTGCAGGGTAGATGTGGATTGGCCATGCTAAATTGTCCCTTAATTGGAAAAAAATAATTGGGTACACTAAATTTAAAAAAAACATTGAGACCCAGGTGTAAAATCCAGGGAATGGACTGCAATGCTTATGAAGTTCTAACCAGGCAACAGGTGGCAATGTCCACAACCCGGGACATCCCAAGACCCTTTTCAACCAACGATGCACTTTTGATGTGTCCCCAATGAATTAACATTGCTTAAAACCTTTTTCTTCACTAGCCACCATCGGTAACGGGGTATTCAGAACGATTTTCCTTTGGACCGGACACAAAGTTAATAGTTGGCAGAAGTTTGCTGTTTTATATTAACCGACTTGTCCTCTTTTTTTCAATGCAGGCTGCCGATGTTTGATGAGCAATTTCAGCTACATCAGTCTTTATTATTAGATTTTCATTAGCAGATTGCAAATATTTGCATAGTACTCATTAAATTCCAATTATATTTTGTGATTTAATTGAACTGGGAGAGTTCTCCATTTTTTTTGTTGAAGCTTTTGTTTCCAGCTTCTGTGACGGATAGAAACATCTTCGCAATTGATGGTGCAAGTGAGTAATGGGAGGAAAGTAAATATTATTGATTGTAACTCTGCAGATAAAGAATCTTTCATGCGGCTGATCCGCACTTGGAGGGAACTTTGAGAGTGGCCGGGAATGAACTGCTGCCACGGGAAGTGCGGATGTTCATACTTCATAGCTTTCTGCTTCATTAAGCCAATTTCACGGTAAGATGGGCTAAGAAAGAAGTTAGCAGCACATCTGAGCAATAAAACAATAGTTTATTAAATACTTGGCACTTTGTTAAACTCTGATATGGAACGCAGCGGTTTGGAAATGTTCCTCTGCTGCCTATCTCCCTTCCTTCAAATAAAAAAAATGATGCATTATTAGGATTCTAATTTCAAAATGTAGGTGATATTTTCCATTAATAATGTCGCCAAATGAGTTGTGGTGGAGGGGGGGGGGGGGTGTAGAGAAAATGAAAGGTTTATTTTCATAACAGCGAGAGCGAGCCATTATTTGTCCCTTTTCCAAGTTGACAAGACATCCCCCACCACCCTCACACTCCATCTCCCCCCCCCCCCCCACTCAAATATTCAAGTAAACACTTCTGCAAAGCAAATGTAAAAATCCCCCTAATCTTTTTGAAGATTGCATTGTGTTCTCTTCCAACCATAAAGGTGGGAGCTTCTCCTTAGTGCAAAGGGTTGACTTAAACTGTCTTGAACGACACCCCCCCCCCCCCCCCCAAACGTAAGGGAAAGGGCAAGGGCGATAACTTGAACCATGTGCATGCCTTGAAATTAGCTCTGAGTGCTTGAACAAAGAGGCAGTGTCTGTGTAACGAAGGCAACGTTTATACTTGAAGATGCTGACAAGCAAGCATTGCTGGGTCAACAGTAATATTTGTAAATAAAATGTTTAATATGTTTAGGGGGGAACACTTTTGGGTGTAGTGTGTGTGTGTGTGTGTGGAGGAATGATAGTCTTTTTGTCTTTGTATTTGTGGGAGAGGAGCTTAAAAAAATAAGCTTAGCACCGACCAACCCCCCCCCCCCCCCCCCCCGCCGCCCTCTCCCCTCTTCCCCCTGCCCTCCCTCTAACTGCATGAAGTGATGGATTATTTTAATGCAGAATTAGTGAATAAAAGGGCTCTTGGTCTGTTCACGCGCTCCTGAATAATGCATGGCAGAGAAAAGCAAATAGCAGCGAAAAGGGGGTCCCAGCTGCCTGTCCACAATAGGCAGTTCTGGGAGCAGAGACACGGGTTTATCATGGAGCTGTCAATCGCAGGAGCATGGGAAAGCGTGGGACTGGGCGCAGCACACCAGCTGTTGATGGTGCAGTTTCACTGAGCCCAGGCTTCACACACACTCAATACATTTATACTTTTCTACTGGGGGGGGGGGGGGGGGATGGATCCCGTTAAAGGAAGAGGCAAGAATTGTGCTTTTTTTAGGAAAACGATAAAATCATGTCAACACCCTGGCCATCATTTACCCCGAAGGATTGGCAAAGCTAAAGAGACACAAGAAACAGAATCCTGGAAGCGCCAAGAATCCAAATTGGGGGCAACTTTTTTGGGAATTAACTGTTCAGAGAAGTTAGAGATCTTCCTCCTTTATAATCTGTTTATTATTATTTTTTTCACACCCACCCAGCAATCTTTTCCCCCCTTGACAAATGTGCTTGTACTTTTTATTTATTTCCTGGAGTATTCAGCTTTTTCTGTGAAAAAGTTCCTCGGCCACCGAAAGTCCCTTTCACTCAGGTCTCCAGGATTTAATTATTTAGGAGCTCTGGGAGATTTGAGAATCTTTTTTTCTCGTAAGGCCAAGGAGGGAACCGTGTTTCTCATGAACGATTGGTAAAATGTGTTAACTGCTTGACGTTCGACGTGCTGCCCTCCAGAATGTGGAGATGCCGGCGTTGGATTGGGGTGAGCACGGTATGAAGTCTTACAACACCAGGTTAAAGTCCAACAGGTTTGTTTGGAATCACTAGCTTTCGGAGCACAGCTGAGGAAGGAGCTGCGCTCCGAGAGCTAGTGTTTGAGAGAGATCTGTTGGACTTTAACCTGGTGTTTGTAAGGACTTCTACTGTCCTCGAGAATGACCTGTACATTGGCGGGTTGGTTTATTGTCCAGAGCCAGACCCATAGATGTCCTCATGAGGAGAACAGTGGAGGGGGAGGGACTAGCTTCCCCACTGTGAAGGCAGCACCTCCTGTTGAATTGATGGGTCCCACCTGCTAATATCAGGATGATGCCTGTGTCAAATCCCGCTTCCCAATATCACCCAACATCAGGTAGTGATTGGCTCGGTTTAAACTCTGCTTTAATATGAGCACCAATCTGTTTAGATTACACTAATAATAATCTTTATTATTGCCACACGTAGGCTTATAATACTCCTGCAATGAAGTTACTGTGAAAAGCCCCTAGTCGCCACATTCCGGCGCCTGTCCGGGGAGGCTGGTACGGGAATCGAACCGTGCCTGCTGGCCTGCTTGGTCTGCTTTTAAAAGCCAGCGATTTAGCTGAGTGAGCTAAACCAGCCCCAGTGTTACTCCTGCAATGAAGTTACTGTGAAAATCCCCCAGTCGGCACACTCCGGCGCCTGGTCGGGTACACAGAGGGAGAATTCAGAATGTCCAATTCACCTAACAGCACGTCCTTTGGGACTTGTGGGAGGAAACCGGAGCACCCGGAGGAAACCCACGTAGACACGGGGAGGACGTGCAGACCCCGCACAGACAGTGACCCAGCCGGGAATCGAACCTGGGACCCTGGCGCTGTGAAGCAACAGTGTTAACCACTGTGCTACCGTGCTGCACAACAGCCAACTCCAGAAGACCCCACTGCAACTGAGTCTGAATATATGTGGCCACCGTTCCAACCAGAGCCTGTTTTGAGATCACAGAATTGTTCAACGTTCTCTGTCCTCATTGCACGCTTTTAAAGCTATTTAGTTCTCAGGATGTTGACATCACTGTCAAAGATTCATCCTCTATCCTGAACTGATCTGAAAAAGGAGTCACTGGGCCATCTCCTTAAACATTGGGCAGTGGGGTCGATGCAACTGAATGTTTTGCGAAATGGTTTTCATGGATGACTGGCCATTCGGCCCATTAGATGCACATTGGTCAACAAAGACCTGGGGCTGGATTCTCCGGTCGGCGACGGATGGCAAAATCGCGTTCGGTGAACGGTCGGAGATCCAAGTTTCCACTAAATCGGGGACGGCGCCACTTTCATGATGCTCTGCCCCTCTAAAGCATCATACTCGTAGTGTACATGGCGCTGCGTATCCGCGGCCTCAGGACATGACCTGAGGCCCACCCCCCAGCGCTCCATCCCTGGCCTGCCGAGTTCCCGATGCCGTGGGACACGTGCGGTCTCACCTGTCGGGAAGTCGGCATGGTGGCTGTGGACTCTGTCCAGCGCCGCCACAGTTGGGGTAGGGCCGATCCGCGAGCAGGGGGGACATTATTCGGGGATGGGGGCACTGTTGGGGGGGGAGGGTTCCAGGGCTCGCATGCCGGCCGAATTTGGGGACTATTGCGCGGGCCGGGTCCGCGAGCGGCAGCCGCCATGTTGTATACCGCGGCCGTTGCAGGCCGCCCTCTGCGCATGCGTGGCCACGGATCCAGCAATTCTCCAGGGCGTATCGGCACTAGAGCCAGGTGCTCCACGCTGCCGTCCTGCTAGCCCCCAGCAAAATAGGAAATCAGTGGACGGTTTATGTCAGTTTTTCCTGGTGTAAAGTGCCATCGTTCCCATGCCGGCGTGGGGACATAGCCGCAGAATCGGAGAATCCAGCCCTGGTCACACGATCAATGACCTAGACTTGGTG